>NC_136763.1:22652735-23308985 GCF_936440315.1 Barbus barbus | reverse complement strand
CTTTCAAATGATTTCATGGCCACAGACGTTAGAGCCACAGGTCTGTAGTCATTAAGTCTAGTAATTTTGGGTTTCTTTGGGACGGGGATGATGGTGGAGCATTTGAAGCATGAGGGGACTTCGCACAGCTCCAGTGATCTGTTGAAGATCTGTGTGAAGATGGGGGCCAGCTGATCAGCACAGGTTTTTAGGCAGGCTGGTGACACACCGTCTGGCCTGGTGCTTCCCTCTTTTGTTCTATCTGAAGACCTGGCGCGTGTCATCTTCACTGATCTGAATTGTAGGTGTGGGGGAGAGGGGGGTTGCTGGAGGTGTTAATGGTTGTGTGGAGAGGTGTTCAAGGCGGGTGTGGGGTGTTTTTTCAAACCTGCAGTAGAACTCATTCAGGTCGTCTGCCAGTTGTTGATTCTCCAGAGTGCTGGGGGATGGTGACTTGTAACTGGTGATATTCTTCATTCCTTTCCACACTGAAGCAGGATCACTGGAAGAGAATTTGTTCCTTAGCTTGCCAGAATAATTCCTCTTTGCCACTCTGATCTCCTTTTCCAGTGTGTATTTGGCCTGCTTATATAAGACTTTATCCCCCTTTCTGTAAGCATCTTCTTTGGCCTGACGGAGCTGTCTGAGTTTTGCAGTGAACCATCGTATGTCGTTGTTTAGGGTGTGTTAAGCTGTGTTGGGCAGCATTAGGCTGTCTGTAAAGCGTTTTTAGGCAACTGAAACTGCCAGGTGCTCTCTTTTGAAAACGGCCGGCTGTAGGCATTTGAAAGCTTGTTATTTAAGATGTGTTGTATAGTGCTAAATGTGTTAAGCTGTGTTTTTGATTATTGTATGTGACTGTTTTAGGGTTGGGTTAAGCTATGCTGAGTCATGTTCAGGTATGTTAAACTAAGACTGTTTTAAACTTGCCATAAGTGTTTGTTTGTTTTTCGGGGGTTCAGCAGTTGGAACAGTT
Organism: Barbus barbus; assembly: GCF_936440315.1. NCBI lineage: Eukaryota > Metazoa > Chordata > Actinopteri > Cypriniformes > Cyprinidae > Barbus > Barbus barbus. The sequence continues at coordinate 23,308,030 of NC_136763.1, read as the reverse complement.
TTTTTAACCGTTAGACAAAAATGGCTTATATTGTATGGAATATGTAATGTGAAATATGGGCCTCATATCTGAAGAAGAAAAACAGCTTAGTTTCATTCAGAGGCCCAAACTGAGCATATTTCCAAATTGGTACTGTTGCTATTTAGATGGCCAACAGTAACATTAAGTATGTAATGTATCAATGAGGTCTTTATAATAGTAAATCAGACTTCTTATATAAAGTGAATGTGAATATCAGTTGCTGCAGTCCAGTAAATGTTCATATAAAAGTTATTTGTATGTTTACTTTATAAAAAAAATAAAAAAATTATAGCAGAAAGACATGTGATCCATGACCTGAAGGGGAACGTTTTTTAGAATTATACTAAAAGCTCTTTTACTTGTAAACAAGAATCAGATGACAGACGGCACGTAGTAGATTGTGTTCAAGAAGTTCTGATCATGTTGACAATTTCAAATAGTCCATGTGACATCCGTCGTTCAACCGTAATTTTATGAAGCTACAAGAATACTTTTTGTGCACAAGGAAAACTCTTTAAAAACTTTAGGCTATGTTAGGGTCAGTTAAGATGTTGTGGACTGTTCTAAGGTTGTTTTAATATGTGTTAGGATCAGGGCCTCTTTAACCATTGGGCTAGGCAGGGCTGAAGCCCCGGGGCCCGAGCAAGGAGGGGGCCTCTGATTGGCTGTGGGGTAGATTGACTGGTGCGCTGATCGCCAAAACCACCACGCCCCCCCACTAATTAGCGCCGTAAATTCCATGCATTACCATTTGAGATTGAAGCGTAAAGTCTGAATTTGGTTTACCAATCAAATGCATTTATTCTATATTTGACTTTTGAACGATATGTGCACGTATCTATCAGGTGATCGCTGCCCAGTATGTCTCCATTCACCTTCACTCTTCACTTCGTTCTGGAATAATCTGGAAATGGTCGCGCAAAGAGCAATATTCGATAAGTAAAAACGTCAGCAATTCTGAGAGAGAGGGGCTCAAAAAATGAAAAACTCCAAATATAAAGAACAGGGGAAAAACACGTTAGTCAGTAAAATCCCCAGCTATCGGGTTATTTTACTAAAGCTGATGATGGTGTGGAAGTTATTGGAACAGCGAGTGGACCGCACACATGGAGCAGATTATTAACTGGATGTATATTGGTTTTGTGTTTGAACAAACTCTATATAGGCTATTCATTTAAGGGTTTGGACTTGGGAGATAATCCGGTAGAAATATATCAATCGTTTTGCACGTCAAGATGTAGGCTAACCTTATCATATAAATGCGTTTTAAGCAGGTTTTAAAACAAATGGTTGAAACTGTTAATGAACATTAAACAGTAGGGCAGAATTCATTATGGTAAATGCGTGCATTAAGACGGTTTCAGCCCAATTTCGCCCGGCACGCATCTGCTCGTATTGCGACTGATTAAACTTTTTGCTCCTTGTTGTGCTTAAACATTCAAATACACAGATATGTGTCAAAAATGCTAGTCTTTGCGAGAATCCTCATAAACACATTTATTGGTGTAGTGTTAGATATGAGATCCTGGATTAGCCTATATGATGAGATCTTAAAAGGATAGTTCACCCAAAAATTAAGATACTGTCATCATATACTTAAACTCAAATTGTTCTAAACCATTATGATTTTTTTTAAAGAATTTCTTTATTCTCCTCGAGATACTTTAAAAAATTATCGCAACCAGTTTCTGGTCCCCATTGACTATAATTATAGTGTACTTTTTTCATACTATGGAAGTCATGGGGGCCCAGCCTGTCTGATTACCAGTATTGTAACAAAAATATATTATTTTGCATTCAACAGCAGAAGGAATCTTATACAGGTTTAGAACAACAACAGAATTTTCATTTTTGGGTGAACTATTCCTCTAAAGCAGCCTATAGCTGCTGCTGCCATTTGTGTCAATAATGTAAATCAAACATCAGAAAGAAAATCACTTACTGTTCTTGACTGAATCACTTTTGTAAAATAAATAAGAATGAATGTACTGTATATTGAATATATACAGTGGACACCGTTCAGTCTATTTGTACATTTTCTTTATAATCATAATATTATTCAGTGCTTTAAGTATTTCAAGTATAGGTCGATTTCTCATGATCTTTGTTCTGTTGTAGTCTAATTTGTGACTGTTTTTGTTACCGGCTCCAGACCTAGGGAAATCTGTGCCGGCACAAGCCAATATATATATCATTATTGTGATGGGGAGCCCTGCAGTAAGTCATAGCTCCGGGGCCCAGTGCAGTTTAATGAGGCCCTGGTTAGGATATATGTTATAGCCTGTAGTGTGCTGGCCTGTGTTAGGGTGGGTAAAGCTGTGTTTGACTGTGTTTCAAACTGTGTTAATTTATGATGTGCAGTGCTAGGTTGTGCTGTGCTAAACTGTCTTATCAGCAGGTTAATATTATGACATTGGTGCTGTAGAGTAGACTCCACTGTTAAAACTGTTTGAGGTTGAAGCCTCCCCATCCCCCAGCTCTGTTTGAAGACAACATTTCACATGCACAAATACAGACATCCGTTTTGTTCCATACAGTAGATTTCAATTATAAACACGGCCTCAACTGATAAAAATGAAGGGCTTAGGAAGTGCTTAGGGTATGTTAGTATGGAGGGAAGGGAGCAGACGGTACAGACAGAAAGCAAGGGATAGTAGAAAAGGCAAGCGGCGTAGAGAAATGTTTAATGTCTTCCTGATCTGGACTATAGTGGGGGATGGTGAAAGAGGGTTGGAGGAGCTGCTGGCACCAGTCACAGGGAGAATTAACACAGCCTTGAATAATGCAAATCTGTCATATCAACCGCAAGGAGGCTCTGCTCATACAGACAGATGGCTCGGTGATCATTTTTTTTGGAACTTGATCATCCACAAGCATAAAGGCAGACTTTGCTTTCATTATGTATTCCAGACATGGCTGTGCATTTTCATATTTTTTGTAGATAAAAAAACACTGTATTTGTTTTTTGAGGTTTAATGTAAATTCAAGGCAAGTCAAATTTGTAGTGCTTTTCACAAAATATGTCTTTTCAATACAGTTTTACAGAAAATCAGTGTTAACATTCTTAATATCTCCATGCCTTGTCACATTCAGCAGATTAAACTCAGTTTACATTTTACGAAAAAAAACCAAAAAACAAGCAATCAAGCAGTTGAGATTTGCTGTATGGTATACACTCCCTATGCTAGTATACTATCTGCATACAGATAAAGTTGGACCTACTAAAGCTGGCTGCACACTAGACGATTTTAAGCCCAATTTGCATCCCTGAACGATCAGGGGTGTGGCCCGTTTCGAAGCTTGACGCAAAAGATTTGTTGTCCAAAAAATCTTCTATTGTGCGGTGTCATTGTGATTATTTATCTGCTCCCGATCAAGATGGAGCGTCGCCAAACTCAAATCATAAATATCAAACACTCTTGATCGGGCTTGACTCTGACGTGATAGCCAATGAGAGCAAGCAAGCTTCACCTACCGGATGTTGTGTGCTTCTATAGCTGTTTTTCATTGTGAAGCAGAACACACGCCAAGAGAGCCAGCTGACAACTTTGACTGTCCTCTATTTGTTTTTCTTTTTTCTTTTTTTGTTAACAACTGTTTATTGAGTTTTATTTTGTGGAACAGTTGTACAAAACAAAAATCAGCTGTACAAATTTACCTGTGAGAGTCCAAAAAGGTGAGAGAGAGGGGCACTTCCAAAATATATGCAAAAACGTGCCTAAAACTCCTTGGGAACAGAGATTACACTTAGGAGAAGACGACAGATTCATATAAAAACGTTTAATCGGAGTCAAGTAAACCCTATGCAGCAATTTCCAATGAATCATTTGGTGATTAGGGTTTTTAGAAGACAATTTAAACATACCCCATACCTGATCGGAAAATAAAACATGCACATCCTCATTAAGATCCTTAGTCCAAACAGTAGTAATAGATAAAGGTTTGTGTGAATGCTCAAGAAGAAAGAGATAGATGAGGGAGATTCCTCAGAAGGAAGGATTAGTTTGCACAAAGGGTGAACAGGCAGTTGAGAGTTCCAAGGCACCCCATATGCCCGTAGAGCCGATATAATGCGCAAATACATAAAAAGGAGGTGCCTGGCAGATTATATTGAATTTTAAGATTCTGGAAGGATTTTAAACCACTATCATCATAGATATCTCCCAGAGTCCATTGCGGACAATGAAATGGAGTACTGCCTGACAAAAGGTTATTATTGTGGAAAATATGCCATTTTGTAACTAGTTGTGAACGTCTTTCAACATCCCTCCATGTGGAGGGGAGATGGGTTACAGTGGGACCACACCGAGATTTACACTGCCTAAGCGGAACTCACGAAAAAACAAGATCTCTATTTGTCTTTCTTCTCAAGTTACGTTTGATCTCAAGTCTCCATGAGATTACGTGTCACTGTAAAACCGTTCCTACAATCATCAAGTGTGTGGTCTCTCGGTCTGGTCGAATCGTCTAGTGTGGGCGTTCAGAGAATTATAAGGCTAAAAATCGGTTGAACTGTCTTCATGTCTGTGGTCTCCTATGGTTGTAAAATCGTTGAAGTTTTTAAAAAATCGTCTAGTGTGTGCCCAGCCTTAAGAGTAACCCTAAAGTAGGCCTAAACTCTATTTACCCTGGATTAACTATTTTAGGTGTGAAAAGCCCTTTACACTGTCTATTCAACTTGATATAAAGAGCTTGGGCAATACTATTGAGATGATATAAATACTCAAGCAGTTGAGGTTTACTACAGTAATATGTAATGCTTTAAGCTTAACACTGTAGTATTTAATGTATATGAAAAATATATGATATACATTGTAACTTATCGCTGTTTGATAGTGTTGCTTTAGAAAAATTTGTACTTTACACACTATTTGATTACATATTTTGTAATATTTATTTAGTTTTGTTTTTGTATAGTTGGTTATTTCTCATCTGATTTTCCAGGAAGCACATTGGATTATAGTGTACATACTTTAAGTAATGTTTCATACTGTAACAGTCTTCATGTTTAAAAATGATTTTAGAGCATGATTTAAGTCGCCCTGTTGAGGATTAAAAAAAATAATAAATAAAAAATGATCTGCGTCCAATGTTACACATGCTCACTTGTTCTTTTGGGCTTTATATGAGTTTCCTCTTTACTAGTGGCCAATCTGACCTGAAGCCCCACAGAAAGTGCATTCAGGCCTGTTAAGTGTGAACACTAATGAAATATGCAATAGGCCTAAACTAAATTTGACAGCTGATTAATTCACCTTTGTAACATTTGCTGCCTGCAGTATGAAATATTCCTGAGAGGTCAAGAGCCCTGACAACACCCCAGGGTTGTTATCTGGTCCTAGCTGATCCAGTCTGGCTGACATGTTTCAGTATATCCACCTTATTCTTCAATACGGAAGTAAGCTGTTTTCTGTGAATGTGCGAGACTTCCAGTTCATAAGCCACCGTAGAGAAATAACCAGAGGAATAACAAAGTGCAGTAAATGATAAAACTGCTTGCACTACAACCAATGTGTTCATAATTAAGATAATACATTAAAATAATATGGTAAGACTCACCAATTTGCAATATCAAGCAGCAAAACGAGCGGTTTTGTACAGCTAAAAATAGCTGGAAGCGGATGATACCGGAAGCCAGAAACATTGAATTTACAAAACAGGAAAAATAAGGTGGATATATACAGTGCCCTCCAAAAGTATTGGAACAGTAAAGACAAAATTGATCTGTTGGCTGTGGAGTCAAGCCATTCAGATCAAGAATTCAAAAGAATTTTGATCAAAATCAAGAATTTTGTATCACCAGCAACCAACAACTACCTGATCGGCTGAGAAAACAACAGTAGTTGATGACAGACAAATCATAAAAGCTGTGAAAATTAATCCTAAAAGGTGTGTCTGTAAAATCAACAACTTCCAGAAAGCTGGGGTGATGCTCTGACAATCTACTGTCCTCAGGAGACTTTGACACAGAATTACAGATGCTACACAGCAAGATGCAAACCTCTGACCAGCACCAAAAATAGAAAGACAAGATTAGAGTTTGCAAAAAAGCACAAAGGTGAGGCAGAAGAGTTTTGGAACTGTGTTTATGGACCGATGAGACAAAGATTAACCTTCATCTAAGTGATGGGAAAGCAAAAATGTGGAGAAAAAAAAGGGAACTGCAATGATCCCAAGCAGACAGCCTCATCTGTAAAGCATGGTGGAGGTGGTGTCATGGCATGGGCATGCATGGCTGCCTCTGGAACAGGCCCTCTCAACTTTACTGATGACTTAATGTATGATGACAGTAGCAGAATGAATTTGGAAGGGTACAAAACCATCTTGCCTACCAATATTCAAGAAAATGCGATCAGATTCATTGGGAAGTGCTTCATATTGCATCAAGACAATGACCCAAAAGACCCTGCCAGTTCAGTCAAGTAATTTATAAGGGCAAAGAAATGGAAAGTCTTAGATTACCCAAGTCAATCTCCAGATTTAAATCTGATTGAACATGAATTTCACCAGCTGAAGAGGAGAGTAAAGGCAGAAACTCCCCAAAACAAGCAACAATTGGAATTGGCTGCATTAAAGGCTGGGAGAAGCATTTCAAAGGATGAGACCAAGAGTCTGGTGATGTCTATGGGTCACAGACTCACTGCTGTGATTGAGTGCAAGGGATCTGCAACTAAATAATAGCTTCTAATCTTTTATATCTGCCTTATGTTCAACTGTCCCAATACTTATGCTCTCATCAATGAGTGGGATGGACTCTAAAAGTGCTGTTCTTTTTATTTGGTAAAACATGTATGTGTTGAAACGGCTAATAATAAAATGTGACATTCTGTAGTTTTGTCTCATATTAATCTTTTAATCATATTTACAAATGTCTTGACTCCACAGCCAACCGAGCAATTTTGTCTTTACTGTTCCAATACTTATAGAGGGCACTGTATATATAAATATATATATATATATATATATATATATATATAGACAGAGAGAGAGAAAGCCAGTCATTTCACTTTTTTTGAGTGTAGAATAGTAATAGAAAGAATTGAAAATTCCTACACCCTGTCATAGCTTGAAAATCGTAAATCTTTTTTTTTTTTGTCAAATACTTTCTGCGGGTTTTTTTTTTTTTTTTTTTTTTTAAGAAAAGAATATATCTCGCTGATAGATTTAAAATATAAACTGACCAATCAGATAATAGGCAGATTTGGGGTAGTTTGTATAGTTCATCAATTTACTGCCTTAAAAAAAGGTGTTTAACGAAAACTTTATAACTGTGACAACATGTGGGACTGTTTCTATTATTTCTACTTTGAACCAGCAAAACAGCAGAGTTTTTGTTTCAGTGGGGTTCTCCAAGAAAGTACTGCTGACTGTACACTGTATACAGTAGTAAACATTTGAAGTGGATCAAAATAGTTAATCAAAGTTGTCCTAAGACAAGAACACATTTTGGTTTTAGGTTTTAGGTCCACTTTGATGAAAGGCTTCAAATGTTGACTACTGAATTCATAATGAACCTATAGGGACTTTATTGCATGCACCAACCCCCCCCCTCTGACCTTCTCAGGGATCCCATCGAGTGATGATGTCGTACCCAACGGCCTCCTATGACCAGCTGGTGCGGCAGGTGGAGGATCTCCGTAAGGAGAACTCTCACCTGCGCCGTGAGCTTCAGGACAACTCACACCACCTGTCCAAGCTGGAGAATGAAACCTCTGACATGAAGGTGAGTGAAGCTCAGATTATAACAAATTTATTAAAAGGACAGCCTTGGCTCCTCAAGGAGGCCTGGTCCACCCAATTATGAACATGGTCCATGAGTCAGGCCTGATAATAGATCTTTGACTTTGCTTGCATGTGTTGTATATGCTTCTAAAATAACAGAGCATAAAACCGAAGCTATTATTCAAGGTCAGGATAATCTTTGATTTATTTACTCACCCTCTAGCCATCCTAGGTGTATATGACTTTCTTCTTTCAGACGAATCCAATTGGAGTTATATAAATCCTGTCCTGGCTCTTCTAAGCTCTATCATTGCAGTCAGCGGGTTTTTCTGTAACACAGTCCAAAACAAGTCAAATAAAGTGCACGTATCCACAAAAAAACGTGCCTCACAAGGCTCCGGGGGGTGAATAAAGGTCTCCTAACCCTAATCCATGCATGTTTGTTAAAAAAATATCCATATTTCAAATGTAATAAACACATCTCTCTCACTTCATCTAACTGTCATGAGGGAAGGATGTCGGCGTTGCGTGATTAGTGACGGAGATAGAACAAAACAAAACGCCGGTCATGAATTAGAAGCACAAAACGAGGATTTGTAAACAAAAATGTCAGAGGATTTCGATATAAGCCAAGAGGAGACTGGTTTTCCTTTGGTAAAGTAAGGAAACTTTGCTTCCTTTGCTCCTATAAACAAACGTTGGATTTCGCAGTCACTCATGAACGCACGTACTATAGTCGGTGGAAGTTACACAAAACTGTTTATATCGTTTTAAAAATTTATTTTTTTTTTTTACAAAAACACATCGATTCACCCCCCCCCCCCCCCCCCCCCCCCCCCGGAGCTGTGTGAGGCACATTTTAATATGGATGGATGCGCTTTATTTGACTACTTTTGAGCACATATTTGACTATGTGTCTGAGCACATTTTAAATCAGTGTTACACAATACAGCTCTCAGTTGGGCAGAGAAGGCAACCATTAGACCATGGAGCTAATTTTGTTATTGACTCTGAGTCTTAAATTGCAGAATGTTTGATGTGTTACATGAGCTTGATATCGGTTCAGCTTTCAAATTCCAGTAAAATGGGAGTGTCTTTTTCCTGTTTATATTAAGCGATTCTGCGCATGAAATCACACCAACAAACCACATTAATTCACTGAAGATGGCACTGAAATTCATCAGATGAGGAAATACATTTAAAGGGCTGTGTGTAGTTTGAAAGAAGCAGATTCATGTGTATTTTTTTGTCAGTTTAACTGCTTGGAGACATTATAGGGAATAAAACCCCTGGAGAGCTCATCAGGAATCAGCAGCTTTGTTCTGTCAATTTTAGTTTGACTTAGAGAAAGCTATTAATTTCAAATGTTAACTGTTGCAACTACAAATGTGCATTGTATTTACAGTACCATTCAAAAGTTTGATGTCAGTATTTTAATTTCTTTTTTAGTAAATTAATACTTTTATTTGTCAAGGATGGATTAAATTGATCAAAAGTGTTAGTTAAAAATATTTATAATGTTTCTGTGTAATAAAATATTCAAATTCAAGAAAATTTCGAATTTCTATCACAAAATTCAGCCATCACAAAAATAAATGTATTTTTAAAATATGTTAATATTTTAAAATGGCAATAAAATATTACATAACAATAAATATTATATGTAATATTTCACAATATTATTGTTTTTACTGTAGTTTGTATTCATATAAATGCAGCCTTGGTGAGCATTAAACATGAAAGAACATTTTAAAAATCGTACCAAACCTAAACTAGTGTGTTGTAGTGTATATAATAACTAAAATGTGTTGGATATCTCCATTCTGCATTAAGCCATTTATTTATTGTATTCAACACAAAGGAACATCAACGTTTTGAAGAATGCTGCAGGAGTCCAAACAAAATTGGACTCCATTGACTTTCATGGTAAAGTATTAACAAAGAAACATTGAAACATTTTTTTTTTTTTTTTAAATATCATATTTTGTGTTCCTTCAGAAGAAAGAAATGCATACAGATTTAAAACAACATTAGGGTGAGTAAAAGAAAGAAGATTTTTCATTTTGGGTGAATTAACCTTTACCGATCCATTTAAAATAATACAGCTCTATTAATAAATAAATAAGGTTTATTTATTTATGCATTGGAAATGCTCTAATCCGTTCGCAACACAAAATCATTGATTGAAACTGATTCAGCAAATGCTTTCATGAGATTATAGGTGATACATGGGTCATTTTCAGTATCCCATGATTCCACTGTGGCCCACATGCCCAGATGTTGAGTGTAATCCCTGCCAAATCTGTTCACTCTCGCAGTCAGTTCTCCCCTCAAACAGAGTGATGCATGCATTATAAAGATGAGGTCATCTGCTTTCTCAATATGAGAGAAGCGTCTATGAGAATGTATCTTTTTACTTTGAAATACAAGAGTTTGATTTTTGTACAACTGGACTCCACTTGCAAACAAAAGACTGTCGGCTGCTTATATTTTTGTTTGTGTTTTTTTGCTGTAATAGGAGGTTCTAAGGCAGCTGCAGACTAAACTGGAGCAGGAGGCCGGAACTCTTGCCTCTTCAGGCAGAACTGATGTGCTGGACCAGCTCAAAGGTACTGCAGGAAATCTATTCACTTCTCTACATAGCCGTCATAATTCATTCAACCATAGAATTTATCTTAACTGTATAGTTATGTCTTACACTTTAGTTATTTATTGATGTTTATGATAAATGAACATGATATGATACATACAATTTATATGATTAACTACCATAAAAATATCACAGAATTATACAGTTATTGAATTAACCCGGATTTTTGCATACGTTGTTCATAGAATTCGATAAAATTTAATTAGCAGTTAAACAGTCTGTTTAAACAAATCATACAAAAAAAAAAAATATCTAAAGCTACATGTCTTTGTTGCACACAATGGATTTAATAACCAATTTTTAGTGGAATTCACCAAATGTGTCCTGTAATTGCGGATCAGAAATGTACAACAGTCAAGAGAAATTTAGCAAAACTGTTTAAGTTTAACACTCAACGCTGTATTGAGGACATGACACAGCATCTCAGTTAATGTGAATTTTCTTTTATCGAAGCCATTGTATTGTTGGGTCTTTGAGGGTGCATACATTTTTGCATCAATCAATTCACATACTTTTCCTGGCAAATATATGTGTAACAAACATTAGAAAGACATACTGGGATGGATAACTGGTTCTCATTCAGTTTTAAAAAAAATCCTGAAACTGAATCATTTTTAGGACATTGAGTACTATTAATGGTTCTTGGTTGACTTGGCTATTGACAAAGAGTTCATGGTTCAATTCGATTTCAGTTCACAAGCTCAGTATATCCAAATGATTCAATATAATTTGGATATACTGTATATTAGGTACATTACACGTTCATTTTGTTAAGGAAAACAATCATTCAACTAATAAAGTTAAAGTTGTGACGTATTGTCAAGTATGGTGACCCATACTCGAAATTGGTGCTCTGCGTTTAACCCACAAGCAACACCGTGAACACACACCCGGAGCAGTGGGCAGCCATGCTGCGGCGCCCGGGGAGCAGTTGGGGGTTCGGTGTCTTGCTCAAGAGCACCTCAGTCGTGGTATTGAGGGTGGAGAGAGCGCTGGACATTCACTCCCCCCACCTACAATCCCTGCCGGCCCGAGACTCGAACCCGCAACCTTTGGATTACGAGTCCGACTCTCTAACCATTAGGCCACGACTTCCCCTCTTCCCCCTTATTTTTAATGCTGTAAATCATACAAGGAACCCTGTCAGTTAGTACATTAATACAATATTAAAGGTTAAGTTCAAACTATTAAATTATATTGCTATTTTATTTTTAGATATAATAATCAACAAACCATAATTTTGTATAAATACATTCAAACTACACGAGGCATTTTTATATTATTGTTTTAATCAAATAATTTGGTTTTGCATTCTACAGTGTACAACATTTAAACTGTGGCTGTCATAAAAACATGTTTTAATATTTAACATACATTAAATAGCGAAGAAATCACTAAGTGAAGGTGAAGTGAAAATAATATAATGACATTGTTCACAGGCTGTTTTAAAGGCATCTTTCCACAGGTAAAACAGTGACTGAGTAATACTGTTTCTTTCAACAAACCTTCTGATGCTTATTTTGTGCTATAACTAGTAGTAAAGAGAAATAGATGATTGCTTCATGTGACCTTCATGCTGCCATTTGAACTGAGGCTGCATTTATTGTTTGAATTGTTTATTAGAAAATTGACAGAATTTGAAAGTAACAAAGCACAAACCTTATTGCAATTACTTCAAACTACTACAAACAGGTTTGGGAAATTATGTTCACCCATCACCAGAAAACAGCATAGCCTTAAAGATTAATCTTGGAATTGATATCGGTTAATCAAAATTAAGAAAGGTCAATTAATCAGTATTGTCAACCCAGCCCTAATTCTAAGTAGGCTACTATAAAATAAGCACTACAGCAAAATAAATGTTTCTTAGCTGATTGTACACATCCTGAATACTTAAAGAATCTATAAAAGATCAAAAATAATAAAATCTTTCACTTTTCTCGTTTTTCTAGAACTGCATATGGACTTGACCAACTACTACGAGCTCAAGTACCAGCCTCACAACCTGCGTGTGTTTCCAGAGACAATGGCTAGTCAGTTTGGAGAAGGCGAGGAGAGACTGAGCATCAGCAGGGCCAGGAGTCCTGCCTGTCCACCGTCTCGCCAGTCCTCATCTGCATCTGGAGAGGGCACAGCCGTGCACCCCGGGCACCCTCATCAGGCCACTGCAGAAGGCCGTGTCACTACCCAGCACTTAGAGGATCTCTGTAAAGAGAGGTGAGATCATCACATCCAAACACTCTCATCATGTGTCTCATTTTTTTTAAGGGAAATGTTATTTCCCTTAGAGGGTTTGTCCACTTTAATAACCAGTGTCCTTTAGTTTAGGTCACATCTATGAACCATAATTACTTGCTATTTCTAGTCAAAAGTAGGTTAACAGGAAATAAGCACTCTCATTTTAAAGAGCAGGACAACAGTTCAACTTTAAATTTCAAATTCATATAACTTATAAAAAGTTATTTTATTATATGCATGAACATTAGTGACTTCTTTCAAAACATTACTAAATCTATTCATAAACAATAAATGAATAATTAATACATCTATTAAGAATTAATAAATCAAAAGCAGGCCCCAAACTTTTGAATAGTAGTGTGTATATTGTATATGTCTAATCAGTTGAGGGAAAAAAAAAAATCTACATGTAAAGGATACATTTGCATAATTGGTGATTATTCAAAACTTGTCACAAGAAAGGAGTAATTCAACTCCTAAGTAATAAAATTAATATAAAATGTAATACAAATTGAAGTTTATTTTAATATCCTGTGGTCTGTGGCAAATTCAATTTAATTTCACGCTCACAAAACTGATTCAGTTCTTAAATTCTGAATTCTGCCCAACGCTGCTGGAGTACAGTAATTTCAGGTTTCAGGAGTGTGTGTTTGTGTGTTTTAGGTCCATGTTGCTGAGTGAGATAGAGAAAGAGGAGGGAGAGCAGCGGTGGTATTACTCACAGCTGCAAGGTTTGTCTAAGAGACTGGCCGAACTGCCATGGCTTGATACGGTAAGCAGCTTAAACAACTTCCACCCCAAATTACTCACTGATGGGACTGTGTGCATCAGTGGCCAAAAATTAGATCACCTGGTTTTGCTGCTAATGACCACAGATTGTCCTAAACCTAGATTTGTTTTGAGTCAGGTGTCCCTTGTCTAGTTTAAAGTAACGGCATTGATTCTTAAAGAGATATTTTGGCCATAAAGCAACTATTTGTAATTATTTATGAACTAACATGTTGTTCCAAACCTCTATAATTTGTTTTACCTTTAAACATAAAAGGAGAAGAATTTTTGTGCAGATCTTTTCCATACAATAAAAGCATGTTGTTTAAATGTTTTTATAGAATAGTTTGTTCAGTCTGTAATTCTCTTTCCTGTCTCTAGAGGTTTGATCATGGTAAAAAGAATAGCATGCATGCAGTACAAATGATACATGTGCATTCTTCTGTGCTTCACAGTTCTCCATGCAGGTGGATTTTATTCGTCAGCAGCTGGAGTTTGAAGCTCAACAACTGCGCTCCGTGATGGAGGAACGTTTCGGCACCAGCGATGAGATGGTTCAAAGAACACAAGTAAGAACAGATTATAGATTTAATGCCACGTTTTCATCAACAAAGGTCCAGCTGTAAATCCAGCTTAAATGTCACGTGTCTGTCACAAACACGTCATGCTTTTATCAACACTTGACCTGAACCACAATACTGACACTCAAACATCCAGCACAGTTTATATTGTGTTTTGGATGCTGATGTAACCAACCAGGCTTCTTAACTACCATGGTCAGTCAGCTAAGGTTTGATGAAACATGTTGAACTGCATTGCTAAGCTGGGCTTTTTAGCAAAGATAATAGTGGTGTATCATAAAATGGTATATGATAATGTTCTGTCAATGTATCATTAACAAAGCATTAAAATGTTCACTGTATATGAATAATTACTGTATATGTTTCTGCATACAGATCCGTGTTGCTCGATTGGAGCAGCTGGAGAAAGAGCTTCAGGAGGCCCACAGCTCGCGTGGTCCTCAAGAGAAGAGTGCTCTACCAGAGACTCAGGTGACGTATACACCCCTGTCCTCCATTTGAGCCTGAATCATAAAACGCCTAAATTTGAGTCTGAATCATAAAATGCAACTGTGATGCTCAGTTGATTGTCAAGGCAAATGACAATAAAGGGACCTCTTATTCATTTTGATTTTGTTTTTTTTTATATTATTGTAGGCAATATGTACAAAAATTGTACCAGTGATTACAATAAAAATATAAAAAATAATACATAATAATAACAAATAATAAAAGGTCTTATTTTAAATATATAAATTACTGGGAAAATATATTTCTTGAAAAGTTTAAATAAGTGAAGCAGTTTTGTGTAATATTTAAAAAACTTTTTTTTTTTACTAAATCAAAGTTGAGTATATGAATTATAACCGACTTCAGCCATAAAATAGTGTCCAAGGTTAAAATATCAGACTAGTTGATTAAATATTAGTTTTGAGAAATTTATATAAAATGTTTCATATTGATAATGTTTAATATATATATATATATATATATATATATATATATATATATATATGTATAATGTTTTATTTGATTGAGTTACACCACCTGACACTGACCTATTTCATTGTTTTAATACTACTACTATTTCTAAGAATGATTTGTAGTAAACACCGGAAACTTTCAGAGTCAAACTTGTTATTGACAGAAAAACTCTTAATTCTAATATGTTCTCGGCACTTTAATGATTTCATTCCGGTGAATTATTTAGTAACATCAAAATGCTACAAAGTAAGTTTCTCTGCTGTTATTTATCTCTCAGTAGTAGCGTTTTCTCAGCACAATTTATAGATGCTGTAAACTACTGGGGTTTGCATTGCCAGAGGCAAGGAAGGAGGGAACGGAGACGTAACGTCAGAGTGACTGATGTAATGGGATCTCGCCCGAGAGCCCAATCACCTTCGAGTGTTATGAAAACAAGCCAATGACATTTGGCGTGCGTGTTTCGCCACGAGCACCCCACAAGGCTGCGTGGGTATAAATGGAGAGCGCGTGCAAACGCACATCAGTTTTTTGCTGAGGAGCCGAGACTGTGTGCCCCGGCCGTACAGCGATGGTACAGTAACTATGGTGATGGGACGTTGCGTCTCCGTTCCCTCCTTCAGGGAACAAGGGTTACATAACCGAGACGTTCCCTTTCATTCAGTCACGTTCGACGTTACATCAGAGTGACTGACGTAATGGGATCCCTATGAAAACGCCACTATTGCTGACCCTCCCCAGTGCCCTGCGGAAGCCGGCAAGTCCCCCCACACCAATTGGGACGGAAGATAGGACAGGGCTTAGGCAGAGATGACAGCCACTGCTGTTCCGTACAGTGGATATGGATAACACTGGGAAAGCGTACTCCAAGTAGGGGAACGCTACGGAAGCCACATCCTGCGTAAAGGAGGTACCATGTGGAGATTACACATATGGACTGGCCAGGGGCTAGCCTGGGGTTGAGATAACTACACAGCAGAGACGGCAGAAGGTCTCTGCCAGAGAAAGACACGGGCTCACTGTGAGGGGAGCCGTACCGTGGAAGAATACAGCTGGCAAGTCTGGTGCTCCGCCACGCTTGACTGCCGAGGGTGCGGGAGGAATTTCAACAGGGTTTGCCATGGAGAACTGAACTGAGAAGCAATAAAAGCGCACATATCCAGTCCGCAGAGGGGAATGGCGCAGCAAAATTGACACCGAGCAGGTTCCAGTGTTACTGGCCATCTGAGGCAAGTACACGGGAGGACACGGGCTCTACACGGAGATTATAAAATCTCGCAAACGTGTTAGGTGTCGCCCAGCCGGCAGCTCTACTATCTCTAATGTCTGCTATTGAGGCGCCCCGCGCCAATGCCCAAGAGGGAGCAAGTTGCCCGGTCCAAATTCCAGGCACGAATTGTCGACGGAAAATGCCTGCAGGTCCACTACTGTCTTCATTGATATAAACTTAAGCTCTACTGACTGCAGAGGCTCGAAGGGCTCCTCCCTCAAGGCCGTCAGGACTGAGGGGAGATCCCAAGTGGGTACCAGATGAGGGCGCGGAGGATTTAACCTCCTCGCCCCTCTGAGGAACCTGATGACCAAGTCGTGCTTCCCCACGATGGTCTGTGTCGAGGGGGGATCGAGACATGAAAGTAGGCATCCTTCAGGTTGATCGCTGTGAACCAATCGAAGGGACGGATGCATTGAAAGATGCGTTTCTGCGTCAACATCCTGAACGGGAACTTGCGAAGGACCCGGTTCAGAACGAGCAGGTCGAAGATTGGTCGTAACCCACCGCCTTTCTTGGGTACGATGAAGTAGGGGCTGTAGAACCCTGACTTCATCTCTGCTGGAGGGACCGGCTCTATCGTGTCCTTTGCCAGCAGGACCGTGATTTCTGCACGCAAGACAGGAGCATCTTTGTTCAACACAGAGGTGAACTGAACGCCCCTGAACTTGGGAGGACACCGGGCGAACTGAATCATGTAGCCGAGTCTGATGGTTCTCAGAAGCCAGCGAAATGGCCTGGGGAGTGCTAGCCAGGCCCCCAGAGACCGTACAAGCGGGACCAGGGGAGCCACTGGCGTACCCGTGGTGGGGCAGCGAAGTGGAGCTCAGGGACCCAACTCGGAAGGCAACGCATCCTGAAGTGGGGTCTGAGTGCGCGGTGCGACACTTACCTGGCTCCACGGCTGGGCAGGGGGCACAGGAAAAGCCATCACGTCCTCAGACAGGACCATGCTGCCCACTGGCGAAAGAAGAAGGGGACAGGGGTGTCGAGACTGTGTCCCGTGCACTGCCGTCCTCGCCCCCTTGGGAACCGGAGATATAAGAAACTGCTCTGAAAGTTTGGGTACCACTGGCCGGAGATCCAGTGGCGGAACAACCCAAAAAGGGAAAAAAGGATTTTCCACCCGGACCTCCACCGTGGGAAGGAGCGGACTCCGGGGCAGCAGGAGGGCTCCTTCGGCAACGAGCGAGCGAAGGGACTGCGACCGGCAGCGGGGTGATTACAGCAGCGGGCCGCCGGGGCAGGCGGCGGCGTCCCGCGGGCAAAGCTGCATCGCAATAGCCACATACCCCTTAGCCGCCCCGCCATCGAGGGCAGTGAGGATGGAAGAAGTACTAGATCTGTTTCGGGCAGAAAAAGGTGCCCTCCAAGAGCTAGTCAGTTCCTCATGCACTTCCGGGAAGAATGGAACCTAAGGTGACTGCCGATGATCGGCCTGCGCCCCCAGGAACCAGTCGTCCAGCCTTGAGCATTCGGGAGAAGGAGGAGGCCTCCAGTGCAGCACGACGCTCTCAGTGGCCTGGGAAAACATAGCAGTCAGCCCTGGATCTCACTCGGGCAATGCCACTCTTCCTGACAGAGGCAGCACAGCCGAATCGTCACCTCCAGCCTAGCTCATCCTCTGAAGCAGCGATCGACATCCTGTCATCCGCTGATGCTTCGGAAGAGATGCTGAGCCCAGCCCTGTCCGAGGAACCAGCGAACTCGTCTGGAAACACCAGATGGTGCGATGTGCTGGAGGAATGAGAGGCCCGCGGAGACACACTCGACGGGGAAGCTCCTCAGATCACCCTGACCATGAGCCGAAGTAGCCCCCCCGCTGCTGAGAGATGGAGGAACTAGAACGGGGCATGGCGAGGGGGATACCCCCTTGTTTGACGAGGAGGTATCTGGACCGCAACATCACGATTGTCATGTTCCCGCAATGAGAACATGACTCATCCACTAGCGCTGCTTCAGTGTGCTGATAGCCCAAGCACGAGACACAGCATTTGTGACTGTCAGATGAAGCCAGGAAATGATCACATCCAGAAACACACGAGCGGGAAGCCATCTTTAAAAAGACGCTCGTGGAGCTCTTTTAGATATTGCTCTTTTAGACATTGCTCTTTTAGAATAGGAAAAAGTGTTGAAGCACCCAGGAGAGGTCGCAGTACGACCGCAGAATGAGAGCTGCAGCACGCTCAGATGAAGCAGCAGCACTGGACAGCAACCTCCGCTGACACGCCGTCACACCAACACTCGTCAAAATGCTGTCTTGCAGACACTCTCGGAGATTCACAGAAGGCTCGGCTCCGAAGCGAAAAGCTGATGTGCATTTGCCAACTGTCACTGGCTTGTTTTGATAACACTCGAAGGTGATTGGGCTCTCGGGCGAGATCCCATTACATCAGTCACTCTGACGTTACGTCGAATGTGACTGACTGAAAGGGAACATTGTTTACTGAACCAGCCTGCTGGAATAGTCACATTAAAAATGTGACATTTATGGCTCAGGTAATAGATGGAGGTTGTAAACAAAATTTATAAATAAATAAAAACATACACACACACACAAAAAAAAAAATTAATTACTGTAGATGTTTTATAACAAAGCTAAAAGTAAATGTTCCTTTTGCATCACTAGCAGTTGCTAATTTTAATTACAAACATGATAAATTATAATCATCATGAATTAGTCTTAAGAAATAAATTAGAGGTGTGGTTTCCACTATAGTGTAGCATAACTGCTCTGTTACATAAAAACTGTACATTAAGTGAAAGTGAAAAAAATTAAAAGTGAAGTGACATGTGGCCAAGTATGGTGACCCATACTCGGAATTTGTGCTCTGCATTTAACCCATCCAAGTGCACACACACACACGGAGCAGTGGGCAGCCAATGCTGCGGCGTCCGGGGAGCAGTTGGAGGTTCGGTGCCTTGCTCTCACCTCACTCGGGGTATTGAAGGTAGAGAGAGCGCTGGTTATTCACTCCCCCCACCGACAATTCCCGCCGGACCTGAAACTCGAACCCGCAACCTTCAGTTTACAAGTCCGACTCTCTATCCATTAGGCCACGACTGCCCCATGACTTAAATATTTATTGTAATTTAATAAAACTTGTTATTCAGTGTTTTGCTAATGGAACATGATGCAGTATTTGTAGTACCATAAGATATTTCTGCAGTGGCTACTCCGCTTCAGAAGAGTTATTCGTCTAGGATTTTCTTTGCGCAGCTTCACATCCACCCAATTTCACCTGGCGCTGTCTCACAACACATGCTGGCACTCAGTGTTGCCATGCAGAAAACAGGGTATGCCCTCCGCAAGCTGCCTCCTATTGGCTGCTCAGTGACTGGGATGCTTGGCAAGGGTGAAGTTGTAATTTTAAAGCATAGTTCTCTGAGACTAAGGGATTCCCACCGCAGCACAGTTATCTGTCTGCTTGACTCTGCACCAGACTGTCCATGAGCTCTTGAGGCATACTGTTTAATAAGGCTTATAATATCTGAAATGATGAAACCTGCAGTACAAGGTCGCCATTTAAATTGTATGCAGCGAGTAAAGCTTTAAATTTGTCACTGTTTTGGGATCTTCACTGGACTCTTCAACTCATTTTGGAATAGTCATCAAAACTATGAAAATAAGTGGAAGTATTCAGTAACCAAAATAGTTTAGCAAATCAAACTTATATGCCAACAACAATATTAATAATAATGTTTTATATTCTTTAAAGTAGGCACTCACTGTCTAGATTACACCTCTGGACTTTCTCTCAACCAACTTCATAAGGTGGATCCTATGATACTTTTTAAATTGGATAGTGCTTATTGAGCAAGACTCTAGAATACCATTCAAGACATGTCTGTGTCCTTTCTTGTAATCTGGTTGTCTAGAGATCATATTGTAGCTGGTGCCAAACGCTGCCATAGTGATGGGTTTGAGCATGAAAGAACAAAACAGGTCTTTGGCACTGGTGCTGATTCAATATCCATATGCAAATGTTGTGCACATGCTCAAACAGTTTTTAAACAGAAAAAAAAATTGTCTGGCTTCAAAGGGTATTTGGGCAGTAAGTCAGAATTAAAATGTATGAATATCATAGCACTGGTTACAAAATATTAGACCATGCTATGAAAATTATTAAGATGACGATTTTTTCAGTTGGTTTTAACTGGTATTAAGGCGATGTTATTAAGTTTCCCTTCATGTTTGACAGCCATTTTTTCTTTATTTTGAAACATATATACCCTCTCAATATGTATCAGTCTTCATACAGCACAGATTTTCAGTACTTCCCTGATACTTTGCTGCTTTAATAAATATTTATGTATTAGGTAAGACATACAAACCAAATTCCCAAGTATCTTCTGTACTAAATAGAAACAAATAATAAACCATATCCTCTGTCCACAGAGCACCGAGTGCCTCTCAAAAGCATCTGTGTCTGACATGGAGACCGGAAATGCTGGTACTTTGGAGGCCCCTGGAGAAGCAGGGAGCAAAGTAAGACCATTGTGTTGTTGTTGTTGGTATTTTTTCGTCAGTATTTCTAAATGTAATCTGGTTACATACAATGATATTTCGAGATTAAAAAAATCACAGAAGAATCACTTGGAAGCTTACAGATCAGGTTAGAATTTAACTATACACTAAAGGGCAATATTAGCCTTTCTATAAACACAGCAGTCTATCTGTTTGTACTTCATACTATATTTTAACAAATGCATTAAAATAAATATGAACATTTATGGTTGCCTGTACAGCACTGTGTCTTGTGATGAACTGACCATCTGTCCAGGATATTTCCTTCTTTTGGCCCGAGATGCTGAAATAGGCTCAGCATCTCTGCAACCCCACATAAAACAAGCAGTTTGGAGAACAGACGGATGGTTTCCTTTAAAATCAACATCAGATAAAAAAAACAAAAAAGCTGTAAATAATCCACAAAATATCATAACTGTCTAGCCAATGCCATTTATTTCTGATCTTATATGCAGCATTCATATAGTTTTAGTTAAAATATACTTTAATCAAAACAGTAGTGTAATGAACTCTAAGACAGCATAGGTCAGCTATAGTTAAATTGTGTTTTGGTTGCAGGTGGAAATGGTGTTTTGGCTGTTGTCCATGCTGGCCTCTAGAGATCGAGAGGAGATGTCCCGTACCCTTCTGGCAATGTCAAGCTCGCAGGAAAGCTGCATTGCTATGCGCAAGTCTGGTTGCGTCCCACTGCTTTTGCAAATACTACATGAGGGTGGCACTGGGGAGGCAGCTGGGACAGGAGGCTATAGTCGAGAAGCCCGTTCCAGAGCCAGTGCTGCCCTGCACAACATTGTGTACTCACAGCCAGATGAGGGCCAAGCACGTCGCGAGATGAGAGTTCTTCATGTGCTAGAGCAGATCCGCTCACACTGCGAGAATGGTTGGGAATGGATTGAGAACCATTTAAGTACCCCCTCTCCTGGTGGTGGCAAAACAACAGGTGAGCCCTGGTTAAGTTATAGTCAATGTGTTATATCATTATTCTTTGGTTTGTGTATATCAAATTCCAAACAAAAAGACAAAGCTTATACATATAAGTACTGTAAGTACCCTATAAGTTTAAGATTACTTTTTTATAAGTACTTACTTTAAGCATCAGATTAGAGTGGTTGAGTATGGTGATTTAGTTTAGTTTTTATATATTAATTAAAACATATTTTGTTGATTTTCTGAAAAATGTTGTCACACATGCTGTTAGCACAATATAAATATATTCATACAAGTATACATTTACTTTGATATCCACAGAAATACCTGAGCCAGTGGATCCCCAAATGTGCCAGGCCTTGTGTGCAATAATGAAGTTATCTTTTGAGGAAGAGTACCGTAGGGCGATGAATGAACTAGGTGCGTGAATACATTTTCTCTAAATAGACCTAAGAGCAATAGAGGGTATGCTGGGTAAGTTGTAAATACAGTGAGGTGAAAACACACTGAAAAGCATTTATTTATGCATCTTTTAGGGGGACTGCAAGCCATTGCAGAGCTAATACAGCTGGAGCAAGAACTGTATGGCATGCAAAATGAGCCAATCAATATGGCCCTCCGGCGTTATGCAGGAATGGCACTCACGAATCTTACATATGGAGATGTTGTAAATAAGGTACATTTTGAAATGATTGCATACAAGTGTGGAATCGTGTAAAAATTAAAGACTTTCATCATAAATCATCTCATTAATTTACAATAATGTAATCAGTGTCCAAACTGGCCACAAATATTTTTACTGAAATATATAAAATATAAATATTGTCATATAATTAAACAAAACACGTATTTTATCTTTGGTAACCATTAATTTTGCACTCTAAATATAATATTAATTATACATACAGTACCAGGCAAATGTAAATGCAAATAAATGCAATATTTTGCCTTCTTGTGATGTTGACAAAATGCTCTTTATTAACTTTATCAGGCTACTCTTTGCTCAAAGAAAAACTGTCTTCAAGCCATTGTTGCACAGCTTGCATCTGATAGCGAGGAATTGCAGCAGGTACATAACCTACTTTTCCATACAGCAAACCATCACTTCTTTATTAACTTTTAGGATGACAAATATTATGCAACAGCACATTTTAATAATTTTAATTTTTTTTTGCTTCTCTCATTTGTAATTATTTGGCCAATACAACATTGTCATTGTCATTGCTTTTAGGTAGTGTCAAGTATATTGAGAAACTTGTCATGGCGTGCTGATATGAACAGCAAGAGGGCTTTGAGAGATGTCGGCAGTGTGCCAGCACTTATGACTTGTGCACTGCAGGCTACAAAGGTACAGTCAAAAATTTCTATGTCATCCATTGCTTACATTCTGTAAAACTGAACATGAGTGATTTACCCATTAAATTGGTGATATCTGTGCTTCAATACCACTCAGAAAGTGATGAGTAATTTTACATGGTCTGGTCTTCCCCACAGGAATCCACTTTAAAGAGTGTGCTCAGTGCACTGTGGAATCTGTCAGCACACAGCACTGAGAATAAGGTGGCAATTTGCTCTGTTGATGGTGCTCTCGGCTTTTTGGTTAGCACTTTGACTTATCGATGCCAAACCAACTCGCTCGCCATTATTGAGAGTGGTGGAGGTATCCTGCGTAATGTGTCCAGCCTTATTGCTACCCGAGATGATTACAGGTATCATGTTTATTCACATTCACAAATTAAGCAGAGATCAAAGTTTCCATGACATCACTTAAATTATTTCTGTTTTCCTAATTCAGGCAAATCCTCAGGGATCATAACTGCCTTCAGACTCTGCTGCAGCACTTGCGATCTCACAGTTTGACTATTGTGAGTAATGCATGTGGAACCCTCTGGAACCTGTCTGCACGAAGTCCAAAGGACCAGGAATTGCTGTGGGATCTGGGAGCTGTAAGCATGCTGCGCAATCTCATCCATTCAAAGCACAAAATGATAGCCATGGGAAGTGCTGCAGCTCTGCGAAACCTCCTCACAAATCGTCCACTCAAATATAAAAATACTGCTGTTATATCACCAGGATCATGCATGCCATCCCTCCACATGAGGAAGCAGAAAGCATTAGAGGCTGAGTTAGATGCGAAGCATCTGGCAGAAACATTTGATTCAATCGAGAAGCAAAGTTTCAAGCATCAAAGTATAAACAAACCTTTGAGGCACATTGAGAGCCTAGCAAAAGACTATGCCTCAGATTCTGGTTGTTTTGATGATGATGAGGCACCTAATGTATCAACCAGCTTGGATACTGGAACCTTCTCCATGCTCTCCATGTTCTTGAACAATTCTAACTTCCTAAATACCCAGCCCCGTAAGCGAGAGGGGGAGCCTGAACAAGATGTAGAAACCTTTCAAACTGAAAATAAAAGGTCACAACCCCCTGATGATGAAGTGACTGTGGCAGCTGAGAAATTAGCCAAGAAGATCACTAACACTGTGGCTAAAATTGACAAACTGGTGGAAGATATTACCATGCATACATCCACAGAGGACAGCTTCAGCCTCAGCTCAGAAGATCATTTTGTGGATTGGAATTATGGGCCAGATGAGCTTCACGAGGCACGAGCCATTTCCTGTTCCCCTTGTCATCTTTCTGACACCAGCTCTTTTTCACCGAAAGAGTGTCTCAGCAGAGCACATGCATTCTTGCATCTTAAAACAGCCAACTCAAGTTTATCCAATGACAGCCTAAACAGTGGCAGCACCAGCGATGGATATTGTGGCAGTCAGGACCAGACTCATACCTCGGCAAAACCAACAGAACAACGACGTCCTAATAAGCTTGACCTTAAGGTAACTCACGAAGAACCAGTGAACAGTGGTGTACATATTTCAAGAGTCATGTGTCAAAATGAAATCCCTGAAAGAGATTTTGAGACAAACAAGGATGCAATTTTGCTTGATTCAGGTTCCACCGATACAGAGAAAAGCCAAGAACCTTTTATATCCACACCTGCAACAGTATCAACCAAGGTGTCTTCAGATTATAGTATACCAACTGTCAAGTTGTCTCCCTCCTATCAGCATGTTCCACTGATCCAGAGTGTTGCCAAATTTGGCATTGCAAAAACTGCAATTAACGTTCAGGCAGCTCAAGCAATGCGCAGGCAAGCTTGGGTTCCAACAGTGATGACTGGAGGTAGTATAAGCAAGTTTTCCCCAATATGCCCTGCAAGAAGCCCCACAATAGGACAGCTGGAGACCCCTCAGAAGTATTCTGTAGAGAACACTCCAATATGCTTCTCTCGCTGCAGTTCTCTGTCTTCTCTGTCTTCTGGAGATGGAGCTCTTGATGGACAGAGTCAGACGGAAAATGAACTAGAGAGTGACTCCTCCTTAGAAATCATAGAGGTGGAAGATGTGAATGTTGAAAGAAAAGATGAAGAGGATGAGACACTTGATGACTTGAGTGACAGTCAGTTATTATTAACTGATCAGAAAATCAGCAGCTCTGATCCAACTGAGATCCCTAGTACAATCAAAAATGAGAAGAGGTTCCTTAGAGGAGTGTCTCCAGTAATTCTTGAGGACAGGACACCATCCAGCTCTTCAGAAAACTACATTCACGAAACACCTCTTGTAATGAGCCGTTGTAGTTCAGTAAGCTCACTTGGCAGCTTTGAATCTCCTTCAATTGCCAGCTCTATTCAGAGTGATCCATGTAGTGAAATGATAAGTGGTACTGTTAGCCCCAGTGACTTACCAGACAGCCCAGGACAAACAATGCCACCGAGTCGCAGCAAAACTCCATGCTGTGCAGAATCAAGTGGACCAGAAACACAGATTCTTAGTGGTGTAGGAAGCCAGTGGGAAAACAGTTTGCGCAAATTCATGGAAATCGCAGACTTTAAAGAAAGGTTTAACCTACCTCCAGATTTGGACACAATGATCTATTTCACTGTGGAAAAACCAATTGAGAATTTCTCATGTGCCTCTAGTCTGAGTGCCCTCCCTCTGCATGAACACTATGTCCAGAAAGATGTGGAGCTCAAACTTACTCCTTTACTAAACCAGCAAGACAATGATCCAGAGGATTCTGAAAAGGAAGAGGACATAGACGACCAAGACCAGTATAGTGAAGGCAACTCAGATGATGACATAGAAATTCTGAAAGAGTGCATTAATTCTGCCATGCCTTCCAGGTTTAAGAAGGTAAGGCCAACTGTGATGCCCAACCTCTCAAACCAAGTTCTCAACATGCAAAGTCGAAAATCTGCAAATCTGCAAATACCAGTGTATATGGTGCTGCAGAACAAAAACAATCAAATGTGTACTGGACAAAAGCTTGGAATGTCTTCAAAAGAAATCTATAATGATGATTCCTCTTACACTGACTCTGCTGAAGGTACGCCCATCAATTTCTCAAGCACCACTTCCTTGAGCGATGAAACTCTCCAGTATCCACTCAAAACTAAAGGAATAAAAGACTGGCGAAGAAACAAAGAGACCCAAGAGCTTATTGACATTGAGACAAAGAGAATTGAAGACCTACGCATGTTCTCCCGCTTCCACAAACCAACTAAAATGACATGTCAGTCTCACATAGTCACAAACCAATTGAAAAAGACAATCAGACACATGGTACCCACTCAGAGACTACTTATACAGAGTAAAGAGATGGCAGCAAAAATGACCCAGCAAAGGATTCAAAGCCAGTCTCCAGTTCGACAAATTCAAAAGCAAGGACAGAATCTGTCAAAAAGCATGCCACAGTTAGATATTCCTATAAGAAAACAAAACACAGAGGTGTACCAAAATCAGAAAACCTGCTCTCTGAGTCATACACAGGAAAACACTTTAGCCTTTCAGTCTAGGCATCACTCAACAACTACGGAAGTAGCCATCTGCCATAAAATGGACAGACAGGATGGACTGATAAATAGGACGGGACAAAAACCACATTATGAATCAAGCAAGACTAATGTAATACGCAACGCTAATATACAAGATCATGTCAACAGTTACCAGTCCCGCCAAAAGGGTTTTCATAGAATCAAGCAAAATCTAATTTTAGAAGAAGCACCTCCATGTTACTCTTTGAGTTCCTCCCTTAGCTCATTGAGTGATGCAGAATTTGAGGAACATCATGAAAAACCTCAACATACGTGGATACGGAATAAACATAATATTACGTACAAACCCCAGTGCACTCCAAAATCACAGCAAGAACGTAACCAGTTTGAAGAGAACAGCTCACCAAGCTCAGTCAGCATGGATTCAGAAGATGATCTTTTGATAAAATGCATAACATCTGCAATGCCTCAACACAAGAAAAAGCAGGCTGCCAGAAAAAAGAAAGCTGAGAAAAAGCACAAACAGAAAGCTACTCTTCAGAAAGCAACAGAGTGGAGCCCTGAAAATGACCTAGATTCTGATGAAATGGCTTCAGACAAAGACTCTGATCTCAACAGTGTTGAATGGAGAGCAATACAAGAAGGAGCTAATACAATCATTACCACGTTACAAGCTTCAAAGTCCCAGGAACCCTCATCAGAGTCTGAATCAGTTCTGTCATTTATGTCTGGATCAAGCTTTACTCCTAAAGAGAAGAAGGTATACAAAGATGACAAAAAGGCTAATAAACCACTTGATTTTGCCCCTCGTAAACCTGTTCCAAACTTGCCTATGGTCTTCAGGGGTAGAACAGTGATATACACGCCCAAGAAGGAGACAACCCTCTCTCAAATACCACCACCTAAAAAACTGACACAGAAAGCGGATGCCCCTAAAAACCCAGATCTAGCTCAACACAGGTCAAGAAGCCTTCACAGACTGGGCCACCCCATGGACTCCATGCAGTTGTCACTGCCCAAAAGAAGTTCAACGCCACCTGCCAGGATACCAAAGAGCTCATCTTCAGGATCATCTCAAAGTTCAACACCTTCAAGGCATCCTCAGAAAAAAGTAACCTCCCCAACCCAAACAATTAAACAAAGTCCAGAGAAGGTGGCATCAGCACCATGCAGTCCACCGGACAAAAGAGGAAGCACTTCAAACACTAATCAGAACTCAAAGTCTCCCATAGACAGGAAAACACAGAAATCCCCTGTCAGAATACCATTCATGCAGAACCCATCAAGGCCATCGAGAAACATTTCACCTTTAGTAACCAACCAGCCCATTAGCATCAGCAGACAAAATACGCAGATGTCAGGGAAAAGAATCCTACCAGCAAATCGATTGGATTTGGTTCGCATGACATCTACTCATTCAAGTAGTGGTGAATCAGATCGTAATGGCTTTCTCAGACAACTGACATTCATCAAAGAGTCGTCAAAAGTCTCAAGACGTGATGCTTCTTCACGTTCTGTCCCAACATCACAGCATGCCTCACCCCGAAGAGCAGTTCCAGGGGCCCCAGCAGTTTTCTTATGTTCTTCTCGTTGTCAAGAGCTGAAGGAAGCAGTTCAAGGTCCAAGAAGAATGCCTGTGACTCATGGACAAAGACAAGTGCAGGAACAGGGGGTACTCAGACAGGGCATGGCTCCATCAAGAGCCACTTCCATTGATAGGGACGTCACAGTGAAACGCTCAGCTAGACGTACAAGCTCGGAAAGTCCTTGCAGGGCCTCACAGAGAAATACGCCCGGCCCAAAGCCAAGAGAAAAGAGGGAGGATACCTTCAAAAGATACTCCTCCTCACCAAGCATAAATGTCTTGAGTCGTGTCACCAGCCGCTCATCTCTTCGCTCTTCATCCTCTGACTCAAGCGAACGAGCTAAAAGTGAAAGGAACACAAATCAGAGGCAGAGAGCTGGATCACGTAACTCTGACAAAGTGACCTGGCGAAGGATTCGCGATGAGGACATTCCCCAGATATTAAAGAGCACCCTTCCACCCACTGCACTGCCCCTGTTGCCTTCACCTGGGAGCGCCAAACAGATGCCACCACCGCTACCAGGAAAACGGCCTACTATTACTCTAGCATCACGGAAAACAAGTGATGCAACTGTTCAAACTGAGGACTACTCAGCCAACAAAACAAATTCAAGCACCTCTCCCACGATTGAAAAAGTTCTTGGCATTACAGAGGAGGCCACAAAGTTGGCCCTCCCCTGGAAAATAAGCATGGCCTTTGGAAATACCCTCCAAGATGGGGATTCGGATGGATCTCTAAAAACCTACAGCACAGCATCAACCTCCACCTTTCAGTCAGTGGAAAGTACCCACAGTGGTGGGGTTGGCCATTTCCGACAGAGCTCACCCAGTAAAGCTGTCAGAGTTACTCCTTTCAACTACATCCCCAGCCCCATGGTCTGCTGCTCTCCACAGACACATGGTCAAGCACAGACAATGCCAGAGAAGACAGAGGAAAAACATGAAGCATAATCAGTCCACTCTTCCAAGGCTGACAAAGTACTATGCTCCTGATGCTGTAAAAAACTCAGGTGGTAATGGACATGGTTCTTTTTACCTCGCATATTTAATGAGTCTTGTGCTTGCCAGTGCATCAGAAGTTTTACCTATTCGAAAAAAATACAATCTGGATGTGAACAATTACCTATGTAGTATAGAATCTCACTGGATTCACAACATGAACCTATCCCCACCACAAATGAGGGTATACCCATTTTTTTTTATACTTTTGTACAGTGATATTAATCATTGCTTGTGCTACTTGGACAGTTAATCACACTTGACAAAGACTGTCTCAGAAGTGTGTAATCCACAGATAAAAATGACGGCCTACATTTAGAACAATATGCAAACTATTCTTCGAACAACAGCGACAAATACTTTAAAAGACCATGTGCCACCTGCAAACCGGAAAAGACTGTTGTACGCTCACATGAGAACCATGTATGCACATGCCTTTATGTCCCACAGACAGGATAAACAGCCTCTTGCCTTCACTTATTATTACTGCAGGAAAATATAGCTACGATAGGTAAAATCTGCACAAAATGTCTGTGTAATCGTCATGGATATTTAGTGGTAATGTTGTAAATACTGATATACAACTGTAGTCAAATGCTTCCCAGAAGGCAAAATGTAATCCTGCCATTGCTACAAATAGCATGCTAAATACTCACTTATCCACTGTAAACACGTGATGTTGACTTTTCAGTTTCTTTTTTCATTGAAAATGACAGACCATGAATCTCTACCCACACATTTGCATTTTTGAATATAAGATTGTTGTAACTGTTGAGTGTTCAGCAAATGTATGTAATACAATTAAGTGGCTGTACATACTCTTGCTTACTGAATGCTTTCATAATGTCATTTTGTGTAGAGTCACGTTATGCTTTAAGTATTTAAAAGCACGCTAATGAGTAGCAACTCTGTGGATTGAGATAAGTACTTGCTGTAGAATGTTTAAAATGGCTTCCATTCAGCCAAAGCCTATTGCCAAAACTGCAGCTACACAAGCACATATTGTAGACATATGATCAATGTAGGTTTCACTATGGCCAATTAGCCAGCACAAAAAGTGTTTGTCTTATTTGGTGAGGTGCAGTATTTACATGGGCTTAGTTTTAACTGTAATATAGCAGCTTCACTCAATTTATCTCTTTTAGGCAGAAAACATGCATTGATCCCACAAATCCATTGATGCATTGATTCCACAAAGTAAAGTCATGGTTCCCACAAATTCTGAGAATGATACAGAGAACTACAGTGTATTTCAGATGTGCTGTGAGTGCCGATACCAACTGGTGTTCCCACATTAAAGACTTTCTCTGAAGATATTGAAACTGACCAGTAACAGAGCTCAGTGTAATGTTGTAAGGACCCTTACCAGTGGTGGTCAGGATAAAGCAATATGATGCAATGCTAAATTCAAATTGACATAAAGGGAACATTTTATGCATATTTGAGAGGTTTTGTCAAAGCATGAATTGGGTTCAGAATGTTGTTTGAAAGAATGTGGTGTTGGCCAAGGGTTCGGGGGTCCTCAAATAAACGTTCTCATAAAACCTGTGCCCTTATTATATCTGAGTGGAAGTCATTTATTTAAGGTAGATGCCTTCATACAGTCTTCAGGGTTGCCAACAACACGATCCCAATGGCCAATCAAAACTAGTCTAATGACACTATCACAACTAACAAAACTAAAAATATGGCAGTTTAACTCTTGAGTTCTTGTCATATTTTATTACCTTAAACTATAGCGAATAAACTGTGATAATGTGAGAAATGTTGAAGGTGTCTGAATAAATTTTGGTTTGACTGTATCTATTTGATAAATGAAGTTAACCCATTAACATTATATCCTCTTTTGGTTTCTGTACCCAATATTTAAAAAATGGACAAATGCAATAAAAATATCAGCAAGTATCAAAAATAAAAGTATCGGTATCGGGTGAGTACTGAAAAAAGTGGTATCGGTGCATCTCTATTGAGAACCAATGCAGGAAAGCCACAGAAATCACAAGCTGTGAGATCTTTACATTTAAAAATTAAGGCGTTTTGTATGGATAATTAGTCCCTTAGCAGGCTATTAATCTCCACTTTAACACCTATGAAAATGTCACTGTGATGATTATATATATATATATATATATATATATATACACACACAGTCTACCCTG
Organism: Barbus barbus; assembly: GCF_936440315.1. Classification (NCBI taxonomy): domain Eukaryota; kingdom Metazoa; phylum Chordata; class Actinopteri; order Cypriniformes; family Cyprinidae; genus Barbus; species Barbus barbus. Next base: position 23,276,779 of record NC_136763.1, on the reverse strand, counting down.
AACAATTCCATTCATCAGTTAACTCAAGAAAACTTGGATTGTGAAAATTAGATGTAAATTACATTAAATAAAGAAAAATACATTAAGGCTGCACAATTTATTAAATGGACTGCACTTATACAGTACTGAACACACACAACACATTAACATTGACCAAGTAGATTTAATATATATATAAAAAAATCAGCCAGAAATATCACAAACATAAATTGAAAATGTCAAAAGTGTCCAAGCAGCACATTTAGAGCGTTATTATGATGACACTGAACCTAAATGCTAACAGCAGTTTAGCAAGAGGAAAGGCTCTTCTGTGGAAATTAAGTGCCATGCTCGAATCATCAGCTACTTAATGAGCAAATCTCAAGTTCAAAAGCTACAGGCGAGTGGTCACAGCGCGCTCCCCTTCACCTCCATCACGCTGTGCTCCAAAGACTCCCCAGCCGCACGCAGCTCGTCTCTCCGCCGTGCAAGATTGCCACGTTCCTCTTGCAATCGCTCATGCAGCTCTACGTAGCGTCTGCTCTGCAGGTATCTCACCTCCACTTCACTGCCGCTGGAACTGGCTTTCAGATCTGAAAAGTCAAAGCCAAATATTATATTACGCACGCAAAGGTGCAGCTGCACTAGCTAACATCCATGTCCAACACTGCTAGCAGTAGGCCTACAAGATTCAATAATACATGTAATCACTAATTACTCCACTGTAATTAAAAAATAAATGTAAAATTGCCATTTGAAACAAGTAACAAAGACACGAAGGCTTTAAAAAACAACTTCAGGATTTTAATATCGTTCTGTCTGTATGAGACTAACATGACCAGCTGAACAAACACAACACAAAAGAACAGAACTTCAAGTTACCGATGAAATGATGAATTGGATTAACTTTACCAGGTGAACAAACACTAGAAAAAGGACAAAAATGTGTTTGTATATAGGAAAAACATTCTCTATATGCTCCTCGTTATATATTAGAGACTGACATTACTTAAAGTAATGAGAACTTGCCGTTATGTAATGGCTGAAATACATTGCACCCAGTGTTAAGTGTAACTAATTACTAAGTAATTTAATTACTTTTCCCTTGAAAAAGTACAGGGATTACTCTTCTTTTTTCTGTAATTTAAATACAGTTACTTCTTATGTAATTGAACTTAATACTGTGTATAGCTTGTATTTATATACAATACAATAGTGGATTTAATATCAAAATTGAAAGTAAAAAAAATAATAATAATAATAATAAAAGTGAAGTGTATGATTGGCACAGATTCAGTTGGCACAGCTGTTTTTCTTTTTTCCCTCAAACTGTGATTCCATTGGAGGATATCAATCATGATGGATATTATGAGCTGATTTTAGAGCATATTCTTTTAATTTGGCTCATGTTCCTGCTTGAGTTTGTTGTGTTCGGACAGACTTGAACGGATGGGAGTGTGTTGCCCTCAATCATTTAGTATCAGAACCAGTTTGTTAAACACTGTTTTGGCACAAACTGTATTGTATAATTAAAGATTAGTTAAAGATTAATGAATGAATGAATGCTACATACAAAAAAATTAAAACAAATATATAAATTATGTGTGACCCTGGACCACAAAACCAGTCTTAAGTCTCTGGGGTATATTTGTAGCAATAGCCAAAAATACATTGTATGTGTCAAAATGATTGATTTTAATTTTATGCCAAAAATCATTAGGATATTAAGTAAAGCTCATGCTCCATGAAGATATTTTGTAAATTTCTTACTGTAAATATATCAAAACCTAATTTTTTATCAGTAACATGCATTGCTAAGAACTTCATTTGGTCAACTTTAAAGGCGATTTTCTCAATATTTTGATTTTTTTTGCACCCTCAGATTCCAGATTATTGTATCTCAGCCAAATATTGTCCTCTCATAACAAACCATACATCAATGGAAAGCTTATTTATGCAGCTTTCGTATGATGTATAAATCTCAATTTCGAAAAATTGACCCTTATGACTGGTTTTGTGGTCCAGGGTCACTTGCTAAACTTATATCTGAAAATATGTTTCAATGTAATAAAAGCACATTGTTGTTAAGGGAGGCATCTTTCCCCATTTTACCCCATGTTAAGTATTATTATGTCAATTGTTGATCTACATTCGCGACATTACTTTGGCATGTTAACTGTCTTAAAATGAAGAGCATTGTTTTTCAGATTATACTGTATTGCTGTATTGGGGTGTTTAGCTATCCTCGTCTGTCCGGTATCGGTACCTTCAGCGGTGAACACCGGGTCGCTGGGACAGGCTCGGTTCACGTCCTCCAGGATCTGCTCCACGGTCGGCGGGTCCGGTCTGGACGGCAGCACCATCCGCTTCTTGCTTTTGGAGCCAAAATTCATCCTGACTGGAGACGCACCAGCTCCGATTTTAAACAACAAGGATGTGACATTTAGAAAGCATTATGTTGATGGCCACTGAAACAAACTCAACCAGTTAAAGACTGAACATATTTCACACGTAAACAGGCTGATTCTTCGATTTGAACGGAGATCTTTGTGAAGACTGTCGCCATCTTTCGACTCGGAGTAAAACCGCAAACACGTGTCTCACTACAGAAAGCGACGACTGTTACAAGAACACAAGCTGAGATCAATTTCCAGCAACACAGACTTACATATTAAACCATAGTGATGTCACAACAAGAAATACATTTTAAAAGAGTATAGCTATATGATCTACAATCTAGTGTGATTGTATGCAGTATCATTTATTTTTCCATACTGAGACGCTTCAGTTTGATAAGCTTTTATAAATCAGATATTTTATAGCCTAAATAACGTTTTTATTTCCATTATTAATTCTAAATAAATAAATAAAAAAAATATCTCCTTTCTTAATTGTAAATAAATTAATAAATAACTTTTTTTTATTTCCATTATTAATTCTAAATAAATAACTTTTTATTTCCATTATTAATTCTAAATAAATAACTTTTTATTTCCATTATTAATTCTGAATAAATAACTTTATTTCCATTAATTATAAATAACCTTTTATTTCCATTATTAATTCTACATAAATAATTATTTCCTTTATTAATTAAAAATTTCACAATATGTGTTATCTACTATTATTTCACAATAATATAGTAATTATTTATAGAATAAATATTTGTATCTTAATAAACAAAAACAATGAGCATGGTGAGAGTGAAAATGGTTTCTATTGCACATTTTCATCCGAAAAACTCAACAGTTGGATATATTCCATTCAGTTTTAGGACTGATCATGTATGAGAAAAAAAATACAAGAAATTCTCTTTTGAAATGTAGAATACAAAAATTTATTGAAGACGTACATTTTTTATCATACTATTACAAAATCCCTGACAGATGCCATGAATACAAGAAAATTACTACCCATAAATAATGAGAAATACAATGTTTAATGTCTGTTGAATTTCCTACTGTACATTTCTGTATTGCTATGTTTGCTGAAGACGACATTTAACAATCTGAACAAATTTATATCAACAGTGAAAATAACTATAAAGTCCAAAACGGCTGTGTGAAAATCAAGCATCGATCCACTCATTGAGGTCTTTACAATGAGACCATATGATACTGCTGTCAGAATTCATCGTCAACATGATGCTGCATCTCTTGCATTGTGTAGTCATCCTCAGATCACTTTAGCCACCTGTATTTCTGCATGTAGAAAGACGTTTTAAAAGATTTTCTTTCCTTAAGACAAATAGCTCCCACCTCATACACACACTGAAAAAAAACTTACCGTTTAATCAACAGTGGGTTCAGCCTGCGGTCAGACACATGCAAGAAGAGACAGCACAGAGATAGATTAATATGGAGAATATCAGAAAACTGTACGACTTGTCAAATGTGGGTTTATTAGCATTATGACGACATACAGGAGCAGAACTGGGTAGTCGTCTGGCTTCAGGCTCAGCTGGACCAATAGTCCGGTTTCTCGCCAGAGTATGAAGAACTGCAACAGAGAGAATGATGAATACTTGAACAGTTAAAATTCTGACAATGATTAAAACATTTATACTCATATACAAATAATGAGCTGACATCAGTCTATTTATTTTACATTTAAATTGAATGTTATTGAATATTTTTTTTACATGCAAATTTGACTAAAGCTTTTATTAGGTGTGAATCTGAAAATGCAGATGTTTCACAATTATTTCATGGCCGATTGTGTCAGTTCCAAATTTTCCATCTTAACATTTTCTTATCTTCAGACTATGTAGTTGATTATCAGGTGTACTGGCAAATAAGATAATAAAAATTCTGTAAAAGAGTGGTGTTTTGAATCAGCTCTTATGTTGCATACCCTCTCTCGTAGCGTTCTCAGCTGCTGACATGGCTTTCTCGCCTATATTGCTGACCATCTCATCTACTTTGGCTTCGTGCTTCAGGAAAGATGGCCGCACCACACGCCTGTACAGAATCTGAGAACCATTCCAGGAGACTGGAGCCATGCACCACAACAGGAACAAGCACTAAACACCAGAAGAAGAAGAAAAATGCACACTCACACACAAAAAAGGCAAGACAGTGAAAAACGGGCTAATCTAGTGTGAGAATTCATCACTAACAGAGCAATGCAGAGCTGTCCCTACTAAAAAGACTAAAGCGGCAGATAGTAGTAAAAGTTTGTCAAACCTTACAATTACTATTTGTGTTTTGTATCAGGTACTCTCACTTTCCTATATGCATATTGTAGTAGCCTCACCTGTGACGCAACATGCACAGACAAAAGATAAAAGTATACGGTTTCCCAGGAAACCTGTCCAGAGAACTCTAAAATATTAATTTTACTTATTTTATTTTGGTTAGTTCTGTAGTTTCCATTAACAAAAATACATTTTCAGTTTTATTTTTTCAGTTTCTTTATTTGATTTCTTTTAGTTTTAGGTTGGAACACTATGGAAGGCCGTTTCTGCCACCGAATAAAAAAAATTAAAAAAAAAGGGGAAATTGTGACTCTCACACTATTCTGACTTTTGTTTCTCAGAATTGTGAGGTACAAACTCGCACTTGCGAATTATAAAGCCAGAATTCGGAGAAAAATATCTTTAGATCTCGAAAATGTGACTCTCAGAATTGCAAGTTTAGTCTCGCAGTTTTAATTTTATAAGATGCAATTGTGAGTTAAAGCTGCAGTCCGTAACTTTTTTTGGTTAAAAATGATCCAAAATCAATATTTGAGCAAGTACATAACCAGCCAGTGTTCAAAACTATCGCCTTACTTTAGCCCGATTCACAATGTTTAGCTTATAATAATGTTTTCTAATTTGAGTGATACGGGTAGGTTTTCGCGGGAGATTCGATCACTGCACTGCGTCACGTCTGTACGGCATACAACACAACACACAAAAAAATAAGATAAAAATAAAAACATTGTGCATCTGTATAGCGTGATTGATTTTAAAATTATGTTAAAACTACCAATGCTTAAACCACACATATGCCCATGACCACTAATATAGACAAACTGGCAGATGTCTAAAGACCAACAACAGAGCTGTCCTAAATTAAACAGCTCGCCAAACAACCAATTAACCTCTCAGATGGAGTATGACAAAGGGAAGCAGAATCTTTGTGCCAATTAGCAGAAAGAAGCTGGTAATAATCTGATCCTCTTAAATCAGACATTAGCCAGAGAAAGCATCTGGCCTTGTTCTACCTACCTTACACACATAGTAGAAAGGAAACCAGTGAAGAAAAATGTCCGAGAAGAATTCCCCCACGCTGAAGAAGCCGTAGATTACCCAGTATGTCAGCCATTGTGTGTCATCCTCCTTATCAGGACTTTCTATTGCTTTGATACTAAAAATATAAACACAAGATACCTCAGTTAAGACAAGTTAATGCAACAAAAAAATAAAGACTCATTGTAGGTTAGGACAACTGCTGATTTGTAAAATAAAAAATTAAAAGCATATAACTCACGAGTAATATGCAGGATAAACAAAACCAATCAGATTACAGAGCAGAGAAGCACCATATCCAAATAATAAATACGCTCCAGTCACACCAGCAGCACCTGTTGGAAGGAAATCATCAAATATCTTTCTATAAAAACTGCTGAGCAATGTCTTTATAGTGCAAACGGCAAAATCACATGTGAAATAATGGGTAACTGTTTGTTGGATGAAGCCTCAAATGTAATCTTTGGCACTGTTTGTTGAGGGATGAAGGCGAATTTGGGTTGGTTACGTCAGACAAAACCTCCCTTTGAGGAACTTCATTATTCAGAAATTGATCCACTTTTCAGCTATTTTTCGGAATTAATTAATGATGTAATGATATATTTCACATGCCAATAATACTGTGTGTGTCAAAGCACTTGAGGACCTTGCATCAAAATTTAGGAAAACAACATGAATAGCCACGGGTATTAAATATATAGCGGAACATGAAATATGTTCTTTATATAAAAGCAGGACTTACCGAGAGCTAAATATCGTTTCTTGATGCCCGTTTTTTCTTCGATTTTATTGAGAAAGTCAGTGACTATATTCTTCTCGTTCAAAAAAGCCTCGACGCGGTCTTTTATCTTTGCAAATATGGTAAACATCGTGGCTTAAAGGAAAGTGTAACGTTATGCAGTTAAACACAGGTGCATGAATGATAACGTGTCTCTAGGATAGTTTCGCTGACTGGACAGACTCAATCCGCTTACTGTCAGACTGACGCGTCTGTGGGAGGATCAGGACCTAGACTGACCGCTATAGCCTCCTTCATTCAAACCAAGTGCCAAAGATGAGGGAAACACTATCGTCTACCTTTAATTGCATTTTAAATATAACCTAAATGCATTGTTACGTTAGCTTGGTTATCGCCCTATTGGCTTACAACGGATTACGGAATTAATATCAATAAATTTGAAATGGAGGTCGGACCCAGCCAGATAGATATATATATATATATATATATATATATATACTTGATAAATTTCAGTAACCACTAGAGGACTCTGCTCACCTGACATTACATCAGTCTAGTTATTTCTGTAGAACAGGAATCTCTTAACGGTGTCAAATAAATTTAATAATAGAATTTGATTTTAAAATCATCCATTATTATTAACCTTGTATTAAGCCAATTTAATCATACCATTTCTCCACTCTGCTCTTTCTGCCAAGAGGAAAAATAAATCCATTTCACATTTATTCTATTTCTGTTCTCTTCAAACATCAGCTTCCCTACTTCTTGTGTTCCACCAGCTCTGTGTAATATTTCCATCAAAAAGTTTTCCTTTCTGATATTTCTGACAATGCATGATGGATAAATACCATATCCACAAAGCTAGATACCTTAAATTTAAACCCAGTTGCAAAATATTAGCTTCTGATTTACTTTTAATTGTTATCACTTCAAAAAGTCTCCTGCAACAAAATAATAATAAAAAAAAAAAAAAAAAAAAAAAGCTCTGATGACATCTCGTTGTCACGTTTGGCTGCTTTGAAGAGCACGACGCAGGAGCAGGATAAGGAAAACATTTATTTTTAACTCTAATACAGAAACTCAGAGAACTGGGAAACAACCAATAACATGGATGACACCGAACACTAGACAAAGGAAACACTGGGCTTAATGAGAACTAAAGAGGATAATTACTAGGACACTGGGGAACAGAATGACAATCAAACAGGAGGGAAAACTAGGTCACAGGGAGCACATGGGGAGAAAAAACACAAAACACAAGTCTGACATTACCCCCTCTTCCCAGAAGGCGCATCCTCAACACTTAACTTCCAGAGTGGAGGGGGAGGGGAGCCTCTGCCTCTAGGGTGGTACTGGTTCCAGGAACCATGGCGGAGCAGGCAGTACAGGGAACCATGGCGGAGCAGATCGTTCAGGGGGCCATGGCTGGATGGCCTCCGTGGCTTTGGCACTCAGCCCGGCCACTACAGCTGGAGTCAGGAGTCCACTCCGGGCTGCACTTGGGAACCACAGCCCTCCTTGGGCTGCATTTGGGAACAGAAGCCCACTCTGGGCTATACTCAGGAACAGGAGCCCTCTCTCGACTCTGGTCAGGGACTAGATCCATCTCTCGACTCTGGTCAGGGGCTAGAGCCATCAGTCTTCCCCTCCTCATTCTCCTCTTCTGGGCGTGAAGGAGATAGCTTTGGTCATCATCGGGCTGGGGAGTGAATCGGATGGCGGGCTTGAGAGTGAAGCGGCCGACGGCCTTGACGGTGGAGTGGCTGTTGTATCTGGACTGGACTCTGGAGTTGGCGTGGCCTCCATTTCACCAACTTTGTATGAGGATCCTGCAATCCATAATGCAAAGGTCATGTATTTTGTTAGTAATGACCAGCTGGGATCTCCTCGTGGCATCACAAATTGGATTTTCTCATCCAACCCAGAATCCCTCCATCAAAGTGAGGGCACTGCAAGTGGCTTGGTGGCAGGTGTCTATAAACTCCTCCACATTGTCCTCTAGACACCTGCCACCCTGGAAGATAAAAACAGTAACTCATCCAGAGAGTTCATCCTCCTTCCAGGCGCCCACATTAATGGAGGCTAACTTCATCCTTGGTTTAGGTGTTCGGTCACGTTTGGCTGCTGTGAAGAGCACGACGCAGGAGCAGGATAAGGAAACCACATTTATTTTTAACTCTATACAGCAACTCAGAGAACTGGGAAAACACAATCACTAACATTGACGACACCGCACATTGGAAAAGGAAACACTGGGCTTAAGTAAGGAGAACTAAAGAGGATAATTAATAGAACACAGGTGAACAGAATGACAATTAAACAGGAGGGAAAATTAGGCCATGGGGAGCACATGGGAAGAAAAACACAACAAAACAGGAACATAAGTCTGACACTCATACGGTCTTTACAGTTTTTCTCAGTCGCTTTGGTGCATTTCTAGAATCATTCTTAATATTTGCAAAGAAGTATGTGCATTTCTCAAAACAATTCATACAAATAGCACCACATGGATTACTTGCAAAAGCCTGTAACTTGCTCAAAATCTGTAGCTCATCTCTCAAAAGTAAGTATTTATCTCAATGAACATATCAGTGCCATCAGAATTAGAAGTCCTTGTGTCATTGTTTACAAACAAGATGGTCAAAATGCTTAGTCATGTTGTCAATATAACAGTGCACTCTGTTAGTATTACCTGATGTAAACTATGGCAACAGTTTGGATGACAGTTACAGTATTGAAATGCAGAAGGCTGCACTTATGTATGCCATATATCCATTTGAAAAGTACAAATGTACACATTACTGTATGTGGGCCATTTATTGAAAGAGACTGGATAGGATTCACAGTTACACTTTTACTAGTGGTCTGACAAAAAAAACAACATCAACAACAAAAAAAACACACATTACAATGTCATTGTGATATAGAAAAGAAAAAGAATATGGGCACAAAGGCAAAAATACAAAATTAGAAAGGCAAACACAGGACACACCCCTTAGGCATTGCTTTTGCATTCAGCACTTCATGAGGAATTGCAGTGCTGTCTACACCACCTGACATGCCAGTCTGTCGGGCCACAGATTCTCATCAACATCACAACGAATATCTTCCCTTGAAATGAAACATGGAAAAAATGCTTGTGAGATGGTTCACTTGACTCCAATTCCATTATACACTATATCCCAAAACACACAACATTTGTTTCATGAATGTCTTATCCAGCCTCTGCAGGCGTCTACAGTGATGTCCTCACAGGCTACATCCATGGTAGCCAGCAGGGTCATCTGAGTATGTGGCTGGTGATCATAGACCTTCCACCTCCATGCTGAGTAGAACTCCTCAATTGGGTTAAAGCATGGGGAATAAGGTGGGAGGAATTCCATCAGCATCCTATAGTGGGTCGCAAACCATTGCCTGATGGTGTGTGAGTGATGTAATCTCACATTATCCCAAATTACCACATACTTTGGTAAAACATCTAGAAATGGACCCCTCTCATCATCAGGGATGAGAGTCCTGTAGAGGGTCTCTAGATGGTGAGGAGATGCTGTGTGTTGTATGGTCCCATACGGGGACTATGAGTTAGCATGCCGTTCTCTGAAATAGCAGCAAACATGCTGATATTTCCTCCCCGTTGGCCCAGCAAATCAACAGTACATCTGTGGCCGATGACATTTCGACCACGCATTCTGCTTTTGGTCAGGTTGAAGCCAGCATTATCCACATGAAGTTGTGAGATGGTTCACTTGCCTCCAATTCCATTATACACTGTATCCAAAACACACAAAATCAGTTTCATGAATTGCATACATTTTAATTTTGGACAACATACAGTTACCTCAAATGTATACATATTGCATGCATTTTTTTCTTCTACAGCCATAGGAAATGTGTACAGGTCATGCTTACTGTACTACATATCACTGCATGATAGCTTACTGCAGGGGTGTCAAACTCCACAGCCCTGCAGAGTTTAGATGCCACCCTAATTAAACACCTGATCCAGCTAATCAAGACAATCAGGCTTATTTGAAAACTACATGATATGTGTGTTGGAACAAAACTCTGCAGGGCTGTGGCCCTCCAGGAACTGAGTTTGACACCGCTGCAGTAAGCTATCAAATAGATTCTTTCTTTTTTTTAGTTTGACACCCCTGGTTTACTGGAAATGCACAGACAGACAGGTATGCGAATACCTTGAGCAGGCAAGCGCGTACACGTCGTTATGGCGAAACGGGGGGAAATAACCTGAAGCACTAATGTCACATTACCTCGGAAGAATAAAAAGCTGCCTTTGTTTTTTTTAAGGAAACGGAGATAAGATGAAAACCAGGAGAAAGAAATCATTCAGAGCCATAAAGTACACATTATTTGTGTTTTGCTACATTTTCTGGGTAAGAGCATGCCTTGTAATCAACGTAGCCTATGTCTGCTCATTTATGGAGCAGCAATGTGTTTTAAATGTGTGTGTGTGTGTGTGTGTTTTGCATAGGGTGAATTCAGGTAAATTGGGTAGTTTAAGCTTGATTATACTGTGTTTTATAGTAAAGCTATAAAACACAATTACATTTCATTTAAAGTTTTACAACAGTGCACTTTAAATGCTCCTTTTATTCATTTAAGCCTATTTGTTGCTGCACGTGTTATAGTCACATTTTAGTGTTGTTCTGTTCATTTGCATCAAAATTGCATTAGATGTAATAACATTTTATCAGTTGTTTTGAATTTTACACATGAATTGAGTGAATTTATGAACTTTTACTCATAGCCCATGCTATATATTTTCATGTCAGGTTTGTTGATAATATATGTTAAATACGTTTTTGTCATTTCTAATTAAGATACAGGGTCTTTTTTTTTTTTTTTTTTTGATAAATCAAAGATGGCCCACTTTACCTGAAAAGACATTTATCTGGAGTGCATGATCTCAAAATATTTATTAATATATACCTTCAAAATAACACCTTTATATGAACTAAAGAAAATGTTATAGGACCTTAAAATTAACAAAGGTGATAAAGATGGGGTAATACCTGAAGTATCTATCTAAAAAAAGTATCCCACCCTACCAGAAGAATTCACCCTATTTACATGTGAAATATATGCATATTAAATTATATTTACTGTTGTGCCTACTGTATGTTGTTGAGAGAATTTGAATGGAATTTAAGTGTTGAAGACATTTTAGACAAATGACTGTTGTTGTTAAAGGTGTTCAGTGCTGTTCTAATTGCTGTTGGAATCTATGCCAAAGTTGCCAAAGAGTCAGGTATGTAAACTTTTACCATATTCTTTCATCTTTTGTAATGAAAAAAGTTTGCAAACACTTAAGAATGACAAAATGTGTGCATATTACATTAGACTGTATTATGCTTACCAGATCAGAATCAGTATGTTGTTAATGAAGATATGTCAACTACCCATGTACATTTTGCACTATTTTTTATTTTATTTTTTTTCTTCGCTAATGCTTTCCAGATGTAGTGGACGCGCTGATGGCAGATCCAGCGCTGCTGTTACTCATTGTGGGTTCTCTCATGTTCACAATCACGTTTTTTGGCTGTTTTGGAGCTCTGCGCAACATCTCCTTGCTGCTCAACATGGTCAGATTTGCTTACCCTTATACTGTGACAAGCCGATTTTAGTCATGTGTATGATTTTAGTTTTTTATATATTTACAAAGAAATCATATCTGTCCAGTTTGTAGGAATTTTGTTGGCCATTCTGCTTCTTCAAATAACGGCCGCTGTGCTGGGCCTTCTGTTCTCTGAAAAGGTGAAGAATTCACAGAAGTACAAGCACAAACTTTGGACCAGATCCAATCTTGGAGAAATTATGTGACGTTAAAAATGACTACTTTCAATATTTGTTGGTAGGTTCAAGAGAGGACAGAGCAGCTGATGATGAAGGCCATTGTACGCTATCGTGATGATCAGGACCTGGAAAATGTGATCGATTTTGTACAGAAAAAGGTGAATGAACTTTATACACACTGTATACAAAAATACAGTAAAAACATAATAATGTGAAATTGTTGCAACTTAACGTTTTCAATTTTATGAAACTGATGAATGGCCGATGCATGCAATGGCAGAGGTCAAAGATTACACTGCTGCTCTTTCTATAATCTTACTATATCCTGTAGTTCAAGTGCTGTGGCGTGGATTCCTATTTAGACTGGTCTAAAAACATTTACTTCAACGCATCTGACCAGAACCCCAGTCTGGAGGCCTATGGAGTGCCCTTCTCCTGCTGCATACGGCTGAAAAATGAGGTCAGATAGTCAAAATCAAATATTACTGTTAGTATTCTTCTGAGTATTACTGCAATTAATTCATGAAACATTTAACGTCTTTTATACTTTTTTTATTAGTGTTGGGTAATGATTAATCGCGATTAATCGCTTCCAAAATAAAAGTTTGTGTACGTGTGTGTGTGCTGCAAATATTTATTATGTGCAATACACACATGCATGTATATATTTAACAAAAATTTTATGTTTATATATTAAATATATTTATATACAATATAAATGAAATGAATATAAATATATACATGTAAATATTTTCAAAATATATACTGTGTGTGTATATGTACATAAGTATACAAAGTACACACTCGTATATTATTTATATATATATATATATATATATAAACTTTTTTATTTTGGAAGCGATTAATTGTGATTAATCGTTGCCCAGCACTATTTTTTTTAAGAATTTTAAAATGCTAGTTTGAAAATGCCACTTGGACTGGTAGAATTTTCTGTATTAAAAATAACACGAACAGCTATGGTATGTGAAAATTTGCATACTGAATTATGATTGGTCTTTTATTGTATTTACACTCACCTGCCACTTTATTACGTACACCTGTTCAATTGCTTGGTAACACAATATGATATTCAGGCAATCACATGGCAGCAACTCAATGCATCTAGATGTGGTGAAGACGACTTGAAGTTCAAACCGAGCATCAGAATGGGGAAGAAAGGGGATTTAAGTGACTTTGAACGTGGAATGGTTGTTGGTGCCAGACGGGCTGGTCTGAGTATTTTAAAAACTGCTGATCTACTGGGATTTTCACGCACAACCATCTCTAGGGTTTACAGAGAATGGTCCGAAAAAGAGAAAATATCCAGTGAGCAGCAGTTGTGTGGACGAAAATGCCTTTATGTCAGAGGAGAATGGGCAGACTGGTTAGAGATGATAGAGAGGCAACAGTAACTCAAATAAACACTCGTTACAACCAAGGTATGCAGAATACCATCTCTGAACACACAACACGTCGAACCCTGAAGCAGATGGGCTACAGCAGCAGAAGACCACACCGGGTGCTTCTCCTGTCAGCTAAGAACAGGAAACGGAGGCTACAATTCGCACAGGCTCACCAAAATTGGACAGTAGTAGATTGGAAAAACGTTGCCTGGTCTGATGAGTCTTGATTTCTGCTGCAACATTCAGATGGTAGGATCAGAATTTGCCGTAAAGAACATGAAAGCATGGATCCATCCTGCTTTCTCTCAACGGTTCAGGCTGGTGGTGGTGGTGTAATGGTGTGGGGGATATTTTCTTGGCACACTTTGGGCCCCTTAGTACCAATTGAGCATCGTTTAAACGCTACAGCCTACCTGACAGTCACCAGATCTCAATCCAATAGAGCACCTTTGGGATGTGGTGGAACGGGAGATTCGCATCATGGATGTGCAGCCGACAAATCTGCAGCAACTGCGTGATGCTATCATGTCAATATGGACCAAAATCTCTGAGGAATGTTTCCAGCACCTTGTTGAATCTATGCCAACCCGGTACTAGCAAGGTGTACCTAATAAAGTTGCCAGTGAGTGTATATTTGCATACTGAATTATTAGTAGCAGTCAATTAAAACATGTTTTACATTTCATATACTGTTACATAGACCAGGACCAATGAGATATCATGGTGGACATAATACAAATGTATTTAAATTTTTAATAAATGAGACAAATAACTTCAAAATTTCGTCTGCTTCAGAAACTGTTTATTTATGTGTAGACTGTGTTCAACTCTATGTGTGGCTATGAGACCCAGAAGATGAAGAAGAGTGCGGTGAGTCAGCTCATCTACACCACTGGATGTCTGGACGAGATCGTCTGGTGGGGAAAACAGAATCTTCTGCTGGTGGGAGGGATGACCCTCGCCCTACTTTGCATTGAGGTTAGGCACTCATTATGTCATTTTATTTTCTCCAAGCGTACATAATCAACACATACTTTATTGCTAAAGATTCTTCAAATCAATTGAATATATAAGTAAAAGTGTGTCAAACTGAGAGAATGGAGGATGGAGTTTTTCCACATGTAGGTGAGTACATGGGCGATCTCCATTGATTTATTAAAGTGTATACTGCTCATAGTACACGGCATTGTGTAATATGTTCCATTTATTTCTTTAACGGACTGAATTGCTAAATTATAGCTCCTCAATAATTTTCAAGATATATTAGAGAGAGATTGTCTGTATGTGGGACAATGAATTTCAGAAAAACGAATAGATGACAGTCTTAAATCTACAAATCTACTGTTGTTTATTACACTACAAGAATAAAAAAAAAAATTTTTGGGGGGGGGGGGGGGGTCACACACACACACACATATATATATATATATATATATATATATATATATATATATATATATATATATATAAAATGTGTCTATATATAATATAATAAGTCAATAAGCATGCAAATGGTACAAAAGGTTAGAATTGTGCTTATATTAATGCTTCACAGAACATTTTCAAATTTCGGATAACATGGATCATCAGGTTTTGCTCCGAATGTGGAGTACATACAGCAAATTCATTTAAGGGTTTCTACTCAATTGTTATTTTTAGTGAAAAAAAAAAAAAAAAAAAAAAAAAATTCAAAATATAATTATTTCACTAGCTGTCTTTTGGATCCCACTGTATGTAAATATAAAAATTTTAACAAGTCTCACTTGCTTTTATGGTACAACGCGATCTCTTCATACAGGACTCCTTTTCTTACACTCATTACAATTAATTAAACATGGACAGCCACCCAAAGTACATAGACCACAGTAAAACGCATACTGAGCCACTAGAAATATTATCTCAAACCTGATATGTAGGACACATGAAACTTGCATGCAAAAAGTCAAAACATAAACGTAAATCTCTTTGTGTTGAGGCTGATAAGCGATTTGTCTGTTCTTTAGATATGCATGATGTCACTGGCTTCAGTACAGCTCCGTCAAATCCGAAGCGTTCAAGAGAAGAGGAAACGTAACCGAAGCGAAAACCTTTGCTGCAACAGAAAGTCTTGAATGGTTTTATACGCTTACCTTTCACCAAGTGCAGGCATTGGAATTCAATGATGCGTTGCACTTGAAATACCAAGTTATAACATGTTACAAATTAGAAGCTAATAATGTGATTATTATTCTATATTATACTGTGAGTTATTAAGCCAAAAGCTGTGATTGAATTCAGTGCTAAGATAAAAAAAACAGTTTTTCCTGTGCTTGTGCCCATTTACACTGTTTTATTAAAATATATTTTACATCATGCTGTCTTTTACTTTGAACACTTGCAATGTTGATTTAATTACTATAAAATGACTAAAGAGTAAATGGTTTGATAATTCTTATTTTATGTAATTACATAGTTATTATTTTGTAATTACAAATATGTATTAAAACAGATGAGATCGTAGTGTAAACCTAATTCTATACACAGGTGAGCTGCTGAATCTAGAAGGTATTTAAAAGAGAACACGTGTTGGATGTTTTGCTTTTCATCAAACCGATGCCGATAAAATTGAACTGAGCAGGGTTATAATCTGGGAGCTCGTTGAACACAGTGAGTGGAGCGCTCAGGTTTTTCTCCCGAGAGGTGACTCGGTAATGTGCTCTGAAGTTACGGAGGGGGTTGTATCCAGGTTTAAGGGTGTCTGGACAGCGGAAACCTTCCTTGATGAAAGAGCCATGCTGAGACATGGCAACATATCCATCCTTATGTGGCATCATCTTTATGACTGTGAAGATGTGTTTATCACTTATTGAGAAGACAGCACAGAGGACGCCTTCAAAATAAAAACCCTTAAGAATGGAACAAGACAACACATGCCTTATTAATCTCACACAGCGGTTGTTTGTTGGCAACATTATACGTCATGATAGGCTTGCTCCAAATGCAGAGCACATCGAAAAATAACTTGTTACTTAGTCCTTGTTCACTTCTTTTCAAGTAAAACTAGCACAAGTTTTAAAAAAATTTTATCCATAATTTAAGTGCAAACCCAGCCCCGAAGAAAAGAACAACTACAGGAACAACAAAAGAAGGCCTCTGAATGGATTTAAAAATGGGACTGGACCTAACATAAAAAGGGATCTTAGGGAGGACAGCTGAAACGGTCAGACTTTTTAAGCCAGTGTGGGAAACAGAGAGAAGTTGGCTGCACGTGATGAGTGATCCAAAGTTACTTAATACAGGAATCCACACACATATATACTGGGGTAACAAGACCAAGAAGGGCCTCACTCCACCATGACCAGGGGAATTAGCTCTCGAGGTGAGCGCACGCTGCGCAAAGGAAGGGGCCCAATCTTTGCACTCCCGCACGCAAGCGAAAAAGACACAGAAAACGGAAGTGCGCGACATATTTCCCCTGCAACAATATTCGAGCTATATTATTATATATTATTGTGCATTATGGAGGAGTTTTAGTTACACATGAAACAAGTCACCCTCCGCGGGCCGGATTCGAACCCTTGGTCTGCGCGACTGAGTCGTTTCTGAATCAAATGATTCGCGATCCGATTGGAGCGCTTCGAAACAGTGTCGGAATCATCACGTGGAACGTTTCTATCGTAGCTGCGTATCGGCCACAGCAATTGGGTCAGGTGGAGTCAGTCCCTGAGCGAGGACACTCATTTCCTGATTCTTCTGCCGCCGTTGAAACCTGAAAAATAAATTACTTGTATTATATATGTTTAGAAGTATTCAATTAATTTGAAGCAAATAATGTGCCTTGCTTACCACTGAATGAGCGTCTTCTGGTTTAGCTCAAACAGCTGGATCATTGTTTCATCCATCAGCCTGCGACTGTTAAGCACCAGCTCTCGGATGTGGTGGTAATCTGAGAGGATTTTAGATCACCTGGGGGTGCAAACTCCAGCCTTCTTGGTCGGCGACTTGTGTAAAGCACAAAGCTGGATACAAATGGCCTCAACCAAGCGGCTGGTGCTGGGCCACTGCGCTGGACCCCCAGGATGTCCAATCAGACACCGTTTCACACTCTCCACACCCGGTGTGACTCCGGACCGCTTCGGTGCTTTAAAGCGCCCATGTGTGAGCTGAGGCTGATGTCGAGGCTGATAGTTGACCCGCTTTTTGTCAGTATCTGGGAGAGCTGTCCACAGCTGGATGGCCTCTGTCTTCCTCCTCTGGGTTCTGGAGCACTGGAGTCAGTGTTTTGCCAGTCTGGCTGTAAAGGTACTCCATTCCCAGCAATTCACCTACAAGAATAAAATGGGGAAAAAAAAGAAAGTGTTCTTAATATTTTGTCTAGTACATCAAGACATTTAATCCCCACAATAGTGAATGTAAAAAAGGTTTTCACTTACAAAGCTCTAAAAACCTTACTGACTGAAGTTTTAGTGCATTTCCTGCAAATATGGAAAAAATAAAGGGTCTCAATTAAATATGTGCAGTTTCACATGGTTACTGCAAATTGTGACATGACCAGAGCAGTTTATTTCCTGTTTTCACCTTGAGAAGATGATGACTGCATCAAAGCTCCAAAACAAAACTGCACCAGCTAAACACACCAGTTAAAGTGTGTTAACATACAACAGATTTTTGGTCCACATTATCTTTAAGGTGTCTAGTATTAATATATGAATTCACAATTAGTCAGTTTTGTTGAGTGTGGTCAAAGAATGAGTAAACATTCCGGTGGGATAACAGTCAATTTAGGTATACATATAAATCCAATTGCAGTTGTTAGTGAAAGCTGCACTAAAATGTCTAAAATTACTAAATATTGCACTAAATTAAAAGTTCAAATGTCACAAATAAGTTTCAATATTTATGTTGTAATACTGGTAGCACTATAACAATTTTATGATATATGTTACAATAAAAGTAACAATTTTGAAATACGTTGAAGGTTGTATTGTTTTTTGTATTTTAACTCAGTATTCCTATCAGTGTTGTACAAGGGTTTTTATGGTAACACTGTATTTCAATAGTCCACTTTAGACATTCTGCTAACAGTACTTTGCAACTCCATGTCAACTAGCAGTCATTATAGTATTAGTAGACTGCCTGCTTAATATCTTTTAATATTATATTATTAAAAATAATAATATTTATTAAATAAATTTATTTATATTGTGTCTCTCACAGTTGAGGTGCACCTACGATGAAAATGACAGATATCTCAATTCTTTGTAAGTGGGAAAACTTGACAAATCGGCAGTGTATCAAATACTTATTTGCCCCACTGTACATGTAAGTAGGTTAACCTTTTCTTAAACCCTTTCTCAACAGTGTTTTCTTATCAATGTTGTCCTCCACCCCTTCCCAAAACTCAAAGATTAATATTCAAATTAAGTTCAAATAGTATTTTAGGTGGGGATGTGTTGTTGTGATTGGTCTCAGACAAAGAAGGTCAACAGATTTATGACTGCTGGAGGGTAATGAGAGCTGACCAGAAGGGGTGTAATTCTACTGTATTATGAGATGAACTGGATAGATTTTCCATTGAGATATAATCAATTAGTACATTTTTCCAGGATGCAATATGTAAACACCCATTCACTGCCATCATAACATTTGGAAGAGCCAGGACTTTTATTTTTTTTTTAATGCAAACAGACTTACAAATCAAATTTCCTATTTTTTTATGATGGACAAAACTTTCAGAGGCAGTGTGTAAACATAATTGACACAATGTGAGGTATTTATTTTTGAACGTGCAAAAATTTCGGACGAGAATTTTGGACTCGGTGTGCAAAGACCTTTACACTCTCAGAGTCAAGGCAGTGACACACTACACCCTTGCCTTCTACACTTAAGAACTTACCAGTGTGTCCAGAAAGATTGTGAAGAGTCTGGATATGGTTTAGACTCCAGACTATGATTAGGCCTTCCTCTGAACCTGCTACCAGCAGCTCTCTCTTTGAGCACAGTATGACAGCCTTCACCCCTACAAAAGTCAAGAAAACACACAATAATATGAAGCCACGTGAAGCAGATTAGAAACAGCATGTGTGGTAAGATATTTTTACTCTAAAATCTTTAACAAAACCAATATTAAGCTCCTTTATGTCACCTCTAGTGAACCCCGTGAGAGTGCTCTTCAGTGGGCCCCCAGGGGCCTGAAAGAAGCTGCCTTTGGGCACAAGCACTGGGTCAGTACAGGAACCAAACCAGTCCAGCACTGAGAACACAGCTGACCAATCATGGAGGGGTAGAGATCAGTGAGGCACTGCAACCTGGAGAAGACCTCCGTGACCAAAAGTGAGGGATCTTATAGAAGAGTGAGATATAAGAATTAGTAGAGTTAAAAAAAAATACTGAAAGATGACTTATATCATGGCAGATTTTAGATCGGGGTATCAAACTCAGTTCCTGCAGAGTTTAGCTCCAACCCTAATTAAACGCACCTGATCCAGCTAATCATGTCTTTTAGGCTCATTTGAAAACTACATGGTTTGTGTGTTGGATCAGGGTTTAAGTTGAACTCTGCAGGGCTGCGGCTGCTTTTTTGTTTTCCATTAGGCAATTGATCATTCAGAAGCAACCAATAAACATGTGACTACATTCCTAAAATAAAGGGTGTAATGTTAGTTCGGTGGTGGCACAAAAATGGCACACTTCACCTTTCTAGACCCCATTAAATTGCTTGAGAAATGCCATTTTCTTTCCGGAATTTCCAATTAGACAATCTCTAAACGACCTCTAAGCTAACAGACAGAACTAAAAGCCACAAAACTCCCATTACCATTTCATAAAAACATGAAACCAAAAGATTTCTTTATATTCCCTTACAAACTAATTCTTATTTACATTTGCTTTAATAAGTATGCCTATGAAAGCCCCAGTGGTCAATACTTGCCCTCACGGCCATCGCTAAAATCTAATGAGGGCTTAAGAAGCAGAAATGTCTCTTTCAGCATTTGTATCTCAGGACCGTCTGTGAGGTCAGTGCAAAGCGATAGGTCCTGAATAACAAAGCTCACGCCACACTGCAGAGTTTTACAACACAACCAGTCCAGACTGCCTGTGAGAATAAATGCACATTCATGATTTTGGATATTTGTTTATGCATGTTGTACATACACGTTGCATATTTTTAAGTTGGCAAAAACATAATAGAACACAGACAGCTGTCAATGTGTCATTCGAGAGAATATGCAATAGATTTGGTTATTTTTAAATGTAACTGTTCCTATTTAAACCTCACCGAACACTGACTGGCGTAGCTCCTCCCATTTGCCCGCATGAGCGAGCTGATAGGGCAATTCATGAAGCTTCAGTATATTGGCGACTTCTCTAGTGAACCACAAGGGCTGGGGTGGTACCTTGGGGAAAATACCATGTTTTACCACTAAAATTTAGTCAAAATATAGGTTACTTAGTAACTCTGCCTCTGATAGACCATTTCTGAACATATAAAGACAAATAATTATATTCTGTAACTTAGACTTTTGTAACGGTCAATGTCAGCAATATGAGTTGGACTTTCCAATTTTGAAGGCTAGTATTTCACTCATGGAAATCGGGAAATTTACACAGAAAAAAGCATGGACTTTTAATGTGGCACAGAGGCTGCTTCAATACATTTGCCATGGTTTTTAATTTAAGAATTGGTTAAGGAATTTCAGAATTGGCTACCTTTCAATTGAATGTGAATTTTAATGGAATTGGCTACACCCACGGGATGTTGCATTGGAATTTGAATCGGAATGAAAGAAATATAATTTTATATGCTAATACTTTAACATTTAGCTCAAAATAAATAAAGAAAAAAAAATATACAACAATTAAAAATACAAAAATACATACTAACATCAATACCATGAATATGTCTAACTTTTATTGATTGAATAAGAGCATTCTGGGAAATAAAGTGCTCTCCCAACAAGGTCCATAAAATTATTCATGAATTTTAATGCAATGCAATATATATTTCTACAGGTGCATCATTTCAAGCATTGATTATTAATATTGTGAAATAGTTATCAAAATACCTCATATGTTATGTGCATAATAATGTTATGTACATATAATTCATGCAAAAAAAATATTTGTAAAATATAAATAATTTAAACTGCACATACAATATACAATTATTTCAATTTAATTCCATTGTAATTCTACTTCTTTTCATTAAAATCTGAATTACAATTCAGCATCCTGTTTACTACCTCAATTCAAATCTGGAAAATGAATTGTAATTTAAAAGTCATGAATATGATCTGAATGAGCACAACCTTGGTACTTACACACAATCCCTGAAAACAATCTTTGACATGCTCAAAGCTGAGTATTTCTGGATCACAGTTCATTTTACATGTAATTTGGATGTGGCAAAGCTTAGCAGTGTAAAGACGCCATTATACCAAATTACAAAAAGTTAACACACTGGGTCTTCCTAAAATCAACAGAATAAATTATGACTTACCTTGATAACAAGATGAAGCACAGAGCATGACTAACTAGCTTCTTTCCACGATTCTCCTCAAGTGTCTCCACAAACTGTGTCATCACTTCCTGTGCAGAAATGCCCAGGCGAACATTAGACATGGAGGTGTTGGAGGACCACTGTTTGGAAGTGTCTAGCAAGAGTTTCAGGTGCAAAGGGCTTCTGCTTTGCTGGAAGCTGTTTAAGATGGTGCCCAACTGTTCTGAAGTCAGCTTGCGTCCAGCTGCGCTCATGAAGGCATCAATGATGTCCTTCCCTTGATCGTCTGTGAGATCTTCCAATCCAAAGACGTTTTGTTCTGCTGAAACCAAAGATTTATATTTCTCAACACAGTCATCAGAAATAGAGAGTACAATTTGTACATTGGGAGGGATCGCTTTAGGTATCCAGTTTAGTTGAGGAGGTTTGTTTGCCTCTAACAGCTGGTCCAATGAATCTAGAATGAGTAGGAGTGTGTCTCCCTGTTTTGACACGTCTTCCAGCATGGAATGGAAAAACCGGACTAGCTCTTCATGCGTGTTGGAAATATGTAGATAGGGGAACTGCAACCCTAAAGCTCCACACACTTGAAGACAAACACCTCTGAGAACAGAGTCAAGATCCGAGCTGAGTGGAGATGTTCCCAGCAACCTGAGCACCACAACTCCTCGATGGTCAACCACGCCTCGCATTTCTTGTGCCAGTTTGCAAAGCAGAGCTGTTTTACCAACTCCTGAAGGTCCATGAACCAGAAAAGGCTTGTGGCAAGCATTCGTGGACTCCCACATAGCAATGCAGATCTTTCCCAGAATGCTATCCCTTCCTTTAAACACAGAGCACTTCTCCTCGCTCAAAAAGGCATGATGGAAGATCTCCTGTTTCAACCAAGACCATCCTGGATCTTCTGTGCTACAAGTTCCTGAAGTTTGCAGAGTGTTTCTGCTGATCAGTTCCTTCATTTGGGATGTTACCTGCTCACACAGTTTTCGTAAGTACTCCTTGTGTTCTTTGCGGCTTGGGTCCATAGCTCCTTTGCTGAGCTCCATGCAGAGAGGTTGGAGGCGACCTGTGTTGCAGATGCGCTGCTTCAGGTCGGCCAAGAGCTCCCGGGCTTCATTGTCCAGCAAGCCATCGGCTGTGACGTTTCTTTTACTAAGTCGAGGCAGTTCACGGAAAAACAGCACCGCTGATGCATCCTTTTGTGTCTTGAGAAAGCCGTGCTCCATCTCATACTCTAAGACTATGAAATACACACAATAAAAGCATGATAATCATAAAAACAACAGGAAAATCTAAGGCAGGACCCATTAAAGTTATAAGACTCTTTAGGTCACACTTTATTTTAAGGTCCAATTCTCGCCATTAACTACGACTTTTGCCTCAATAAACTCCTAATTTGCTGCTTATAGTTGGTAAGGTAGTTGTTAAGTTTAGGTATTGGGTAGGATTAGGGATGTAGAATATCATTATGCAGAATATGTGCTTTATAAGTACTAATAAACAGCCAATATGTTAAGGCTGCAGTCCGTAAGTTTTGCCTCTTTGTCGCCATCTCTGTTTGAAAACCTGGAATTGCAGCTCTGGCACAGCTCCAGCGCGGATGAATCTAATGTTTGAGGAGTATGAGTGTCAGTCTGCCAGTCACCGCATCGGTGTGGATACTGTACTTAGGAATCACAGATTCTAGCCTACGTCCAAATAAGAATTTAAATTTTCACCATATATTGTCATCTGAACAAGTAATAAGTCTGCCACGTTTGTTCTGACCAACTGAGGAAAAAAAGCATTAAAATAAACCGCGCTACCAATGGTGATTTAATCTAAAGATAGGTTAGCTCATATCACATCAAACCGTGCAAATTATTATTATTGTTATACTTTATTCTCAAATTATTAATGTTAGCAACATCAGCATTGCGTGACTATGAGTATAGTGTGTATTAGCGTGTAGATTTCAATTTCTGTACAGTCTAATCTAATTGTCATGCCATTCGAATTTCATATTAAGAAACTCTTTTAACCCAAAAAGCAAACTATGCTCCCTTTGAACTGGTTTTCTTTAAAATACAAATCTTGTGTAATCCCAGACTATCTGTAATCAGAAGCACATTTAAAACTGGAATATAATTTCATTTCATTCACATGTGTTTCATAAACACAATCCTTTCTGGATTACAATCCACCATCAAAATGATACATTTAATAATTCTAGGAGCTGTGAGAAAAGGCTATAAATGATCCGGCACCTGCAGGATCCTCACGTACTGGCTGGTTATGTACTTGCTCAAATATTGATTTCAGATAATTTTTAACCCCAAAAAATTATGGACTGAAGCTTTATTAGCAGGCATGCTAATAAAAATAAAATAAATAAAATAGGGGCTGTGTCATTTCTCACCTCAAAAAATATGCAATTAATCGTAGTGATTTTTTATTATTAACTTTAAATATCAAAAACATTTTTTAGGCATGTCTCACATTTTACAATCCTGTTACCATATGATTTTCCCAAATAAAACAAACATAATTGTGACACCCAAGAAGTAACATCATTTGGCTGGAAACATGGCAAGAAGAAAAGAAATGATCGCATTGCTTTTCTTTAATATCTTTAGACCAATTTTATCGTTTTAGCTGTTTAGTTAATATTTAGTCCTAGAAAAACGGAAAAGTATTTAGACACAGTTCTAAAAACTGCAAACAAAAAATAAACAGAAATTGAAAAAGTCAATTTTTTTGGTTTATAGACTGTAAAAAAAAAAAAAAAAAAGAGAGAGAGAGATGGATTCACATTGCTTTCCACCATAGAAGTGAAGCTAAATTGTCCCAAGATGGCCACTGCAACCAGCGTCAGTGTTGGGTAAGTAATTAATTACTAGCTACTAATTACATCTTCAACAGTGTAATTAGATTACTCTCTCTCTAAAACATATTGCATTACTTATTACTAATTACTTTCTAGAGCCCATATCAACCATCATGACCAGTTGAAATATACAAGGATAGACATAAAACTGCTCTTAATTCTTTTGAATTCTTCATAATTATTGAACTGACCAAGGTATTTAAAGGGAGGATTACATTAAAAACATAAATATTAACATTAGATGCAAAATTTAGATGTTAAATCCACTATTGTTTATTATAGAATTGTTATATACAGTTTTAATGCTATTACATCAGAAAAGTAGTCCCTTACTTTACTTTTCCAAGGGGAAAGTAATTAAATGACAGTAATTAATGACTTAGTAATACATTACACCCAACACTGGTCTGTGCAGTAGTGATCAGGTGAAGGCGCAGACTCCATCACAAGCACACAATCATGGTGCCACACACAGTTTTTACAGCAACAAAGAGCTAACTAAACCGAACTTATAAGGGAAAAACAAAAAAACAACAACACTTTAATATACATCAGCATAATTAGAACTTTTATGGGAAAAATGTATTTGAAGTGCAAATAGTTTTGGGTATTTCACTTTGATTCAGTATTTACATTGTATTCCACATTCTAATAACTTGCATGTTGCAACTACATGTCAACTACCTCTCATTAGCGTATCAGTACGGCTTTAGTAGACTGTTAGCTTAGGTTTAACCCTCTGGTGGTCTTCGGTAACTTTTCACCAAATAATTTTCTGTTTTGAATTTTTTTTTAAATCACAGCTTCATCGGAATGGTACGAAACTTGGTGACTTTTATGGTATTTGGAATGTGAACACAAAAAAACTTGAGGGCTTGATTCGAGTAGGCTAAAAATAGTCACTTGTGCTCTTCGGTCAAAAATGACCAACCATAAGAAATGAACGAGGTGAAACCTGGTTGCAAAACCAACACATCCACGCGTACACACACACACAGGCCTATGAACTGGTGTGACTGTAACAGCAAATATATAAAATAAAAGCAATAATTAAACTACAATATAGTAAAAAAAAAAAGTGGACAGCAACGAAGGGGTTACACTCTGAAACATCAAGAGTTCAAAACATCTTGATGTTTACCGGGAGCCAGAGCGCTTGACATCTTGGCAAATTCAAAAGTGCTGGCTAATGCTAAACGTAAATTCAGTAAGATTGTTATCCACCTCGGCGCTAATGATGTTTGACTTCGCCAGTCGGAGATCACTAAATATAATGTTAAAGAGGTGTGTGGACTTGCAAGTACGATATCAGACACTGTAATATGCTCTGGTCCGCTTCCTGCTTACCGGGGTGATGAGATGCATAGCAGACTGTTGTCACACAATGGCTGGATGTCTAAGTGGTGCCCGCAGAATAACATAGGTTTCATAGACAATTGGAATAATTTTTAGGGCAGACCTGACCTGTTGAAAAGAGATGGTCTTCATCCCTCTTGGGGGTGGTGCCGCTCTTCTCTCTAGAAATATGGCACCCAGTCTTAGAGTTCATACTTGACTAACTGGGGCCCAGGTCAGGAAGCAGACAGACTGGCTAAACTGACCGTCTGCTAGCTGCCTCACGTCACAGAAGTCAGTTAATTCTCAGCACATAGAGACTCTTTTACCTAGATATCACACTATAG
Source organism: Barbus barbus (assembly GCF_936440315.1). Taxonomy (NCBI): domain Eukaryota; kingdom Metazoa; phylum Chordata; class Actinopteri; order Cypriniformes; family Cyprinidae; genus Barbus; species Barbus barbus. The sequence continues at coordinate 23,250,083 of NC_136763.1, read as the reverse complement.
AGACTGTGTCTGTTCCCCAAACTAGAAAATACAGAAAACATCCAAACCAAAGTAAGAGTAACAATTTAATTGATGTTAAACTAATAAAAAATAGATATAATACAGATAAACAAATGATAAACCTTGTACTGTATACAGGCCACCAGGCACCATACAGACGTTATTAAAGAATTAAAGAATTAGCTGATTTTCTATCTGAGGTAGTGCTGGCTGCAGATAAAGTCCTAATTGCTGGTGATTTTAATATCATGTTGATAATGAAAGAGATTCGTTGGGATCAGCATTTATAGACATTCTGAACTCCATTGGTGTTAAACAACACGTTTCAGGACCTACTCATTGTTGAAATCATACTCCATATTTAATACTGTCATATGGAATTGATGTCAGTGGTGCTGAAATATTGCAGCAGAGCGATGATATCTCAGATCATTATCTAGTTTCATGTATATTCTATATAGCTAAAGCTGTAAAGCCAACTCCTTACAAAAATGGTAGAACCATCACTTCTACCACAAAAGACTACTTTATAAACAATCTTCCTGATTTATCTCAATTCCTCAGCATATCCAATAACTCAGAACAACTTGATGATGTAACAGAAACTATTGACTCTCACTTTTATAGCACTTTAGATACAGTTGCTCCTTTACGCTTGAAGAAGATTAAGGAAAAGAGTCCAACACCGTGGTATAATGAGCACACTCGCACCCTAAAGAGAGCAGCCCGAAAAATGGAGCACAGCTGGAGAAAAACTAAATTAGAGGTATTTCGTATTGCTTGGTGGGAAAGTACCCTATCCTATAGAAAAGCATTAAAAACTGCTAGATCTGCTTACTTTACGTCTCTTTTAGAAGAAAACAAACACAACCCCAAGTATTTATTTAATACAGTGGCTAAATTAACAAAAAATATAACATCAGCAGGTGCAGACATTACCTAGCAGCACAGTAGTAATGACTTTATGGACTACTTTACTTCCAAGATCGAAACTATTAAAATTGTAACCATGTAGCTGTCAGCCACAGTATCGCATCAGATTTTAAAATCCAGTCTAAAATGTAGAATCCAATCTGTCTAATACAGTTAAATTGAAACTGTCTAAAATGTGTTGCATTTACAGAAAATAAGGTTTGCCAAGATGTTAGCACTAAGCTGTGAACAATGGGGCCGCATAATAATCCCCCATGACTGAACACACGCTCGACAGGTGCGCTTGAGGCAGGCACAGCTAATACCCTCATTGCGATTTGGAACAGTGAAGGCATTTTCTCCTTGTTCACTCCCCAAAACAAAAGGCAGTTCTGGCCATCACAATTGTCCAGGTAATGGTTTAGCTGGGAAGCAGGGCTAGAATGAGTGGATTTCTTCTGCTTTTTGTGGTATAAGAACAGCCCAGTTTCATCACCTTTGATTTGCTCTTCTTCATCCCCATGACCTGTCTGTTCCATACTGCCTACTGGAGAATCAGATCTAAAACACAAAAATGTAAAATTACAAATAAACCTGCACAATATTCTAGAGCTGCATGATTCTGGATACATTGAGAATCTTTTTTTTTTTCATGATTCTCCCTGAAATTCTAAATAGACAATTAAACTAAATTGTATATAATTTACTAAATGTTCTGACAAAATGTTAATCGCTGCAGTCTATTTAATTTTTTTTTTAAATTATTTTATTTAATTTACATGTAGGCTAATATAGAGTGACCCGCTCATTTTAAGATGCCCCTCAACATAAAAATTCAGGTTACGCCACTGTTATAGTCAAATTCCCCACATCTACGAGACGTATCAATGATGATAATGATCACATTTCTAATAAGAAAAGATAAAACATAATATGCAACCATGGCCAAATTATGACAAACAGAAATGATTAATTCATTAGATTAATCGTTATATATATATATTAGTGAAACTGACTAAAAATAAATGACTTTCTTACCTTTCCTTGTGGTTCTTGAAATGTCGGATGAAATTTGACGTTGTGGTTGTCGTGTCGGATATTCTTGTGTTGCATACTCTGCATCTGGCAAATCTTTTTTTATTGGCACGGTCCAGTTCAAAGTCCTTATAGCCAAACGAGACTATTTGTGGAGCTCGACTACTGTCTGTCATGTTTGGCACGGTTTCGATTGTGCAGCGTTAAAAGGCACAGACGCTGATTGGTGCTGACGTCACAATAATTATTTTTTAAAACAAATTTTATTGCTGTTTGTTTATTATAAATTCAAGTCATTGTTGAGTCTTCCACTTCAAGTCAAGTCAAGTCAAGGTGAAGTCAAGTCATTTTCATACTTTAATCAAGCAAGTCGCAAGTCCTGAAAATTGTGACTCGAGTCAAGTCATGTTGACTCGAGTCCCCCACCTCTGTTATTAACTCATCATTGTCATTAGGATATGTCCCAAAAACCTTCAAACTGGCTGTTATTAAGCCTCTCATTAAAAAAAAACACAACTTGACCCCAAAGAATTAATTAATTACAGACCGATCTCAAATCTCCCTTTTCTGTCAAAGATATTAGAAAATGTAGTGTCATCACAACTATGTTCCTTCTTAGAGAAAAATTATATATGTGAGGATTTCCAGTCAGGTTTTAGACCATATCATAGTACTGAGACTGCTCTCATTAGAGTTACAAACGACCTGCTTTTATCATCTGATTGTGGTTGTATCTCTCTATTAGTGCTACTGGATCTTAGTGCCGGGTTTGACACTCGACCACAACATTCTTTTAAATAGACTAGAAAATGATGTTGGCAATAGAGGAAGTGCACTGGCATGGTTCAAATCGTACTTATCTGACCGCCATCAATTTGTGGCAGTAAATGAAGAGGTATCATACCAATCACAAGTGCAGTATGGAGTACCTCAAGGCTCAGTACTTGGCCCCTTACTTTACACTCTTTACATGTTACCCTTGGGAGATATCATTAGGAAACATGGTGTTATCTTTCACTGTTATGCTGATGATACCCAGCTCTATATTTCTTCACGACCTGATGAAACTTACCAATTTGCAAAACTAACGGAATGTATAGTTGATATCAAAAACTGAATGACTAGCAATTTCTTACTGCTAAATTCTTAAAAAACTAATTATTAATAATTGGACCAAAACCTTTTGCATGTAATAACCTAGATCACTGTCTAATACTTGATGGCTGCTCTGTAAATTCTTCATCATCAGTTAGGAACCTAGGTGTACTTTTTGATAGCAATCTTTCCTTCGAAAAACATGTTTCTAGCATTTGTAAAACTGCATTTTTCTATCTTAAAAATATATCTAAATTACGACCTATGCTCTCAATGTCAAGCCAGAAACATTAATTCATGCAGTCATGACCTCGAGGCTAGATTATTGTAATGCTTTATTGGGTGGTTGCTCTGCATGTTTAATAAACAAACTCCAGCTGGTTCAGAATGCAGCAGCTACAGTTCTTACTAGAACCAGGAAGTATGACCACATTAGCCCGGTTCTGTCAACACTGCACTGGCTCCCTATTAAACATCGTATACATTTTAAGATTTTGCTAATTACCTATAAAGCCCTGAATGGTTTGGCACCTCAGTAATGAGTGAGCTCTCATCGCATTATAGCCCTTCATATCTGCTGCAATCTCAAAACTCTGGCCATTTGATAATACCTAGAATATCAAAATCAACTGCGGGCAGGAGATTGTTTTCCTATTTAGCGCCCAAATTCTGGAACAATCTACCTAACACTGTTCGGGAAGCAGACACACTCTTGTCAGTTTAAATCTAGATTAAAGACCCATCTCTTTAACCTGGCTTACACATAATACACATCGCATTTCTATAATTCAAATCCGTTAAAGGATTGTTAGGCTGCATTAATTAGGTCAACCAGAACCAGGAACACTTCCCAAAACACCTGATGTTCTTTCTTATTCCGAGGTCACCGTAGCCACCCAGATCCAGACTGTATCCAGATCAGATGGTGGATCAGCACCTAGAGATGACCTCTACAGCCAGGACACCTAGATGAGCCCCAGAGACTGATCCCCAGTGAAGACCCTGTCTCCAAGACGGCCATCGGGACAAGACCACAGGAACCAGATGAGTCCTTTGCACAATCTGATTCTGCTTTAGCCTAGATTTAAACTGCTGATTTTGTCTGGCCAGAGGAGAATGACACCATTTTGACAAACTATTTCCCCGTCTAAATACTGTGAAGCTGATTTAAAGCCACCCAGCTTTATATCAAGACTTTCTAAAAGTCTAAAAACAATTAGATTAAATATTAGGTGTCCGGTGACTTTTGAACATGAAGATAACAAGTGTGACTCCCAAATAAGGAGCACTTAGAATACGTTGACATGTACTTGCAAAGTCAGTAGAACCATCAAAAAGATGGACCATCAAAAAGTGTTAGCAGATATTAAGCAGATAGTTTGACATGTAGTTGCAAAGTTACTTATAGTTACCAAAATGTCCAATGTGGACTATCATATTAATGTGTTACCCCTTAGTGTATAATTTTATAAAAAAGGGAATTATAAAATAAACTCAAGTCAAATGCCAAGTCAAAGTCACAGGTGAAAGCTTTCTTTATGCTAAATTTAATTTCTTTGTTCTCCCAGATTCTCCCATTAAAACAAAGCAAAGATAATGCTGTCTGGTGACCTGCTGTTAATCATGTAGCTGGAGTCCCGTATATGACATCAGCCGAATTATGTGTTACGAGTGCACTGAAGCAGCTCCTTGACTCATCTACAGGGAATTCATCACGCTCAACAGAAAAGTTAAAACGCAACAAGAGTGTCGTGTAGTTTTTTTTTTTTTTTATAGACAGATGTCAATACAATTTTCAACTTTAAAATAAGGCTTCAAATTTTCATAGTGAAACCTTGCACAAGTGCAGGGTTGGGAGAAGGTGTGATAAGTGAATGAGCTTTTTGGGTTTTTTAGGAGGTATCAGTCTGAGGTTTTAAGTGCTTAGCCTAACATTCAGGCAGTCAGCAGGCGCAGGGCTTGCCCGGCTGCAGCTCAACAGTGAGTCCTTTGCTGAGAAGGAAAGCATCCTGCTTGGGTTGTCTTCCCAGGAACTTCTTCAACATGTCAGCAGCATCCTCAGATCCTCCAGGCTTAAGAATGCACTTCCTGTAGTCCAGACCCACCTGTGAGACAACACAGAAATATGAGTAGACTCATAAAGGACATTTACACACAGGATTCACAAGCACTATTGGGTTAATCTAACCTTAGGGTCCATGATGCCTTCTTGTTTGAAACGGGCATAGAACATATCCATGGAGAAGACTTCACTCCACAGGTAACCGTAGTACTGAGCATCATATCCTCCCGCCAGGTGACCGAAGGTAGCAGGCATGTTTGTCCCTGTAAGAGCACCAAAAAAAAATAAGGGAAAAAAGAAAAAATGAGAATGAGGAGGTGCTGATAATAAAACATGTATATATAACAGTTTGTTCCGGTCCTCAAATCTGATTGGCTGAGAGATCTTTCCAACCAGTATCGCCATGGGAACCATTTCACAATATATTGTCAGGGGTGCACTAAGTTTTTCAGTCTGGTTCTCATGAGAGCACCACAGGGTTCCCACTCTTTCATGAACACCAGATTCAAGGACTTTTTAAGCACCATTTATTTTATATCAAGCACCTGTCAAATTCACACGCCAGCGAATGTAGTGTCATGAAAGACCTTACAGTACTAAACATTACTTGCACTTAAAATTTACATTAAACATTTCAGAGTAATAATGTTTTGAATGTGTAGGTTTCATAAATTTAGACCGTTTTGAGTAGTCGTGTTCGAAGAATTTAATAAAATCCATTGACGTTAATACTGGTAATATTCAAATACAATTTCTAAAATATTTGTAGAAAAACAGCAAACTACAAAAAACAAAACTGTTTTTTGCTGTAGTTCTTGTACAAGATTTAAATTTGAAAGAATTTCAAAATTTTTAATTAATAAAAAGTGGTTAAATGTTGTAATAACACTGTAAACCTGTTAACATAAAAAATTAGCATGTTCTCTCAATAGAGACGTTACTCATTAAATCCCATTTTTTTCATCTTTGACCTAGAGGAATGCAGGTGCTCAAACATGCAGCTGGTCAAAATTTCAATATTTTTTTTTTAATATGTCATGAACATTTTAAACATTGTACATGTGCAAATCTGCAAATAAATATAAAGAAAATAAATAAAAAAATAGGACTTTCTATTTGCTTTTAAACTGTAAACGCGTTCCACTAAGCAGTTTTTCTTATTTTTCAAGTTCTACATTTTCTCCTTAGCTCCATGTCGCAGTAAGTTTTGGGAGTTCATTTTTAGTCCATCTCCTATCCTGAAAAGTCTGTCTTGCAGAGATTGACTAAAAATGAGCTCCTAAAACTTACTGCTATTCTGGAAGATAAATTCTTCAAACAGTGGTACAAGAGGATGTGGTGCTGGTCCATCAAGAGTCACTCTCAACCGGTGTTAATTTCGTTGACGAATACTTTATCATAATTTTCATCAACAACATTTTTTTTCAATGAACGAAAACTCTTTTTGAATGACAAAAATTATGACAAATCTATTGACATTTGTCAACGAATAAAAACGAGACGAAAATGTTAGGGAGGGACAATTTGGGAAGAGATTCATTCAGAACGAATCTGCTGCAAAGAAGGTTAGATGCAAACATATGAACCGGCGGGACATAAGCTAAAATACACATGTTGCACGGCGCATAAAACATAAAAAATGTCAATATGTGGGAGTAAGAGGAAAGCAGACATATGCATAAATCTGACGACGCAAGAGAGAACTTAATTCGTCATGTTTTCTGAGTGCAGACACTGAAGCATACACACACAGAAAGCGCGTCTCACAGCACGCGAGTACTCTTTCACGTCGCATGAACGGAGAAATACACACAAAATGATGTCGAAATGTCCGTTTTGACGAGTATTCACGTAAACACAGCTGTGAACGTAAACAGTAGGGAGAACGTGTATCAGTAGGCCTACATTGCATCCGTCACCATGCATTCGGTTTTAAAGGGATAGCAGCCTAATTTAGTTGCTATTGTCCGAGTCATTGATATTAATCAAGCAACAAAAGAAAGACATACAATCACTGCTCTTGACTGAAAAACTTTAGTAGCCCTAAAGATTAATCTAAATTAATTTATATAAATAAATATGTCTGCTTGAAAGAATGATAAACAAGTTGTTATAAAGAATGCATAATTAGCCTATATAACCATTGGTATTTCATTAAAAAGAAGACCATATTCTTGTTCTTTATGAGAAGTGGTTTTATTTAATTTTATCAAAGGCATGGTTGTGTGTCACCGCAGTTAAATTGCAGTCTATCATGATAAAAAAAACTATAATCAAACCTTTGCAAAGCAAAGTCTCTGAGAACCTGACATCTTATAATTCTGGAGACTCCAGGAAGGTTGCAGTTCTGGAAAATGGTGGCGCTGGAGAGTAAATGTTTGATGGTTTACACCTAATTCTTCACATTAATTCTTAATTATTTTGCAGTTACCGTGTGTCTTATCTTCTCCACCTGTTTTTTTCTAACCCCGCTGTAACCAATGAGCATTTCGCTGACCAATGGTCATGTCTTAACTTTACAATTTCTGTATTGCATTAGTTTTGAATATTTCTCATTGGAGATTTAATAATTTTTGACTTTTCAGTTAAATCTCTTTTTTGGCTAATTTTATCTGTAAAAGAAAATGCGCCTAATAATTCTGCACACCTGAATATAAGGAGTTTTTCACTTCCAGCCTTCATGGACAATTATATATCACTTATAAATGATTAATTACAAAATTGTTTTGCATTTTTTTCTTCCGTTTCAAAACTGGACTATAACGCTTTGCAACCTGGATTACCTTGAGGAATACATCGACACGCATTACAACAGACTCTACAGCACCATGAACAAGGACAAACCAGACGACAACAAAAAAAGTAAAGGCAATCTCACTCCAAACTCCAAAAGACCCCGTTCAGACTCACTAGCACAGGTACAACACCATCCACATTCAATGGAGAGACATTCTACTCTCCATTGAAAACAATCTTTCCGGACTGGATGCAAGGATAATAGATGTAATACACAAGGACATTCAAGAACTACGGCACAGCTTAGAATTCAGTCAAGAACAGATAGACTCTCACCAAAGAAAATAATTTTTTAAAGGACTCCGTTCACTCTCTTACCGCTCAACTCACCTCCGTTGTCACAAAACAAAACCATGAAAGAGCATTCTGGACTTACAATCGCGAAGCATGAGGGACAATCTAGTCTTCACAGGCACTCCGGAACAAACCCCAGACGCCCCGAAAAATCAGTTAAAGACTTCATGATAAAACAGCTCAAATTACCATCTGAAACTGTACAGGATATCACTTTCCACCGCGTGCATCGGATCAGATCCCAAAACAACAGCAATCCACGTCCAATCATCGCAAAATTCAAACATTATAAACAAAAAGAACTGGTTCAGAGGCAAGGCAGACAACTCAAAGCACAAACTACGATTGGTAATCTATACGGCCCAAACACAGACGACCCGTCTTTTTTTCAAAACTTATTTTCCTCTATTTCAAATCTTTCTATTGTCCAGTCATAATAGCAGGTGATTTTAATACAGTTCTCAACCCAGCAATAGATAGATCTAGTTTAAGAAATAAACACATTTGGCAATCTGCAGAAACCATAAAACAGTTCATGAGTGATTTTGGTTTTGGCGATGGCTGGCGATTACAACACCCAAACGCCAAAGAATACTCCTTTTTCTCACCAGTCCATCACTCATATTCCCGCATTGATTTCTTTCTCACCAATAATTCTATCATATCAAACATTTCCGAATCAAAGATTCATCCAATTGTCATTAGCGACCATGCTCCAGTAACATTGAAAAGGAATAGAAGTGAACCTCATAAACCTGCTACCAGATTCTCTCTTGAAAGACCCAGATTTTGACAACTATTTTAAAAGAGAGTGGGCATTCTTTCTAGAAATTAATGACACCCCTGGATGTCTCCCTCTCTTCTGTGGGAAACAGGAAAAGCAGTACTACGAGGGAAAATAATCTCATACTCAGTTTACAAAAAAGAAGGAAAGAGAACAAGAAACAGAATTGGAGCAGAAAATTAAACAACTTCAAGACATCAATATAAATAACCCAACAGAAGAAACAAAATAAATTAAGAGAATATACATTTAAATTAAATGCAATAATCAATAAACATACTCAATTCCTGATTCATAGGCTCAGACGAGAAGAATTTCATCATAGTAATAAATCTGGTAAATACTTGGCAAATCAAATCAAACGAAACAAGGAAAAAGCAACAATTTCAGTTATTACAGACCCAGAAGGAAAATCTACCGACTCACTGGAAGAAATTAACCAAATGTTTCACAATTTCTATAGCAAATTATACTCAACAGAAAAAGACCCAAATCAAAATGACATCAACTCATTTCTTAACCGTATCAATCTACCACAACTGAATGAACACCAAAGAAATAGCCTAGAATCACCCATCACACAACCCCAACGTCTTACAGCACTACAACACATGCCTAATAATAAAGCACCAGGTCCTGATGGATTCTCCGCTGAGTTCTACAAACACTTTTGGTCCACTCTATCACCACTCTTCATCAGAATGTTAAGTGAGTCACAACAAAAATTAAAACTCCCAGCTAATATGAATACTGCCACAATTTCACTTCTTCTCAAACCCAATAAAGATCCAAAATTACCATCAAGCTACTCATCATTGTATTTACAAGATCCCTCATCATCAATACAAGAAACAATTAAACTTATTGATTCATTTTCGAACATTTCTGAATACTCGGTCAACTGGAGTAAATCTTCCATTCTTTCATTAAATCACAATAGCTTGGACGTGACATCCCAGACATCACCTATCCCTCTATGCACCAATCACATCACATATTTAGGCATTAATATTTCCCCCAGGCTGTCAGAGCTGGTTAGTCTTAATTTCACCCCATTACTCAAAACAATAACTGATGATCTTCAACGCTGGATGAATTTACCATTATGGGCAGAATATCAGTAATCTAAATGACTATACTCCCTAAACTAAACTATTTATTCTCAATGATCCCAACACAACCCACCCTCACCTGGTTTAAGACTCAATTATTATCAAATTTTACTAGAAAAATAAGAAACTAGCTACGTTACAGAAACCAAAAACACAAGGAGGATTGCAAGCACCACATTTCTAGCACTACTCTCTGGCTAATCAGCTTCAACAGATATACAAATGCATTCACCCAAACTCATCAGAAAACATATGGCTAGATATTGAGCAAACAATTTGTAAAGATATTCTAATTTCAGATTTACCGTCAGACAATCAAAAAACACTTCTGTTTTAAAGCACCAACTATAGCAGCAGCTCTGACAGCCTGGTGGAGATTTCACCAAATCACAAACACTCCTCTTGTACCATCTACATACACCTCCATTTGGAATAATCCAGATTATACAGTTAATAAAAAGACACTTCATTTACACACATGGGCAGAAAAGGGCATAACACAACTCCAACACATCTTTCATAGAAATAATCTGGCCTTATTTTCATATTTGGTCCAGGAATACGGCATCGGGAGTAATAGTTTTTGGGAATATCTACAAATCAAATCATCTATCCGATCAAAAATCAACATTCGGACCGTTAATCTAGAACCTTCACCTTTAATCTCAGAGTTAATTAATATATCGTCCTCAAAAAAACTCTCTCTAAAATATACAGAATAATATTAAAATAAAAACTTTACCACATGCTAAATGGGAATCAGACCTATCTATTGCTCCGGATGCCGTTTTCTGGACACAAATCTGCAAAAATATCTCATTTATACAGTATAAGGTACTTCACAGAATTCACTTAACCGTACAGAAGAAACATGTTCACATTGCACCCAAAATGAAACAGATGTTCACGGCCTTTGGTATTGTACCCCAATTATACATTTTTGGGAAAAAGTCACTGAATCATTATCTGTCACTATGGGGTGTCACATCCCAAATTCTCCATCAGTTTGTTTACTAGGCGATATATCTATAATCAATACAGACAATACAAACAGTCAGTTACTCCTGGTAGCGCTAGCTATCGCCAAGAAAACTATCCTCATGAACTGGAAATCAAGAAAATCCATACATATTGCATCCTGGAAAAACCTCAATGGAAAATCTATCCAGTTCATCTCATAATACAGTAGAATTACACCCCTTCTGGTCAGCTCTCATTACCCTCCAGCAGTCATTAATCTGTTGACCTTCTTTGACTGAGACCAATCACAACAACACATCCCCACCTAAACTACTATTTGAACTTAATTTGAATATTAATCTTTGAGTTTTGGGAAGGGGTGGAGGACAACATCGATAAGATTTAATTTTTTTTTTTTTTTCTCTTCTTCATCATCTTTTTTGTTTGGCCTCCGGCCCCCAGTAGGCTATGACATCCAGGTCTGTATCTGGTGTGGTGGAGTTGCAATACGGGTGGGTGGCTGTGAGGTGGGACCCCACCCCCAATTATTAAAAATCAATTTATAATTCACATCTAATATTATTAATATTATTATTGTTACTTGCTCTCTTCATTGTCCTCCACCCTCTCCCAGTTTTGATGAAATCATTATTATTATCATTATGATTAATAATATTATGGTTATTATTGCTGCTAATAACATTTGTTGTCTTTATTATTACTATTATTATTCGTCTTTATTTTTTATTTTATTTATTTTTTACACTACTTATATATGTTATCAATCTATTATGATGCTATTTCAGTTGTATGCTTCCTTCCCCAACCCTAGACACTATTTGAAAATCTAGGTGCAAAAACAATATCAAAATACTGAGAAAATCACCTTTAAAGTTCTCCAAATCAAGTTCTTAATGCATAATACTAATCAGAAATTACATTTGGATATTTACAGTAAGAAAATTTACAAAACATCTTCATGGAATATGATCTTTACTTAATATCCTAATGATTTTTGGCATAAACATTTTTTTTTTAATTTTGACCCATACAATGTATTTTCGGCTATTGCTACAAATATACCTGTTCTACTTATGACTGGTTTTGTGGTCCAGGATCACATTTATACTTTCATTTCGATTGGAAATCTTATACAGTATTACAGTTAGTCGATCTAAAACGGTGATTGTGCATTAACAGCGGTCAACCATGTCAGTACTCAAATGAGCGGTCTTAACTTATTTACACAGCACATTTATTTATTTAGGTCGTGCATGCGCATCACTTATGTGCACACCTGTATATTGTGTTCATTTTATTTACAGTTTTTTAAGCATATTACATAAATATTGTAATACTGTACAATACTGCAACAAATATTTTTCCATTTATTTGCCCTTTAAGCCATTGCAGAGCAATTACATATCGGATATTCATCAAGGGGTTAAAAAAAATATATATTTGTATTATATTGCTGAGACCTAAATCTCATTTCACCTGGTGAAGAAGGAATTCCCAGGAGGTCCAGGCAAAGCCTGGCATACTCCTCAGCCGGGTCGAGCCCACTCTTTGTGTGCAAAGCCTGGTCCACCTTAGCCAGAACAATCTGCCTCAAGTTAAACAGTCCTGAAAAACGGAGAAAAAGTTAGTAATTCCAGGTTTTCAAACAGAGATGGAGACAACGAGGCAAAACTTACGGACTGCAGCTTTAACTAGACCAAATAAAATCATTCAAAATCATTTACTGAATTGTTTAAAATAAGACTAGGAAAGTGTGAGCAAACAGAGTAAACATTTGTTACATTAACTTGTAGCTAGTGTGTGATCAGTTTAAGTTTTTATTGTGAAAATGACCCGTGCGTGTTCTATGGTCACCTGTGTTAGCAAGTCTAGACTTCATGAGTTTGTCCAGAAGCTCCTCTGGAATGGGGTTTCCGGTTTTGTAGTGCTTGGACATGTGCTTCAGGGGCTCCTTCTCCCAGACCCAGTTCTCCAACATCTGAGACGGAGCTTCCACAAAATCCCTCTCCACATGAGTCCCGCTGAACATCGCAAAGTCAGCCTGAACAAACAAGAACGTCCATATTTAAACTTCACAGAGTGCAAAATAGTTGTAACCTAAATGTCACTGTACGCCCTAATTCAGACCTGGGCACAAAGCTGGTGCATCACATGCCCAAACTCATGGAAGTACGTTTCCACTTCATCGTGCTGCAGCAGGGACGGCGCGTCAGCGGTGGGCTTGCTGAAGTTAGCCACCATGGCAGCCACAGCCATCTGCCTGGTCCCATCTGGGAGCAAACAGCCGGGCTGCAGGCCAAAGCATGCGGCATGGCCGTACTTCCCCTCCCTGCAGGGATAATGGAGAATTAGCAATTAATCTAGATGAAGCTCTGCGTTCAGGATGGGAATGGGGTCTACGTCTCAGAAACAAATAATTTCATAAAAATGTTAAGAAATGTTTAAAGAAATTCAAAGAAGTTCATATGAATGATCCTAAGTGCAATTCCGGATAAAAAAATAAAATAAAAAATCACGTATTATATATCATTCTTAGGAAATATTTTAAGAGCATTTTAGTTTTTTCCTAAGAAGAAAATGACAGCCTTTTGTGTTATTTGACTTGCAGTTCAACTCGATGAAAAACACTTCAAATAGTAATTTCACCAACCAAAAATATTTGGCCAAAAATTTATTTTAGGTTTCAGCCAACACAGTTTAAACGGGCCTCCAATAAACAGCAATTCTCTCATCGTGCGTTTTGACTGCCTCAATATAGCTGATGTCTGAACAAAACTTTAAATATCTTTGTGCTTCGTTACCTTTGAGATGAAAGTTTTAACTTTCAAATTCTGTCAACTGTATAAAGAAATTCACACCATAAATGTAATATTCACTATATTAAATATTCATTATATGTTTAACTATTTAATGCATGTTTGAATAGCTCTATAATAAAAACAGGTTACAACTGCAACTGTTTAAATGTTTATATTTCAACAACTTGAAGAAACAACTAATTTTCGCTGTTTTCCTCGCTTGTTTCTTCACAATACCTGCAGAACTTCTGATGGTTCGGCTTGCAGCTGGCCTCGAACACGGGCGGGTGTATGCAAATGTTGGAGGCGTAGCTATTAGTGATCCCGACTGTTACATCACAGTCTGTATTATTTTCTGATTCGCCTATTTTTCAGTGGTCTTTTGCATTCATGAGATTTACATAAGGAGGTGTAAGAGATGGGTTGTTTTTTGTGTTACGCTCAACGGAAGAACATTCAGAGACTGAAAAGCTAGGGGCACGGTTGCAACATCACAATCTCCTGGGAGAGAGAGGTTACATTGACCTTCAAGATAAGGTTGGAAACTGTTGTCGTGTGATCATCCAGGTGCAGAATTCTGGCACAATACACACTTATTGCGAAACCTCAGAAATGTTGCTGAGTAATGGTTCCTCTTTTTGTAATTGAAACACAGGGCACCCAACTGGGAGAGGGATCGAGTCTGGCCAACTTGCTTTCTCTCTCACTTGGAGGGTTGTTCTTAACCCGCACCTAATTTTGAAGTATAAAACATGGGGTTTCTTTCAGAAACAGTGGAAGCTCAGCCGTGGGATAAGCGCGCATCGCCCGGCATTTCTCGGACAGGTGTTGGTCTTCCACTGTGACTGAAACGGGCTCCCCAGTCTTTTGAAGAGTGAAGATGATGGCACAGTTCTGAGGTTGTATATTGGTTATAATATTTTGCTTGGGGTTTTAGGTTTAGTGTATGCTCAAGTTAGTGTATTATTCATTCACGAATATTATCTTTTATCCATTTACTCATGATCATTCATATATTATGCACTGGCTTATGATTATCCTTCTTTAATGTGTTTATTTTTGATTATCACTATTCTTTTATGCATTTAACTGTGATCATTATCAGTATTATTGATATCAGCTGTGTGTATCAACAATAAACAGTTGTAATTGCTTGATTAGTATGGTGTACGGACCTTTTTATTGACCCCTTCTCTCGCCGAATTAGCACCTCGCTGGTCTCACATTAGTTTTGAAAACCAAAACAGAAACCATACTAAAACAGGAGGAAACAATGGTGTTTGAGGCTCACGGTATGTCATTTCCATGTACACATCTCTTATTATTCAACTATGCCAAGGTAAAGACAGTTTTCCATTCTATGGCACCTTTAACACCTTTATACTGCATTATGTATAATTTCAATGTTTATAATGCATATAATGAAAATGGTAATATGATTTAACATTTTAAGTGATTATTAACTAAAATGTAATTTTAAAAAATTATTTAAAGTACACTTTTTGTAAAAAAACAAACAAAATCCAATAAATTCATTAAAAAGCTTACCTTTGGGGATTTATTTAAGATTAGTCTCTTTTCTTAAAAAAAAGATAAGAACATTCTTAGGAAGTATTAAAAATACAACATATTATTAAACTATTTCTTAAATACAAAAATAAGAGGATAGCAAAAAATAAATAAATAAATCAATTCTAAGAATGTTTTTGCAATTCCGGTCCCTGAATCCCAATTTGAGAAAAACATTCAGATCCCCCAGCATAATCACCAGGAAAAAAGTCTGTAAAATACAAGTATGAGTGCTCACCTGGGGAAAAGATCCAGATAAAACTGGCCCACGACCTGGCCGGAGGTGCGGTCTTTAACGCAGTAAAGCGTAACATCATCGTGCCAGACAGCAGCGCCCTCCACCTGCTGGAAGGTGAGATTGAGCAACTCCTGATAGATGTCCAGTAGGCCCTTGGTAACCACCTCCATTGGGAAATACTCCTTCAGTTGGTTCTGATCCACTGCATACTGGGTCTCCTCCACCTGGGTCATGTAGTAGCGTGTGTCCCAGGCGTGGAGTTCTCCAGTGAAGGGCAGATTCCTCTTCTGGCTCTCCTTTTCCTTCAGCTTCGAAATCACAGCCCTCTCCTGCTCACCCAGGGGCTTCAGTTTAAGAGCCAGATCCTCTATAGTGTGCAGGAGATGATGGAAAGACAAAGGGTTAGACAAAGTACTACTAAATTCAACAGGAAAAAAAAAAAGAGTTGCTGCAAGATTTTTAAGCTCAAATTTAAGACTAAGTCCTTTAAGACCTGCACAAATAAAATAAATACCATATGAGCGGAGTAGGGCAATGTTTATAGCAACATATTAAACTGTAAAATGACTGTTTTGATTTACAGTTCAGATACAAGTTTTCACAAAAACAGTTTTATAAAATGATACACTTCACATTTCAGGCTTTAAACCATTTTTAAGAAAATGGATGAGTCAAAAGTATTAACCCTATTAAACCCTATTGCAGTGGTCGGCAGCAGGCGGCCCACGGGCCAAAAGTGGCCCGCCAGCAATAATATCTGGCCCACGCCCGTAGCCAGATTATTTTGATAGCGGCTGGTTCTGAAATTGATTGTGAGTAACTGTTGCTGTCATGACAGATCTAAGTATGTGAGCGGAGCGGTGTGATTTTGAATGGAGCGAGGAGTGGATTTCTTTTTTTTTTTTTTTTTTAAGTCGGAGCGTCATGGTTTTCAATCGCTCCAAGAGCGCTCCATCACCGCTCTATCACGAGTGCAATTCATGCCAAGGACCCTAATATAACTGCATATTTAGCAAGAACTTACATGTTAAACATATTTAGCTAGCTAGATAGAAAAGGATCACTCAAATCAGAAAGAATGTGAAGGCTATGATGACTGCAGTGGACATGAGCAGAAAGTTATATTTCTCAAGGAATTTATTTGTTCCTTCTGAATATTTTCAGCTGACAGCTGACTTCTGTTTTCTCAGAATTGCGTGATCAACTCGCAATTCTGAGAACATAGTCTTTTTCCCTCCTCAAAACTGAACTTTAACTCGCAATTCTGACTTTATAATTTGCAATTGTGAGTTTATATCTCACAATTCTGTGAAAAAAAAAAAAAGAATTGTGAGAAAAAGTCGCAATAACCTTTTTTTTATTTTTTATTCAGTGGCGGAAACGGGCATAGAACTGTGATATTTCAAAAATACTGAAATAATTTAGACGCAGACGCGTGTTTCTGATATCAGTGAGAGCGGAGTGATTATTAAATGCTCGGAGTGCAGGTGAGAAATTGTTGACGCTCCACTCCGCTCACATACACCGATCGGACACCGCCACACAAATGTGGCTTTTTGTTAATGACTGTCGCAGGATTTTACACAAAGTAACAGCTCACTACCAGTTACAAAATACATTGTAACAGTCAGTCACAGGCCATTCTGGTTGCATTTTTCATCAATGAATCTCTTAAATTATCCTTTGACTATGTTCTAGCCTACCATCTAGTGTTGAATTTTTTTTTCTTGGCCCAATGCCAAACTTACTTGCCGAACCCTGCCCTATTGTAACTGTTAAGATTTTTATTATTATTATTTTTCCCTAAAACTGATCGTGCAGAACAAACCTTAAGGCCTAGAGAGCTGAAACTTTGTCAGAAGGTAGTAGTCTGGCACGCTACTCAATCGGCCTATGGGAGCGCTACAACAAACAAAAATGTGAAATCGCTCATAGCTCCTAAACCGCTTGTCATAGACTTAACAAAAGCCTTAAAAAAAAATCAGATTCAGAACCTACTTTTGCGAACTAATCCTAGGTTTTTTGCCCAATCTGAACCAAACCAGTGTAGAAAAATTATCTGGACAGTGAACATCAATAAATAATTATCAAAAAAAAAAGTTGAAATTTCGAAAGCGGAGGGACAATTTTATGAAAAAGGCTATAACTCGTGAACAAAATTAGATATCTTCACCAAACTCTGTACACATGTGTAAGAGCTCAATCTTTGGTCAAATAAAAAAAATTGTGCAGCTCTGTAAGATGGAAAAAAACCTAAAAACAGCTATAACTACGCAAGAGTTAGTTAAAATGACCTGAAAATTAGTATGCAGTGTCTTGGTCCAATGTGCCATAAGCATCTATGAGGACATTGGCATATCTAAAAAAACATGGCCGCCATTGGCCAGTGAAGTTTGAGCACCTATTAGACAAGGTTAATGGAGGTCGATCGGAACGAAACTTGGTGGGCATGTTCAACCCATGGCCCTAAAGGTCTGTAAGAATTTTGAAATAAATCGGCCACTAGTTGGCGCTAACGAGATTTTTTGGCTCTGTATTCACGTGGTATCACACACATCCAGACAATATGCATATCATTTGATAGATCTCCTCATAATGCACAACTTTGCCTCAAAAACCATTGCTGTCAATCAAATCGTTCATTAATTATTCACAAATATGTGAAAAACCTACTTTTGCGAACTAGTCCTAGGTTTTTCGCTCAATCTCGATCAAACCTCTGCAGTAATATTCTGTGGACTCTGTAGAGCAATAATTATCAAATTGTTGAATTTTGTTCTTTGGTTACGTTTAAGGGGGTCATTTAGAAAAGGGGCGTGGTCAAATATACAGAAAAGCCTATAAAACCTAAATAAAAACTCGAAACTTTACAAAACTTGGTGAAAACATGTATCAGATTACTCTTAACAAGAATGCAAAGTTTCGTGGATTTTGAACCATAGGTGGTGCTATAACAGTTAAAAAGGCCTCACAAAAACCAATATTTCTACAGAAAATGACTTCAAAATGTAGAGCATGTTTATATATTCACACAAACATTAGATCTTCATATCATATGATATATCTCTGGGACCAATGCAGTCAACCTACTTGAAAAACCTGTCCTGGAGTACCCCCAGCCCTGCACATTTTGTATGTCTCCCTCATCTATCACACCGGATTCAACTCATCAGCTCATTAGTGGAGACTGCAAGACCTGAAGTGGGTGTATCAGATATAGGGAGACATACAAAATGTGCAGTGCTGGGGGTACTTCATGGAGAGGTTTGAGAACCACTGAACTAACTTAAACAGTACTGTTCATAGGTTTGATGGATTCATGCTTAGATATTATAAAATCACTGTTATAACATTTGAAGTCACATTTAGTCAAAGTTTACCATTTTGTTCATACAGACATGGTCAGTTTTTACAATTATGCCAGATTATGATTACAGAAAAACCTGAAAATGACATATAGACTCTTAAAAAGAGAAGACTTGCAATAAGTATTGTCACTTATAATTTATTTCAAATAGATATCTCTGCAACAAAATGTGTGTGCATGTATGTCTCTATATGTGTGTGTGTGTAAATATGCTTATAGAGTAGCTACTGGGGTGCCTCAGGGCTCAGTTCTTGGACCACTTCTCTTTTCTGTCTACATGGCATCACTAGGTTCTGTCATTCAGAAACATGGCTTTTCATATCACTGCTATGCCGATGACACTCAACTCTACCTCTCATTCCATCCTGATGATCTGACGATAGCTGCTCACATCTCAGCGTGTCTAACAGACATTTCTTGCTGGATGATGGACCATCACCTTCAACTCAATCTAGCTAAGACAGAACTGCTTGTAGTTTCCGCTATCCCATTGCTTCATCACAATCTCACCTTCCAGTTATGCTCATCTACCATAACTCCTTCACAACTCCAAGGTTTCTGGCTGTTTTTGATTTATGATGAGATGAATTTCTCAGACCACAATGCTAAAACTGCCCTGTCCTGCAGATTTGCATTATACAATATTAAGAAGATCAGGCCCTTTCTCTCGGAAGATGCAACACAACTCCTTGTTCAGGCTCTTGTTCGGTCCAGACTTGACTATTGCAATGCTCTCTTGGCAGGTCTTCCAGCCAATTCTATTAAACCCCTACAATTAATCCAAAATGCCGCTGCAAGATTAATCTTTAATGAGCCGAAAAGAACGCATGTCAGACCTCTGTTCATCAATTTGCACTGGCTACCAATAGCTGCTCACATTAAATTCGAGGCATTGATGTTTGCCTACAGAACCACCACTGGCTCTTCAATACCGGAGGCTCCAGTGCCATCTAGCCAATTCTATTCCAACAGAGGAGACCTGATTCAAACAAACAGATGCAAATACTTTTGTGGAACCTGCAATATATTTTGTCATGGTTTTTTGATAAATAAATGGAAATGGAAATATTTTGTCTTATATATTATCTTCACAGTCACTTTTGATCAACTGAATGCATAATTTCTTTAAAAAAAATCATAATTTTCATTAAAATAAAAAGGTTCTCTCAAATGCTTGCTTTTACATGCTATATCAGCATTTTAAGAGTTTCAGCTCCAGTCTCAACTTTGTTATTTTATTTATGTGAGATTCTTGTCTATTTCTATGTAAAGATATCAGTCATTACCAAGGAAAGTTGCAACCGTCTTGGAGGTCTTGGCCATGTTCATCTCAAGGACAAAGTCGGCATGAGTGCTGAAGCCCAGCAGGCTGCTCTTCTGAGCGCGCAACTCCACAAGCTCCTTCAGGATAGCAGAGTTCTCCTGTCAGGGGAAACATTACAGTAGCATTATGAAAATGATTCACTGCAATTATTTTAAAGCATATTGTTATTGGGTAGCATTCTAGTTCTGGGTACAGGTGATTTCTGGGATGTCTGACCTCTTTGCAACGCGAGTTGAAAGCCTCCTCTAATTTCTTCCGTGTCTCTGGGATGAAGCATTTCTTCATGGTGGGGAAATAATGAGGATACTTCAGAGTGAGCTTCAGTTTTCCAGAGTCATCCTTCTCCAGAGAGTTAAGGAAATCCTCAGGAAGCCCCCTAATAAAAGCATTTACACCCATCATATATTATTTTCAAAACTACATGTAAGAGAAGAAAAATAATTGTTCATGCAAGCACTAAGTGTCTCTCTGAAAAGAAAGTATTCTGTCCACCCACCGAGTTCCTCACGAGAGAAATGGAGGCAAGTTGTATCTTCATTCAGGTGTTTGTTGAAATCGATACACAGAGTGCTCATTTTTTTCTTGATCTTTTTGATCTCCTGTTACAGGGAATATAAAACCCTGTTATAGGCTAGAAGAGAGCGTTGTGTTACTGCTCCACAGCAAACTGAAAGGAATATCTTAATATCTGACCTCCTGCGTATCTTTGTGAAGATGGAGGCCGTTTCTTTGGCCAAGCTTAATGAGTCTCTCCATGTAACGCTTCGCCTCAGGGGTTAAACTCTCATCTGAGAGCTTCTCCTTTTAAAAAGTACATAATTATTTTGATTTATTTATAAATAAATTAAAAATGACAAGACATTATAAAATAAAAATTCAGTTGCTTCAAAAAGAGGCGTTTACAAAAGGTGTTCTAAACTTGCATCCTCTTTAGTTGTTTTTATATAAATACCTGGCAAAATTTATGCAAAAGTTAGTGGAACAACACACTAGTGTGTGACCTATTTGATTAAGTCAGTTAGCAGGTTTTCTCAGCTGTCTCAGACCTCAGTTCTGTCCCTGAGAGATACTAGCGTTTAGTTCCTGAGGGAGATGTGTTAGTGCTCGCTGCTCACCTCCAGAGCCACGATTCTCTGATAAACATCCTCTCTCATACTCATCTCCACATCAAACTCTGACAGCTTCTTATCAGCTTCAGTGCTGGCCGTTCGGACAGCCTTACAGGGGGACACATGCTGAGGGAAATCCAGCATGTTCCGCTGAACTGCAAAAAGAAAAAAGAAATCAATCGGTTGTTTTTGATGCTTGAATTTAATCAGCAGGTCCTCAGAGATTCTATGCATATTAATTCAACATATGTCTATTGAACAAATATAAAACAGAGGAATAGAAAGGGGCATATTTTTGTTTGGCTGGAATTCAAATTCAGCTAATTCAACACCTGAACAATGGTGAAGGGCAGAGGAACACACGAGCTGGTCAGCGTGTCATTATGCAAAAAGTGCTGAATGGCGTATACCACTAAACACAGTTTTCCTGCGCACTCAGACTTTTTTTTTTGATGGCGCTTTCAAAAGTAGATAAATAGATAAACCTGGTATGTTTCTTTGCAAATGTCACCCCTGGACTGAAATATAACGATACAAGTCATTCGAAAAACAAACAATAACTACTTAGATGATTAACAGAAATGTTGTCTTGATTAATTTTTATTATTAAAAATCTGAAAATATTTTGTAAAATACGTGTTACATCATATGTAAACCCTGTTAAACCCTTGTGCATCCTTAGGGACATTTTTGTATATTTTATTTTGGTTTATTTGTTCATTTTGGCTGTTAATGCACAGATCATACATTTTCTGCTTCTGCTAAAAAAAGGCCAACTGCATTGAAATTATGTAATATAATTGTGTGGGTGTACTGGTACGGACATCAGAGGGTGGATTACATGTGTGCTAAGAAACCTTTTTTATTCTGACACTGTATAAAAAATATTAATGCATCAATATTAATACTGTTTCTAATCATTTAATTATCTAAGACTGTAAATAATAATAATAATAATAATTTAAATTATAAATAATTTAATAATAAAACTCTTCTTGGCATTATATGGAAAATATTTTCCCCCATTTAAAAAAACAGACATTGACAGACATTTTTGTCCATTTAAAGGTGGGGTAAGCGATTTCTGGTAGCCAATGTTGACATTTGAAAGCACCAAAACAAACACGCCCCTACCCCAAGAGGGTCTCGCCCCTATTTTGATAGCTCCGCCCCCCCCCCCACATACATAAGGCAACGATTAGTTCTGTGAAACAAGCAAAACTCATAATCAGTGATGCTGTCTACACTGGATGCCGCACCACAACACGACAAATCCCCGACAGTAAACTGCAGCCGCATTCTATTTATGACATAATGACACAAATTTAAAATGATTTTCAACGGTCGCTTTGTTGCGTCCAGTGTTGACAAACCACGACAGGACAGCTGCTGCGTCCGGTGTAGACACGATGTAAGCCTTTTTTTGTTCCGCAAACGCTTTCCTCTTTCGTTTTTTATCCGTCATCTCCATCTTTCTGTCGTCGCTCGGCTAATGTCCGTCATGTGCACTGATGAGCACTCTCTCCTCTGCATCATGAGTAGACACGCCCCTTACTGCTGATTGGCTACAAGTTTGTTTTGGTACTTGTCCCTGACTCGTTTTCTAAAGCGTTTTTGAAAAAATGCATACCCCACCTTTAAGGACTTTTGTAACTTTTTTTAAATTGACGCACAAGAGTTAAATCACTGTTTACAACATAATTAAAATTACTTGATAAATACCAATTACATTCAATTACTTTGAAATTTTACTAATTATTTAATTATTATATACAGGGTTTCTGCAGATATGAACAAGTTCAATTTAAGACTTAATTTTAATACCACCTTATATGAAATTTAAGACCTAAACCTGTAATGGAAATCCACATTATATTACATACATATGTAATATTTCATATGTTTAACGTAAAAAAAAATATCACTGTCATAAATTATATTTATTACCATGATATACTGTGAACTTTTCATATCAGCAGAAAACATTCCATATACAAAATATCCCCACAAATGTACAGCATCGCCAAGATTTTTGGTGGTGTAAACAATTTATTCTGAAGCAGTATTTTCAGTGTTTTATCAGCTTCTACATACTTAAATCTGCATATTTTCATTTACCTTTACAAAGACCTTTTTCAACCATTTTAAATGTATGCATCATCTTTCATGTCAAATTATTACAATTAATCAATAAATTCAATACTAAATATTTACACTGCAAAATTACAACTGCAATAAATAATGTTATGAGACTGTTGTAAAAACATTTTTGGATATAAAAATAAATAATGTTGGGGGGGGGGGGGGGGGGGGTGAGGTGCATACTTTTATGCATACTTAACCACCAGTAGGTGGCGGTAAGTGACTTAATGAGTGAGTCGTTGAGTCAAACAATCGATTCGTTCAGAACGCCGAATCATTTAGAAGCAAAACACCGCCGAGTGTTGCTTGCCTTGGGGAATGTTTAATCCTTCTGCTGTGATCTTTGTTTCGAACTATTTTTGTTGTAGAAATAGAACAAAAACAGTAAATATTGCGTCTAAAAAGTAACTTAATAACTACCTGACTACTTGTTTATTGAACTAAAATCAATGTGATATTTGCAATCGTGAAAACATTCAACAAAATAGCTCCCATGGTGTGTTACTGAACTGTATCATGTTATGAATAAACTAAACATTTTGATTTTTTACCTCAGTATGTTTCTTCTGACTTTCTGTGTGCTGTTATGCTCATTGGTTTGGAAGTCTCTCACAAAGAGACAGACAGCACGAGTCTGAACAGCATGGCCTTGATACAGAAACACATTATAAATCGCTGTTTATAAATCATTCTTGCGTTTCGATGCTTTGCTGGTTATTTTTTTGTCACTTCAATTTTAGTCAGGCTATTTGTCCGGTCGGGTAAGTAAAAAAAATAAATCTTATGTCTGTTGAATGATTGTAAACTGTCATTAGGTCCGTCAGACTGAAAAACATCTTTTAGCGGTAATGTGACCAAAAATATTTAAGACATTAAGACTTTTTAAGGCCTTTTATTAGGAAAACGTTAAGACATTTTAAGACTTTAAGGACCCGCCGACACTCTGTATATAATAAATAATTATTGTTAAACATAAAATGGTATAAACATTGTATGTGTCTTTAAAACATTTAATATATCGAGCTTTTATGGATCATATAGTATCACATAGGAGAATATGGAGCTCATGCTTGAGAAGGAAAGAAACACCTCAGTGATGACTGAACGATACAAATAAACATTCCTCAAAAACCTTATGCATCCCATTTGATGCGAACAGATACATTTTTGAATGTATGGATAATCAAGTAAAGCTAAAATGCTTCAGTCCATTGTATAAGTACACAAGTAGGAATGGTGTATGTTTATGCAGGTGTATATGCATTTAATTTAGGGATGCATCGATCCGATACTCAGGATCGGTATTGGCTCCGATACGGTCATTTTCTGCAGAATTTTCATTTTCAGACGAAACCGATCCAAATCCGATATTGTGCGTATAATATTCAGTGTTATTGTTGAGCCCCACGAAAGGAACAAACACATTATAAAGCACCATCAAGTTTTCGTACACTATATTTCAAGTGTTCTGAAGCTGTTCCATAGTTTAATCTGAGGTACAGATGAATATTTAAGTCGTTAAATTCAAGTTCAGGTAAACTCTCTCCGCTGCGGCTGTCTGTCATCCTCCATTCAGCATTCAAACTGTGCTGCGTTCGGTTATATCAGTCAAACTCTCTTCAAGAGCGCACAGTTACTGAGGTTTAAAACTGTTAAAAGAAAAGGATCTATAAACTAACGCACAGATTTAATACACTATGCATCAATATCTCTTCCCTTTGTACTTTGAACTTTTCTGTGTGGACTCAGAGGGCTGCGCGCTGTGACTCCGTATCGATTCAAGCGCATCATTCTGCGCACGGGATGCTCAAGTGCTTTGTGTCCGCTCTGCATTGGAACCTTTCGTATTATAATACTTTTGCACAATGAAAGATTATTAATAGTCTTTCTCGTTCTGTCCTATCACATGTTGCTGCCTTCTTCACTGGGCTATAGATTTAAAAAATGTCTTTTAATTTTATAGTATATATTTATACATAAATATATTTGCTTGTTTTGTCATGAATGTATTTTACAACAATACAAAGAGCAACGTGTACCATTTTACCAGATTTAGTCCTACATTTACTTTTATTTGTAAATAAAAATGTTTCACTAGGTTTTATAAAATTGTGCACCAATTTTCTGCTGAATTATCCACTAACTTTTTTTAAAATAGTATTTTTGTCATAAATTATGATTATATATTTTTCCATTTGTTATTTTTCATTAAAATGAAGTTATCTATATGTAGTAGATTGTGTTTAACACACAAAAGAGTGACGATCAGGTCAAAACAGAGAAGTATAGAAATTCTACATTGATCTTAAAAAACTGCACTGGTATCGGCAGATACTCCGAATTTTCGGGATCAGATCGATTCTGAAAAATTTCCCTAATTTAATTGTCCTATATGTGGGTTTATTTATCTTTTTTTACCTGTGATTTGCTGGCATGGGGGATTGTGTTCTAAAATGTGAAACGCTTTAAATAAAATACCCCCCAAAAAAGCTTCAGTCCAGTGTTCATTTAAAAATTCTACATAAAAAAAAATCCATAAAGATATTAAAGCAAATAAAAACGTGTGAACCTGAAGGGGGGCATGTTTAGAACTGTTAAATGCCTTTTACTAAAGGAACATAATCAGATGACAAGTTTTTCAGCAGCGTTTATATTATTAAATTGCATTTATAATGTAACTGATTTCTACCGGTGTACTCCACTTCCACATCAGCGAGGGCCTTCAGTGTGTTCTCATAGCTGACACTGGCCAAGTCCAGCGCTCCGACCATGTCATACACCTGTTTGGTCTTGGCAATAAGCTCTTCAGTAAGCTGCTGGATCCGGTCCGGAGAGAGATCCCAGTGCAAACGGTTGTTATCACAGACCCGGTCCCCAGAGCCAAACACAACTTCACCTAAACATTCAAAAACAGCATGGCTTACACTGAATATTATAACGGTATGAACTTAATTGTGACTTAAATATACAACCATATAATTTATTATTCCTGAAACAACATATCAACCAATCATGCTTCAACAGTATTAACGACGATATGTATAAAAGTGTGTAGACTCGTTTGGCTAGTGAATTTTCACTTCTACAACTTTTTTTTTTACTTAAAATAAATTTATTTGTTTTAAACAGGAATTTCAACTTAAAATGTTTTAATAAGATATAATATTTTTGTAATTTTAATAAGATATTTTCTCTATATAACTCACACATGCATATTAAATGCACATAACTGTATCATACAGGTTAAATAAGATTTATTGCTATCTCTTTAGCGCCAACTGAACATGATATCTGCTCTTTACGGTCATTATGAGTGATATTGTTGAGGGCGTGTGAATAGTTTGCTAATAAATCCGTGTAAAGAGACTTCTGAGAATTGTTTCTAAACACATTAGAAATGTATTGCTGAAACATTACAAAGACTGAACTATGTAGTACTGAACGTTAAACAGTTTTTCACCAATTCTGTTTTCAGTTTTGTTTGGGCGGGGCTAAAACGGTGGCTCGATGACGCAATGGAGCCACCGAGCGTGGCCCCGCCCCTAACACTATAATAACTGTTAGGGGTCAAGTTCTTAGTTTGTGTTTTTGAATGTCTGTGATGTTAGATATACCGATTCTAGGCAGAGACGGTTCTAGGGTGAATGCATACCCGGGTCTTAGCCCAGAGACATCAATGTTTAAAAACATGGCGCGTTCACTAGAAACGCGCAAATAACGAGCTTGCAGCTCAAACATGTATAGCTGTATATCAGTAGTGGGCGTGGTTTCAGCGCGACCGCAGACACGCCCCCAGCGTTTGAGAGCAGCGAGTCCTGCTTATTTTCATAACTTATGTTAGTTAACTACAGTGGTCGGCACTAGACGGCGCGACAGAACATAGTCGAAGCATAATGTAAGATATTAATTGATGAAAAATGACTGACTGTTACCATGTATTTGTGCGCCTGTTGCCGACCACTGCTCTACTAAACATATCGCATTTAAGTAGGTTGACCCTAAACCAACATTATAAAGAGAGAAGCCGCGTCAGAAGAACACATAAGAAATGTTTTTGCAAACAGAGAATCATTATGATTAACGAATCGCTTGCATTGTAAACTTAGGCCCTGTCAGTGTGGGACAAAAGCCGAAGTCTGGTGTGTTTTGGTTGTCGGAACCGGAGCTAAGCAGCTCTAGCTCGCTAACGAGCCACTACTCCGGCTTCGTGTAGACGGCAGACAGTTATGTTAAGGTTCTTATATTCTGCATGCTTTTGAAGTTTAGCGTAGCACGTATTTCTTACCTGTAGGTGCCATTTTCCACTCAGTCGGTCAGAAACACCGCGTGTTTAACGATTCAATGAACCTATATTAGCCGCTACCTCACGCTTCCTGCTCCGGTCACATGATCCTCAGCGGAGCTCGTGATTGGTTGAAGACTTCTGACGCCATCTGCTGGCGAGGCGAGAAGTTTTTGTTTTTGATTATTATTGAAAACTCTTATCATATATGACAGGACAATCAATCCATACTCAGTACACTGACATGGCATGTGTTAAAACGACAGATGGGTCAGTAATTCTAAATGTTTATTTTACAGGGGTTTTTTTTAGTGTGAGGGATGTAACAACAGCAAGGTCAAAAAAATATAGCTATATATTTTTGTAGTTGTTTTAACGTAGTTTAATTTTTACATTTTTAAACGCGTGTTCATGTTGAAATTCAGCTTACTTTTTGTCATTTTTGAAGCTTTATGAAAAATTGAAAAATAATGAAAATATTGTTTTCCATGGGAAACAAAATAACACTAAATGATAAAGTAATTAATAAATTACAAAACTGATTAATTTCAGCATTGCATCCACTGAAATGTGTTTAATCCACCACACTGTGATAAAGTAGAGATCCAAAATGTTCATTGTTGTGGCACAGTAGTACCAAGATTGGGAGTTTTGTCTTTGAATGATCTGTGCATCCCTGGGCTTGCTGCTCAGATGCCACCTATCATCTGCGTAATGTACAGACAGTTAATTAAGATATTTTATTGGAATATTTATTCAATGCCCTGAATTAACCACATAGCATGGTCATAGATTTTACTCCTGCTAGATATTTGTACATTTGGTAATAATATACACATTAGGTTAGCAGTTCATTATTATAATGCCAATTTTCATGTCTGGTAAGGTATAGTTAATTGCATGTTATCTGTTTCATGGATTTATAAAAAAAATGCATCTCTATATAACTTCTGTTTGAAGTGGAAAATAGATTTTGAGTGGGCTTAACCAAACTATATCAATAGTGTGTATAGCTTTAGCAAATTAGTTTCCTTGGAATTGGAACAAATGTTAAATTAATAAAAGTTCAATAATTCAGCTGGGATTGTCAGGTCAGATCAATGGTTTATAACTAACTAAACTTTTTAAAAGTAGTTTCACTCTACATGCTTGGAAATTTAAACCTGACATCGGTCACACTTTTTCTAGGCCTATTTAATAATTTAGTTTTTATTCAGTTTATTCAAATTATTCAGTTTCTGCAACATTCAGTTCTGTTGTGGTAATGATCAAAAATGCTCTTGTGGAAGTGATGTCCACATTGATGGTAGGTTGACTTTATTAACCTATATTATTTAAAACCAGTTTGAGGACATGGGAAAAGGTTTTTTTTTTTTTTTTTCAAATGAAAAACATGTTTTCACTGCAGAGATACATAACATCATTCAAATAAACTAACAATGTATTCACAGTATGGATTTATCCATGAATGTAAGTCATTAAGTGGACTCAAATAATTGTTTATATAGTAGGATATTTTTTCTCCATATCACTGAAGACACAAAATTTGGAAGAATTTGAAACAACTGATTTTGGCTGAAAATAATTTATTTTTTGAAACTATATAGTTTTTTTCCCCCAATTCAGCTGGATTTAAAAAGCAGCAGTGTTCTTTGGAAGTGGGGTCAACCAGCGGTGGGCGACGAGTCTTATCAAGTTATGTGGATGGACCCTTCAGTGAAGTATGAAGTTAAACGGATAGAGGCAGGTTCTCATCACACTCCTTTTTGTTCATTCACCTGTTTACGACACACTGCACTTCATCAGATGCATGGGGAGAATGGGGCTTGAATGATGGAAAGCATTACGAAAAGACACAGATGTTGGTAAAGAGGGGGGAAGCTATTTACAGAGTCCCTATATGGCATGTCTGTCATTAAAAGCACCACTGAAAGAGTAACTTGCATTGGTTTAACATCAAATTCCCTCCTTTCTCAAGCAGAGCTCTGTCATATCACAGGTTGGGTTGATGATTTTGTGTTGTAACTCTACTCGGCTTTCTTGGGCTTCCTCTTGCGGGTTCCTTCACTCAGTTCCTCCTTGGTTTTGGCGGGCGAGAAGGGCGCAGAGGCAGCAGCTGGTGCGGAGTGGTGGTGATCATGGGCATCTTCAATACCAAGGGGTGAACCGAACAGCAGGTGGCACAGCCAGGACTCGATGAGGGCGAAGGGTGATCCGTGAGAGTGGCGGGCCGTCATAAACACCTGAATGAGGAATAGTAAATATTCTTGAGTAATGAAGTTAGAAATGTCTCAGCTATTAACTTTTCTGAATAGTTTAGTTTTGATTGCCTGTGCATTGTTATTGGCCACTGCTATTGGGCTGCTGTCAGTCGTGGCCTAATGGTTAGAGAGTTGGACTCATAACCCAAAGGTTGTGGGTTCGAGTCTCAGGTCTGGTGGAGGGAGTGAATATACAGCGCTCTCTCCAATACCACTACTTGAGCAAGGCTCCGTGTGTGTGTGTGTGTGTGTGTTGGATGGGTTAAATGCAGAGCGCAAATTCCGAGTATGGGTTACCATACTTGGCCCTTTCACTTCACTAAAGCCAAACGTATACTGCAGTTTTTGCGCATACGGTAGGGAATGTTTATAGTCTGAGTGCCACAGATTTCATCATCAGCCTAGTGCGCACATACTGTTAGCGTGCAGTGTGATTATTTTTAATCGCCCGCTGTCTTCGCACATTTTTTTGGCACTAGTAAGTTTGTCCACAAGGTGGCAACACTTCCGAGACTTACTGTCTTACAGTCAAGAAATAAACCAATGATACTGAATAACATCAAAGCACTGCAAACGACAAAAACAATCCTGGAAGACTATGGTTCCCTTGAGATTTTACCATGGTTTTAAATGGGCATTTCAATTTATATCGAAATTATTTTTTTTTGGATACTCTATATCAGTGTTTCCCAAAACCTGTCCTGGAGGCCCCCCTGCCCTGCACCTTTTGTACGGGCCTGTTTACACCTGGTCATTACATGCGTTTTCGGTGATCGGATATCTATCTGATTTGTTAAAACGTTTCCATTTACACTTGGCCACATAAATGTGTCGTCACAAAAGGGATATAAATCCGATCTTCAATTCCCTGTGCTGAGTTTACGTCAATGAAAGCAATAGATATGCACTGCATTGTATTAATTATCAGCTCATTTCAAGTTCAAAGACCGCAACAGAAGAGAGCGCGGCATCAGCACTGGAAAGATAAGTTTGTCCTACTACTTTTAATGAAGATGATTGTGTGTTGAGCATCTCCGTCTTACTTTTTCATTCGCGGGAGTTTGCGCCTCGGCTTGCTGAAGAGATACTCAGCTACTCATGATGCTTGTTCCATTAGCGCAGTCATATCTGACTATAATGTTATATAGCCTTTAACACGCTCTCACACGTTTATTATTTTAACATTTTGGGTAAAATTTACATATGTGTTTCCAACAACTAGATGCATTTACACTTGTCCAGTTTCGTCTGGAATGCGGCCCAGACCACCTCCTGAAGTGGTTTGAGCGATCAGATTTAAATCCGTCTCGAAAGCGTTTCGGAGGGCATTTACACCTGGTCTTTTCAGAATTGGATGGCTATCCGATCAGAAAAAACGCATGAAGTGACCAGGTGTAAACAGCCCCTTGTCTCCCTTATCTAACACACCTGATTCCACTCATCAGCTCATTAGTAGAGACTGCAAGAACTAAATTGAGTGTGTCTGATTAGGGAGACATACAAAATGTGCAGGACAGGGGGTCCTCCAGGACAGGTTTGGGAACGACTGCTCTATATAGACTATATGGACCTCTGACCATTACACCACCATGACATTGCATTCTAAATACCCAGACAATTATGAACAACAGTTGACTTAAGTAAAACAACCTAGCATGTTGGGTAAAAACATTTAACCCAACCAGCTGGGTCAAATAACCCAGCATGTGTTCTGTTCAATATTTACCCAGCGCTGGGTTGCCAACTTGGGTTGATTTTAACCCAGCATTTTTTTAGAGTGTGCATTTCCAAATGCTTGTAAATGCAGACTGCATGGCTAGGTGCTTCATTTTATACACATGTGGCATTGGGTCTGACTAAAACACCTACATTCAGTAATTAAGAGGTGTGTCCCAATACTTTTGTCCATATAGAGTCTTTTTTTCAGATTCTATGAGATTCTACAGATTCTACTGCCTATGTAATGTATCTTGGCAAACTCTCCCTCTGAAAGAGAGCTAATTTTGCAAAGCAGAGCTCACTTCATGTTAAGTATCATGGAAATTTGCTGAACAAAGATTTGCCTTGACAATTTATGGGCATTCAGTCAATGAACGAATTCAGATTGGCAAAAAGTCATCATAATTGTTTTTTGACAGTTTACATTGTCTTGATTCCCTTTTTAGATGAAAATACTGAGTTACGGTTGTGTTTTCTGATATTTGCACTCTTCCTTATGTTTCAACTTATTAAATGAGTTGAAAGAACTCTTAAATAAGCTTATTATTACCTTGGTTGTGACCATGAAGAGTGTGAAGAGGCAGATGAGCATGCTTGTAGACACAGGGAGCAAGTGAGCCTCCTGAAGGGTGAACAGAATGGCTCCATACAGACTGGCCTTGGTAGGGCTAAAAAATACAAGAATCACATTCTAAACATTTATAAAAGTCATTAGTCTAAAACATGAACAGCTTCAGAAGACTTTGAATGAAACACATGAGTCATGGACTACTCATAATGCTATTTTTGTGGTGGGTTTTTCCTTTTTGGAATTGAAACAGACAAGTCAGTCAATAGACAAGTTAGGGTCAGTAGGGTCAGAAAGGGAGATTGGCCCAGAATGAGAACAGTAAGACCGATTACCTCTTGGCTAACTGCTAGTTGGTGAAACTAGTTCTTAAGACAATCTTCTCCCTAAAAAAATGTGCTATATAGCACTAAAAGTGGTTCTTTGGCTCATAATCATTGGGAAACCATTTTTGGTGCTGTATAGCACCAAATCTTGGTGCTTCAGTGGTTTTTCAGCGGTTCTTTTGCATAACTGAGAGTCTATATAGCACCGCTACCATATACAGCTCCTGTATGGTTCTTCAGCGTTTCTTCAGTGGTTCTAAGGGGTGATTAAGGTGCTATGTAGCACTACTACCATACAAAGAACCTGTTAAGCCCCTTTAAAGGTTCTTTACGAGCCAAAGAACCACTGTTGGTGCTGTTTAGCACCATTTCTGTTGAAGAAATACAATGCAATATGGCACCTCTTATGGTTCTATATAGCACCATTTGACAAAGGTGCTGTATAGCACCTTTAAAGATATTGTCCTATATAGCACCAAAAGTGGTTCCCCTATGATTACGAGCCAAGAACCACTTTTAGTGCTATATAGCACTATTTTTTTTTTAGAGTGTGTGTTTATGCAGCTGTCTCATGGTCTCTACAAAAAGTGGAAAAGACAAGGCTCTCCAAAATTCTCCTTCGTTCTGTGTAAAGGTTTTCCACTCACAATGACATGTTGAGAACTTCATTGGTCTCTGGCTTCCAGACTCCTCGCAACAGCTGCTCGAAATTGGACATGAGAGCGACCCCTGACCCTGTGAGTTTTAACAGAGACAATCAGCAGAGCAGCACAGATCTCCAGAGCAAGAGTTTTTAAAGGGTCTTATGAAAGCGTTACATGACCCCTAAAAATAAATCCCTCTGGATATATAAGATACTTACCCTTAACATAACCAGTAATGACCATGATCAGCCAGCCATGGTGATACGCATGGTGAGCGTGATGAACTCCAGCAGCGATTTTACGTGTGCGGACCACTTCTTTCAATGCAACTAGCACAAGTTTCACTGGCAGAAATGCCACACATTTGTAAAACAGGTTAAGAGGGCAGAAGAAAATCAGGTACCTGAAAAAAAGAGAAGAAAAAAAGAAACATTCTGATAAAAAGATACAATAATAGATACTCACACAAGTTTGTCATGATATTGGAAGAAGAGGATTTGATAAAGGCACTAGTAAACTATGAGCTGCTATTAGTCTGTAGAACAGCTTTGTTATTTGTATGTGTAAGCAAAGAAGACATGGAAATATCGGACGTATTCAGATCAATGACTATTATTATTCAGGATGTAACACAAAGAGTTTAGTTGTTTATGGTTGCCTAGCAATTTACCACATTAATATAGAATATCAACTGATGTGCTGTCACGTGCGTATATCGACTATTTATAATGGCTTCAGAATGTAGACGCCAATCTGTTTTATAATATTACTTTTACTCTAAGTAATAATAGTTCTACTAATAGCACTTTTAAGATTAAGAGTTCATAATCAGATTATGTATTTCATTTATTGGATTATCAAAAATAGACATGGTTATTAAAATAAAATACATTTTTATTCCATTTCCAGCAACAACAAAAAAAAAAAACACATATATATGTTATGAACTGATTATATGGAGCAAGAAAAACTGTTCAAATGATCATGTTACAAACTTGTTAATGCAAAAATAAAAAATTTCTGATTTTCTATCCAGATTTACCTTAAAGATCTATTTTAAAGTGATCTTTGAACTGACGTCGGTGTCATATGCAAAGTGTACAATCACTGAACCATTTAAAGATCCTCACCACACAGCTGAGGCCAGGAGGATGTGACTGTTGTTATGGAAATAGTCAATGGGAGACACACCAAGCATGATGTCTGCTAGTATGTAGCTTCCAAAGCAGTAGAGCATTGCACAAAGCCATGAGGCCACCGGGCTTTTACGGGACACTTCCACAGCACCTGATTAACACAGAACACCTTCACTTTAAACACTTAACCTCTACATGTATACATTTATAAATACACAGCGAGTTCCAAAAATCCACCCCTCACCCCCAATATTTTGAGGCAACGTTGCGCAACAATGGTATAGAATTATGGAGAAAATTCTCCATTCACATATCATAAGACAAAGTTCAGAGAGCAATTCAAAATCACAAATCTGTCAAGAAATCATTAAGTGAAAAGGGAAAAACACTTGAAACACATTGATATATTGCATTTGATTCAGACGTAGGTTTGTGTCGTGGTGCGAGGCTGGGAAACTCCGGTCCTGGAGGGCCACTGTCCTGCAAGAGTTTAGCTCCAACCCTAATTAAAAACACCTGCCTGTAGCTTTCTAGTGATATTAAAATACATTCATTAGCTGGTTCTGATGTGTTTGATTAGGGTTGGAGCTAACTCTGCAGGACAGTGGCCCTCCAGGACCAAAGTTTCCCAGCCATCATGTAGTGTGTCGTGTCATATCATGTACTTCATGAAATGAGATTTTACTCCGTGTTAAACTTCAAGAAGCACTTTTTCTCTTCTGTGAAACAGAGGTGCACATTACACTTTTTGCACATCACTTTAGGTGTTCCTTTGCACCCAGGAACCTTGCATCTTCTTTTTTTTGTCACACATTATTTGCCTGTATGTATTGTCAATGGAAAATCCTGGTTGGGGATTGGAGCTGTGGACCCCTGCTTCCTTACCCCTTATTGCGCAACGTTGCTCTGAGGCCACAAAAAGAAAAATAGAATTTTTGAACATACAACATAAAATAAAAATTCATAAAACCCGATAAAAGTCTTCTCTACACCTTCATACGCACACGTGTTTTTTATGTACAGTTCATGTCATTTTAAATAAGATTAGTAAAGCAAATAATCTCGCTGCCTTCTCACACCATGTGCTCCTGTGACCATGTGTCAGAACAGGACGTCCCACCTTCAAATGGTGCTTGATAGTAACTCCCACATCTTATTGGACTGTTCTTTGATACTTTTCAAATATTTTAATTGGTTGCAATCATTTAAAAAAACATGCATTTAAAATGGGGCATAGGAAAAAAACTTTCCGTAGCCTGAGAGCAACGCAAGAGGGTAGAGGGATCAGACAAAAACTAAATAACAAAGTTAGAATTCTGGGAATTTTTAAATTAATTAATTTATTTTTTTACTGTAAATTTCAAGAGAACTATACAAACAGTGCATTTAACAGTATTTTACTGTAAAATTGCATGAAATGCCCCATTAGATCAGTTTTTCACATTATATTAAGGGAATTTGCCATTAAATTAACAGGTTTTTACAGCATTTACTTTTACAATTAAACAAACACACACACATTTTTTTTACCGTGAACATCAAAAAGTGAACCTTTTTGTTTTTTTACGTTTAACTCTCTAAAGCGGTGTTAGGAACACATGATTTCTGTCACCACTAAGAGATGTCGTATATCTAGAGATCCACAAATGTCCAGGGATGAACACATCTTACTGAACAGGTGTAGCTTGGGTCGTTACGCACCCAACAGGCATTTTGAATGAAAAACGATCCTCTCAAATGTGGCCTAAAAATAAACAGAAGCTTAAAGCTTTTCGTTCGTCTCAAACTGCAGGCCTGTTTCACACCACAACCTCCAACCCGCACAAACAGCTGACAGGATGAACTGCAGCGAGCAACTGGCTAATGTTTGGACGAAGCGGTGGATATTTATATCACATTCCTCGCCATCAATACGCTTTATCACAAGTTTGTGAATGGTATGGTTTAATGGCATGAATAGTTATATATCTGTGCCCTGGTTTATCTGACAGCATCAACTCTTATTCTGTTCTCATCGTACAGGACGGAAAGCATGTAAAAATAAAACCAATCACTAATGGACTAATTGATATTTCATTCACTTCAAAATAAAAGAAATACATAATTTAAATTTGGCATTAAGTAAATGTTGCTGATAATTTTTTTTTATTTTTGTATTGCCTACCCAAAATATAAATAAATAAATTTAAAAGTGGGATTATATAGTGTCAGGTTGAGAATCATCATTGAGAATAATAGAAATTACAAAAGTAAAGCGTCCAGATTTATTACAGTAATAAATAGAAAGTGTGCTTGGTTGTCACAATGCAAAAAAAAATAAAAATTGTGGTTTGATTCTGAAATACGACTTGGACATGTTTCAAATATGACTCGTTAAAAGGAAGCATGTCCTAAGCTACATACATTTGCTTAACAAATTTACTGGGCTTCGTTTTGTCCTCTCCTCTGCTGCTGTCTATTTAAGGTGCTTCTATTTATTGCAAAGAGACTCGCAGTGGAATGTGCACGGACTCTATCGTGTTTCGAGGAGGGTCTTCAAGAGTGGGACAACTCTTCCCACCCCCAAAAATAAAGAAAATATTGAATGATACGTAGAAGCATTGATAAAATGTAGGACTGTTCTGCATACTATTGCAAACACAATTCCATGTGACAGTGAACCAAATTAGGCTCCATAACACTTGTTGAAAACAATAATATTTATTAAATGGCTTGAGAATTAATTATTTCCTATTTAACGGAGTATTAAATGCCATATTGATCCACGTGCATGCAAAGAATAATAAATAAATAAAAACCCATCATTTAATTTGACCCAAATAAAGCTCAAATGCAATATTCCTCTGTTTCCCCTAAAGAACAATTCCACTTACCTGGTTCATATTTGAGGTAGAGTATTGACACGATATAATAAGCGACATCAAAAATGGGAAACATTGCCATTTTCGAGAAATACTGGGCAATTTCGCCCAGATTTAGGACATCCAGCACCTCCATGATGTTCTGACCCTACCGCATGAACAGATCTTCAAGAGACTCGCCGTGCGCACGAGTAAAAGGCTCCGCTCACATGCAGATGCCTATTAATACACAGCACAAGCTCAGGCAGGCGCACTACTGAGGCGAAATCTACACACACACACATACACACACAGACGCGTCTCAAGCCCCGTTCACACTACAAGCGACGCGATCCCATTCATTTCAGTGGAGAGCTGGCGACCGGATGGGACTAAAGTCGCTGCTAGTGTGAATAGTCCAGGTGATATGTGCAAAATTTGAGGTGATGTTCACTTTTTTTATAAAAGCATGAAACTTGGTACAGTTGTACAGGTTAGGGACCTGAACATTTTCAGAAATGTAGCCATCGCAAAAACATCCAAATTATGTATTTTGTGTCATATGACACAAGCATGATAACACAGAAAAGGTGATGTCTACCCCTATGTTTTGATGGTCGCGGATTACAATGATACCATATACAAAAACAGAAACTGTTCAGGTGAATAGTTAATGGTGAAATCAGCAATGTGTGAAAGAAATCACAGTATAGCACTTTTCTGGGTACTCAGAGCACTTTACATGGAAGAGGGAATCCCCTCAACCACCACCAATGTGCAGCATCCACCTGGATGATGTCACAGCCAGAACCCCCACCACACACCATCTTAACTAATATTGTATTCAATAGTACAATAAAAGATTGTTTTCAATAATTCAGTCATATATTTCAGAGATATAAAAATATCATCTCAAGTAAGTGTATTTTTCCTTACCTCTCAGGCAGAGTCGGGTAGGCTATGTTTCCAATACATTCTTGTTCAACAATGCTCTAACATCACATGCAGACGGTAACGCAATCTTGCTAAACTGCATCCTATCTGCACCTCTTCTGCTGCACCTCTGTCATTTTCTCTGGGTCTCTGGACAGTCAGCTGTCAACAAACTTCATTCTGGCCATTGCTTCTTCTCATCTACTCTTAGTATCTTGGGCTTGACTGAGACCTGGATTCGTCCAGAAGACTCTGCAACCCCTGCTGTTCTCACAACTTTCATTTCTCTCACACGTCCCATCAGGTTGGAAGGGTACTGGTCTTCTCATTTCTAATAACTGTAAATACTTAACCCACTCTTCCCTATGCATTAAAATTATTTTAAGTTTCATGCTATTATGGTAACAGCTCCTGTTAAACTCCATAATGTAATGATTTTTCACCTTCCTGGTCATATATAATCCTTTATAGAGGAGCTGTATGGGCTGTTGTCCTCATTCTCTGTGGATGGCAGTCCACTTGTAGTCTTATGAGGATGATTCATAAGACTACATTCCTCAAACACAACAATTAAAAAAGGTTCAAACATTCACTGATGCTCCTGAAGGAAACACGATGCATTAAGAGCCGGGGGGTGAAAACTTTTGAACAGGATGAAGATGTCCAAATTTTTCTTATTTTGTTGAAATATCATATTTTTCCATTTAGTACTGCCCTTCTGACGCGACAGAAGATACTTGCATGTTTCCTGGAAGACAAATGAAGTACAATTTACCTTGATCTTCAAATTCAAAAAGTTTTCACCCCCGGCTCTTAATGCATCGTGTTTCCTTCAGGAGCATCAGTGAATGTTTGAACCTTTTTTAATTGTTGTGTTTGAGTCCCTCAATCATCCTCAGCGTGAAAAGGTGGATCTCAAAATCATACGGTTACTGCTGGAAAGGGTTAAAATATGCAAACGATGCTGGAAAACTGAAGATTCTGCAGGACCTGGAGGATTTTTCTGAAGAACAGCGCTCAGTTGAACTGTTCAGAACAAACAAGGGACTCATGAACAACCATCACAAAACAAAAAAACAGTCGTAGATCAACCACACATAGTATTAAGAACCAAGGGTTCCCAAACTTTTGAATGCGGTTATTTTAATAATTTCAGCTATTTTTTGTCTTGTGGACTATATGTAAACATCTTTTATGGAAAATATCTTACTCAGGACAGCACTAAATAAAAAATAACATGCATTTTGTATGATCTCTCTTATTTTTGGTAAAATTATCCACATTTTCACAGATTCTGCAAGGGGTTCCCAAACTTTCGATCCCCACTGTATATTCATTAACTATTCTGAGAGTTGTCATATTTGAAATACTGTATTATTGTCCCAAACAAACAAACAAACATTCTCAAACAAAAGAAAATATATATATTAGTAAAATAAACAATTGATGTGCATCGGTAATAGTAATTATTAGTAGTAGTATTTATTATTTTTATAAAATAGGCTATTTTTAATTAATTAGGTTATGTATATACAGTACTGGGTAGATTGCTTACAAATTGTAGTCGTTTTACAAATTACATGATGAAAATTGTGGTCAATCTAGATGACTCATTTTAGATAATGTACTGTGACTACTTTTGGATTACTTTTAGATTACTTTTAACCTAGATTTTGCCATTGAATTACACCAGGGTTTCCCAAACTGGGGTAAATGAATGAACTGCAGGGGTTTTATGAGTTGAGGAAAAGCTATTAATTCATTAAAAATGTCAAATTAAAATTAATACATGAAATGTATTTTTTTACATTTAAAAATATTTTATTAGTTTACCCTCATGTCAGTGTGACCATTAACCAATATCAGAGTTTAGTAGTGATAACTAATGTGCATAATTATTTGTTGCATACATGGTATAATTGATTGAGAGGTGCTTTTGTTCCCAAATTCAGAGGCATGGATAATTTATATTTCAATTACCTTTCTATGAATATTCAAAGTTATATGACACAGTAGAATTTTTTAGAAAGAAAATTTTAAGATAAAAAAGAATTAGGGAGAATAAATAACTTGAATAATTTAATGCCATTTTGTGAATCATTTTCAATCATGTAATCCTTAAAAAGTAACTAACTTGGCCATTTGTTGTGAAAAAATAAGGAAAGTGTGTCCAGCTAAATTCAATTAGTATTTTGTTAGACGGGTATAAAAAAAAGCTTAGTTTCGAGTCTCGGGCCGGCAGGGATTGTAGGTGGGGGGAGTGAATGTGCTCTCTCCACCCTCAATACCACGACTGAGGTGCCCTTGAGCAAGGCACTGAACCCCCAACTGCTCCCCGGGCACCGCAGCATAAATGGCTGCCCACTGCTCCGGGTGTGTGTTCACGGTGTGTGTGTGTTCACGGTGTGTGTTCACTGCTGTGTGTGTTCACTGCTGTGTGTGTGTGTGTTCACTGCTGTGTGTGTGCACGTTGGATGGGTTAAATGCAGAGCACGAATTCCGAGTATGGGTCACCATACATGGCAGTATGTGACTTCACTCACTCACTCAAAGGATTATTTCTCCTCTTTCCTACTACTTGTTTCACTTCTGTTTCAGTTTTTAGAACAATTTCTTACTATGTGTAAGTAAGTTGTGTTTTTTTTAGCATGTTTGGCAGTGCTATATTTGAAGGATTACTGATAAACTACTGTCGTTTGATTTGTATTTGTTATTTATTTACAAATAATTATTTCTCATTTAATTTTAGTTAAATTATGTTGGGATTTATTATGTCTGTATAGGTCTTTTAAGTTTTAGTTTTATTTAATTGGAGTTATTTTAATACTTCAACAAACTAAATGGAAATGATATACAGTATATATTGAATTTATAAATGTGTATTTATATGTGTGTGTGTATGTATGTATGTATATGTGTGTGTGTGTGTGTGTGTGTGTGTGTCACAGATTGGGCCAGAGACAAACAGGTAAGTGAAACACAGGCAGGTTTATTGACAGGCTTGTGGAAGCAGATCGTGATGAGCAATGGCAGGTGAGTATCAAACACTATGATCAGTTCAATGGTTCTTAGCTGAATGCTGATGAGTGGTTTCTTTGCAGGTTCACAGGAGATCGGAGACCAGGAACGAGGGAGTACTACGCTGGATAATCGTCAGGAGATCTAGAGGTAAGTACATACAGGTAAGTCGTGCACAGAGTCTGGGAATAGTTCGGGGATGTGAACAGTAGACCGGACGAGGAAATTTAAAATTTTTTTTTTTTTTTAAATTTGTCATTTTGTCATTTAATTTCTTTATTTTTAAAATGTGTATAGGTAGTATAACGTTTTAGCTTTTAGTTTTGGATCTGTTTTTAGTTGTTTTAATACTACAATTGACTGTTGTCCTCATTTGTAAGTCACTTTGGATAAAAGCGTCTGCTAAATGACTAAATAATAATAATTTGATTATGAGCATTTTAAAGTGTAATTAGCCTACAAGTAAATTTTGGGGTACCGTTTTATTTTAAGGTGTCCTTGTTACACGCTACATGTACTTACTATTATAATAACAATTAATTATGCATAATTACATGCAAGTAACCCTAAAACAAACCCCAATCCTAACCCTAACCATAAATACATGTAGTTAAGTAATATTACTCAGTACTTAAATGTATAATTACACTGTAACAATTACACCTTAAAATAAAATGCAACCAATTTTGGAATCTAATTACATAATCCAGATTACATCTAGACAATTACCAGTGATGGGAATAACGGCTTTATAAATAAACAGCGTTATTTTTTTCAGTCAATGAGTAATCCCAGCATTGACTGTTTCCCCGTTACAACGCCGTTACGTTACAGACAATAAAATGGGGCGTTACTATAATTTATTATAATATTAGTATAATTTAATTTTTCAGTTCATCTGAATGTAGCTGTATTTGACGTACCGTTAACTCTAGTGTGAAGGCGCACGACTAGCCATCGCTTTGTCTCACACACACAAAGAAAGATACAGAGTCGTACATAACGTGCAGAATTGACGCGCTACATGTAACCGATATTCTTTGTTGTATTTTCCTGTCAAAATAACAGAGTACCTTTGGGATTCGTCAGCTTTTAAAGGGGTCATCGGGTGCAAAATTCACAAGTTGTTTGAACACAAATGTGTGTTAGAAGTGTGTGTACACATCCATCCTATAATGATAAAAATCCACCCAGTGGTTTATTAAAAATCCCTATTTTAAAACCCTCTTTCTCAAATCAGGCTGTTCTGAGGTTCCTGTCAAAATGACGTAGTTCTGTACAGGCCGCTCCCACGATAGTTGATTGACAAAGCTGTCTTACCTTAGGCCCGCCCTGAGTGATCTGAGAGCTGTCCGGCTCCGGTGCAGGGGAAGACAAGATGTCTCAGATTAAGCAACTGAAGTGTTTAGTTGCTCGATGTAATAATGAATATAGCAGTCATCATTTACTCCCGACATCTGAGCCTATGAAGACGCAGAGGATTAACATTACTTTCGCGTTGTTCCTCGATCTACATAAATGCATCTATGTTCGCCCGAATCATTCGTGATCCAGCTTTATCTACAGAAGACGTGAGTATAAGGGTTTTTATGAATCTTTGCAAATCGTCTTTTCTAATAATGTGTTAGTTAGCCAGTTTCGCGGCTGAAGTTTTGTATGCGCCATAGATATATATATACCTAGATGCCTCATTATTGGCTGTTTCTATGGGCTGCAATACTTAAGCCATCCGCCATTTTTGGAACGGTCTGCGAATCTTTGAGCGCATTGACTGTGTGCATCTACAACATATATTGTATATCTTTGAATATTCATTGATTATTATGGTGAATGCGAGATGGCTGACACGTCAACGTATCTGGAGCGGTGGAAAAGGGAATCTACACATATCTATGGTCTGCTTGTCACTCCACAGAAGAGAGGGGCGGAGTCAGCAGAGCTCACTAGCCGGGTTCTCTGGTAGTTGGCGGAACTAATGTGCAAACGGCCGGCGCTCACCTATTATCTTAACTTTTTTTTGCTATTATTATCTATGTATTTCATTATTTAGATTTTATATATTTGTTATTGTTCTTTATCTTCATTTATTTTATCTTGTTGGTTTATATGTCTTATGTTTGTTGATACTTTCAATCCCTCGCAATAGGCTTGTTCTTACACATTGTTAAAATCCAAATATCTTTGTACCTTAAACTATGTTTT
This sequence comes from Barbus barbus, assembly GCF_936440315.1. NCBI lineage: Eukaryota > Metazoa > Chordata > Actinopteri > Cypriniformes > Cyprinidae > Barbus > Barbus barbus. The sequence goes on along the minus strand of NC_136763.1, from coordinate 23,206,536 downwards.
CAAACTAATGATGTTACTTGCAAAATATTAATAAAAAAAAGCAAAAAAAAAAAGCTGACAACATGATTAATATTCATGAACCCAGCAGTTTTTTAATCCTTAGTGTGTTTTATATTGTTATTATTAGTAGTAGAATTCGTAGTAGTGTTGATATCAGTATAATTTTTAGTTTTTTTCCCTTCTTTAGAAAGACTAAATGAAAAATATCTTAAACACCACCACCTCAACATGACAAATATGCATTCATATATTCTAATTATTACAGTTATATCATCATATAATGCTAAATTATCATAATATCATATAATAATGTTAGACTGACTGATGAAGTGTCAGATATTAAAAAAAACTGTGCCATTGTACAAGCATAAGCTTCATTATATCAGATAATTAATATTAGTCTGGTGAGTAAACTAAAAAATGTACTAGCCAAACTTTTTAGCTAAGAAGACATAAAAAATACAGAAGTCGTGGCCTAATGGTTAGAGAGTCGGACTCGTAATCAAAAGGTTGCGAGTTCGAGCCCCCGGCCGGCAGGAATTGTAGATGGGGGGAGGGAATGTCCAGCGCTCTCTCCACCCTCAATACCACGACTGAGGTGCCCTTGAGCAAGGCACCGAACCCCCAATTGCTCCCCGGGCGCTGCAGCATGGCTGCCCACTGCTCCGGGTGTGTGTTCACGGTGTGTGTGTGTGTGTGTGTGGATTTGTTCACTACTCACTGCTGTGTGTGTGCACTTGGATGGGTTAAACGCAGAGCACCAATTTCGAGTATGGGTCACCATACTTGACAATACGTCACGACGACTTTAAAAAAAAAAAAAAAAAAAAAAAAAAAAAAAAAAAAATAGGACTTAGTATTCCTTTAAGCAAATTTGAGGTTAAAGGAATAATAAATAGAGCAATTAAAGGCTACTGGCAAGAGAGATGGGATAAGGACGGAGAGGGATGATACAGAATTCAAGGAGAAGTAGGTCATAAGAGAGTGGTTTGTGGAAATAGGAGGGAAGATGTGGTTATTTCTCATCTCCGTATACGGCTCTTAACATGAGGTTTATGTAATAACTTTAAAAACCAGAGACAGTAGAGCACGTTCTGTTAGAATGCACCACATATAGAAATGAAAGGTTAAAACTAGAAAATCAAACTAAGTCTATAGGTTTAAGTGGTTTGTCAATTCAGAATTTATTAGATATTATTACAGATATTATTAGAATTTGTAAAGGTCACAAATTTAATTTAAAAAAATATTTTTTATTTTATTATTATTATTAATATACAGTATATGTGTGTGTATTACTCCTCATTGTTGCTCCACACACCATCTCAGTAGGTGGCGGAAATGCAGTATAATTTAGTTTGCAGAAGAAGGCGGCGAACCGAGGCCGATATAATCATCCACAATTTACCTATTTTTGGGTAAATGTCACATCTTTCTAAAGCAGGATACATTTTGCGCTATATTTGGATGATTGCTTGTTAATCAGTACCGTTCACTGTCTGTGTTCAGAAAGAAACGCAGTCTCAATGCTTTGGCGATGAATCTGGATCGTCCAGCACTGGTAACAGCAATTCATAAATGTTGCATTAAGAAATAATAGTCCATTTAATATTATTGGGATAGTATAACAATTGTACAGTGAGCAGACAACTAAAACCTAGAGGCCCTAAATCTATCATGGCATAGAGCTGGAATCCATTCTCATGCAATATGTCAAATATTAAATAAAATAAAGTAGCCTATTGCAATTTGTTCCCCCCTAAATGTCACTGTATCATATTTAAATCTCATTATGCATTATTCAGGTGACAACATCAGAGTTTTTGCTGAGTCTGCGGTACTTTCGCATATTCATTGCTATTTGGTACATTTTCATCATGTTTTGCATGATCTTGAGTATTTATAGATATTTTGTGGTTTTCAACTTTCATACTCTCAAAATAATCTTTTTTGTGCTCCACTGAAAACAAACTTTATTTTTGTGGAGAGTTGTTGCATATTTTATAGTGATCTTGTGTTTGTTTTCAGGTTATTTGGATCATAGATTGCTGTATCATTGAGGATCACTACAGACACCGCATCGGGTGGATTTATTGTAATAGGTTTTTTAGCATGGGAAGTCTTGTCCAACATCTTGTAAGATGTCTGTATATTTTGTACAGAAATGTGCATGATTAATATTGCGTTATTTTGTGAGTCAAATGGGGACAGAATACATGGGAACTACCCTTGTTTAAATGGTTTAAAGCAGTTGTGCACTCGGAGTTTGAATGGTCTTTTAATACACTACACATTCAGTCAGTTATTTTAGTGGATGTACAATCACTAATGTACAACATTTGAGACGGTAGCTTTGTGACGACTTATAAAATTTAAAAACACAAAGCTACTGCTTGGCTAACATGAAACAATGCTTTAAAACTGTGCAGATTATTTAATTTTGGTGTGTTAATGCATAAAGGCACAATTACCTCGACCAAAAAAACTAATCCAACCTCTTTAAATTCCTGCATTTTAGACACTTAACCTACAGTAAATCATACCATTTAATGTTTTTGCATTTTAATTTTGCTCAATTTGAATAGATATGCCAGTTTGAATGTCCCCTAGACATAAGTTCAGCTTGACTTACATTATGCATTTGACCTCTGTAAGGTCACAGATGAGGGGTGCATAGAACAAGTTGTCATAAATGCAAAGTCAGTTCATGGCTTAATGGTTTTATTTTGAAAGTAAGAGGTAAGTGCAAGACTAATTTACACGTACATCGAATAAACAAGTAACAGGAAATTAGTGACAGCGTTTTGAGAAGACGAACAAACTTAAAAGCCTGTTGGAACACTAATAGGTCAAACTAAAAGCAACTATAATACTCAAAAGGTTCTCCCCCTCCCCTATAGCTGGTAAATGCTAGGCTGCTTGGAGAAAGCCCATTGTGTATTTCATCCACTGCTCCGCGTGGGTTTGGCACTGAAGGGCCTTCAGGGGCACAGCTCCTAGAAGGAAGAAACCATTTAATTTAACTTGGCATTTAAAACTGGAGAACGGAATAAGATGCACAATCTTTGAGGAAAAGCAGCAACACAAATACCTTACCTATGTGGCCATTCCTCAAGGGTCACTCATTGTGTGAGGTCCTCTCGAATTACAGAATTCGACCTTTCTGGAAAGACATAAAAAGGACTTAAGAACAAGAAACGCACCACTACACTGTATGCCAAGCAATTCTGACGGTGCTTCAGGTGAATTGGCTTAAAGTCTATAGCAAATGTCAACACTATCGATCTGCTGGGGAAAAAAGATCAGTCATCATATGCACCGGGTAAACGGCAACTAAGTGTGCCAAGAACACGCTCAGCCTTACCCGTTTTGGGGTGTTAAAGACTCATGAAACACAGTCTAATGAACTTAAGGTCATCCATTTGGCTCCAGAATGATCTGTGGGGATAGTTGTAAACATCAATGACACACCAAAACTTGAACATCAGGTTTTGTGGCAACTACATGGTTGCTCAGATCAATTGGCTTATTTTTGCATTTAAAAAGGTCAACAGAGTCGATCTGCTGGGGAAAAAAGATCAGTCATCATATGCACCGGGTAAACGGCAACTAAATGTGCCAAGAACATGCTCAGCCTTACCTGTTTTGGGGTGTTAAAGACTCATGAAACAGTCTAATGAACTTGAGGTCATCCATTTGGCTCCAGAATGATCTGTGGGGATAGGAGTCGTAAACATCAATGACACTCCAAAACTTGAACATCAGGTTTTGTGGCAACTACATGGTTGCTCAGATCAATTGGCTTATTTTTGCATTTTAAAAGGTCAACAGAGTCGATCTGCTGGGGAAAAAAGATAAGTCATCATTGCTACCAAAAGTTTTAAAGCAAAGTCTAGAGGAAATCTAAACTCACCAAAATCCGAGTAAGCACTATCGGAAAACTCCATGGTCCAACAGCCCACATACTGGAAAACAAACAAATAGATTGAAATCCATTATACAGTTGCTCAGATAACTTGGTCATTGGAAATATCCTACTGCAAAGTCGCTTAAATCGTTGAAACGTTTCAATAATGCAAGTACCGGTAACTTGTGTTTATCAATCTTAGTAAATCATATGCACTAAACAGTATAACAGAACACTAAACCAGTCAAGTTTTCAATGTCTATAACCTTCCCGCGTGCGCTGAAACGAGCCACGTGGTCAGCGGAACTACACCAAAACCCTTAGTTTTAGTTTTTTCTCTTACAACTTTAGCACTGCGCGTATTTTGGTAATCTACAGAACATGCTTTTAAAACTTTTCTAGTAGATAAATAAAATAAAAAAAAGGAAAAGAAATCACCACTTGAACACTACTCACCCTTCACGAGGAGGAGGAACTGGGAAGAACGCACGCGCGAACCCGCATTTTATAGTTCACGCGCATGCGCAGTGAGAGTTTGTAGCGATGACGTCAGGTTGGGTTCCAAGTTCTATTATAAATCGATGGTTCCTATTTTGTTAAAGTTGGTTTTGGATTATGTACTTATTGTTACATACATCTAGAAATGGTGCTTTGCATGTAAAGTCACCTCTTTGTACATAATGTTGATTTTTTTCTGTACTTTTATCTTTGTTGCCTTGGCATTAATAAAATAAAATGAAATAAAATCGATGGTTCCAGCATTCAAAGACGAAATGGATTTCTATAAGGTTGCATATAACATCACGCGCAAGCCACATGTGGTAAAGGCTAGAAGGGATACGTGTGGCGCTACTAGGCATGCGCACATCAATACAGCGTATTTTTTGTCACACTGTACAACAATAGTTACTATTTTTTCATTCCTGTAAGGGGTAGGTTTAGGGTTGGGGTGGGTGTAGACGTTAATAAAACACAATCTAATAGGTATACAATTAATTTCATTGTTCATTTCCGGTCGGAGCTGTATCCCTTCTAGCCGTTTGGTCCTCCTTTAAATGTCAATGCTGTCATGTAGTCTACAGAATATGCCTAATTGTTGCATAAGAATATTTACCATCATTATTATTATAATGTTAAAAATCCTTGTTTGTTATTTAGATGGTTAAACAATTTACAAAAAATCTATAAACAATCCATTTTGCTGGTTGCCATTCAATTTCCTTTTATGCGTGTGTTTTCCATAATTTATCCAAAAGGTGGCAGTAAAAGCTAAATTTGAAGTTACCTTCTTTAAATACAGCCTCCACATCGACATTTAATGAATTGTTGTTTTTCAAGAGCTCTATGTGAACTTTATTTAGTTGAGATTTGTTACTTTTCAGAACAATGATGTTTTTTATTCGGTGCCTCAAAACACAGAAAAGTTGTATAATATCATTATTAATTAATACATGTACAATGTGCAATGCATATTATTGTAGAATCATTGCAAAACATTACCAAACACTTTTCGCCCGATACTAATAAATAATAACATTTTTATTAATAATAAATAATAATGAAACATGTTTTATTATTATTATGGACACGGTCATGGTCAGATCATGATCTCTTTGAGACGCACAAACTAGCACGCATATAGGGCAATTAGCGCCCATTTGTGTGATTACATTAGCGCATATCTTGTGTTTTGTAAATCGAGTACAGAGCGCGACTGAATGTGTTGACAGGACATAAGGGCGCCTCCCAGCTCTTTGTTTTAGCACAAAGAAACTCAAATCGTGGGATTATCTCCCATCAACAGCTGATATTAAAGACAGCCCTTCCCCCAAAAGTGTCTCTGGTGCAAAACATCCCTTCAAAACGTATGAAGTGCCACTTTTAGTCTTGCTAAACCATTGTAATCACGCAGATTCGAAAATAAATTATTAAAGCAGTTCATTGTTTATTTATTTTGATACTTTTACTTTTTAAATGTATTGAGGTGATTAAAAAACAAATCTAATTTCGAATTTGAGCAGATTATCCAAAGTGATTTGTGAAATAGCAGAAGTGATTAATGCTAATATAGAATAGTACAACAGGTTGGATGGCTAATAGCTGGTTTAAACGGCTGCTTGCTTTGTTTGCTGCATAATGTAGTTTGAGAGATCCCACCAAGCTTTGTTTGAGTAGCTTGTTCACATGTTTGGGGATTAGCTTAATGTTGCCTGATTTCTGGTTTGTTTAAACTAGGTGTGAGGACTCAAGCTCTTAAATTCCCTGGCAGGAACTCTATTGACCCATGTCAATGTTTATTTTTATTTCTTTAAGTACTGAAACCATATTATTGAAAGGCAATCACCTGGTTCATATTATATTAGATACCATTTTTTAAGGCCTCTTGTTGTACACAATACTATATTTTCTGTCATCTGATTTATAGTTTATACTAGTAGTCCTTCTAAACACATTTTCCTCCAGGTCATGGTTAACATGTAATTTTGCTGTAAAATCTTTACTTATTTTGGATTGAAACAACTTAGATTTGCTTGATCCATAAATCCATAAATCTTTTTAGATAAATCATGTTAAACTATAAGTATCAAATATGACACACACACACACATATATATATATACTTACTTTTGATAAATATTTATCTCTCAATTACTCATTCATTGTATTGCATTGCTTACGTACCTTTTGCCCCCACAATAAAAACTACAAAGCTTTAATCAGGAACTAAGCATTTAAATATTATAAGACCTCATTGATCTACATTACAGTTACAATTTCATCTTACTTTTTGGCCACATAAAAATCAGCGACTGCACCAAATTCAAATATGATACTGTTTAAGTTTTTTTTTGGTTTCCTCTAAACCTTTCCATTTCAAAAATGACCTTTTCTGACTATTATTTCATACGTTGTCTTTACGTGATCAAATAATGCTGATTAAAGTCGATGTCTTTGTTATTCTGTGTACTCTTTGTGACACAGTCTTTGTTGTCTGTGTTCATACTTGACTAACTGGGGCCCAGGTCAGGAAGCAGACAGACTGGCTAAACCGACCGTCTGCTAGCCGCCTCACGTCACAGAAGTCAGTTAATTCTCAGCACATAGAGACTCCTTCACCTAGATATCACACTGTGTCTGTTCCCTGAACTAGAAAATACAGAAAACATCCAAACCAAAGTAAGAGTAACAATTGAATTGATGTTCAACAAATAAAAAACAGATATAATACAGTTAAACAAATGATAAAGCTTGGCTTATTGAATATTAGATCCCTTTCTACAAAAGCACTTTTTGTAAATTATATGATCACTGACCATAAACTAGATGTGCTTTGTTTGACAGAAACCTGGCTAAAACCAGATGACTACATTACTTTAAACGAGTCTACCCCCCAAGATTACAGTTACAAACATGAACCGCGTCCAAAAGGTAAAGGGGGAGGTGTTGCCACAATTTATAGCAATATTTTCAGTATTTCTCAGAGCTCGGGTTTCAAGTATAATTCGTTTGAAGTAAGGGTGCTTCATTTTTACTTGATGATGTAACAGAAACTATTGACTCTCACTTTTCTAGCACTTTAGATATGGTTGCTCCTTTACGCTTAAGGAAGATTAAGGAAAAGTGTCCAACACTGGGGTATAATGAGCACACTCGGGCCCCAAAAAGAGCAGCACGGAAAATGGAGCGCAGCTGGAGAAAAACTAAATTAGAGGTATTTCGTATTGCTTGGTGGGAAAGTACCCTATCCTATAGAAAAGCATTAAAAACTGCTAGATCTGCTTACTTTACGTCTCTTTTAGAAGAAAACAAACACAACCCCAAGTATTTATTTAATACAGTGGCTAAATTAACAAAAAATATAACATCAGCAGGTGCAGACATTACCCAGCAGCACAGTAGTAATGACTTTATGGACTACTTTACTTCCAAGATCGAAACTATTAGAGATAAAATTGTAACCATGCAGCTGTCAGCCGCAGTATCGCATCAGATAGTGCACTATAGATCCCCTGAGGAACAATTCCACTCATTCTCTTCTATTGGAAATGAAGAATTGTATAAACTTGTTAAATCATCTAAACCAACAACCTGTATTTTAGATCCTGTTCCATCTAAGTTCCTAAAAGAGATGCTTCCAGAAGTAATAGATCCTCTTCTGAATATTATTAACTCATCATTGTCATTAGGATATGTCCCAAAAACCTTCAAACTCTCTCATTAAAAACCACAACTTGACCCCAAATAATTAATTAATTACAGACCGATCTCGAATCTCCCTTTTCTGGCAAAGATATTAGAAAATGTAGTGTCATCACAACTATGTTCCTTCTTAGAGAAAAATCATATATGTGAGGATTTCCAGTCAGGTTTTAGACCATATCATAGTACTGAGACTGCTCTCATTAGAGTTACAAACGACCTGCTTTTATCATCTGATCGTGGTTTTATCTCTCTATTAGTGTTACTGGATCTTAGCGCTGCGTTTGACACTCGACCACAACATTCTTTTAAATAGACTAGAAAATGATGTTGGCATTAGAGGAAGTGCACTGGCATGGTTCAAATCGTACTTATGTGACCGCCATCAATTTGTGGCAGTAAATGAAGAGGTATCATACCAATCACAAGTGCTGTATGGAGTACCTCAAGGCTCAGTACTTGGCCCTTAACTTTTCACGCTTTACATGTTACCCTTGGGAGATATCATTAGGAAACATGGTGTTATCTTTCACTGTTATGCTGATGATACCCAGCTCTATATTTTTTCGTGACCTAATGAAACTTATCAATTTGCAAAACTAATGGAATGTTGATATCAAAAACTGGATGACTAGCAATTTCTTACTGCTAAATTCTGAAAAAACAGAGGTGTTAATTATTGGACCAAAAACTTTTGCATGTAATAACCTAGATCACTGTCTAATCCTTGATGGCTGCTCTGTAAATTCTTCGTCATCAGTTAGGAACCTAGGCGTACTTTTTGATAGCAATCTTTCCTTCGAAAAAACATGTTTCTAGCATTTGTAAAACTGCATTTTTCCATCTAAATTACGACCTATGCTCTCAATGTCAAATGCAGAGTCATTAATTCATGCATTCATGACCTCGAGGCTAGATTATTGTAATGCTTTATTGGGTGGTTGCTCTGCACGTTTAATAATCAAACTCCAGCTGGTTCAAAATGCAGCAGCTAGAGTTCTTATTAGAACCAGGAAGTATGACCACATTAGCCCGGTTCTGTCAACACTGCACTGGCTCCCTATTAAACATCGTATACATTTTAAGATCTTGCTAATTACCTATAAAACCCTGAATGGTTTGGCACCTCAGTATTTGAGTGAGCTCTTATCGCATTATAGTCCTTCACATCTGCTGCAATCTCAAAACTATGGCCATATGATAATACCTAGAATATCAAAATCAACTGTGGGCGGGAGATCGTTTTCCTATTTAGCACCCAAACTCTGGAACAATCTACCTAACACTGTTCGGGAAGCAGACACACTCTGTCAGTTTAAATCTAGATTAAAGACCCATCTCTTTAACCTGGTTTACACATAATACACTATCACATTTCTATAATTCAAATCCGTTAAAGGATTGTTAGGCTGCATTAATTAGGTCAACCAGAACCAGGAACACTTCCCAAAACACCTGATGTTCTTTCTTATTCCGAGGTCACCGTAGCCACCCAGATCCAGACTGTATCCAGATCAGATGGTGGATCAGCACCTAGAGATGACATCTACAGCCAGGACACCTAGATGAGCCCCAGAGACTGATCCCCAGTGAAGACCCTGTCTCCAAGACGGCCATCGGGACAAGACCACAGGAACCAAATGAGTCCTTTGCACAATCTGATTCTGCTTTAGCCTAGATTTAAACTGCTGATTTTGTCTGGCCAGAGGAAAATGATACTATTTCAACAAACTATTTCCCCGTCTAAATAATGTAAAGCTTATATAAAGCCACCCAGCTTTATATCAAGCTGATGTAAAGCTGCTTTGACACAATTTGTGTTAAATTTGTTAAAAGCGCTATACAAATAATATTGACTGGACTTGACTATTCTCATGATGAATCCAAATGTAATTATTTCCTGACAGTGTACATTTAAACACACACAGCAGATCTTGCTAATTTAAGTACATAAGATCTCAAAAAGAGGAGAGGCAGCTTCAAAGAGAGAAATATATGTTCTTTACAGTCTTTATGGGCGGGCCTGTTCTCTTCTGGATTGCCTAACCTTAGAGGCCCACCCTCATCACAGGGCCTGGGATAGCTTTCCAGGTTGTCCCCCCACCCAAACTATCAACCCCCACCCTACAGCCCAAATCTGCAGAGGAAAAGTGTCAGGGAAAGACTAGTAGAGTTGCTGAGATCACTGGTGCCTTTCAGCATGGGCAGTATGTATGAGCTAACCTGGGTGTGGGACTCGTTTGACCTTTTGGCTCAGGCTGGCCGCTGCACGTAGACTGCAAGCACAGCAGGAGGGTGGTGCTGGTTGCCAGACTGGTGTCTCCAGGCTCCAGCACAGGGAAAAGAGGCCCTAACCACAGCAGGTGGTCAGCAACATGCCAGATCGCCATGCTGGAGCTGTCATTGCATTGTCTTTCCGAGTCCTGTCATGACTTGCCTGATGTTTGTTCCCTAATCAGAGATTAGAGATAAAGGCAGACGGAGAGTGAAACACGTTTAACCCGTGGTGGGCTATAGGTCAAGGATGTGCTGAGGTTTGCATTGATCAGGTCAGGAGGTAAGTGTGTGCTCAGACGTGTGAGGCTACAATTATTAACCCCGAGAAAATAAAGCAGAATTCTGTTATGGAACTGAGTAACGGATAGCGCTGAACTGTCAACAGAAATATATCACGGTAGCGAGAGTTTATCCTAAAATACCACAGCTATTGTTACTACTGTAAAACAATTATTCAAACAATATTTTAAACACATTTTCTTTTTTTAAATAACTCTGGTGACTGAAAAATATCTAAATGTTATTGTGATAATAATAACTGTAATAACTTTTTGCAAGGTTTACCATATGAACTGAATCCCATAGCATTAATAACCCAATTAATTCACATTTGTGACCAACATTCAGTTTTTAGTTTAAAAAAAGTGTATTTACTTACTTACTTAAACCTTATTATTTAACTTTATTTACTTAATGATTTAATGAAAATGAAGAGCATTTTGCATCACTGATCTTTCCAAATCGTGAAACTCATGCCCAAATACAAGTGTGTCTATTAATAGTATTCTCAACAGTTGATAACTTTTTAAGTGATGTAAATAGTCACATGACAAGGTAAAGTCTTCTCACTTAAATAAATAAATATAAAAAAAATAACTATTTATTTAGCCCCTTTACTTACAGTTTGCATCATTGAGCTACCAAAGTGGTAAAACTGATCCATAATTATAATAACTTACACAAATTAACCATGGATTTATTATACTTAAAGTGTAGTAACTATGTTTTATTTTTTGTTGCATTGATTGCCATTTGTATAACCAGAGTTTTACTAAAATTACCATGGTTAAACTATGGTTAGTGTTGCAAGACCAGGTTAACTTGTGGTTACTATGGTTTAACCTACCCATCTCATGAATGTGCGTCTCAATAGTAGGCCTACGCCAAATAAAAACGAAAACTCGTGGTATTGATACGCAAAATGGACTTTGGCGTGTATACTACGCGATGGGTAGGGTTAGGGTTGTAGGCTAGATGCGTATCATATGTACTCAAAAGCTGCGTGTCATATGCACGCCAACAAATTTCGTATTATATGCACGCCAAACACGCGCGTGCCATATATACGGCGTTTTCGTCTTATTTGTAGTAAAACCATGGTTAATGTTCATGGTCAATCAGGAGAAGAAAAAAAGACATGGTTACTACACTTTTACTATAATAAGACATGGTTAATTTTCGTGACATACAAATATACATGTACTAATTAGAACATAATTTCCAGCAAACTAGTAGTTTTATGTTGTTGTGCAGTAAAAGACAGCCCATGTGTGCGCGCCCCACCCACGAGCTGCAGCGGGCTATTTAAAGCGTGAGACCATCAATGCAACATTACACATCATGCTGGATTATTAAACACAGTCAGTGTATTTAAAACCAACTCAACTTCGTGATACCACCAAACGAAGCAGCAAGACTTACTGTCAGCTCAGGACGGATTCTTTATTATCTTTATTAAATATGATTCCAGTGCAGCTGATCTCAGCTTTGATAGTGGCGTGTGGTTGCAGCGCGCAAGCAAACTTCAGCCTGGATAATGACATTCAGTCCAGCTTCCTCCAGCGGCGGCTGAAGAGCCAGGAGCGCAGGGAGATGCAGCGGGAGATCCTCTCCATCCTCGGGCTGCCGCACCGGCCCCGTCCGCTCCCGCAGGAGAGGCACACCGCGGCTCCCATGTTCATGCTTGATCTGTATAATAACGCCATCCTGGAGGACTCCTATAAACCGGCGTACACCCCGGGACCCCCGATGCAGACCCAACAGGACAATCGCTTTCTCAGTGATGCCGACATGGTGATGAGCTTTGTCAATCTGGGTGAGCACCAGTCTTTAAAACAATATATTTTTAAAAAGTCCTAAAGCTGTGTCTATGGATTGCTAATGGGATTTCTTGATTTGGTTCCAAACATGATTCCTGTTAGATTCAAATGTTTGATCAGTTATCAGATTCTACTTTAATCAGTTATCAAAGAGGATCTTATCTGTTTCTAGGTGGATTCCATCATTCTCCGTCTTATCATGAATCATTTTGGCTGTATTATTAAGAACTGACTCTTTGGCAAAGAAAAACCTTCTTATTATTTCCCCTCTTGATTCTTATAGTTGTTAAAAAAGACTCCTGGCCGTTTATTTTAATTATAAAATGGTACTAGCAGTCATTTGGGATTATTGATTAGTTTTACATTTTTATATTTAGGTATGAATGAGATAATGCATGTTATTAATCATAGTTCATATCTAATATTTTAGCTCAATGTGTTCAGAAAATGCATTTAGTAGCAGCTAAATGTACTTATTTTTAGTTAAATGTATTATATAAATGCATTCATTTTTATTTTGCAGCTGTCCCTCAGTCATTTCATACTCAAGTGTGTGTTGCAGTAATATTTCCATTTCAGAGAGATCGAGAAAATGTGATTTATGATTATTATAATCATTATTATTATTATTATTATTTACTTTTCTAAACTGACTTGTTCAACAAATATCCACAGAATCCCCTCAAAGCTCTAAGACATGGGGTTTAATGGGGCTTTGTTTCGCATGACTAAGATTTAGGGAGGCATTTTTGAAGAGCGCTGAGGGCAGTAGACATTGAGGGTCACATACATCATCCGAACACTCTTGCTTTCAAGACTAGACCTTAGTGTGTGTTAAGTTTGTGTGTGCTCAAAAGAGATGCTGAATATTGATCGTAGGCCGAGATGTGTATGTAAATGCAGCTGTGTGAAACTAATGATGCAAATGTTTGTGCAAGTGTGTTTATTTATTAAGTTCAGAAAGGCATGATCTGGTCAGTGACTTCCTTGAGCATTTCTTAAACCCAGTTCCTGTCTTTATATTGTCTTTAGTATTCCAATGTGCTGTAAGTCACCATACGGCATCAGTATCTTCCAGCACAAATGACAGCTGCAGTTTATGCTGTGTTTAGGAGTGGAAAATAATGCACATGTTGGCGGACCTCTTGGGAATTTAATCAAACGTTTTACAGATTTTACGAGAGGGCAGGTTTATGATGTGTTTGGAGTCTGTGTTGACGGGGTGATCGGGCAGGTGCAGTTTTCTTTTTGATGACTGGCAGAGACATTTCCTCCCTCTGTTGAGTTATGTCAATATTGGCATGCCTGTAGTAAACATCTATCTATCTATCTATCTATCTATCTATCTATCTATCTATCTATCTATCTATCTATCTATCTATCTATCTATCTATCTATCTATCTATCTATCTATCTATCTATCTATCTATCTATCTATCAATTACAAGACCTGGCCTTGTAGATTTTAGACTAAAAGAGCTGAATTAAGTTTTTTGGCATGTAGCATAAGGCCTATATAAGATAAAAGTCAACCAGGATTACAATAACTAAACATAAACAAATAGTGATTGCTTATGTGAATTGTTAATCCAAATTCCAGCGAACTCAGTGTAGAAGCATGCACAGCAAGCAGCGTACAAATCCACCTGTTTATGTTCATAAGCTGATTTAAAGCAAGTAAGCAGATCTTCTATCAGATTTCTAGCCTGGGCACCAAAAGCCGATTAGACCTCCAAGTAGTTTTTCAGCTCAGAAAACACACTTTTCATTGTCTGATGTTTAGCATTCAGCCTGGAATTTAGACAATAGGACATCCTGCTATTGACTTCTAAAGTCCATTTTTGTAAACACACTTTTAAAAATGTTTCATGATATTTGAATGGTCATTTATGTGCTTTTTTAACCAAATGTTGATCAAATGCAACCGACTGATTAATCGCCGTAATTAATTCGATTAAAATTTTTCATTGATTGATAGCCCATATCCCACAGCGGAAAAGGCTTACGCTTGCATCTGTGAGTGTAATGACTGTTTTTACTCAACAGAGATTATAACAATTAAAACTTTTTGTTCTGCCAAGTGTATTGGCCCTCTTTCCAGCCCTCAGATAAAGAGCTAAGTGTTAAAACACAGCACATGGTGCGGCATGCATATCTGATCTTTGCATCATATGGCCTTTCACATAAACACACCAAACCTTACAAGCAATTATTGCACTCATAAAATACCCATGTTTTCCTTTCCAATGTTTAATTGCGGTCAAACAAATGACTCGCTATTTTGAGTATGTGCATGCCTCAGAGTTCTTCCTCTCAGAGTGTTTCCCCCAATAATCATGCTCTCGCAAGACAGTGAGAAGTTGGAAAAGACTCAAATGCATCACCGTTCCCTAGCACTTGATGTCATGTATTTACAGACATACAGTAAAATTAAGAGGAATCGTCATAACAGATTCCCTGCATACCTGCAGGAGGACACTTGAAAAGCTTGGACTGGGTGGAAGGGTGGAACTCAAGGATGACAGATTGGTTGTAAAAGCTGCACGAAACCTCCAGGAAATGTTTATGCCACCATCAGGCTGGAAATTCTGAGGATCGGCTCAGCTGGGTTTGGGCTGGGTTGATACAACACAGGGTTTAAGTCATTATAATTTTTTCCTCTGCACTCATTGAGATACTTTATTTTAGTCTTTCTTGCTCTTTATGGATGTGGATTAACACAGATTAAGATGTCAACAAAAGAGGAAATGAGGCCTAGACTATTAAAAAGATTATCTTTGAATAGTTTGAACTTTTATGCTGGTTATGCTAGAGTGGTGCTGTTTAAGCTGGCGTCTTTGGTGAAGCTGCTTGAGAAGCATGGTGGTGATCCCAGAATCCACTACCCAACATATGCTGGTCTTTTCAACAGGATAGGGACAACCTTCTCCCAGATGTGGTCAGCCATGTCTGGAAAACTTGGGACAAGCCAGATGCTACTCAAGACCTCTTCCTCATCTGGAAATAGATTGTTTTACCACAGTTAACAGGTCTCTCAGGTTAGCGAGGAGCCACCAATATACAGCCTGAATGTGCATGTGTATCCATTACGTATGTGTATATGCGGGGCACCGTTGGTTTCCGGGCCTTTAACAGGGCTTTTCTTGTGGTTGGCACATGTGTGTGATTGAAGTCTATGGTGGGTGGGTGCAGGGCCTGTGGTTTCTCCCCCAGCTTCGGTCCCCAGGGTACCCAGCGCCCAGATCAATCACCGGTTTATGGAAGCAAACATTTCTTTTTTGGACACAGTGATGTGGGTGAGGCAATCAAGCGTAAGCGCTCAGTGTGACTCCACAGCGTTTCTGACAGAATGAAGTCTGTTACAGTGACTTATGCTGTGGTGTCAGTGTGTGCGCTCATTGGTTTGCAACGATGCTGTGAAGTCAAATGAGACAAAAGAAAAGCATGTAGTTTGCATTCAAACCAAACCCAATTTAGATGATTTTTTAACCAGCTCACACATATGTGTCTCACACACAGTTAGCTGAGGCAGGAAATGTTACATTGTAAGGCTAGAATTATATTGCACACAATATAAGCAAGCACAGATTCATATAAATTTTCCATGTAAAATTCCAATTAATATGAGCTCATGAGCGTTTTAACATTTTAAGGCAATATGCAAATTCATCAGTCACTCAAAATAGACCTCAATTACATAATAAACATATATTAAATAATTAAATTCAATATGCTCAGATGTTCTGTTACATATATCTGAAGGTTCTTTAGGAAAAGTACAATCCAAAAATGTCTCACTTCAAAATATTACAAGGCTTTTATTCAACTGGCTGGTTTATGATATAAAACATAAAAAGAAAGTTCATTGGGCAGCAAACCCATGTCTGTGAATGAGACACCTTGAAGAAGACATTTGTGGCCAAAATGCCACAAATAATATAAAACATTTTTAAAAACTTCATCAATATAATGAAGTACACTCTTAAAAATAAAGGTGCTTCACGATGCCATAGAAGAACCTTTTTGTCCAGATGGTTCCATAAAGAACCTTTAACATCTGAAGAACGTTCTTTAACGTTCTTCAGATTATCAAAAAGTAAGAAAGAGATGGTTCTTTAAAGAACCTTTGACTGAATGGTTCTTTGTGCAACCAAAAAATGGTTCTTATGCAGTATGGCATCACTGTGAAGAACATTTTAAGCACCTTTATTTTTAAGAGTGCAGCTGGTTGAATAAATTATTTATAATATGAAATGATGAAAGTATAATAGAAATGACTTCTTCTTTAAGGACAGTTACATTACTATAATATAGTATATACTGCCCATTAAATGTATCTTCCCCTTTTCTGTAGTGGATCTAGATGAAGACCTCCATCTCTATCATCAGCACCACAGAGAGTTTCGTTTTGACCTGTCCCGCATACCGGTGGGAGAAACCGTGACAGCTGCGGAGCTTCGCATCTACAAGGACTTCGTACACGAGCGCTATGAAAATGAGACTTTCCGTGTCAGTGTGTTCCAGGTGCTCCAACAGAAGCCCAAAAGGTATCGCATTATAAAATACATAAATAAAATAATTGCATTTGGCCGTTCAGTCCTTGACATCATACAGAACATTACTTGCTCAACTGTGAATGATTCAATCACTTCATTTTGGAAACGTCCTGGTCCATTGTGGTACCTAACACCCACTTTCATGATCCAATTAATTTCCTGTTCTACTCTAAAATAGGTCCGATTATGCAAGTAAACTAAGTTTTTCACATTGACTTTGGATGTGCATCTGTATGCCCTTGGCATTTAATGGTTTGGTTATTTATTGTGTAAGTCAAAGATATAATTTTTCAGATATGTAAAAGCTAATTCATGACTTTGGTATGTTCTAGATGGTTGGGTTTTTTAAAGAACAGTATGCAAAGGCCTGCAGGCATAATAGAAAAACAAAGTGAAATGTCTGAAATGAAACATATGCCACCACCCACACTTTTTAGCCTAAATGTTGGAGGGATGGACTTACACACACACACACACACACACTGATTTGTCTGCCCAACGGTACATGTCTAGTGGCAGGGCTCCCACAGAATTCCTCAATCTGATTTACGGTGTGGCCGCTAACAAGCAGTGAGAGCAGCCGCCATTACAAAACCATTACTGTCAATTATTGAGATGCAAAGTCCTCAGTGGAAGGGAGGTTCTCCACCCCATTCCTCCACCCGAAATTATTTCCCCTTCGTTCCCCCATCGCTGATCACACCTCCTTGAAAAGTTTCTGATTGTGTCCGTAAAGCGGAGAACCGGAAGAAGTCCTCCAGGTGAGACATGCTCAGACAGACTATCTCTCTTGAGGTCTCCATTGCTTACTCTAAATTACACGAACACTAAAGCATTATCCACCCCCGACGCACACATTCCCTGTGAAGACCACCCATTGTGAATCATCCTTCCTGTACTTCTCCTATTGTCATGCAGAGACGGCTTGCCCCGTTGATGCGCACAGACAGCAAGGCGAGACAGGAGGAACATAAAGACCTAGGTGCTTGTTGGCCTCAAGGTCTGAAATCTTACCTGTAAGTCAAGTCATTGTTCTGGAGAGCCATCCAGAATCCCTTTTTTCATCACCAGAGGACAATTTGATCTCTGAAACATCACATTTAATAAGAGAGAACATGTTGTTGCCTGTTGCAGTGTAAGTTGTTTTTGATTTCATGGCTAGTATCAGCCAGACCTCAAGTTCTTATCTCATGGAGTAGAGCTTATTTTGTGATATCTGTATCTGAGAAGGACAACAAGTCCCGGCGTGTCACGGCATTTTTGCATCTCATTTCTGCAGTTTGTAATTTTGACTGCAGAGAAAACCTCTATGATGCTAATAGTAGCTCAAATTTGATGTGAACGAGGTGTTTTTAAACAACTGAAGTGAAAGTTTCTCTGAGGGTTATTTACTGTTTAATGGACATTTAATGTGGGGTCATATTCACATTGCCTGAAAATTTCTTTGGCAAAATCTAATAATTTCAATGGGAATCTACACAATCAGGAATTTCACATTAGATCAAAAGTTTTCACCAGGCAAGTTTCGCAGGTTTAAGTTAGACTTTCGGATTCGTCAAGTTGACCAACAGTTTGAAAGTTATTTCTGTGTGAGCTGTGCTTTATGCATTATTGACAACAGACAATTGACCTTTTTTATCCATTAAATTGTATGAAATTGACCCCTCCATTACTATCAATATGAAACGTAGACTAGTAGACCAGTAATCTCAGAACATTCTAGCAACACTCTAGCATTGCGTTTTTGGGTTTACCATGGGTAAAGAGCACTAATGTAAAACCTAGGTGTTTTTTATTGTTTCAGTGATCATATCCACTTTTTGCGTTTGTAGTAAAGAGCTATTGACCTATTTGCAGGGAGCTGTACCTGCTAGACTCACGAGTGGTATGGGCAGCAGAAGAGGGATGGCTGGTATTTGACCTCACGGTCACCACTAACCACTGGGTTATAAACCCAGGTCAGAACTTGGGACTGCAGCTCTCTCTGGAAACCGCATACGGTGAGCATCTACAAATATTAAAATATCTTAATAACACAACCATCCTAAACAGTCACATGGCCATTTGGGATAGGGGATAGAAACTTCTCTTAACATTTACTCACCCTCATGTCCTTCCAAATAATTTTTATTCTGTTCAAAACAAAATTACATCATAAACATGGGGATCCAGTGTTTTTTCTGGACAGTTGAAAGATTATTCAAATTAGTGGAATGACATGATCACAGAATTGTATTTTTCTAACTCATGAACAGAGTGTATTTATCATCAAGTCATGCAACTCGCTGTTGCCCTCTGCAGGTGAAAGAATGAACCCAAGGAGAGCAGGTCTGGTGGGCAGCACTGGACCTCAGATAAAGCAGCCATTTATGGTGGCGTTTTTGAAAGCATCAGGAATCCATCTCCGTAGTGTTCGCTCAGCATCAGGAAACAAACAGAGGGGTCACCACCGCTCTAAAAACCCCAAACCAGGTGTCGCGCCCAGCCAGGTGGCTTTGAAGACAGCTGAGGCCGCAGGTGACACTTTTTTACTAAATTTGTGTGTTAGTTCATTGCTGTAATTTCATTGTCAGGCTTTTTAATTTCTACCAGAAATATATAGCGTCATACTTAATAAACATACAGTTTATTAACATGTTATTAACAAAAGTGCTACATATTTATTCTTCCTCCTGTTCTATGCAGAGGGTGCCAGTATAGACCCCAAACAGGGCTGCAAGAAGCATGAACTCTATGTCAGCTTTAGAGATCTGGGATGGCAGGTACTGTGATCAGCTTCCTGTTTTAGACTCCCCCACGCAATGCCTTTATCTCCTCTAAACTGTCTCATCTTTCTTGCATTTCCAGGACTGGATCATTGCTCCCGAGGGTTACGCTGCGTACTACTGTGAGGGGGAATGTGTGTTCCCCTTGAACTCTTATATGAATGCCACAAACCATGCTATTGTGCAGACACTGGTGAGTCCCACAGTCATTTTCTGTGTTAAAGGAATAGTTTACCCCAAAATGAAAATTTGGTCATCTTTAACTGACCCCCACGTAATATCAAACTCACATGATTGTGTTTCCAATATAATGATAATTAAATGTTTTGTCCGTACATGTCAATGAGATCCAAAACAGAATAAAATTAATTGGTTATTCACTCTAAAATCAAATCTATTGGGGCCCAGATTGAATATGGCAACATGTCAATAATATCAAACTATAATTGTATTAATTTACAGAGTTCTCTGAGGAGTTTGATGGTCATTAGTTTAATTCGACTATTCAATATTTTTAATACTCATGTTCTGCAGTCATAATTATGTTTCAATGAAATCATGTCAAATCATGTGTTTCTCTGCTTATCCTAGGTCCATTTCATAAACCCGGACACAGTCCCGAAGCCCTGCTGTGCTCCTACTCAGTTACATGGAATCTCTGTTTTGTACTTTGATGACAGTTCCAACGTAATATTGAAAAAGTACCGCAACATGGTCGTCAGAGCCTGCGGATGCCACTAATTACTACGCATGCCCTGGAAAAAATAAGGGATGCAAATACTTTTCAAGAGCCCAGAGAGGAAAGAGACTGGAGCAAAACTGGACTCCTTTGTTAGAGGAGTGTGCATCCAAAGCATACATTTTCATTTAAAACTCAAAACTCCTGGAAATGTATGAGGTTGACCACAGCTGAGTCAAGTGTGTGGTGTTCTGGCTTTCATTTCTGCACAGAGAGCCAAGTTTGGAATATCAAAGAGGACATGAGCAGAGAGAAAGGACTGGCCTTAGAGATTGAACCAGACAAAAAGGCAATGGATTTAAGCACATTGCTTTATGGAGACGAAAACCACTCGTACGATGGCATGAAATCACTGAAGTAATTCCTGGAAAATTCATGCCATGACTTATCAACTTGTCTTGAACCACATGTTTCTATTGTGGGTTTTCTTATTTATTTATTTTTTTCTTCTGTTAACAACTAAGCATAAAAAATGTGAGTTAAATTGAACGGGAATCTTAAATCTTAAATATCTTAAAGAATCTTAAATATCTTTTTCATTTTACATCATAATGTCCCTTTGTTTAAAATTCTGGTTATTTCCAGGTTTAAATTAGGTGATGAATCACAGAATTTCCACGTGGTTGCAGACTTTTAGACCCACTGTATTTTGCACAAGATGTAAAATAGAAATGCAAATGTTGGGTGTCCGTTACAGTGAGTCAAAGCGATGGTTTTTAATTTCAGTCTTTCAGGACACTCAACGAACCCTTACACAGATGTTCAGCACTCGATTAAACAGGTCTGCAGGAAATAGGCAACTTCGAATCACTTTGGTTTCATCACATACATGAAAGAACACGTGTTTTCTCTCAGCAGTTATCAGTCATTCAGTTCATAAAAAGCCTGTATTTAGCCTTTGAAGGGTTTCAGAAGAGTCAAGATCAGTGTTTACAGAGCAATTGGTAATTTATTCTCATTTGTTCTCATTTACTACTCGTGGTGTTATTACCATTAATTACCACGGTATCTTGTTTTAGCTAATCAAAAGTGTGTTTAGTGCTATGCTAAGCTAATAGGCTTAGCTGCTATATTGCTAACTAAAGGTCACTGAAGAAAACAAAGAAAAGGAAATGCTTAATTTGACCATTTTTATAACTGCTGTAAGATAATGTGACATGTAATTTGAAATACATCAACAATTATTTTCAGAATTAAGACTAAATAAAGCAAGGATTTAAGTAATTTTAATCAGACAACAAATAAGAGTACATGTATATGCGTGTATACACCATTAGTGAATGAACCCTTTGTTGTGAAGAGTGTGAATGTGTGTGGGTCATCTCAAGGGTCAGTGTTGCAGTGTGTGTCCACCTGCAGTATCAGAGCCATCACTTAGACCGTCCTCGCCTGTGAAGAGCGGCCAGGCCAGCAGGTGGGCGGTATCAGGAGAGAGCATTTGGTTATGATCTGAACATTAGGAATAAATCAAATGATGAAATGAAATGAATAAAACTGTCTAAAGAGGAGCAGGTGCGTTCGATTTTGGAAAAAGTGACCCGTGCAGCTGTTCCCAATAACATCGATACAATACAACATTGTAGCTGTGCGTTAGCGTCAAAGAGGCGCTGGTGGAAAAGATGGCCTTCAAAACCAGATGGTTGGAGAACTGAAAAACGTATACAGTACAGTTGTGTAGAAAATATGTTTTTTCATCATGAAAATTGTAATACAAAAAATTCACAAAGTGACCCCTTCTCATTAATCAAACAATGCAAATGCGAATTTTCTATGAAATGAGATGTTTTGCATTGTTTTATGGGATGGTTTCTACTTGGACCTGAGAATGTTAATGATTAACTCTCTAGGCATTAGGTATTACATAGAGACCTTGTTCAGAAATAGGATGTAAAACATTATGCAAATCTTTTAAACATTATTGTTGCATGCCCTCATTATGTTGCATGTTTAATTCAGCAAGTGGTTTATGCGTATCTCATGAAGTTGTATACATCTGGGAGGTCTTGTTGCAGCAAAGCAGCATTATGATGAATGGGAATGATGTCAGGTTTATTTATTAGATCTATGGGTTGCCCATGATTTGCTAGTGGAAGCAGGTGGTATTTTTACAACAAAATATATATTTTTTCAAATCTATAATAATGCATTCTAAAATAATTTATAACAATAATTATAGAAAGCATATTATTGAAAAAAAGTCATACATATTATTTGCATATATATGCTAAGTTTATTTTGTCAGCTTTTAGAAGTACACAGGTATATAGATTTCCACCGATTTAACAGAAGCCCATGAAGTCCAGATTCAAACCGTCGAATATCAGATATTGTACAGGGTTTTTAGGATGTTCTTGATACCAGTGTATGTGCACACAGGAAATTATAGACTGCAAAACAAAAATAACTACTGTAATATCCATTATATTTTGTTGTTAGTTTTTGTAAGAATGTTGTAAGGAGGTCTGATTTGTATTTTGTGACAAAATAAACTACTGTTCAAAAGTTTAGGGATCTGTAAGATATTAATTAATAAATTTTTAATGTTTGAAAGAAGTTTCTTATGCTCGCCTATGCTGCATTGATTCGATCAAAACTACAGTAATATTGAGAAACGTTATTATATTGTTTTTTTTATTATAATATTTTTCAAGATTGAATTCCTGTTATATCAAAAATAAATTTTCAGCAGCCATTACTCATGTCTTGTCAGTCTGTCACATGATCCTTCATAAATCATTTTAATATGCTTATATGCTTATACTCAAGAAACATTTCTTATTATTATCAATGTTGAAAAACATTATGCTGCTTAGTATTTTTGTGGAAATTATGATAGTTTTTGCTGGATTCTTTGATGAAAAGAAAGTGTAAAAGAAATGCATATATTTTAAATAGATTTTATTTCTAGCAATGTAAAAATAAATGTACTGCCACTTTTGACCAATTTGATAAATACAATATTGTCTTTAAAAAATATTTATTTATTTAAAAAATAAACTCACTGACCCTAAACCTTTGAACGGTAGTGTAATTGAATTGGTAACATTGCAGTTACTATGCACACACTTATATTTGCAAAAGATGATATTTACAATGTACAAATACTTACGTACAATACAAACAAAGTTAGTGAAAACTTCAATTAAATTCTACAATATATGACTTTTAGCATTTAGCTGCTCAATTTTCAAAGGGGAAAGGGAAGGGGTGTGTGGCCAAGTATGGTGACCCATACTCTGAATTTGTGCATTTAACCCATCCAAGTGTACACTCAGTAGTGAACATACACCATATGCTGTTGGGGGTTCAGTGCCTTGCTCAAGGGTCTCACCTCAGTCGTGGTATTGAGGGTGGAGAGAGCGTTGGTTATTCACTCCCTCCACCTACAATCCCTGCCAGACCTGAGACTCGAACCCACAACCTTCAGGTTACAAGTCCAACTCTCTATCCATTAGGCCACGGCTGCCCCTCAATGTTGTGTACTTTGGAAATTTCCCTCAGTTCAGGAGCTGTGAAGTGTCTCTTTCTTGATTGATGTTTTTTCTGCAGTGTGGGGTTATTTTCGGCATGACACTTTGGGTCCGCATTATCTCCACTCACTTTAGCTGGGCTCTGATTGGCAGGCTGAGATGAAGAGGCGGGCATATGCGTCAGTGCCAGGCACACGTCACCCACCTTTAGTTGGCGGCATTGTAGTCTGCAGGTTTGACTTGTATGTTGAGGGTTACAGGAAGACCAGCCATGACCACAAACAAAGAAGGGAAGCCCTTCACTCACCTCCAGCGACAACTGCAGAGAAAATGTAAATATTTTAAAGGCATACTTCTCCAGAAAATGACAAGTGTGGCATAATTTATTCCTGATGTCCCTCCAATGAGTTTGCTGTTCAGCATTTAAACACTTGGTCAGTGTTTGCTTGGTAGTTTGCAACATGCTTCAGAAACCCTCCACCTTATTTATTATAGCATTATAGTTATCTTTGTCTTGGGGTACACACACACAGAAAGCTGCTTATTACTCATTTATCCATGTTTCTTTATTGCTCCGATGTGTCAATAGCTCCTGCTAAACGCTACACAGATATATTTGTATATCACAACGATATATAAATTATATAAAAACGTTCAATCAATTTACACTTTATATCATCGCCGACATATATTTACATTTATGCATTTAGCAGACGCCAAAGCGACTTACACTGCATTCAAGTTACAGTTTTTAAATTTTATCAGCTCTTGCTTTCCCTGGGAATCGAAGACATGATCTTGGCGTTGCTAGCGCCATGCTCTACTATTTGAGCTACAGGAAAGTTTATATATATATTGTTATATCGCCATAGCAACCAGTAATGATTAAAGTTTAATGAACCCATTTGACTAGCTAGTTGATAAAACCAAAATCTGACAAAAAAATCTAGCAAGACTGACTAGTGCTAACGCCATGTTCCCCTTGCTAGTGCTCTTTTTTTTATCTGCTGGGACAGGTATGCTTTCTTTCCCACAAAAGCAAGATCACCTTGTTTTAATGTTAAAGTCATGCACATAGTAGTGCGATGACCATTTCAAGCATTTTGTATGGTTCATACACCGCAAAACAGCATGTATTTGACTGAAAATCCAGAACCATCAACTATAAAGATAGCACTGTGAATGATGATATATATAGTTGTCAACAAATGGGATGCTACATTTGATTCAAAATTAAATATCTTAAATATCTACGATTTTTACTTTAATAAGATTTTCCCAGGAAACCTGGCATCCTCCACATTTCATATTGTTTCCAACAGCAAAGCACTTGAATGTGACATGCTTGTAATCAGGACTTCTGAAATTGGAAATAGTAATTGATCGCACACGAAGGCAGTATTATTCCTTATTTCCTTAAAGGAATCCAGAAAATGTCATTACCCAATTCTAGATGGAGTCATACAGCTGCAGCTCACATGCATGAAAGTGGCATGTTTGAACTAGTTGATACAGGAAATCAGCAGTCTAATAAAGAGGTTGATTGGCAAAAACATATTTTAAATACATGTATTTGAAATACTGCCCATCCCTGATTCACATGATGCATCGGCAGCCAATGAGCTTGCTACTCAACATTCAAACACTTGGCCAGTGTTTGCTAAGTATTTTTCAACATGCTTCACCATCCACCTTCCCCAGATCCACCTGTATAGATCTGCTGAGATAATTTCATGTACGCTATATGTGCAGCATCAGTATTTCTTACATGCTCACAGTAGCATGCCTGCGGATGTATTGGCAGTAGCAAGTCTTGGTACTTGCTCTGCTGCAGCAGCAGCAGTGTATCAGATCTATTCTGCCAAGACCAAATACATTAACATTGCCAAGTATATTAATCTTTCTGAGAGTTGTCATGACAGAAGTGTGTTCAAAACACAAAAATAGCCTATGCAGGACATATATTCTTTTGTGTTATACAGACAGTCTGAATAGTAAAATGTAATCATTCCTTTAAAGTCCAATGTGCAGCATGTCAGGAGTATTTTTATTTTTTACCTGTGAGTGGTCATGCTCAATCTCCACATGTAAACATGAGAGCGTTGGGGTGGGTGAGGGAGTCATCTTCAACAAAGTGAAACGCTCCAGTGTCAGCTCTGGATGTAACTGAGCACACCGCTCCAAATCCTCCATCTTTAAATCCTCCACCCGCTTCAGCCGGCCGCCCTCAAGCTCCACCAAAGTGCCTTCTGCAAAGCGACGGAGAAACCAAAAGGCAGAAGAGGAGGATTTAGAGTGTGAGCTAGTGTTTGTTTGGAGATGGTGTTTTTCTGCTTCTTCTCTCCAGACCAGCAGGGGGAGCTCTTTTCTTGTTTGCGTTTCATATTCCTGCTGTGATTCTTCAGGCACAGCATGAGTAGAGTCGCTTAAATTGAGCAGCTGGTTGTACTCAATATTGTGTTTAAAATATTCTTTATTAGAATCTGTATGCAATAAAGAACCTAGCAGTGGGTTGTTTTTCACATAATGTCTCCCACGATCTCTTTTAGAGCAGATTCTCTGACTTTGTGGTTCGTGGTACCAATGTGAATATCTCGGTCTCTCTTTCTGCATGCACATTTTGACTTCCTCATTTGGAATATCTCTTCTTAGAGTATCCCTAACAAACCCTCTATGAAAATATGAAGCTGGCAGTGGGTCGATTTGTGGATTATGCAGCTTTCTGAAACCATTGACAAGTCCATGTCCTACTTCTGGAGTTAAATAACTCCAGTATGAAGTACCCATTCCAGTACTGTGCAGCGTATTTGGGTCGCTGACAAGTAATTTTGATGAAGGTGATAAATATCTACTGCTAGTAGAGTTCAGGCTCGGTGAAGGGTGGATCTGATTTGCTCCTATAACACATGAGAGGTCTGGGCTTGTGACAGGGCCTAAATCACACCGGTAAGTATACACGTTAAATCCATCTGTGACAACATCAGGTGTGGGTTCACGTACTTGTCTAGATCTTCTGTAAATTAAATCCTGATTCCAAAAGGGTGAAGGGGTTTTAAAAATGGGCTCGGATGGCTGTTCATTTGGTACGGAATCCCATTTTTCTAAGACTGAGGAGGAACTCGTATGTTTTGCCATGAGCACAACAAAGATTGTGCAGTATCAAATTTGACATAAATGCTGTGCTGTCCTCCTCTTTCTCTCGTTAAAACGACTTGTTTAGTAGTTGTGGCGAAATGTCAATACAATTGTTTATGGTGAAAATTTGCTTATGGGGAAGAATGAAACCATTTAAGATGTTCTCAGAAAACGCTGTGAAGATATTTTCAGGGCATAAACTCTTGCTGGATGATTAAAGTTCAGCTGAGTAAGGTGCTAATAGTTGTTGTGATGAGGAAAATGATTTAGGACTCAAAGGAGACTTGTGGCTTCATATTGACTGGGGTACTATTGGGTGGATTCTGAAAAAGAAAAGAAAAAAGTGTAAATTAGCAAAAGCCACCTTTAAGCAGCAGTTATGCTGTATTTAAGTCAAACTGTAAAATAAATAAAGAACATTTTAAGTTTCAAGATGCAGTATATTATAATGTACTGTATAATGTTTGCTATGTTATGCTTTTATGCTTGCATGTTATTGATGTTGGTTATGAACTTCTCTTTGCAAGTTTTTTCTTCATTGTACACTGGATGCAAAAGTTTTCAGCCCCTCTGTTTTTTGTTGTTGTTGTTTTGTTTTTTGCATTGTCCTTTATTTTAAGTAAACATGTAACATTTAAATAACCAGCTGGGCACCACTTTTGATTGTGGAATAAATAAATATTTAGGTGCATTATGCATGCAAATGTTATATTTCTACAATAGAAATCTTGTGAAGCTGCTTTTGTGCAATGCTGCATGCACACCAATAAGTGTCAGTATAAAGTCCAAGACCACTGTTGTATTAGCCAATGAATTAGGTCAACAAAGTGTGGACTCATCAGAGGACAGTAAGGGTGAAGATGCCATTAACAGGGCCATGTCCCCTCTTGTTTTATAATCAAAAAGTCAAAATTTCCAAGGTCCTGTATATGTCAAAGACTGAGTAACTACAGTTGATCCCCCTTATTTTGTATTGCTTCCCTCCAAACACTTGTGATTCAAATTACCGGATAAAATCAAGCCTTGTCCTACATTTTCTCTCACTGAATATCCTGTTTCACTCAGAAATGAAACCAAAAAATTGTATTTCATATTTGTTTTTTTGTTTTTTAAGGCAAACCAATAATCCAATATTGTTTTCAATAACTTCAAGATTAGTACTATCAAGGTAATGCAATTTTCATTCGAAATAAGCTGCTTAATTTATGACGCTTTCTTAATGTTTCTTAAAATTTCCTTTAACTGCTAATATCATTTCTTTTTTTGTTCAAGTGTTACCCTGCAGAAATGTGCTCTATACTTTCCAAGTGTCTCTTCACTAACAATTTGATAGCTTAATGGTACACTAATAACAGCATTCAGCGCCAGACGACCTGCCTCACTCCAGCTTTTAGTCTACAAACTTCAGTCTGCCCCCGAGTCAGGGCGTTTCTATGGCAACACATTTTTCATAATAACAGTACATGTTTGACGGTCAAGAATAAAAACTATGGCAAGTAGGAGAGGTTACAAATACTCACCGTTTTGAAATGAAATGAATTAAGAACAACCCAATCTTTGTTTGATCTCATTTCTGAATGGGATGCACCTGGTCCGTTTCAACATTTCTTTTGATTTTCACCCCAAATTCAGTGTTAGACTTAGGAAAGTTTTCAATTCTCACGCTGTCAGAAATGCATTATGCTGTAAGGTATGAACTGTGGAAAGAGGTATTTACCTATTCAAATCCCCCAGCTGTTTATTCAAATGAAATGACTAATGCTGTCATACAGTATTTATAACCCTCAATCTATATACATTTTTCAGGTAATGCTATACAGAACATTAACACAATTTGAATTTGAAGTGATAGGCAAATACAAGAATTGCTCATTTCTGTGGGACAGCAGACTTTTAGATTTTTATTGGAAAAGTGAATATTTGTCATGGAATGTCATGATGCTAAACATTAATTTGAGCAGAACGATCCAAAAATTCACCTCAGTTCTGCAGCCCATCTACAGCATGATAAAACTATTCTTGGCCAAACAGTTCAAGAGGAATTCAAAAAATTAAAAAACAAATAAAATAAAATAATAATAATAATTCTCAGTGGTCTATAGCACTTATCAGCAATATACCTTGCATATTGTTAAAGAAGAGGTTCTGACTGTGGTAATATTGTACTGCTAAATATACAACTGTGCAGTTCTATGCAAATTAAATAATGTAGGCTGACTTATGAAAGCAAAAGTGTTATGAAATGAAAAATGAAATGAAATGTAGCTTTTTTAATAGTAGTTTCATAACAACATAACTTGTGCTTAATTACATTTACATTACTGCAAATAAAAATTTAAATAAACAAAAGTAATAAACAAAATTCTAAAGTTGACTATATAAAAGGAACGGTCAAATATAGAGAAGTGCCACTGCACACCAAACACATCAACAAAACAAAAAAATGACCTTACCTTCAGACACCCCTTGCTTTACATAACATAAAGGTCTGTGCTGTTGAAATGCTGTGCATCCAGTTGTGATGCTGACTTGCATATAAACTCTTATTTTCATTCCTCCTACTCTCTCTCAGTTTCTCCCACTCTCCTCTCAACTCTGTCTGACGACTGATGCTCTCTCTCTCTCTCTCTCACACACACACACACACACACCATGAAACTTGCTCTTTTCAATATATTTTGTAGCGTATGTAGCTATAGCTTTACACTATTATTTACACAAATTTACAGAAATGTAAATTGCTAGGTTGCTAAGGCTTTCTGAGTTTCTGAGTATATGATTGCTAGGGTGATCTGAATGGTTGGCAGGATGTTCCTGTGTAGTTAAGGTGTTTGTGTGGTTGTTAGTGTGCTCTGGGCAGTTGCCAGGGAATTGTGTGTTGTCAAAAGTACCGACTTCGTTACCCGCCGGTACTAAAATAAAGAAAAAATGTTGTGATACCAGCATTTCCCGCAAGCTTTTTGAGCTGCTGAGCGGATTCTTAAACACCTCTGATTGTCCATTGTGTTCACATGCTGTACATGTATGCCTATATAACAGATGATTGGCTACAATGATCATCGCTTCACGCTCTTCACCGAACGCTTACACATGGTTAGTAGAGCTTTGCTTTGTGATTGCTAGGTTTTTGTGTCTTTTGTGTTGCTGTGTAGTTGCCATGGTGTTGCTATGCAGTTGATAAAGTATTCTGACTACTTCTTTTGCATGTTGTATTGAAGCTGAAATGTAAGATGTCAAGGTGTTGTTTTATGGTTGCTAAGGTATTCTTAGCATTTTCCTAAGTGCTTGCTTGGGCTTAGTGTCTCAGTGCAAGGGTGTTGCTATGCAGCTGATAGTGTGGTGAGTGCTTGTTGTTACATTCATATGCAGTTTATGGGGGTTTCCAGGATGTTGCTGTGTGGTTGTGAGTGTGTTCTCTGCAGTTGTTGGTATGCGGCTATGCAGTTATTAAGGTGTTTTAGAAATGGGGTAACAAAATGTTCTGGGTGGTTGTTAGGGTGTTCTGAGTGGTTGTTATGTTAGGGTGTTCTGAGTTGTTGTTAGGGTGTTCTGTGTGATTATTATGTTAGGGTGGTTGTTAGGGCATTCTGAGTGGTTGTTAGGTTGTTCTGAGTGTTTTTTAGGGTGTTCTGGTGGTTGTTGTTGGTTACTAGGTTGATATGGGGTAACAAGGTGTATTCTGAGTGATTTTCATGTTAGGATGGTTGTTTGGGTGTTCTGAGTGGTCAAAAAGGCATTACTGTTAACACAACACATACCCCTCCATATGTCCCTTTTCTATATAACCTCTGCTTACTCTCTCCCTCCCGGCAATCTGCTATGGTTTTATCTACGCTTCCTCCCCTTAAACAGTTATCATCTCTTGATGCTAACAGTGCTACTGATACTTTTTCAGCTCCACTCTGATGTCTTGTTTAGACACTTTCTGCCCCTTATCTTCCAGGCCAGCCCGTACCACCACGAACATCGTTCTAAGCTCAGGGCTGCAGAAAGGGTATGGCGCAAATCACTAAATCCTACTGACCTTAATTTATATCTATCACTCCTCTCTGACTTCTCTGCTAATGTCTCCACTGCTAAAATGACATACTATCATGACAACCTCCTGGACAGCAACCAATCTGGCTTCAGAAGTGGACACTCGACTCTCAGTTGTTGAAGCCCTAAGACTTGCAAGAGTGGCTTCCAAATCTTCATTACTTATCTTGCCAGATCTGTCCGCTGCTTTTGATACCGTCAACCACCAGATCCTCCTGTCAACCCTATTGGGAAAGGGAATCACAGGAACCACACTCAAGTGGTTTGAGTCTTACCTCTCAAATAGGTTCTTCAAGGTATCTTGGAGAGGTAAGGTATCCAAGTTGCAACATCTAGCTACTGGGGTGCCTCAGGGCTCAGTTCTTGGACCACTTCTTTTCTCTGTCTACATGGCATCATTAGGTTCTGTCATTCAGAAACATGGCTTTTCATATCACTGCTATGCTGATGACATTCAAATCTACCTCTCATTACATCCTGATGATCCAACGATAGCTGCTTGCATTTCAGCATGTCTAACAGACATTTCTTGCTGGATGAAGGACCATCACCTTCAACTCAACCTGGCTAAGACAGAACTGCTGGTGGTTTCAACAAACCCATCACTTCATCACAATTTCACCCTCCAGTTAGGCTCATCAACCATAACCCCTTCAAAAACAGCCAGAAAACTTGGAGTTGTGACAGATGAATTTCTCAGACCACATTGCTAAAACCGCAGATTTGCTTTATACAACAGCAGGAAGATCAGGCCCTTTCTTTCGGAACATGCAACACAACTCCTTGTTCAAGCTCTTGTTCTGTCCAGACTGGACTATTGCAATGCTCTTTTGGCAGGTCTTGCATCCAGGGGCGGACTTAACCAATAGGCGAGGTAAGCGGTCGCTTAAAGGCCCAGGTATTCAGGGGGCCCCGTCTGATATTCACAAAACATATTTGGCAAATGCACCAGTATGTATTTGTGTTATGGAGAGCGTCAAATGTTCAATCACCACTCAAAACGCCGAGTTTTTGTCAGGTGCGGAGTTCTGCAAGCTTGTGAATCCTCTCATTATAACAACGTGTAAATAAGATGTAGGCTAAATATGAGATTCATTGTGCAGAGAGCTTATTAACGGAACGTCGTGAGATTGCGATGAACTGAAGTGAGTGACAGCTTTTCGTGATTACAGATGGAGCGCTCTTTGCGTGCATTCTAAGCTGTTTTGACTGTCTCAGAACAGTTATATTCACCTCAGTAAAGAAATTATTGTGTTTCAAGTCATAATTTTATTTGTCTTGATGTTTCAAAATGACTCTCTTGCGTGCTTTTCCTAGGTGCACCAGCGCAAACAATAAATGCAAATGAACTATAAACTAAAAACGCGTATAAATGCACAAATGCAATGACTGGAGATTTTCGCTTAATAGATTACATTTTCGATTTGTTTCTCGGCAAACCCTATCGTATGCGTATGGGATAATTTTTATGACATTTTAATCCTTTTAGGAAAAAGATTGAAGAAGTTTACAATTCATTAAATGGACAAGTGCAAGCATTTTTCTTTCTTTCTTTTTTATATAATGTCTTCTTTTGTTATCTGTAAAAAAAATAAAATAAGGTAGCTTAATATGGCTTTAGAACAGCATCAAGTTGACTAATTATTTAGGCTACTTAAGTTGTGAAGGGGAAATAGTTACAATAAATAATAATTATAACTATAATGAGAGAGAGCTAGCGAGCAAAATAAGGGTTACATGTAAAATATCATTATAGTTATTGTGTTGGGGCCCCGTACCTGAAATTTGCTTAGGGCCCCCAAATCACTAAGTCCGCCCCTGGTTCCATCAAACCTCTACAATTAATCTAAAATGCCGCTACAGGATTAATCTTTAAAGAACGCACGAAAAGAACGCACGTCACACCTCTGTTCATCAATTTGCACTGGCTACCAATCTCACATAAAATTCAAGGCATTAATGTTTGCCTACAAAACCACCACTGACTCTGAGTGGTCGTTATGTTAGGGTGTTTGTTAAGTTGTTCTGAGTGATTGTTAGGTTGTTCTGGGTGGTTGTTAGGGTGTTCTGATTGGTTGTTAGGGTGTTTTGAATGGTTGTTGTTGGTTAGTGTGTTGATATAGGGTAACAAGATGTTCTGAGTGGTTGTTAGGGTATTCTTTTTGGTTACTAGTGTGTTATGGGGTAACAAAGTGTTCTGAGTGGTTGTTCGGTTGTTTCTGAGTGGTTGTTTGGGTGGTTGTTATGTTGTTCTGAGTGGTTGTTGTTGGTTACTAGGTTGATATGGGGTAACAAGATGTTCTGAGTGGTTGTTAGGATGTTCTTGTTGGTTATTAGAGTGTTGATATGGGGTAGCAAGGCGTGCTGAGTGGTTTTTAGGGTGTTCAGGGTGGTTGCTAGGGTGTGCTGAGTTTTTGTTAGGGTGTTCTTGTTGGTTACTAGTGTGTTGTTATGGGATAACAAGGTGTGCTGAGTGGTTTTTAGGGTGTTTGTTGTGGTTGCTAGGGTGTGCTGAGTTTTTGTTAGGGTGTCCTTGTTGGTTACTAGTGTGTTGTTATGGGGTAACAAAGTGTTCTGAGTGGTTGTTTGGGTGGTTGTTAGGTTGTTCTGAGTGGTTGTTGTTGGTTACTAGGTTGATATGGGGTAACAAGATGTTCTGAGTAGTTGCTAGGGTGTTCTGAGTGGTTGTTAGGGTGTTCTTCCTGGTTATTAGTGTGTTGATGTGGGGTAACAAGGTGTGCTGAGTGGTTTTTAGGTTGATCTGGGTGGTTGTTAGGGTGTTCGGGGTGGTTGCTAGGGTGTTGTATGTGATTTACAGGACAAGTCAACAATTTACAGGAAACACGTACTAATGAAAAATGTATACACTGAATGCACTGTTAAAAAAGAAATAAATAAATAAAACGAGTAAGTGTCCACCAAATGCGTAAAGCTATGATATATTTCACATTTAATAACATCAGTGGGCGTCAATTACATTGAAGATTATGTCCATATAATTGTACATTTTATGCAAAACAGATCTCATGAAAGTACTCCTTCTTTTAACTGATGGGACTTCACATCATTCCATTACATGTTTTTCCTAACTGGGTCAGATTTTACATTGTTTTTCACCCACCAGATTTAGACCCAAACAACAGTCAGACGTGTTAATATTATCAGGGTAACCCGTCTGCACTTTTGCTTTATTTTGCTTGCACTTGAAACGTTAGTGACATGCTGAGGCCACAAACACTGAAGTGAAGCCCACACACAGTCACAAGGATTCTCTGTCTGAGTCATATGAGAGCTCTATAACACCACACAGCCCTCCAAACACACACATTGCCTGCATGTCAGTCTGGATTGTAAAGATAGATGTGTGTGTGTGACATTTAGAAAGAACTAATGCTGATACAATCATGTTTTCCACACATCCCACACACTCTTACAGCTGTGGTAAACTAATCTTCAGATGCAACAGAAGTTCAGCTGCACTTTTGAGGGTGTGTATCTTCTGAGGACAGTTGAAGAGCAGTTTCAATACTAAACCGGAGAGAAACAATAACCTCAATTCTGGTCCTCTCAGCCTCACATGAACAATATTGTCACCTTTTATAAGCGAATGCTCAGACGAAACAGTGTAAAACAGAATTGTTTTTGTGTTTTGGTTTGCATTTTGCTATTTCCTAAATGTGTATCTATTAGATGCTGCTGTGGTTACTTGAGTGATGCCACTGAAAGTTTAAAGACATATTTTAGATAGTTTGAATGTGGGTTTTCAGACAACACTTACACAAAGGGCAATTGCTAACTGTAAATGTACCACAATGAACAATTACGTGTTGCATTTCACATCTAAAGTGTATATATTTGGGCCGGTATGAAAGACAGCCTTTAAAATAAATAAATCAATAAATACACACCCTGATCTGACAGGTTTGGTTAATTGCCACTAGATGGCGCTTTGCATGTAATCTTAAAACTAGGCTAAGTGCACTGAAAAATCCTAAAAAACAAACAAATCATGATCATGCACTGCAGCTTAAAATAGTCCAAATACAAATTTCTGCTTTTATTATTATTATTATATTTATATTTTACTACTTGTTTTCTCCATTTCTGTCACAGATGGAG
This sequence comes from Barbus barbus, assembly GCF_936440315.1. Lineage (NCBI taxonomy): Eukaryota > Metazoa > Chordata > Actinopteri > Cypriniformes > Cyprinidae > Barbus > Barbus barbus. The sequence continues at coordinate 23,171,231 of NC_136763.1, read as the reverse complement.
TTTTGGTTCTTTGCCACTGTTGCCTTTGGCTTGTTTATTTGGGAACACGATTTCTGGCAATATTGTTGACTTCATTGCACAGATACTGTTTGAAAGAGAACTGAGCTGAGCTGGATGACCACATCACTGAATCAGAAATGAACTGACTTTAACTGACAAATGGACTTTTCTAGTGTCCTCGTGCATTATCAGCACATGTTTTTCCTGTACAATACAGACATAATCTGTATTGTATAAAACACTATATAAATAAAGGTGATTTGACTTGACTTAAAAACCCTTTGTCTAATATACAGCTTTCCGCACTCTCAAGCAAATGCATTACATACTCCATATTGGTACATATTCTATAATTATGTTTTAAACCGCATTGAAACTGACATGTGTATGTTATATATTGACTGCTATTCTGCTACTACCTAGAGTCTAGAGTTCATGGAATGACATGTAAGAAAGAGAAAGAGCTGGCTTTAGTTTTCTTAGCACCTCTGTTGTTACATAACCCCTCTCTCCTTCCTTTGTCTGATCCCATCTGTAAATTCTGCTCTCCTCCTCCCGCAAGGGTGGATTTGGTATGATCCACTTGCCCTAGACCTGAGGTCTGGGTCTGAGCAGAGAGATACGGCCACTGGCGCTGCTGCAGAGGCCATGCATGACTGGAATCTACAGCCTAAAGCCTCACAGAGAGAGAGAGCGAAAGAGAGAGAAAGAGAGGAGGGGGGGGGGGGGCTGTGCTAGAGTCCAGTCTTGCTCCGGGACGGTGGACTGACTGAAGCTGCTGGTAGTTTTACAGCTGTGCATCTCTATCGCTCTGGAGTCATGAGCTCAAAGGGGACGAATATCCATAACAAACGTCTGCCGTGTGAGTATTTCACCTTTAGTCTAATTATTTTGTTCATCTTCTTAAACTTGGCTTCATAACAAGCATGACTGATGACCAGTCATTAATTAACAGAAGAATCATTGTGTCCTTTAAGAATATATATAAGGAAGGCCGGGGCTAGTTGTCACATTTTTACCCCAGTTAATATTTCTCATTGTATGTTTATTTTTGATTATCAGTTTTACAAGATACGAACCTTAAAGTCTTGACAGCTATTGGACATTTCCGTCGTTATTGCCCAGTAAGTTAAACTTTTCACTGTTATTAAACATGCCAACCTGTTATAGTAAAATGATTATGAAGCATACTGTACAATAGTACATTTTGTACTTGCAGTACACATTATTTAACCACCATAATTATATATTCATAAAAAAAAACATTAAAACACTTGTGACAACTTGCCTTGATTTGTGATGAAGCTGTTTTTATTTATTTATTTATTTACAGTATTTATTTTTAATATATGCTGGTATTGGTGTTTAAGTTTGATGGAATATATATAAAAATATTCTGTTATTTTTTTAAACCAACACACAAAGTTACTGTCAGATTGTTACCACAGAAAACAGGCATTTTTGTAATTGTTTACTAAAGTAAACATTCACATAATCTACATATGAGAATGTAAGTCAAAACATATGACCTGTTATTTCCACTGGACTATCACCAATAACCATTAAATAGGCCTCCCTTATTTGTACTCATCACTTCCTTGGCTGAATAAGGAACGATTATCTAAAACGGTCTGAGCTGTGGCTCTGTTTTATTTTAGTCTATCATAGTTTGCTGTGTAGACTGCAGGGATTTCATTAATAAACTGTTTTGCTTTTATTCTACTATGCTATGTAGAATTTCTTCAGGGGGGCTTCAGTCATTATTTTGACCAAACATTTAAAGAGGCAGATTGACTTGATGGACCTGCCAAAGCTTAGAGAGCAAAGACGTACTTTGGTTCTAGATTTGTTGTGTGTACCCTGATTGAAATCCCTCTAAATGGGATTGTTTTTCTGCTATTTTTAGCAGATGGACTGTGGGTACAATCCAAGTTCCCACACTCACTGGTCACACACACACACACACACACACACACACACACACACACTCACTGGTCACAATCACACACACTCACTGGCCACACACACACACACACACACACACACACACGGAGGTTGAGACTAGACATTAGATTGGCCACAGGAGAATTTTCCACGCTATCTTTCAATTTTGCTCTCATTATGAGTAAAATGTCCATGACTGTCAAAGAGTTTTAGAGATTTGCACCCCAGATGTTTAAGATGGAGTCATTCAGGTTTTGTGGAATGACTCTACAGGAATATTGGTATTGATATCTATATATATATATCTTGGTATTGTCTAGGAATTTGCTAATTGTCTTGGCTTGTGTGACTGATGATTATGTTATTATTATTAATGTTTCTGATTTGTCAAAAGACCACATGGTAAAATAAAATGGAGGATAGATGATAGACAGACAGACAGACAGACAGACAGACAGATAGATAGATAGATAGATAGATAGATAGATATGAAAGTAATCAATGTAAAAATATGCGTAAATCCAGAAAATTAAATGGCGGCTGAAGACAGCATAAAAATGGGAAAAAAATTTCACTGAAGTTACAAGGAAACATTTCATCTACTTACCTTAGGAACTTGTTTTAATGACATCTGAGAAAAAAGATAACATTTCTTTTGGTGGACAGCACAGACTTCTCTACTCCCTGTTTCATACTTTCCTCATGACTCATTTTCATGTCATTTATCTCGTGGACTCTACTAGAAATTCCTCTCAGTTTTTTCCACTCACGCTGTTCTTTGTGGTACTTTACCGTGAATCTGAGTTTTTCTGGAAGCAGCAGCTGAATTGGGGGTTGTCTTAGCTAGAGATGCTGAATTAAACGTGTCTAGGAGGTTAGCGTGTGCGAATGACTTCATTGTCAGATCGCGGGAGAGATTTGGGGTGCTTTCTGGGTTTTGTTTCCTTATTTCTAGAACTCGCATACCCACACATTCCACACACGCAAAAACAACTCCCACTATTATTAATTCAGTTAGTTTAGGAAACCACAGATGTGTGCAGATTAGACTCATGACATGACAGGGGATTTCTGTTTTATACAGTAACTATTTATGCTTTTGTTATATTATCAGACTTTCAGAAATTAGCTCTAGTAATATTTAGACACTTAAATGTAATTAATTGTATTATTTGCACAATAGTAAGAAAATTAATAGGATGCCAAACAGGATTGAGGCCAAGAGCCAAAGTTAACAGATGGGTCAACTATGAAGTTATTTTTTATTTAAACTTTGATAATTGCAATGCATTTCTACTTTTTTTTTAATATATGTGTACAGTGGGGCAAATAAGCATTTCATTCACTGCCGATTTTAAGTTTTCTTACAAAGAATGGAGAGATCTGTAATTTTCACCGTAGGTACACTTCAACTGTGAGAGACAGAATAAAAAAAAAAAAAAAAAAAAAAAAAAAAAACCCATGATTTGAATAATTCATTTTCATTTTATTGCATGAAATAAGTATTTGATACAATAGAAAAATAGAACTTAATATTTGGTACAGAAACCTTTGTTTACAATTACAGAGGTCAGACGTTTCCTGTAGTTCTTGACCAGGTTTGCACACACTGCAGCAGGGATTTTGGCCCACTCCTCCATACAGGTCTTCTCCAGATCTTTCAGGTTTTGGGGCTGTCGCTGGGCAACACAGAGTTTCAGCTCCCTCCATAGATCGTACGGAGCCACTCCTTAGTTGCCCTTGCGGTGTGTTTGGGGTCATTGTCATGCTGGAAGACCCAGCCACAGAAGGAGGTTGTTGCCCAAAATCTCACGATACATGGCCCCATCCATCCTCCCCCAATTCGGTGCAGTCGTCCTGTCCCCTTTGCAGAAAAGCACCCCCAAAGCACGATGTTTCCACCCGCATGCTTCACGGTTGGGATGGTATTCTTGGGATTGTACTCGTACTTCTTCCTCCAAACACAGCGTGTGGAGTTTATACCAAAAAGTTCTATTTTGGTCTCATCTGACCACATGACCTATTCCCATGCCTCCTCTAGATCATCCAGATGGTCTTTGGCTAACTTCAGACGGGCCTGGACATGTGCTGGCTTGAGCAGGGGGACCTTGCACACGCTGCAGGATTTTAATCCATGATGGTATAGTGTGTTACTAATGGTAACCGTTGAGACTGTGGTCCCAGCTCTCTTCAGGTCATTTGACCAGGTGCTCCCGTGTAGTTCTAGGCTGATCCCTCACCTTTCTCAGGATCATTGATACTCCGTGAGGCGAGAGCTCGCATGGAGCCCCAGTCCGAGGGAGATTGACAGTCATCTTGAATTTCTTCCTTTTTCTAATAATTGCGCCAACAGTTGTTGCCTTCTCACCAAGCTGTTTGCCTATTGTCCTGTAGCCCATCCCAGCCTTGTGCAGGTCTACAATTTTGTCCCTAGTGTCCTTAGACAGCTCTTTGGTCTTGCCCATAGTGGAGAGGTTGGAGTCTGATTGATTGAGTGTGTGAACAGGTGTCTTTTATACAGGTAATGAGTTCAAACAGGTGTAATTAATACAGGTAATGAGTGGAGGATAGGAGGGCTTCTTAAAGACAAACTAACAGGTCTGTGGGAGCCAGAATTCTTGCTGGTTGGTAGGTGATCAAATACTTATTTCATGCAATAAAATGGAAATTAATTATTCAAAAATCATACACTGTGATTTTCTGGATTTTTTTTTTAGATTCTGTCTCTCACAGTTGAGGTGCACCTAGGATGAAAATTACAGATCTCTCCATTCTTTGTAAGTGGGAAAACTTGAAAATTCGGCAGTGTATCAAATACAGTACTTATTTGCCCCACTGTATGTGGGTGTGTGTATTTACATGTATTTAAATTATTTACAGATGAACTGAATTAAAATGTAACTTAATTTAAATGTATTATTGTGATTAAAGGAAACTGATTTACCACATTAAAAAAAAAAAAAAAAGACTTAATAGTGGATATTTTATTAATATGTTTTCTTCTGATAGGTTGTGCCTTACGGCTTCCATGGTATAATAAACCCGAATGTAATGAGCAATAAGATTATTAAAACATGACCTCGCCTCATAAGTACTTGCTTAAGTCAGAGATGCTTTTTAAAAACGTTTTGTAACTGATATGTGTACAGACTAGACAGGAAATGTTGATGTGAAAAGGGGGAGCAGGATCAGGAAAACCTTACCAGAATGAAAGTATGATTACCCTCGTGAACGCAGTCAGTGGATATTTGTTAACCACTAGTCCATGGCTCCAAGAGAATTATGTTGTCCCTCTATGTTTCGGTTTGGAAACATGTTTGGGTACCTTTAACGTCACTCTTGACATGATGTGAGCTAATGCTTTTGTCTCCAGTTTGATGGATGGCGTTGTGAAAGCGCAGCAGCTCAAAGATCAGTAAAGCTAACAAACAGCAGCAGATGCAAATGACCTCACACATCATGACATTGGTAGACATGACATCTTTTATAACAGACCTGTGACATCATCGCATTGTGCTTGAGACTTAGTGTTACATAACCATGATGACCCAAGGAGTACATGGACATGATGACAGCCTTAGATCAGCTGTTTTCCTTGTAAGACGCATAGGTAGGCCTATAATAAAACTGCTTTGAATTTCATCAGTATTATTACTTGTTCAATAAATGTATTCGTTGTTGTTATACATCCTGGTTATGTGTGCCCTATAGTACCCTATGGAGTTTTGAGGCTATGTTTTTAGCATCGAGGCTAACATACTTATGGTAACATAAGAGAAATCTGAAGGAGTGTGTTATAGTGAGTTTACTATGTCTGATAGGTGTTCTTAAAACCCGTTGAAGAAAACAGTCAATTAGTATCAAAAACCGTTGTGTAAAAATCCATGCTATGACACAAAACACTTGTTAGTGTAACACCATAGCAGATCTTCATTTTTGTTGCACAGCAAAGTTCTGTTATGTCAAGGACGCTAGCAGAACGACGCCACTTAATCAATTTACACAATTGTTTTAATAAATTAGTTTCCTTCATATTTTTTTATATATAGTAGAACCGTTTTATAAAAGCAGGAAGGCAGTCAAGGCCATGCTAAACTATGAATAACAACATAATATACTGTCAAGCAAGGCTTTTGAGCTTCCATTTAGCATATTTAATGTGTTTTGATCAATGTTTCTAAGTGAAGAAATGATCAAGCCTCTTCAGAAGACGTATTTAACCACTCAATTATTTTATGATTTCTTCATGAATTTGTTTGAAGCATTTTGGTGGAATGTATTTTCAATGGAGGGACAGAATCGCTCAGGTTTCATTCAAAACTTAATTTGTGGATTGATGAACAAAAGTCTTGTGGTTTTGAAATTACATGAGGGTGAGTACATGATAGAATTATTTTTTTTGGGTGAAGTAATCCCTTAAGACTCCAACCCTGAAAAAAACCTCACCTGCCTGCAGCCCTAGTAATTCTGAAGACCTTGATTAGATGTTCAGGTGTGTTTGATTAGGGTTGGAGCTATACTCTACAGGACAGCAGCACTACAGGACCGACGTTGCCTATCCCTGCCTTAAGAGGTTGTAATGACATCTGAATACCACCTCCTTCATCCAAGGATCTCATTCCTTTTGGTTTGTGGGTTTGAAATCCCCATTTCTTTCAAAACCACCAGAATGGCCATTTTGATCCAAAGTTACCATACTTGTTGTCAAAAGTGGATAAACCATTCTTCAATGGGAGAAATCGGCATCTGTATTTAAAGGGATAGTTCACTCGAATATGAAAAATCTGTCATTAATTGCTCACCCTCATGTTGTCCCAAACTCGGAAGACCTTCGCTCATCTTTGGAACACAAATTAAGATATCAGTGGTTCCACAAAGAACCTTTACAATCCATGGAAACTTTTCATTCCACAAAAGGTTCTTTACAATTGAAAATGTTCTTTTAGATTATTAAAATGTTCTTCGCACTAAGAAAAAAAAAAGGTTGTTTTAAGAACTGTTCACTGAAAGGTTATTGGGGAACCAAAACTGGTTCTTCTGTGGCATTCTTGCAAAAACCCTCTTTTGGAACCTTTATTTTTAAGATTGGGACATCGTTAAAATAGTCCAATAGTGACATCAGTGGTTCAATTTTCTGGACCTTGAATGTGTCAGTTACATCGCTGTCTATGGAGGGTCAGAATGCTCTCGGATTTCATGAAAATATCTTAACCTGTGTTAGGTTAGGTTTGGAACGACATGAGGGTGAGTAATTAATGTCAACAATTTCCTTAATTGGGTGAACTATCTCTTTAAGGTATGGGTTCTTACTTAGTAAATCAGGCTTTTGTTCTCTAGTCCCTGAGGTTTAACACATGAACTTTTAACTTATTCATGTGGAAAGTTCATTTCCCATGTCCTGTTTTCAAACTGTCCTCAGAGGGATGTGGTGGACTGTTTTTTTTAATGTTGTTATTTGGTCCGTAATTGCTTCTGAAAGTCACCTCCTGAGATGCCTGGAAGAAGTTGATGTGTGGTTTAGGCATTCCTACTGTGGTAAGTAATTAAACAAACCTATGACTATTTATACAAACTGACATTCCTGTGAATGAGAGGCCAAGATCTGTTAAACTCAAGACCTACATGATGATTTTACTTGTGTTTGAAAGGGTTGGGACTGTTGGCATGACTCTGAGAGGGCCTGCATGGATGCTATGCCTTTTCCGGTACCCTGCTGGATCATAATCCCAGAATGCTTTAGTGTGAGACCCACTGTGACAAAAAAAGCTGGGGGTGGGGTGTGGTGGAAACAGAGCTTTGCCTTGTATGGAGGGAATGACAAAATAAGTCCTCATATGAATTTCATATGAATTTATTCAGTCTAACTCTATCACAATTTGTTGGTGAAACATTACCACGAAGGTCCACACCTAACCCTACCCATAAACATAACCCTCAGAGGGGCCAGAGAAGATTATAAATTCCCGTGTGAAAAAAGTGTTCTTAATTTTATTAAATGTGCTCCTGCTGTCTACTTTAAATACAATAATAAAAAACTGTACTTTAAATAAGTTAAATAAAAAGCCACTTAAGTGTAAAGATAATCACTTCATGTGACTCTTTCTTAAAAATATACTTTGAAATAATGTTCAACTTTAATGACTTTTGTTGTGCTTTAAAAAGGTATACTTATTTTATCATACTAAAGCACTTGCAAAGTACTTTATTATAATTTTACTTTATCGTAAATGCTTCTCAGTATATTTCAGTACATATTAAAATGATGTACTTATGGTCAAAAACTGCACTCTTCAGTTCAACTGTTAAACTGTTTAAACTAATATACACTTTCATTTAATTTTAAATAACATGCAGTTAAATGTCTGAAAAGTATATTCTTTTAAAGTACATTATTTCCTCAATAAGTATTCTTTATACAAAAATGGTCTTCTTTTTCAAAAGGGCTGTTATGAGAGTGAGCTGGACTTGGACCCAAATTATAAGTATGATTGCTTAGAAAAACAAGCTGCATGATTTGAGGTATCATTTATGTCCATACAACAGTGTTTGCATTTGCACACACCAAAAATAAAATAAAGAGAACATAAAATGAACAGTATGCAGTTATTGCTGCCTACAAATTGATATGTGACCCGCAGGTCAGCAACACTCATGAGCTCTGCCAGTTCTGCCAGCTGACCTGAATAAACACCATGCCAAGATTTTGTTTTCTAAGGACAATAGCTCAGTCAAACCACATTTCCCCTGACTTGCTCCTTTCTCGATCATGTCAGAGAAAATGCAATTTGACTGGAAGAGAATGCTAGAGAATAAAACACACACTGTAGCTGCCCCCCTAAGCAAAGCACTTAACCCTGTGTTATTTCAGAAGCACCAAATCATCATTTAATTTTCACACACATGCACACACGCAAATATGTGCATAGTTGTCAAGGATGGAGCCATAGCACCGCAGTTATGCAATATCCATTCATGGCAAGTCTGGCAAGTTTTAAGTGCCTCAACCTTCTCAACATTTTATATAAACACTGGCGTACGTTTTTAAATATTAAACTTGGACAAGGGCATGGAAAAATGGAAGAGGAGATCTCTGCAGGGTTCAAAGAGGCAAGTGCTTTGACATGTGGATATTAGAATGCCACTGTAGGTGAAGGATTTATTTTAGTCCTACGGTGTTCCTGCTACAATCTTAGTTTGTCTCTGTAGGATTAAAAGAATGTGTTTTTATACAATACAATATTAAATAAAAAAAAATATATAAGTTTTCTAAATGTATGCTTTTATTTGTTATAACCCTTAAACCTGGATTTTTTTAGTTAAACTATATTGTTACCTGATTCCAAATGGTAAGCTTGAAATAATGTTTTCAAATTTGGGTGGATCAGTTCTGTTTCCGAGTTTGCTGTCATTCGTCTTTGCATCATTATTTCACGTCTGTATACAGAAGGAGTCCCGGCTAGTAAGCTATAACGCATGTGTGGATGCTGCGGGTGGCAGATCATTTGTAGCCTCGTCTAACAGCAGCTGAAATAATTAAACTCATCATTTTAGAATTAATTCTAAGGAACAATAAATTACTTTTTGAGGTTGAGATCAATTCATGGTTTATATACTCTACAAACTGTATTTTCTATTCCCTTACCCTAATGCTAAACCTACCCCTCACACAAAACTACAGGCATTTGTATATTTAAAAAAATAAAATAAATAAAGAACTAATTCTATATGATTTATAAGATGTTTTTCTCATGGGGACCACAAAAATGTTACCACAAGGCCAAAATTGACTGGTATTACTATATTTTTGAGGACATTTGGCCCCATAACATAGAAAATATCAGGTACACACACACACACACAAAACACACGCAAGATTTTCAAGCATCGGAAAAACAAATGGAACCATAACAATGCTTTGAAATTTTCTCTTTGATTATTTTTACTCATGCATGTTCCCAAATAATTTGTACCTTCAACATATTTTGTCTATGTCAAAAAGTGTAAGAAGATGTGATTTAAGTGGACTTTTAATTTTAAAATTTTTAATAATTTTTTTTTTTTCTTGAGAAAACATGAAAATTGACAATTCATAGAGCATAGGCACCAAAGATGTTGTGAATCCACTCATTCGAATCCCTTTGTAACCGGGACAGGTTTGCAGAAAATTATAGTTGTTTGGCAAACATATGCATTTCCAACACTTTTTATGTTACTCCTCAAATAACAAGAACATTTATAATATTGTTAATATTTAACCAGTCCCCAAACTTTATGCATTTATGCATGACTTTGATATTATGCATTAGATATTTATTTTTTGTATATTTATGGATGACTTTGATATTTGATACGCTTGTTGAATTGATTCACTGAAATTGACAGTTAGCAAACTTTTTAAATTATATGTTACAACAACCTCTGCTCTCATTCTTGCAACTAAAAAAATGACTAAACTAATCTAATGTAAGCACATTACAACAAGATAATTAAAATGATTACATAGCAGGTAAATCATCCCAATATATGTTCAATTTTCAATGTACGGCCCACCTGCTGACACGCACTGTGCTGAGTCACACAGTACTGTCAGATGGAAACATGGAAACATAAATAAATGGGACATTCAGCTTCCCCTTTGCCTTTTCTGACTGTGGTGGTCAGCTAGTGCAGATCTGATAAGTTATCCAGAGTGACAGCGCTGTGGCCCCTGGATGCCTCCCATCGTCCTCACCGCCACCAGGCCAGAGAGAGTGACCCCATCTAAACCTTACACAACTGCCTACTGTGGCCGTTTGCCTGTCAAATGTGGTGACTCATGAATTCTTTAAACGGAAATAAAAAAGAAATACAGTCATCACAGTTCAGTACAGGCTCTCCAAAACGTTTTGCTATCCTAGAAAAATAATTTAGATAGTAAAGAGTTTCTATTTGCGATCGTTCTTTTTGGTAGTGTCTAAAAGGGGTAGTTCACCCAAAATTCAATCTTTCACATTCATTGTTTACTCACCCTCATGACCCCCATTTTTTAAAAATGTCTTTGAAACTGTTACACAATAGAAAGAAATGCGTATAGGTTTGAAGCGATGTGAGACATTTTATCAAACATGGGTGATGGATGATATACACACACTGTCTATAATATAAACAAGAGTTGGCCGTTTGTTTTGGAAAGTTACTCATATATATTGTGTGAATGTACATTTTCCAACATTCTAAAGATATGGTTAATAAACATTCAGTGTTGGGAGGTAACTAGTTACATGTAACGAAATTACGTAATTTAATAAAAGTAATTGTAATCAGTTACAGTTACTGAGAAAAAATGTGTTATTAAATTACAGTTACTTATGAAAATGTTAAGGATTACAAATGTTAAGGATTTTTTTTTTCAGACACACTCCCACATAGACTTAATTGATTTATTTCATAAATTGCAGTGACTGCTCTAAAATATGAAACACCAATGTTTCTGAAGTTTATAACATGTTTATCTGGTAACTCTTATATTTCCTATATGGGTTTATGTATATGCTTTATTTTTTTAAGAAAAAAAAAATAAAAATTTCTAAGGCATTGTTAGATCCATTGTTTCCCGTCATAGCTATGCAAAGATTTGATTTCAAATAGAGTATCATAGCTATAAATTATTTATTGTTATGATTTTAAATCTGTATTTAACCTCAGCATGAGGGTCATAAACTTTAAACATGGTGGAGGGGACAACCATTGCTGCTGTCAATGCTGTTCTCCCAACAACTACATCCATTTGTCTTGTCGCTAAAGTAGTGTATTTATAGGCTAGATATGAATGATCATTCAAAGCATATTGTTTTATAAGCAGTGAAATAAGCATGTATTTGACCGAAACTCCAGAATTATCAGCAAACTGCATGTATAGCGTGGTGAATGTTTATATGATTGTCAACCAATGGGATGCTACATTTTATTCTTTCCGACATTAAAGCACTTGAATACGACAAGCTCGTAATCACGACTTCATAAGCAGGAAATAGGAAATTTCCGATAGCACATGAAGGCAGCATTATTGTCTCAAGCTATGTGTCATTAGTCTCATTAGTTACCCTATATACGTTGTATACCTTTGCTCTGTGAGCCTTTGTTGATGCCGTATTGTTTTCTGTTTCATTGTTTTTGCTGGTGTTTGCTTTATGGATTACCTTGTGTTTTTGCCCTTTGTCTTGTTTTTTTGGATCTTTGTTTTTGAAAGAATAAAGTTGCACTTGGATCTGCTATTTTGTCCCAGAGATTCCGTGACAGAATACTGCAGCCACACCACAGATCCAGCAGCAGGAAGGACAGAATTCAGCTCCCTGAGAGGCAAGTCCATCTACAAAGTCTGGCTGTACTTCGCCAGCAGGGAGTGGAGGTGCGGACTTTCATCCAGAGGTTCTGGACAAAGGCGGAGAGGCTGGGTTGCCAGAATGCAGACCTTAAGGACATTTTTAACTTTTGTCTGGACGAACCCCTACCGCCTTCTACCTTCTACCTTGAGACCACCCTATGACTCCAGTGGTTCCAAGTCTGGAGGTCCTGGAGGACCTGACTTCTGTGGTCCCAAGTCTGGAGGTCCTGACTTCTGTGGTTCCAAGTCTGGTGGTCCTGGAGGCCCCAACTCCTGTGGTCCCAAGTCCGGAGGTCCTGGAGGAACTAACTTCTGTGGTCCCAAGTCTGGTGGTCCTGGAGGCCCCAACTCCTGTGGTCCCAAGTCTGGTGGTCCCAGAGGTTACTGAGCAGCCCGCTCTCCTTGTCTCACCCATGATCCTTTCCCTGCCGGCTCTGCCCATGATCCTTGCCTTGCCAGCGCCACCCCCACCTAAGCTTCCTGCTTGGTTGGCCCAGAAGTCTGCCTCAGAGTTTACTCCAGAGCCTGCTCCAGTCCGGGAGCATTCAGAGTCCACTTTAGTCTATGAGTGCATTCCAGAGTTCGCTCCTGTCTACGAGTCCGCTCCAGAGCCCATTCTAGTCCATGAATGCGCTCCTGAGCCCACTAAGTTTATGAGTTCAGTCCTGAGCTCATTTCAGTTCCTCCCAAGATGGCGGCTTCTGCTGTTGAACCTCCCGAGGTGGTGGTGGCGTCTGCTTCAGTTCCTCTCTGGGCGATGGCGCCCACTCCCAAACTCTCAGTCTGCTCCGTCACTGCTAAGGAGACTGTTGCTGAACTGTCTGCCTGTCCTGTTACGGCCAGCAAGGCTATTACTAACCTCTCTGTTCTCTTCATTGCAGTCCTGCTTGAGCTACCAGTGGGGTCATCTGCCTTGTCAACTCCACTGAGGTGGTCGTCGGCTCCGTCCTTGCTGCCTGCCAAGCTCCCAGCTCCACCCTGGTCGCCCGCCAGGGTTGCTCTTCGGGGTTGCTGGTCTGTCCCTCCAGCTCCGCCCTGGTAGTCCATCGGGGTTCCAGTTTGGCCGGAGCCTTGCTGGTTTTTCTTGCAGGCCCCGCCCTGGCCTCCTGCTCTGCCGGCTCCGCCCTGGCTTTCTGCTCGTCTGGCTCCGCCTTGGCCTCCTGCCTTGCTGGCTCTGCCCTGGTTTCCTTGTTTACCTCTGGCTCCAGGCCATCTTCCCTCACATGGGCCTGGCCCACCATCCCTCCCCCTGGTCCACCTCCATTCCACCTCCCTCCTGGACTTCTTTGACTTTTGATTGAGCGTCTGGAATTCGCTCCTTAGAGGGGGGTTATGTCACAGCCTTCTGCTGGAGTGCCCATGATAGCCACCAGAAGGCACTCCTCTTGGATTATTGCCGAATGCTTGTGGACTTAATTTCCCATCACCCCTTGCTTGGTCAATCAGGTCTCATTGTCTCAAGCTGTGTGTCATTAGTCTCATTAGTTACCCTATATATACCTTTGTTCTGTGAGCCTTTGTTGCTGCAGTATTGTTTTCTGTTTCACTGTTTTTGCTGGTGTTTGCTTTGTGGATTACCTTGTGTTTTTTGGATCTTTATTTTTGAGAGAATAAAGCTGGACTTGGATCTGCTATTTTGTCCCAGAGATTCAGTGACAATATAATTTTATATGGTTCATGAAAGCCTGATGAAGGGGTATGAAATATGCTAATCAACAAAAAATCACATATGCAACATATATATTGTTGGTCTTGAAAACAAATCAGTGGTCCAGAAAATGCTGGGACAGTGTTCACATTTATCCCTCTTGGACGACGGACCTGTTCTACAGCACGTCTGATAGCAGCTGAAAATGCGATCAGCACACACCACATAATCTTTACATTATTCCTATTTTAGAACAGGTTTAAAAGGCAGATCCAATTATTTCAGGCTCAGCTTGTGCCTTCTAATTATGGTTGAATTGCGGGACACTGTCTCTGTGAGTCTGGATGTATTAATGACTTGTGAAAGGAAAAGAATGACATTCTCTAACATGTTACAGCTATGGTGCAAGCTTTAGGGCTGTTATTATTTCAGTTGAGCTGATGTGTGCTCCTGTGTCACTTTTCAAGGACAGTGAAACAAATGTCAGGCTAAAGATGTCATACTGGCAACCCATAATTAGTTAGATTGTTGCTTGTGTAGCCTACTGTAGAGTTTCTGTGTAATGAAACACAATGAATCTGGTCTACTAATATAATGCCTCTATTAAGTGATTATATTACCGTACTGCATCTGATGGAAGCTGAAATGAAGTTGTCCAGCATTGCTTTGCTCAGAACTAGCTGTTCGTGATTTTATTGATACGTTCCTGGGGTCAGGGTGGCAGATGACTCATATTGTCTATTTGGAGATCCTTGTGCACGAGCTACCACACACTGAGAGGTCTCTGTATATAGACCAATGACTAACATCGTCTGCCTGCTTTCATGTTTTTAAATATATGTTTATCATCATAACAGGGCATCTTATTGACAACTAGCCATTCAATAAAGTAGTGGCAGTACCATGGTTTCAAGGTGTCAGTATATGTGTACATGACACAAAGTTATATATATATATATAAAAAAAAATGAATACTGTGATATTATAAATAAATGTGTTTTGATGTGACTTCGTTTAGTACATTATTTAATCATTTGTTTTCCTTTTGAAGATGTTTAAAGCACTCTGGGGACAAAGTGTTTGTGATTTTGTCCTTACAGAACCGTAGCTCAGTCAGAAAAACACACAAATATTTCTATGGCATCCTATACTTAATTATATTCTTAAGAGTCTAAAACAAACTACATAATAGCTTGCCAAATGAGGCTTAAGGTTTATCAAGTTGTATCAGCCCTGTGAGTAATCAACCATACTGAACCAACAGATACAACATGTTCATAATATCTCTAACACATTCTCATTTATTCCACAAATGTTTCTTTATTTTGTCTTAGTGCTGCATGTAGTACAGGATGTTCTCTTTCTAATTTTGTTACTTTCATCGTCTCTTTTCATTGGGGCACTCTTATTTGTTACTGTATTGGCTGAAATGTGCACCACTCTGGATGTTTTGTTCATTTAGAGAAACAACTAAAAGTTCGAACCACAGGTCTGAATTTGATTTGCATTAAAAAGAGAAGATATGAGATTATGGACATATGAATAGTGTTAGGGTTAAATATTAATATAAGGAAGCGCTAGAGATTTCAAGTGGTAACTTATGCCCCCTGCTGGTGGAATTATATATATATATATATATATATATATATATATATATATATATATATATATATATATATAATTCCACCAGCAGGGGGCCATATACATATATATTTATATATTTTTTAATTTTTTAATTTTTTTTTTATTGGGGTTGTAGAATGCAGCTTGTTCATTGTTCTACTAGAACTAACTAACTGTTGCATAAAAGTGTACACATGTAGTCTGAGTGAATATTCTGTTAATGGATGCTGATATAAGCTGTAAGTGACTGTCTCTGTTGATGCTGGTAGCTGAGACAGAACATGCGCAGAGGGTCCCGGATGCAGATTCAACCCAGCAAATGAGGCTGAGAGAGAGACAACGATTCTTTGAGGAGGTGTTTCAACACGATGTGGATGTCTACCTTTCCTCTGCACACCTGCAGATAGATTATAAGAGACGTGAGTTTAAGCACACACATAAAAGGGTGGGACTCTTTTCATTAAAAAAATAAAATAAATTATATATATATATATATATATATATATATATATAGTGTTATAACAATTTAACCATGTTAAAATATTACATTTTGAAGTTCTGTATTTTACTTAAACAGTCTTTTAAAACTGTTATAAACTATTGATGCACACAAATATACATACATGCACACCTACATACGTACATGGTTTGTTTTATTTTTTAAGTTCACTTTTAATTTTCACTTTATTCTAAACAAACAAACATACACAAGATTATAAGTAGCCAAATACACCATATTCACCTCTAATAACTGTCTTTGTATCCTATGTTCAGTGTTGGGTTTCAACATCACTCATTACTAGTTTCTCATTTCAAAATTAATATTGTTGCTTTACTTATTACTTTCTGGCAACAGTAATTAGTTACACTACTAGGTACATTACTTTTTCTTCACGCCCCACAGAAGTTGTAACTGTGTATCTTCCACATAAAATTCTTCTAGAATGTTACTAACAACATATTTCTGCCTCATTTGACCAAAATCCACATTGGATTGAAGTCAGAAGTTACTGAATCGCTCAGTAGTGATTGATAGTGACATTCAAGTAGAAGTGTTGTATTAATCTCATTAATTGTCGTGTAGTTTGAAGCTAATTGTAATTTCTCTGTTACCCATATATGATTATATTTCATTATGTATTTTATGAAATCAAATAAGTTTGTAAGAAACTGTTTCATTTTCCAAAAAAAGATTTTAAATTTAGTAATATAATGTACCATATGCTGATCAGAGGGATGTGGGTGGGATGTAATGCCAAGTAAAGCCACACATTACACAACAATGTTCAGATCATATTTTTTCCTGACAAAATCAATATAATGCAATATTTCTATCAGCTGAATGTAAGCTTTTACATTTTCCAAGCTTGCCTTCTGCACTGGGGACATCAAATACATGTGCGAGTCGTAAAAATTATGAAAATAAATCTAGGAATTATTATTTGATTGTTGGATTTTAAAAGTAATATTATTACAGTAACTAGTTACTGCCCAACACTGCTCATGTCTGACTCTCCTATTGCAGCTCCCTTGGGAAGTATTTCATCAATGGAGGTGAACATCGATATGCTAGAACAGATGGACCTGATGGACATCTCTGATCAGGAGGCTTTGGATGTCTTCTTCAGTGCCAGCGGAGAGGAAGGATCACTGACATCCCCTCTTCCAGGTACATACTCCAAACCAGTCTAAATAGCAGTCAACATTTTTATAGGTTGCTGGTTGGTGTTCTTGCTTGACTGCAGTATCCAACAACAGTATCAGGTGGTAGGGGAGAGGATCCACTGTCTGCATTCCCTTATGGTATTTGTAGTAGAATTTTATAGCATTGCTCATGTCACTTTGTTGTTGAAAATTGCCGGTAGTGGAAAAAATTTAGATTTTTTTCTAACCATGCACACTGTTTCCTGAAAGGTTTCCTGTAGTATGCAAAGTAGTACTTTTTCTATCCTCACTGCAAAGTACTGCTGGAAGTAAAGTTACTGCCAATAAGATCATCATTTTTAGTATGTGGAGGACAGACTAACCTGATCTCGTGAAAAAAATCAGCAGTTTTCAAGTTGTCAAATTTGTATGATGATTCATGCAATGTGGTTTGTACAAAAACTTAAGATTTTTAAAAGAAAAGCACACTTGAAGGTCCACCTCAAAACCTAACCATCAGTGGGGCGCAGACAGACTGTATGAAAACTTATGAATGAGACAATTATTCGCAAATATGAAGCCATGTGAATTAGCCACCATGCATTTGCCAAAATGTAAAATAGTGTGTTGTTGTGCCAAGTGAGGGTGTTGAATTTGCATCCGGAGTTAAACAATGACAAAACATATGTAATTAGTTGGGAAGTCGTGACCTAATGGTTAGAGAGTCGGACTCGTAATCCAAAGGTTGCAGGTTTAGAGTCTCGGGCCGGCAGGGATTGTAGGTGGGGGGAGTGAATGTCCAGCGCTCTCAATACCACGACTGAGGTGCCCTTGAGCAAGGCACCGAACCCCCAACTGCTCCCCGGGCACTTTTTAATTTCTGGCAAAAAAAGTAATATTATGTGATTGACCATTGATAAGGTTGACAAGAGTTTGACTTTATGCAAATGAATAGTGGTGAGATGCAGTGAGCGCTGAAGTGTAGACAGTGTTTTGCCTGATACACCTGGATACTATAGTCAAGCTAAAACACTATTTAGCATTTTTTTCCCTTAAACCAGATAAGTGCATCCCACAGCCAATTTCATTAGTCAGCTCATTCATGAAGTCACCTGGCAAGAGAAGTTTTAGAAGGTCGGTATAGTTTTAATATTGTGCAGAGTCTGGCATGACCAGGGTTTGAAATTAACACCCACAAAACTGCCAAATGCGGGTGGAAACCTTGTGACAGTAAAACATATCAACTCACTAGTCAGTTTGGTAGGTTATGGTTCATAAATGATGTACTCCAACCGGGACCCTCCAACATTAGAACAACAAAACATAAAGAGTGTTATGGATTTGGACAAGATGTGCCATGTTTTAAAATTCCTATACTTTTTTTTATAAATGATAAAAAGCACATTGATGAACGCAGCTAGCCAAAACACTTGTGTTTTTATCTCCTGCTTTGACCCCAATTAAAGATTTAAAGAGTGCAGACCAATCTTTGTAAATACAAAAACAAACAAACTAACTATTTTTATTGTATCCACAGACATTGATTGACTGAAAGCTTTCAATTAAATGATTCCGAATCAGATTTAATAATAAATATATTTAAATATAAATCTAAACCAGTCATTTCTGTTTATTATCTAGTGTATTCCTGGTATTTTGCTTGTAGAAGTTCTGAATGGCTGGTAATAGCCAAGTTGGCTGGTGAGTGAAAAAGGTAACATGATCAATTAAATATTTAGAATTGTTTGCTGGGTGTGGTTTGTCTTTAACTGTTTTAGGGGATTAAGACACACACACACACACACACACACACACACACACACACAGAATCAAAAAAAAAAAAAAAGCCTGGTTCACTTTAGCAATGACATCAGATAATGAACTGCCATTGAGATGAACTGTTACAGATGACTTGTAATTGTGTATTGACACGGGTTCCTTTAGTATCGGCTGTGAGGTGGGGTCTTCAGCTCAACTGGTTCAAAGAAAAAAGAAACTACGGCAGCAATTGAAACACTTTCAGTGTGAAAAGGGCTTGAAGGGTTTCACAGAGACAGGTGTGATTTCTCAGGAGACCGATTTCAGTGTCGTCTGTCAGGTCTATGTGCTGTTGCATAAAATGGCTTAGAGCACTTTAGTATTGTCATTAAAGAGAGACTGCTTTCTAGTAAAAACCCTCTTATTGTTAAACATTTTTCATAGAAGTGTCATAAGAAGTAGTCACTCGTTGTATGTTGAAACCATGTAGTTCAGATCTTCTGCACTTGTAGTTAAAATGCCACAGTGAACAGTCCAAGTAAATTAAACAGCCATTTCTTTTCCAGCTCTTGGCCACACTGATGTAGAAGAGGATGGATTGAGGAGAAATGACATGTCCTTGAGAATTTCTGACCCTCGTGAGATCAAATCCCGTATTTTGTCCACTTCCTCCAGCTCCACCTGTGACAGTCAGGCCTCCAATGAGGACGGATCAAACACTCCCGTCGTCCAATCAGATGATGAAGACGTGCATGAAGATAGCCTGTTACCAACAGGCCACACGATGCCACAAAAGAGCAGTCTGCTCTCTCAGTATAAACTGCCTTCTCAGTAATTACTGACCATTTGGGAAGTGTAACATGTCTAGGTTGAGACTGTTTCATGGGTGGGTTGACTGGTTTTAGCCATAAATCAATCTACATTATGAACGCTTGTGAAATTCAACTCATTAAAGGCCCCTATTGTGTCACACTGGGAGTGTCACGCTTTGACAGGCCTGCATTTTTGTATTGCCACTTGCGTATTACCAACATTTTACTGTATCTTTTGCATTGGAATATAGGTTTATAAATATACACCTCACCAATATTTTGCAATGCTCTTTATAAAGACTGATACTGCTCCATAGAGAGACTAAATGAACCGTGGACAATATCAGGACAATAGACTATAAAGTAGGGGTGCGATGTTGGGGAATTAAACCTGGGTGTTCTTTGACACGTCTTGACTTGTGAGCATTTGCACTACCCACTGTTTCACAGCACCAACAGGCTTCATTTGCTTTAAGCTAAAACAAATTATTTCTTTTGATTTGGGGCGAAACCCACTCTTGACAGTTTTTGTGAGGTTGACTCTAAAACTGGTTGTGTCAGGTTTGTTTTTTCACAACGTCAGATCTGTATTATTCTTTTTTTGTTTTGTCTTTGACCACGTGTTGGGAATATGTCCTCGCTTCTGATGTCCACACAACCTTATGCTTTGCTTTCCAAATAAAGCCAAATGCCACCAAAGAGTTATGGGTGAAAATTGTTTATTTCCAAAATGTTAGTGAATGAGAAACTGACTGAGGTTAATGCTACTATTATCTCTTTAAATCAGTAAAGAGTTCTGATGCACCTTCTCTTTCCTTATGATTATGTTCTATGTTTCAGTAAAGTAGTGAAGTCATCAAAATTACTAAAAATGCAGTTACAGTAACAATTAAAATGTTAATGTAGCATTGGTCATTTGTCCTGCATTAGGTTTTGATAAGTTTTCTGTGAGTCACTAAAAAGTAGCAGTCAGCTAATAGAGGGTTAATGAATGTGTTATTACTTATAAATTAGTTAATGACCGTTACTAGAATAGCAAGAAAGTTGTTGGTTCAAAATTCAGTCAGTGGTGTCCAAACATTTTGGATGACCTGGAGGTATTTTTCTTTGTGATTCTAATGTGTGAAGTTCTTGAAATGCATTACATTTTTGCAACATGCAACCCACTTAACAAAAGCCAAAAAGTTCCACTTCATTTTAAACTCACCCCAGACTGCACATTTAGGCCTGTAAAAATGACAGGCTAGTAAAGTGACGGTACGTTCCTGAACAGCAGTCTGTTAATGTGAATGCACTTTGCTGCCTCGACCAAAACCCTCATTACAGGAATGTAGTGCGGTGTCATTCAAGCAAATGTTATTCAAAGACAAACAAAAGAGAAAAGGCTAAAAATATTACTGAGCTGTCAAAATGGTACTTTTGACAAGTTATGGTTGATATAAAGGGTTGGGCTTACATTTGAGATGATAAGAAGATTTTCATGTCAGTCAGTGACACACATGGAGGGCGGGGAGTGCTACTTGTCCAATCAACAATTTATGCATCTTATAAAACCATAAATTGTGGGATATCAAAAGAATATAAGTAGAACTGTAATTAGCATGCATTTATGGTTTCACAAATTGGGCACGTTTGCATGACTTCAAAGTACTTGGATATGGTGCAAAAGCTCTATATGCTTTTCATGATGCCTTTTTTGGAGCTTGACAGGTGTGGTCTGTATTTGCTGTTGTATTTATCTTTTGTGTGAACTACCTGTAATTGAAGTGAAATAAGGGTGGTCACCTCGTGGTCAGCATTGCTGGTAATGAAGATGTTGTAGGTGTGACCTTTGAACTGGTGATTAACTGACACCTGGTTGGGCTTGTGACTTTAGGAACTTTAATTTGGGTTTGGATGTAATTTGAATCCATGCTGATTTTTATTTTTTTTTAAACAAAATAGCTTTGTTGTATTTGTTTTTACAGTAATGTTTTCTTCTTAACCTAACAACACTTTTATGAGGTTTATACTTAAAACAAGAGTGGGATAGGAATCTAAGCTTTTTTTATAGGTATATTTTCTGAAAATGTTATTTCACACAATCTTAAGTAAATCATATTTAAGTCTTAAATTTAACTTCTTGTAAGAATATTTACAGATTTGTACTGGAACACACCTGATTAAACATTCTAGGGGTTTTTTCTAGGTATTATTCTCCTTTAATCTGCTCTGTCCTCCTATAGAAACATATGTAATGCCCCTCTCTCTCTCTCTATAATGTCTGTATGTGTACTCTGCATAACTAACACTGCCCCAGGGTGTAGTTACTCGTACTTCTGCACTACACAGGTGTGATTGTGCTCTCAGTTCAAGGCAGAAGCAGGTCTGAGCGTGAGACCTCATGAGATTCCAGTGTTAAAGCTTTCTACCTCATATTATGAACTGAAATGATTATGGCTACAGTGATGTTGAGCTACTTGCTGCTTGTGGTAAGTACAGTTTGTACTGTTGTCAGTTATTCAGTAGGTTCATTCAAGATTCAGAGAAATTTATTCTGTTGCTTATTCATTGTTGATTTCTCTGTATTTGTTCTGATATTGTGATTATTGGGACCTAGATCTTAATCAGTAATCTGGGCAGTAGATTTAATAATATAATTATCATCAATATAATAATACTATAATTATTATTATTAGACATTGGTATCCCTTTGAGCATTCTGTTGACTATAATGCACTTGTGTGTCAACAAACTCTCAGTAGAGTATTAGTAGGCTGTCTGATTAATATCTGCTAACTCTTTATAGTTCGCAGTCTCCCAACAGATAAATTACTGACTATAAGTAACTTTGCAAGAACATGTCAACTTATTCTAACACTAACCCTACCAGTCTTCTAATACTTAGTATATATGTAGGTGCAACGTTACTTATAGTCAACAGAATGTTTTAAAGGGACCATCAAAATAAAGTGAACCTGACATTTTATGGACGTGTTTTTAAATGTGTATTCCTGTAACACGAGTGCCTATGGAGTTTCTGGAGGTCAGTTGAGAAAAACAGCAACAAAAGACAGTGCAATTTATAGCCTTTTCCAAACCTGTTTCACAACTTTGAATTCTCTCAGGTAAACATAGAGTACATTTCAAGTTCAAAAAGTCTCAAAAAGTACGCTAAAATGTGTCATTTGACCCTGCCTTCATGGCAGAAATGACTAAAAATGATCTAAATGTTAATGATTGAAGGGCATTTTTAGTGGTAAAGCAATGTTCATATCATCTAGGTGAAGTGCATTTGAAACATTTCTCTTAGCTTTAGGTTTATTCTGCTCTTAATGTTTAAAGCCATACAGTAAATAACACATACTGTTTCTGTTGAAAGGGAATGATCTGTCTGTGCAGCACAGAGCCTCTCAGACGCCATAAAAGATCCTGGATTATAGACTCGTTTGACATTGTAGAGGAACACCCGGGGCCTTTCCCTTATGAACTGGGGCAGGTAAATATAATTTCTCTCACTGCGGGTATTAAATAATAAAACAATTTGATTGGAGTGGTATGTCATTTTGGTTAAAGATCTGGGTTTGTTGCTGGCTTGGGTCAATTAAAACTCCCTTCAAATGCATTCATGTAAATTTGAATTAAATTAGCCACAAACCAGAGGATGTTGAATTGGAACGACAGGAATTTATATATTTAGTATAAATTTAGTTTGTGCTCTTTTCTTTTCTTTTCTTTTCTTTTCTTTTCTTTTCTTTTCTTTTCTTTCGTTTTATAAATGCATACTTTTATTGAAGTAGTATGCCTTAAAATGATCAAAAGTTAGAGTAAAGAATTCTACATTGTTGCAAAAATGTTGCATGAAACAAAAAATATATTGATCTTTGCATGCATCATAGAATTCTAATATATATATATATATATATATATACATACTGTATCCAGAAAAAAATATGAAACCATTTTCAAACATGTCTTGAACACCAAATCAGCATATTAGAATGATTTCTGAAGGATCATGTGACACTGAAGACTTGAGTAATGTTAAACAATCAGCTTGCCCACACAGGAATAAACTGCATTTTTAAATATATTAAAATAGAAATCTTGATTCAAATTGTAATGAATAATATTTCACAATATACATGACATATCTGATTAAAAACTACATTAAATTCCTTGCATAAAAAGTATCAGTTTAATGACAAATTATCAAGTATTGCAAACAAGGTGCCATGATGTTGTAAAACTTGCCATCCTTATAAAATGTATTTGCCAAATGTCTAGATTAAACTGGACCGTAGCTATATAGTGGAGTTCAGATTAAAAGGAAAAGGTGTGGATGAAGACCCAAAGGGTGTCCTGTCCATTGATCCACTCACAGGGGTCATTAAAGTCCACCGGAAAGTCGACTATGAGCAATACAGCGTTCTGATGGTAAGTAGAATCAGATTTTTTAGTAGATATAGGTAATATTAAGGGTTTATGTCTCACTTGGGACGAAGAGGATTAAGTAAACAATATTAAGTGTAGGTTGGAACTAATTTCATCGTCCTTTCAAAGCTGACCTTCCAAGCAAGAAATAAGTCCAACTTGGCCATAGATACACAACTAGGCATGGAGGTCAACATACTGGACCTCAACGACAACCCGCCGGTATTCCAGAGGAGGGTTTATGATATCACTGTAAACGAAGCAGCAAAACAAGGTCAGTATCATTACAGAACTGGTGAATTTTCATCAACTGTAATTAGGTGTATTACAGGTTTGATGTACTGCAAATTAATATGTAAATCCTACCCACCTTATTTTTCCCGTAAGAGTGGGAAAATGTAATGCTTCTGGCTTCCAGCTATTTCTAGCTGCACAAAACAGCTCGTTTTGCTGCGTGATGTTGCAAACCGGAGTCTTACCATTGTATTTTAATGTTTTATCTTAATTTGGAATACACTGGTTTGTAGTGCAAACAGTTTTACTGTTTTCTGCACTTTGTTATTCTTCTCGTTATTTCTAATGAACCGGGAGTCTCGCACATTCACAGAAAACGGCTTACTTCTGTGTTCAAAAATAAGGTGGATATGGCTGTTTTCTCAATTATGGACATGTCTGGTCTTGACTTTTAGAAGTTAAACTCCCTTAAAACAGAGTTGTTGCTTTTTTAACATTCGGACTAGTTAAGTTTCTGACTAGTTTCTGAGCCATTTATAATTTCTGTCACATTTTAAATCACCATTCATTCTGAAATGGAAACGATAGTGGTGGAAATTAGTTTCTAGCATCATAAATACACACAAATACAATTAGATTGTTTTCTTTTTTGCATAATCTGACAAAATTACATCTTTATCAGAAATTACATTCAATAAAAATGTTTTTAAACATTATATCTTAAATGGGACAATGGTAATATTTGATGTAAATTTCACACAGCAATAACTGAAATATATTTGTTCTGTATCACCAAAATTGCATAAATAATGAAAATTATTATGATGTTTTTTAATAAAATCTGAAACTATAATTATCATATTAACCTTCATGAAAAACATACTCCTATTGTTGAAGAAACACTATAAAAAGAAATGTTGCTTTTATGAATAAGCTTTTATTTATAAGCCCTCAAAATATGAATTAGTAATGGCAAATATGTAAAATATGTTTACTTCACTGAGATTTTAAAGAGAAAAATGTACTATTCACGCATTTTTCAGTCATTTCAAACCCATACAACTTACTTTCTTCTGTGGAACACAACATTTTAAACAAGTTGGTTGCTTTTTTTCCATACAATTACAATAAATGTTTTTTTTTTTTTAAAGAGCACCATGAAAGTAATATGAAGGTGGTCCTTATGACTTGTGTGCTATATTACAGTTTTTTTTTGATGCCATATCTTTTTGCGACAAAACTTTTATATCCCCAAAATAAGTAACAGTGTCTGATTTTAAGGCTTCAGATCTGTTCAATTAATTGCTTGATCCACTTCAAATTACTACTTCATTGATTAAGTAGCAGCAGTTAATGGCTTATAAAAATCCTCAAACGATGAGCAAATAATAGATTTGAATTTTCTGAATAAATATACCTTAAAGAAATGAAGTCACGGTCTTTATATTGTCTGTTTGCAGGTGGTTTTATTGTAGGTGTTTTAGCAATTGATAAGGATGCACCAGGAACTCCGAATTCAACCATCGATTACAAAATGATTTCTGTCACTCCAACAACTAAAAATGTGGAATTCTACATCCAAGAAAGTGGTGCAATATCTTTCAAAGGATGCTTTGATTATGAGGTAAAATCAAATAAATGCATCATTTTCAAGTACAGAAATAATTACTTAATAATTACTTGAACAGTGCATAATATACTATAGCCTATAGCATATGCATGCCTTTAAAGCCAGTGTGTCATGCTAGGATTGGGATTTTCAGCAAAAAGACATGAGCTATCATGTTTGTGCCTGACAGACCAACAGGCATCACAGTACAGTTTCACGCTTCATGTAACATGTGAAAACATGTCTTTAAAATATCTTAACATTTGCTAAGTTATTTAAAGTTTGCGTGTGAATTTTTAGAGTATGTTTAAGAAGAGCCTAACCGGTTTTCTTTTCAGGTGGCTAATAAATACTCTATAACAGTTGAAGCAAAGGACCGTGGAGTCGTAAAGCTGTCAAGCACAGCAACCGTAATTGTCAACCTTCAGGATGGCAACAATCACTTACCAGTTATCACAGGGCAAACGGTTAGTGTTAAGGGGATAGCTTAACAGATTTTTTTCATGTAATCAAACATTTGCTTAGTCACTGACTTCCATTGATATATTTTTTTCTCCATGCAGTTAAAGTCAATGGCTACCAGCAACTGTTTGTTTTCCAACATTCTTCCAAATATATTATGAAATGTTACAAGAATTTTCATTTTTGGGGCAACTGTTTTTACATTTTCACACTTCACTAGGGTTCAGCTAATGTGTTGGAAGACACAAATGGTACATCACCTCTCAAAATACATACAGCTGATGCTGACACGCGTCTCACTGCTGCATGGAGGGTCAGATACTCCATACAAGGGGATAAAGGTGGCCACTTTGCCATCCACACTGATCCAGACACCAATGATGGAATCCTCACAGTGGTTAAGGTATGTTTGCACACTCTAGGCATCTATTCTGTAAATGTCATCTATTCTGTCAATATCAGGGATATTGACTCATTTATATGTCATTAGTAGGGTAAGATGTGGTAAAATGCACATCAGTTGCCCCATTGGGCATTTTACTGCATTTTATACTCTCTGCATTGTTTTTGTCTTGACCACAGATTACCCAAAAAAGACACATTTCAGTAACTTTTCGGATTGTTAAATCTTTATTAATGTAAATAGAATGAGCATAGATTTGGTCTCGGCGGACTAGATCTGCTATGCTGCTGCTGCAGAGAAAGTAGACTTGCTTCTGCTAAATGCTCGGATCATAAAATTAAAAGGAAACATGCTGCTGCAAGAGAGAGGGGAAGATCCTTGTAGCAGATCTAACGGACACGCATAGCGTACAGACACGGTGTTCATTGAGTACGTTAATCTGATTGGCTTGGGAAAAATTGCTGGGGTCCTGACACACGGGACCCCACATATTTGCATGCTTTGCGTGGTGGGTAAACACGCTACTGGTCATGAACTGAGAAACCAAAAGAGGTTATTGTAAGCACCACCTACGCAGCTTAAATCAATACTTGCTTCTACATCACTGCCTGTTGAGCCTTGTCCATCGATTCGCACATGTAGTGTTTACAAGAAAAGCCAACGCGCAGGTCTATGCAGAAACCAAACTATAAAAATGCTCTGAAGACAACAAGAAGCTGTGCAGTGGCGAGCAATGGAAAAACAGTGTCAGTGTTATCTTCCTTCTGGTCCCAACGTTAGGAAAGAGTGAATTAACTTTATTTTTAATGGGTATTTAATTATCCAGACCATGTAAGTAAGAACTTGGTCCATTTTTCACTTCATTTTACCACGGACAGGGGCGGACGGGGACAAAATTTCAGGCCGGGAAATAACTCATCCAGGCCATCCCATACACCCACAACATTTCTGAAACAAGGACAACCCTTTTAGCCTATTTGTATGACCATCACATAAAAGGGTCTAAATCCGTAGTCTCAAACTCAATTCCTGGAGGGCCACAGCTCTGCAGATGTTAGCTCCAACCAGCTCCAACTCACACCTGCTTGGAAGTTTCTAGTGATCCTGAAGAGCTTGATTAGCAGGATCAGGTGTGTTTGATTGGGGTTGGAGATAAACTGTGCAGTTTGAGACCAATGGTGTAAATCTTTAGTTGGGGCCGTGGAAAATAAAGGTTCTCCCTTGAACAGCACCTTCACTTCCCTTTTCCTTTTCTTCATTTTCTCCAATATCTCTGTCTCTCCCTTTATTCTTGTACCTCTCACTTCTCTACCAGCAGGTCTAATGTTATAAACACAACTGTGTCCACCTTCTTGCAAAACAACAACCTCATTGCAATTTGTTTGCACATAATGTTGTTATTTCTCTTAAAATGACTTAAATACCCAAGATTTAACAAACCTATAATTCATACAAATATATTAAAACTAATTTTCTAAAGTGCCTAAATTCCAAAATTAGTACATTATAAAATCCTAATAGGCCTACTGAACACACTATTGAATATTTGGGCTGACTGATTGTTGTGTTGCTGTCTGCTCTAGCTCCTTTCCTTCCTATAATAAATTCATGTGAATATCTGTCTGCTAAAATCGATAGTGATAATGGTGTAGGAACAACCTAGGATAGCCTAAAAGGTGCTAGCAGTTTAATACTCAATTAGGTTAATAAAGACAAAACTACAGTAGCGTATTACAGATGAAACTAAGCTGCACTTGAAGCCCTGAACAGGTTAGTAATTTTGCAACATTAACTGCTTCTTCTGTTCACTTCCTCTCCTTCCTCGAGTCCCGTGCATCAACTGTTTGACTGAAGCGCGGAACAGACGTGAAGCGCGGTGCTGCTAGTCAAGATTCGATGCAGGATTTTCAAAAAGATTGAAACTAAAAGTCGATGCTGTGCCGACTAAGTGTTTTCATTACGTGGTCACTATTGCTTTTTCTCTTCTTCTTACAGATCGTTTGATATGTATTAATGTATTTTTGACCTAAATCACAACAGCATCCATCTATGAGGAATTTACGCGGTCAAACTATTAGCCAATCATAGCAGTGGGCGTTTACTTCTGAGTCTACAATCCGCCACGCCTATTCAAACAAAGCGTTGAGGAGGGTTAAAAACAGGACAGAAAATAGCTCATTACTTCTAAATTATGATGTATTTTGATGTAAAAATCTTGATAACATTATAAGTGGACCTCAGAGAACGGTACAACAAACAAACCAAAAAATTACCCCTTTAATGTTTTTAGATTTGTGGATTAAATATATATATATATATATATATTAAGAAGTGAAAGATTTGTAAGGGTGAGGGCCCGAGCAGCATGTTGGTACTAGTGTTATTATATTCACCTTTAATCCTTACTTACTTTCATGATGTTATTATTCAGTAATTCCACAAGTTAGATGAACATTTCAGTCTTTGCTATTCATTAAAATCGATACTAATTAGGTGAAATCATTCAGTTAGAATTCACAGTCTTGCTATTATGACATATGTTCAGTAAAAATGCCTGTAAGTCATGGAATAAATGTACCTGCTATACTGATATTGTGTGTATTGTTTTTATGCAATTCTTTGCCAGCCTTTAGACTATGAAGAAAACGTTGAACAAAAACTCACCATCTTTGTAGAGAACGAAGAGCCATATTTCTCTTGTGAGATAAAAGAGAGATCTGCAGATGGGCTTTGGACAATCATCAGAAATCCACCAAAACCGTCCTCTGCGGATATTACCATTACTGTAGAAGACGCCAATGACCCTCCATTCTTCCCAGATCCAGTAAGAAAAGTAATTTTGGAAGAAAATGGTGCTGTTGGAGCTTTTGTAGACAAAGTGACAGCAGTCGATCCTGACACGGGACGTCCCCACAAACTGGAGTATGTATTCAATCATCAGAATCACTTGGCTCCAAAATATCTCTGGACAATAAAGCCATAGTTAAAATGTGTCCTGTAATGTGTAATTGTGTATAAAATACCAAACCATGGGGCATGACCATGATATGCTTGATATTTTTATCTAATTTAGTAAACGTGTCCAAATACTTTTTTTGCCACTCCATATGAAGAATCCAGACAGTATGTTTGTTATGTTTGTTAATAATAAACCATTTATTTTCTCCCGCACCAGGTATTCTATTGAACAAGATCCTGCAGGCTGGTTCAGAGTAGACAAAACAACTGGGGAAATCTTTGTAAAAGAGTCATTGGACAGAGAGTCAAGTCATGTGACCAATGGGACATATATAGTCACTGTCCTTGTGACAGAGAAGGGTAATACAATATAACTGTTTTGCATTTGGCTTCCAAATAACTGGTAACGACTACATCTATCCATCCATCCATCCTTGATTGAAACCATTTGTAGTGTCTCAGAGATGCTGGAGCCTATTCCAGCATCTTGGGCTATAGAAAGAGACAAAACCTACATAGTTTACTAAAACTGTGATCATCTCTATAGAAGTATTATTTAAAAATGTTCTCTGATTTTTCACACCAGATGACCATCCTCCAATGACAAGCACTGCTACCATTCAGATCTACATTGAAGACAAAAACGACAATGTCCCTATTTTAAAGGAGAACATGGTTTCTGTCTGTCAGTCCGATGAAAAGTCAAGTACAGAGATCACAGCCTATGACCTTGATGGAGATCCATACAGCGGTCCGTTCAGTTTTGAAATTATGGGAGATCATAAGGAAGAATGGAGCTTTGACCCAAGTTATGGTAAATAATAGTATATATATATATATACACCCATAAACAACAACAACATTTTATATAGTGCATAATATAGAACCTATATATAGTGTTCTCAGCATTAGGTTAGATTTTACTAAGCTCTGATGTAAAACACATGGTCATCACCTTTCATCTGTTTTGCTTTGTCTTTTAGGTAACACAGTGCATTTGGTGAAGGATAAAAGCGTCCATGCCAGTCTGTACACACTGATTGTGAAAATCTCTGATAAGCAGGGCAAGTTTGTCCTACAGAATCTCTCTGTTGCTGCGTGTGATTGTGCGGTTTCACCAAACTGTATGATGCAGCGCAACACACAGCAAAAAGCAGGAAGTGGCATGATAGGAATTACTATCTTTGCCACGCTGATGATTTTGGGTGAGCACAGGATTCTGTTAAATTTCCTATTAAATTATTAATACATTTCCGATCCTGTGTCCTACTATTATTGGGGCAGGAGGATAGCTAAGTAACATCAAAAATTGTTTCTCAAATTTCACATATTAAGTTATATTGATGTGACCAAATTTGGTAGTTGCAAATTGATTTTGTGTGGTTTCATGACAACTTCAAACATTTTTTGCTAAATGTTTGAATTATGGCAAAATGTTAGCAAGATTGATTGAACTGGTTCTAAATCTCCATCAACGTAACCGAACATTAAACACTACCAAGTCTCAATTGTTTCTCATCTTGTTAAAAACACAAAAAATAATACTAAAATAAGCACTCCCCGTGAATTTTTACTCTCAATTAAGGTCCTGCAAAGCATGAAATATTCTTTTTAAAATGTGTATAACGTTTTCTGTTATGTACTAGCAAAAAATAAATAAATAAAATAAACCACCAGAAAAATATATATCAAACCTATTCCCATTCTGCTATCAAGTGAAAAAAACATTTAAACAAAATAGTTTCTTTAGTCTATTCTTTTGGGAGTGTTGTTTGCTTTTTTAATCCAAACTGAATGATTTACACCTGAAATTATGATTTCCCATTAGAAAAATACACAAATATATGTGCACTAAGTTGTAATATTTTCATTTTGTTTTTAAGAAGTAAATCAACTTGAATCTGAAAGCTGTTTTTCCTTTCAGCATGTCTGTTGCTGGCTCTTACTTGCTCTTGTGGGCCTGTGAAGACTCTGGTGCAAGTAGACAATGTCTTAGAAGATGCCCTTCTGCCTTCTAACACCGAGAAACCTGGCACTGATTGTGTGGTAATATATTAAATTAAGATTTCTTAAAATGGCACTTTCACAGTGATGTTTAATACAAATATAGCAAATGAATGTTCTACTCTATTATATACATTCATAAAGGTCCCGGCTGCTCTATTAAAGAAGGCATCTGTTAGTCACTCGATGGAAGCAACTCTTATTGATAACAGGGTTCAACAGACAGCGGACATTCAGAGGGTACGCTAAACATTTTTATTTGTCATAAAATCACAAATGTCATTCTTTACACTGTAAAGCATTGTATTGTATTCATTTTTTGTTGTTGTTGTTGGTTGCAGGTCTCTAGCAAAAGTATAGCCACTCATAGTCTCCCAGTTCAAATGGATGAGTGCTGGTCTAGAGGCAGATCCCAGTGTTATTCCAGTGAGGTAATACAGCAGTTCAACAGTGCATGTATGAAATTGTCTCAAAATTTAGTTTGAAAGTAAAAGAGGAAGTATTTACTGTACTGTCTTCTGTTCTTAAAAAAACAGACGTGGAGACAGTATCAGAGTGACAACCGCTACCAGGTAAACCTTAATCATTTTATGAAACGTCTGAACTTGTTACTGTTCAGTGAAACTCGTTAAATCAGTCATCTAAAGGGTTTTCTTACACCCTTAGGGTTCAACATTTAGTAGGAGGAACTCACAAAGAAGACAGGGTGCCTATTCCATCAGCCGCTCGACATTACAAAGCTTGCTCTCTCAGGTACGTTCGCCAGATTAATTCAACATTCATTCATTCATTCATTGACTAAACATATTTCTTTCTCAACTTTCAGAGGCTGCATTCAATACAGTGTGTAGAAAATGAATTGCTTGATTATGAACCTCAGCTTTACGCCCTTGAGGACAACTCTGATTTGAAATTTGTAGACCTGGACCCCATAGACCTGCCTATGAATGAGTTTAATCCTGAGCTGCTCTCAGACCTTGGACCAGCATTTAAGCATCTGGCTTCTATCTGTAACCCAGGGACACTCTCAAAACCAGAAGTGTTGAAGAATGGGATCAGATAGTCTAGTGATCAAGAGGAAGAAGATATTTCACCTTCTTATTCAGGACTGGTCACTTTGCTACCAATTGTTTACAATGTTATGTCTTAAATAGGTTGGTATGATAGCCTTGTTTCTTTTGTTATTTCTGAGAAAAATGGCAATTATTGAAACATGCCAATATTCACACATTCAGTCAAACATTAGGTCAGAGAACGTTGGGTGCATATTTTTACAACCTACATTTATCAGTTTGCCACTTGTCAATCTTACCATTGGCAAGTGAAATTCACACTTTGATTTTTGAGATATATTTCAAGTGCAATAAAATGCACCTGCAAAGACAAGTTATTGGTACCTCAATTTGAGAAACTGCAATTATCTGTAGTTCGTTCATGTTTAGGTATCTTATAATGCAGGTAAACACATTGTGCTCAGGGTTACATAGAATTAACCTTTTCTGTACTGTCTGTTTGTGAGATGATTGTATACCTTACTATTTTACATTTAATGCCTTTTTTATCCTTCACAGTTAAAATGTAGAAAAAAAAATAAGAATCTACAAAAACGTGAAGGAAATAGTTAAGAAATGTATGATTGGCCTGCACCAATGTATTTTTGATTGAACCAATGCTTGTGGGAAAAAATGGTGTCGGTTTCTTCCTAAATAAAATGTTTGTTTAGTGAATGTTTTCTTCTGCGATCTCTATAATCACACAACTGTCATGCATTCTTTTCATTTGTGAAAATAAAGATGATTTTTCATGACCACACTGGATGTGGAGTAATATTAAATATCCATAGCTTACTGTCCCACTTGTCTAAAATAAAACAGCAGCCTCTACATTTTGCCAAATGCATGTCAACAATGACAGGAATAGGTAAAGACTTTTGTGATTTTGGAATCAGTCCTTTACCTCAGTTTTGTGTTAGGCAAAATAGATAATTCCTCCGGTCATTTTATGTTGACTACTACAAAAAAATTTATTTTTAGTGTTTTAGTTATTTAGTGTATATAATACAGAAAATGCAGAGTGCAACTTGGGTGGTAGATTGTCGGTCCTGGAAATGGAGGTTTAGATTTTTAGCAGATAACTAAAATAGTATTTGTTAAGGGTAGATAAAGACCTGAACTTAAAGTTTTATGGGAATAGAGAAAAAAAAAGAAGAAAAAAAAAGGCTGTTCCATTAAGTAGACTATTCTAGATTTTAAGGTTAGCATGGACAGACAATATGTAATGTTGCCTGATGAGAATAGATTATAGGTGCAGACAGACATTCCATAAAGACAGTATTTGTGGGCCTGTTTAGAACAGTTTTAGGCTATGGGTGTGTTTTCTTCAGTTTTGTTCCAGGACAACCTTGTGGCTTGATTCATGTGCCCTTCACAAAGACGAATGTGACCGATTCCAGCCTTGCTGAAGTATCCCCAGATCATCACGATCCTCCACCAAATTTCACAGTGGGTAGGCCTCTCCAGGTCTCCATCTAACCCAGCGGATCTCAACATTTTGTATGTTTCTCTTATCACTTCAGACGTTTGTTCTATTCGAACGTAAGTGTCCTGTTAAGTGGACATCACAGGACATTCCACCATGACTCCAGTTCGAAGTGAACAAATGTTCCGAAGTGAAGTTAACTGGTCTGGGATGCACAATTCAAGATGGTGACACTGGTGTTCTATGTTACGTTGTTCTCGTTTTTGTGTTTTGTGATGCTTTATTTTATGTTTTAGAGAAGACTTTTATGATTTACTTGGTGGTTCTCTAATTATTTGACTGGGAGGACTCAATGTGTGTCCATAATTATGTTTCTACTCCTTTAATAGTGAAGACAGGTGTTCCTCAAGGATCAATTTTGGGGCCAATTTTATTCTCAATCTATATAAACGAACTTGGTAAAGAAGTCGAGCCAGCAAATGAACACTTTTATGTAGATGACACTATTCTCTACACCAGGGGTCACCAACGTGGTGCCCGTGAGCACCTGGTAGCCCGCATGGAGTCTCTGAGTCGCCCGCCAGTCTGAATTAGCGCCGGGCGATAAACGATATCATATCGAGATTATGATAAAAATTATGTTAATAATGATGATAAGCTGGACATTTTTTACTCAATATGGATTAATGTAACATCATATCACACACCATAAATGAATGCGTCAGCAGCCAGTCAGTGCATGTCGCTAATAAGTCTGTTCTGTGTGTCTCTGTGTGAATGTGTGTCGTTTCGTCTGATACACAAACTCAAACACACATGACTCGAGGTGTTTTCAGCATCTGTGTCTCAATATATGAGGACATGAACACTTCATCTCCAGAACTGCTCTGAGAATCACTTCACCAGCTTCATGCAGTTTCATTTGAGAAAAATGACCGTCAAATACATGCTGAAACTAAAACTTCACGACAATCCGCCAAAATAAAGCCCAGTTTAACTTTTGTATAGATTATATATTATATATATTTGACTTTTGTAATATATTTTGACCGATTATATTACTACTGTATACTAAAATGCAAGTAATAATAATAATAATATTAATAATGTAATTTTAAGGAATATCATACAACCAAGTAATTTTTTTATTATTATTAATTTATACAGTTCATTTATACAGTTCTCTTATCTGATAAAATGAAAATGCTTTTTTTTGGACTGAATCATAAAACACAGAATCCATAAAAAATAAGCCACGCTTTATCATTTGTTTATCTGTATTATATATGTTTTTTTTTAAGTGACATACTTCCAAGTATGGTGACCCATACTCGGAATTCGTGCTCTGCATTTAACCCATCCAACGTGCACACACACAGCAGTGAACACACACACACCGTGAACATACACCCGGAGCAGTGGGCTGCCATTTATGCTGCGGTGCCCGGGGAGCAGTTGGGGGTTCGGTGCCTTGCTCAAGGGCACCTCAGTCGTGGTATTGAGGGTGGAGAGAGCGCTGGACATTCACTCCCCCCACCTACAATCCCTGCCAGCCCAAGACTCGAACCCGCAACCTTTGGATTACAAGTCCGTCTCTCTAACCATTAGACCACGACTTCCCCTTTTATTTGGTTTGGATGTTTTCTGTATTTTCTAGTTCGGGGAACAGACACAGTCTCTATATTGTGATATCTAGGTGAAGGAGTCTCTATGTGCTGAGAATTAATTGACTTCTGTGACATGAGGCGGCTAGCAGACGGTCGGTTTAGCCAGTCTGTCTGGCGAAGTCGAACATCATTAGCGCCGACGTGAATAACAATCTTACTGAATTTACGTTTAGCATTAGTCAGCACTTTTAAATTTGCCAAGATGTCAGGCGCTCTGGCTCCCAGTAAACATTGGACTATGGTGGCTGGTGTCTCTATTTTCACGTTCCGTACAATAGAATCGCCAATAACTATAGCACTTTCATCAGGTTTGTCAGTGGGTGCTTCACTGAGTGGGGAGAGCCTGTTTGATGTTCTGATCGGAACGGAAGAGTGGTGTTTTGACCCACGACTAGGCCGCCTCACAGTCACCCAGTTGCCCTGCTGCACGGACTCTACCGGAACCGAACAATGTACAGGACTCCCTGAGCTAGTCACACCCAAAGCAGTATTTACAGCCCTCACATTCTTACTGTCCTCAACTAAAGTTTGGATGCGTGTCTCTAATTCTGAAACCTTCTGTCAGCCTAACAATTTCCCTGCATTTATCACATGTGAATCCCTCGTCGCCGACAGAGAGAGATAAACTGTACATGTGGCAAACAGTGCAAACAACAATAGCAGGAGAAGAAGCCATTACTCACCGTGATTGAAGAATGATTCACTTACCACTGTTGTTTGATGAACTCGTAAAAAACAGAGCGAGAGAGAAATTAAACGGAGGGAGAAAAAAGAAAACAATCAGCGTAAAAGGGAACATAGGAACATGAAACAGGATTTCTGGTCAAGAAGAGTTGAGCATTGCAAGACATGAAGAAGAAAGAGAAAAATGTACATAGAATAATGTGATATTATCCTTACATTGCAATAGGCTATCTCATTTAATCCCTGGGACAAGCAAAAATATACATATTAATCTTAAAACAAGCGGTTTAAATGGAAGGATTTATGAATTTTCAAATCGGGTAAGTGCTTTTCTTCTCCTGTCCAGTTGGCGGCGGTAATGCTGCATTTTAGATGGATTCCCAGCCACAGTAAAACATCAAAAGAAGAAGAACCAGAAAACAGACAGAGGAAGGAGTTTTCAACAAAAAAGATCAAGATGGGACTTGTGTCTATTCATTCGTTTTTAATAAAGCGCATGACAGCAGTAGCTGAAGAAATATTTAACGCTGTCAAAGACAAT
Organism: Barbus barbus; assembly: GCF_936440315.1. NCBI lineage: Eukaryota > Metazoa > Chordata > Actinopteri > Cypriniformes > Cyprinidae > Barbus > Barbus barbus. The sequence goes on along the minus strand of NC_136763.1, from coordinate 23,133,986 downwards.
ATCACTGAATATGAGCAGGAGCTCGAGCGCCTGAGGCAGGAGAACTGTAGTCTGAGGAGCGCACTGACTGAAACACACCATGGTCAGTCAAACATTCACTATAAACACTGCTCTTTTTCATAGTCCGTGCAAATAACGCGCGGTTTTTTAGACATGAACAATGGTAGAAATATGGAATTATTTTAAATATTTTGTACCATGTAAGCATCATATTAAATGCATATGTAATCGGCCTGTCAGCATTTGCTGTATATTTATCAACCCTAAACCCAAGTGTGTTGTTTTCACGTAACTTAGTTGTTATTATTATAATGACTGCCAGTAATTATTTAAATTATAATAATAACTTTTTTTTATGATTGAATCCCCTGATATGTGAAGAAATAATAATAACAGAAAAAAAAATTCATCTCAGTTTTATTCAGCGCCCCAAACTGAGAAAAACTATGCATTTTGTTGCAGATGTTGTTTTTTATATGGCCAAAAAGATAAAGTTCTGATCAATGAGATATTAAATTTGACATTTTAACAGTTTAGCAGACTACTTGCAAAAAATACTTTATATCTCTCAATATCCTAAATTATTTAAATGCTTATTTTTATAAACAAAAATAAAAAAGCAGATTTAGTTTAAAATAAATAAATATAGTAGATTTAATTTTGTGGGCCAGAATGTAATGCAATGGAAAAATTATACATTTTTCAAATACCTGTTGGATTAAAATACTATATATTTGAACATGGAAATAAATAAATAAATGGTTTATCAGGTAAAGCTGACTTGCTGCAGTCTAGTAAACGTTCACCTCGAAATATTAGTAACAATATAAAAGTTATTCTTAATGCTTACTTTATAAAACATATTAGACGTATACCTGAAGACAATTTTTGCCTTTTATCTGCTAAAAAAGTATGAACTATCAATCAGGTGACAGTGGACATGTAGAAGATTGTGTACAACAGGTTTTTCAGATGTTTTGATTTTGTTAATAATTGAGATTTACACTCAAAATGACAGAGGATCACACACTACGAGTTGTTTTGAACACATCAGCTGGAGTTTGTTTAATAAACGCGCAGAACAACCACCCAATAAAACATTACAATAATAACCTTGAGGTCATGAATGGTTTTACAAATGCTAGAAGAGGGGTGGCTCTAGGGTGATCCAGGGCTTAGCCCAGAGACATCCATTTATCTGTCAGAAAACATGGGACACAGTAATGGGACACAAAAAAAAAAAAAAAAAAGTGTATATATGTGTGTGTGTGTGTATATTAGGGGAGGCACGGTACACAGATGTCACGGTTCGGGGGTCACGGTTCGATGCATTTCGGTACAACAGGAAAAAAAACAACAAATCTACTTACGCTCGGTTTCTTTTCATTTATTTTGAACAGAGTAGTACAGTTGTAATACTAAATATTACATTATATATATATATATATATATATATATATATATATATATATATATATATATATAATCTGCAGTACAACATACTGCATACAAGGAATCATTTCTTGAAATATATTTGATTTAGTTAACAGATAAACAAGGGGAAAATCAGTGCGATACGTAACATAGCCTATATTAGGGCTGAACGATTCTGGAAAATAATCTAATTGCGATTTTATTTAATTTTTTACCAAGATTGCGATTTAATATGCGATTATTTTTTTTTAAAGCTTTTTATATTCTGTATTATTCAACAAAGATAAGTAATAAATCATTGTATAGTATGCAGTGTTGGGCACGTTACTTTAAAAAAGTAATTAGTTATATTACTACTTCTCACAAACAGTAACTGAGTTACATCATTATAAAAGAAACTAATTATCAGGGAAAGTAACTGTTACTTTTTTTTTTTTTAAATGTTCAAATGGGTCAAATAACTTGGATGCCCCCAATTTTAAATATGTTAAATTAATGAAATGGTCACTAAATAGAATAAATTATTATAAAACATTGTTGACGGCCACAGCCATATCAACCTGCGGCCCAAGACCGGTTGCCCACTGAAGCTAAGCAGGGTTGAGCCTGGTCAGTACCTGGATGGGAGACCTCCAGTGAAAACTAGGTTGCTGTTGGAAGAGGTGTTAGTGAGGCCAGCAGGGGGTGCTCACCCTGTGGTCTGCGTGGGTCCTAACGCCCCGGTATAGTGACGGGGACACTATGCTGTCAAAAAGAGCACTGTCTTTTGGATGAGACGTTAAACCGAGGTCCTGACTCTCTGTGGTCATTAAAAATCCCATGGCACTTCTCGTAAAGAGTAGGGGTGTAACCCCGGTGTCCTGGCCAAATTCCCTCTACTGGCCCTTGTCTATCATGGCCTCCTAATAATCCCCATACACTTGATTGGCTCTATCACTCTCTCCTCTCCACCTGTAGCTGGTGTGTGGTGAGCGCACTGGCACCGTTGTCCTGTGGCTGCCGTCGCATCATCCAAGTGGATGCTGCACACTGGTGGTGGTTAAGGAGAGACCCCCCACATGATTGTAAAGCGCTTTGGGTGTACAGCAATACACAATAAAGTGCTATATAAATGCTTCATTCATTCATTCATTCATTCATTGTACACTAGTCTACACTATTTTAATGTTTCTGTGGGACAACGTGAGAGACACCCATCAAATTCAGTTGATTATTGCAAATATTATCAACCCTTTTCTTGGCAATAGAATCTCCATTGGCTTGGAATTTTTTTTTTAGTTTACTCGCCAAACTAATATTAATTATCTGATATACTAATATATATATATACAGTTGGGCAAAAAAGTATTTAGTCAGCCACCAATTGTGCAAGTTCTCCCACTTAAAAAGATGAGAGAGGCCTGTAATTTTCATCATAGGTACACTTCAACTATGAGAGACAGAATGGGGGGGGAAAGAATCCAGGAAATCACATTGTAGGATTTTTAATGAATTAATTGGTGAATTCCTCTGTAAAATAAGTATTTGGTCACCTACAAACAAGTAAGATTTCTGGCTCTCACAGACCTGTAACTTCTTCTTTAAGAGGCTCCTCTGTCCTCCACTCGTTACCTGTATTAATGGCACCTGTTTGAACTCGTTATCAGTATAAAAGACACCTGTCCAAAACCTCAAACAGTCACACTCCAAACTCCACTATGGCCAAGACCAAAGAGCTGTCGAAGGACACCAGAAACAAAATTGTAGACCTGCACCAGGCTGGGAAGACTGAATCTGCAATAGGCGAGCAGCTTGGTGTGAAGAAATCAACTGTGGGAGCAATTATTAGAAAATGGAAGACATACAAGACCACTGATAATCTCCCTCGATCTGGGGCTCCACGCAAGATCTCACCCCGTGAGGTCAAAATGATCACAAGAACGGTGAGCAAAAATCCCAGAACCACACAGGGGGACCTAGTGAATGACCTGCAGAGAGCTGGGACCAAAGTAACAAAGGCTACCATCAGTAACACACTACGGCGCCAGGGACTCAAATGCACCAGACGTGTCCCCCTGCTTAAGCCAGTACATGTCCGGGCCCGTCTGAAGTTTGCTAGAGAGCATTTGGATGATCCAGAAGAGGATTGGGAGAATGTCATCTGGTCAGATGAAACCAAAATATAACTTTTTGGTAAAAACTCAACTCGTCGTCTTTGGAGGAGAAAGAATGCTGAGTTGCATCCAAAGAACACCATACCTACTGTGAAGCATGGGGGTGGAAGCATCATGCTTTGGGGCTGTTTTTCTCCAAAGGGACCAGGACAACTGATCCGTGTAAAGGAAAGAATGAATGGGGCCATGTATCGTGAGATTTTGAGTGAAAACCTCCTTCCATCAGCAAGGGCATTGAACATGAAATGTGGCTGGGTCTTTCAGCATGACAATGATCCCAAACACACCGCCCGGGCAACGAAGGAGTGGCTTCGTAAGAAGCATTTCAAGGTCCTGGAGTGGCCTAGCCAGTCTCCAGATCTCAACCCCATAGAAAATCTTTGGAGGGAGTTGAAAGTCCGTGTTACCCAGCGACAGCCCCAAAACATCACTGCTCTAGAGGAGATCTGCATGGAGGAATGGGCCAAAATACCAGCAACAGTGTGTGAAAACCTTGTGAAGACTTACAGAAAACGTTTGACCTCTGTCATTGTCAACAAAGGGTATATAACAAAGTATTGAGATGAACTTTTGTTATTGACCAAATACTTATTTTCCACCATAATTTGCAAATAAATTCTTTAAAAATCAGACAATGTGATTTCCTGGATTCTTTCCCCCCATTCTGTCTCTCATAGTTGAAGTGTACCTATGATGAAAATTACAGGCCTCTCTCATCTTTTTAAGTGGGAGAACTTGCACAATTGGTGGCTGACTAAATACTTTTTTGCCCAACTGTGCATATATATATATATATATATATATATAAAGCTTATGTTTGGAAAATGGCACAGTTTTTCTTTAAATATCTCATTTAGCATCAGTCAGTCAAACATTATATGATATTATGATAATTTAGCATTAAATGATGATAGAAACTACAAATAATACTGATATAACTACTATGAATTCTGCTACTAATAAGAACAATATAAAACGCACTAAGGATTATTGAGCTCCTGGGTTCATGAATATTAATCAGGTTGTCTGCGTTCGCTCGACCTGATTCGCTGAAATCAAAACAGGGACGATAACAGGTGAGCGCCAGCCAATGAGATTGCAGTTTGCGCATTAGTCCCACCCACTACCGGAAAACTCGGCAGTTCTTAAAAGCTGAAGAATTCCAAAGCAACTCCGTTATTTTGACAGGAAAGTACAACAAAGGGTATAATTTACATGTAGCGCGTCAATTCTGCATGATATGTAAGACCGCAAACTGCAGACTTGGCAACATAGCGTGCCAACTTGATGCTTCCTCTGAAGACTGCTTAGATGTGTTCGACTTGAAGCAGCGCAGTTAGACCGATCGCTGTGTGTCATCAAATACTGCGAGAGCTATAAGAGAGCGAGCGTCTCCTTATGCTTTCTCTCGCCGTACTTTGATGTCATACACCGATCGATCTTCAAGTCGAACACACCTCTTTACTCCCGCGTGTCAAGTGACAGAGTGTAATCGCAGCCTCTGCGGTTGAAAAATCGTGTGTTTTTTTTTCATATCGCGATATTATCGTAAATGCAATTAGTCGCTCAGCTCTACTATATATGCTGGGTTTCAGTTCATTTTTGTGACGGGCTTAATTTGTTCACAGAAAGGAAACTCAAATGGTTTTGTTTTCATTGTGAGTGTACACAAATAAAAGCAGACCTTTATACAGTGATTCATTATTAAGACGATAGCTGTTTAAAGTTGATTCTGCTAGTATAAGGAAACAGTTGAATCACTAAACAAAAAAAAAAAAAACACAGCTTTGGATAGTTCAGGTCACAACACAGTATTAAGACTCAAGTGTATGTAAACTTTTGAACGGGGTCATTTTTATAAATTCAACTAGTATTTTCTCTTGTGGACTATATGTAAACATCTTTTATGTGAAATATCTTATTCAGGTCAGTACTAAATAAACAATAACATGCATTTTGTATGATCCCTCTTATTTTGGTAAAATAATTTAACATTTTGCAGATTCTGAAAGGTGTATATAAAGTTTTGACTTCAACTGTATATTAAATTTACATTGGTTATTCACTAATTAAACATGAAGGCTTCTATACACCATATATATATATAAATATGCGTATGGAAACTTAGTGATGATGCATACAAAGTTATTTTAGTTATAAAAACATTTGGGGCTTCAGCCCTCTTAGCCAATCTCTAGCACTGCACCTGGCTAGAAACATGGCTTCATCAAATAGCAGGTTCCTAACTGATGACGAAGAATAGACCGAGCAGACATCAAGTGTTAGACAGGGTTCTTGGTTATTACACCCAGTTATTAGGCTACAAGTTTTTGGTCCAATAAATAAAAAAAATTTGTTCTTCAGAATTCAGCAGTTGGAAATTACTAGTAAACCATTTTTTTTTTAAATGTTTTTTTTATTATTATTTTTATATTAACTATTCATTGCATTGCTATGAAGCTAAAATACCCAAATCTTTTCCCATTATACACTTTTCTGCAGATCTGCCCCAGATTGCAAATCGGGGGAAAAATATGTCTGAACAAATTGCGTAATGTATTCCAACCTTTACCAAAGTAAAATGGATTGTGAATAGCATTGTGTGTGTGACTAATTTTGTGCTTCATGTCAAACAGATACTCAGCAAGATGGAGTTCTGCAAGGTCCAGTGGGTTCAGAGCTCTCAGAAATACAAGTAAAGATGGAGGTTGCCACTGTGATGTCCCATGAGCCTTTGACTCATGAAAATTCTACCAGTACTTCGCCCCTTTCTGAAGATTATAAATGGCAGGAACCTGATCAGTCCCTCTCACTTCTGCCGAATGTGATGTTGAAGAATGCAGATCTTCAGTCATCCATCATGGTTAAGTCAGAGTGGTGTGATGATCATACTGGTGAATCAAACTCATCTGCAGTGCAGTCTGGCAGCGATTGTGATGATGAAAATCCAGTTCCCGAACAAGACCCTCCGTCTCCTCAACTTTACATTGAAACTTCTGATGAGGTGGTACAAAAGGCAATTAAAAATCACCAGAACACATCAGAATGCAACATTTGTTGCAAGTCTTTCAGCACCAAAGGAAGTTTGCAGAGACACATGCTGGTGCACCAGAACATGATGCCTTTCTACTGTGATTCATGTGGAAGTCGTTTTAAATCGAAATTCCACTTGAAAGAACATGAGAGACTCCATACAGGTGATTATCACACTATTTCTTTATTTATCCATAAAACCTGACCTGGTATTTATCAACCCATTTGAAACTTTCATGCTCCAAAAAGTAAGTAATTCATTTCATGAAGCAATGTGATTGCTTTGGGTGTAAAAGAAAAATAAACTCAATATCTGAGTCACTGAGATATGGATAAAGTGAAACAATTGATATCTTAATTTGGGGCTTTAGTCCAGAGAATGGAGTTATATTGCCTCATGGATTAACCCATATCAAGATTGTGTTTTTAATCGGTAATCACATTTGTGATGAACCCTGGACCACAAAACCAGTCATAAGTAGCACGAGTACATTTGTAGCAATAGCCAAGAATACATTGTATGGGTCAAAATTATCGTAAAGTAAAGATCATAATCCATGAAGGATATTTTGTAAATTTCCTACCGTAAATATCAAAACTTAATATTTGATCAGTAATATGCATTGCTAAGAACTTCATTTGGACAACTTTAAAGGTGATTTTCTCAATAATTACATTTTTTTGCACCCTCAAATTCCTGATTTTCAAATAGTTGTATCTCAGCCAAATATTGTCCTATCCTGACAAACTATACATCAGTGGAAAGCTTATTTTCACACTGTCCATAATGTAACTTTGCCATTTTTGTTGACTTCCGGGTGAACGCTGGCGCTGTTGGCTGCCGCTGCCTAGGGAGAGAACTTTTCACTGTTTGTATTTTCATGCACTTATCAATGCATGAATACATTTATTTATGATGATGTATAAATCTCAATTTCAAAAAAATGACTGGTTTTGTGGTCCAGGGTCACATTTGTGCCCATTTTTATCCCTACAGAAAGACGAGCAAAGAATCGGACCGAAGAACCAGTGAACTCACGGCGCTCCCATGTGGAAATAACTCTGCAGCCGGACAGTGCAGATGTGAATGCAAACTCACGGCAGTCTGCTAGATTAAGTCTTTCTGCTCAAGGCTCTGGAAGATTTCCTTTTCATTGCAAGATATGTGACAGGCCATTCAGACGTCAAAAGAGCATGAAAAACCACATGCTTTCGCACCAAGGTGATCGAAACTACCCATGTATATTTTGTGGCAGAAGGTTCCTTAAGAGCTGGCATCTCACAGAGCATTTAAGAATTCACACTGGTGAAAAACCATTTGGATGCAATAAATGTGGAAAGACGTTTGTTCAGTGGAATCAGGCGAGATCACATATAATTAAGCATCATGAAGGAGATATGTCACTGTTATCAAAGGAAAAAACCTAAACCTGTAAATTTTTACTTGTTATTGTCACCTCTTTAGCAAAGAAATTAGAATAGTAATGTTAATTTAGAATTTCAAATGTACATTCCTAATTATTCAAGTTACAAAGAGACTTATCTTGTGTTTTGTAAATGTGTATTCTCCCTTTATCTCATGTCTGGCATTAAAGGTATAGTTCACCTAAAAATGAAAATGACCCAATGATTTACTCAACCTCAAGCCGTCATAGGTGTATATGAATTTATTATTTCAGATGAATACAGTCAGAACTACATTACAAAATGTCCTGGCTCTTCCAAGCTTTGTAATGGCAGTGAATGGGTGTTGAGATTTTGAAGTCCAATAAAGTGCATCCATCCATCCATCATAAAAAGTGCTTCACATGGCTCCGAGGGTTTAACAAAGGCCTTCTGAGGTCAATGAAAATCAGTGCTTTTGATAGTCTAACGAGAACCAAGTTTTGGAAGACAAGTCTCCTTTTGGCTTAAATTGAATTCCTCGTTTTGTACTTTTAATTAATTACTGGTGTTTTGTTTCGCTTCAATGATCTTCGCTTCTCACCGGAGCTTACACTACGCCTACGTCCTGCATCTGCTGGACGCCACTCTCTTGTGAACACGTGTATGACAGAGTGGAAGCTAGAGATTATGGTTTATAAAGTTAAATATAGACATTTTTCTTACACAAATGCATCGATTCACTTCAGAAGGCCTTTAATAAACCCCTGGAGCTGACGAGATACAGTACATTTTATGGTGGATGGATGCCCATTATTAGACTTCAAAATCTCAACACCCATTCACTGGGCTTAATTTTATCAGCCCTTAAGAACAAGTACAATAAACAGTCGGGTTCAGGTCCAGGGGATGCAATAGGAAGTGGTAATTTATAAGAGCTTTTCAGGCTAACCTTAAAGGGGGAAAAATTGCTCAAGCTCTTGTCATTCCACACCCATGAAATTTTTATTCATCTCCGAAACACAAATTCAAATATATTTTATGAAACCCGAACAATTTCAGTCCCTCCATTGAAACTACACTTAAGAATATGAGGTGAGTACTTTCAGAGTTTGATAATGTTTGTGAGTTTACAAGTTCAGGCATAGTAAATAGACTATTCAAAGGAGTGATTGGAAACAGTCTCTGCGGTTTTTTTTTTGTTTGTTTTTTTTTTTAATACGGACTGAAAATCTCCCACTACCCTATATTGAAAGATTTAGTTTAGTGCTATGTTGACATTGTTCACAAATCTGCAGTTGTTATACAGTCAGGTCCATAAATATTGGGACATCGACACAGTTCTAACATTTTTGGCTCTATACACCACCACAATGGATTTCAAATGAAACGAACAAGATGTGCTTTAACTGCAGACTGTCAGCTTTAATTTGAGGGTATTTACATCCAAATCAGGTGAACGGTGTAGGAATTACAACAGTTTGCATATGTGCCTCCCACTTGTTAAGGGACCAAAAGTAATGGGACAGAATAATAATCATACATCAAACTTTCACTTTTTAATACTTGGTTGCAAATCCTTTGCAGTCAATTACAGCCTGAAGTCTGGAATGCATAGACATCACCAGACGCTGGGTTTCATCCCTGGTGATGCTCTGCCAGGCCTCTACTGCAACCGTCTTCAGTTCCTGCTTGTTCTTGGGGCATTTTCCCTTTAGTTTAGTCTTCAGCAAGTGAAATGCATGTTCAATCGGATTCAGGTCAGGTGATTGACTTGGCCATTGCATAACAGTCCACTTCTTTCCCTTCAAAAACTCTTTGGTTGCTTTTGCAGTATGCTTTGGGTCATTGTCCATCTGCGCGGCGAAGCGCCGTCCAGTGAGTTCTGAAGCATTTGGCTGAATATGAGCAGATAATATTGCCCGAAACACTTCAGAATTCATCCTGCTGCTTTTGTCAGCAGTCACATCATCAATAAATACAAGAGAACCAGTTCCACTGGCAGCCATACATGCCCACGCCATGACACTACCACCACCATGCTCTGGAATGAATTTCAAAAGAAAAATCTAGGATCATGTCAAATTAGTAATAGTAAAATCCACAAGAAGAAACAATTTTCTGTATAACAATGTGGACTTCATTCATGGACATAGAAAGCACTTGGTCCTAAAACATATTGCTGGAACCGATAGCCTTGTGGGTAGTGTGCTGATACACAGTGTGATAGTGGTTTTGACAACCCGAGTTCAAGTCCAACAATGGTTCCTGTCCACTCTACACTCTACTATGAATGAATGAAACATTTATATAGCGCTTTCATCATGTATTGCTGTACTCCCAAGTGCTTTACAATCATATGGGGATCTCTCTTCAACCACCACCAGTGTGCAGCATCCAATTGGATGATGTGACGGCAGCAACAGTGCCAGTGCGCTCACCACACACTAGCTACAGGTGGAGAGAAGAGAGAGTGATTCAGCCAGTTCAGGATGGGGATTATTAGGAGGCCATGATTGATAAGGGCCAGTGGAGGGAATTTGGCCAGGACACCGGGGTTACACCCCTACACTTTTACGAGAAATGCCATGGGATTTTTAATGACCACAGAGAGTCAGGACCTCTGTTTAACGTCTCATCCGAAGGATGGTGCTTTTTACAGTATAGTGTTCCCGTCTCTATACTGGGGCATTTGGACCCACACAGACCACAGGGTGAGCACCCCATGCTGGTCTCACTAACACCTCTTCCAGCAGCAACCTAGTTGTCCCAGGAGGTCTCCCATCCAGGTACTGACCAGGCTCAACCCTAATACTTGCAGCTAGAAATCTTATTAGAACGGCAGATCCTTTTCCTATTTAGCGCCCAAAGTCTGGAATAATCTACCTAACACTATTTGGGAGGCAGACACACTCTGTCAGTTTAAATTTAGATTTAAAAACCCATCTCTTCAACCTGACTTACACACTAACACATTTCTATTATTCAAATCCATTAAAGGATTGTTAGGCTGCATTAATTAGGTCAACAGGAACCAGGAATACTTCCCATAACACACAATGTACTTGTTAAGAAGAATGTAAGAAGAATGGCGTCTACGCTAATATTAGTTTGTTTCTTTCTTAATCCGAGGTCACCATAGCCACCAGATCCAGTCTGCATCCAGATCAGATGGTCACTGCAGTCACCCGGATCCTGTCCGTATCCAGCCCAGATGGTGGATCAGTACCTAGAGACGACCTCTACAGCCCTGAATGTCAGCGGCGATCAGGACAACAAGATGAGCCCCAGTGAAGACCTTGTCTCCTAGACGGCCATCAGGACAAGACCTCGGGAACCAGATGAGTCCTCAGCACAAACTGCTGGTTCATATGGCCAGAGGAGAACTGGTCCCCCAACTGAGCCTGGTTTCTCCCAAGATTTTTTTCCTCCATTCTGTCACCGATGGAGTTTTGGTTCCTTGCCGCTGTCGCCTCTGGCTTGCTTAGTTGGGGACACTTATAATTTCCAGCGATATCATCGACTTGATTGCACAAATACTATTAGAACTGAACTGAGCTGGATTATGACATCACTGAATTCAGTAATGAACTGGCTTTAACTGAGAATTGAGTGTTTACTATTGTCCTTTTGCATTACCGACACACTGTTTTCCTATTTGATTCTGTAAAGCTGCTTTGACACAATCTGTATTGTTAAAAGTGCTATATAAATAAAGGTGACTTGACTTGGCTCCGGAGTGTGGCGTGTAGTCAGGCCGTTGGGGAGTTGTCCTGCTGAGGCCTCTGCCCCAAGAGCTCGACCATTTCTGCGTGTGTCCTCAGGTCTCCTCTTGCTACAGAGAGTTATTGAGGCCTCTGCTCGCCAGAGCTCCGCTAGCATCTGTGAGTGGTAGGCTCTAGGTGAACCTCCTTACAAGATGTCCGGAGTGTGGAGTGTAGTTAGGGCTCCTCTTGGCTTAGAGAGATGTCATGCTGAGGCCTATGCTCCAAGAGAGCGACCATTTCTGCGAGTGTCGACAGGTCTCCTCTCACTACAGAGAGTTTTTGAGGCCTCCTCTCGCCAGATCCCCTGAGGGATGGAGTCTCCACCCCGAGGTGGTGGAGCTCATCTGGAAACAGACTTGGCTGAGGTTAAAAATGTTGGTCATTTTTACAACAATTATATCACCAACAACCTCATTAACAAGTAATATAAAGTCAGCAAATGGGTTAAAATACAGTAGAGATTTAAAAAGAAAATTAAATTGAAAGAATTTTAAGTTTAGGTTAAACTGATACATTCAAAGAGCAATACAATTCAAAATTACAAAGGGAAGAATGAGAAAAGTGTAAGTTAACAGCACCAAGAACAAACTGCCCAATATTCATCTGCGCTTAATGAAAGTAAGTGATATTGAGTGTAAAAGACCCTGATAAGTACCAACAAAACAAAGTATGATTATTAGGTAGGGAATTAAACATGGTACACAGTAGTCAACATTTGAAGTGGATCAAAACCTTTCATCAAAGTTGTCCTAAAAGCTAAAACCAAAATGCGTTCATGTCTTATGAGTACTTTGATCAACTTTTTTGATCCACTTCAAATGTTGACTACTGTAGATCGCGGCAGGATATCAAAATCCAGATAAGAGGGGTTTATCGTTGCAAAGAGACCAGATTATCAAAGAAATGAAACATACTCGGTTACTTATGTAACCCTGGTTCCCTGAGATACGGGAACAAGTATCGCGTCACTAGACGCTTATGAAGAAAACTCCTTTTTCTCAGAGGACTGAAGCCTTTACAATCACACAGTGTAACTGCATGGCCATTGGTTCGTGCAGTGAATTAAAAACGAACCAATGGCTCGGCAGCAGAGCTGCACGAGCCTATGGCGACGAAGCCCACTAGTGCCCGTCAGAATGCGCGGAGCCATCTGGCTATATAAGTGGGTATTGATAGGAAGTGCAGATAGAGTGATAATCTGAGCTCTAAACGGGGTGTAGAGCAGTTTAGGGACGTACCCATGTCTTGGCTTTAGGACAACTTTGGAGTCGTTAGGCCCAAACTCAAGACAGGCAGGGCTTACAGAGAGAGCTTGCAAGTCACCTACATGTTTAACCGATGCTACTGCCAGTAGCAGGGTGGTTTTCAACGACAAGATTTTTAAGTTTGCAGACTGTAGTGGCTCAAAGGGGGAACCCTTGAGGGCTCTTAGGACCGTGGGCAGATCCCACGCGGGGGACCAAGGGGGATTGAGCCTTCTGGACCCCTTCAGGAAATTAACAACTAAGTTGTTCCGGCCCACAGACTGCCTGGCTATAGGAGCATTGGAAGCTGCTATAGCTGTCACATGGACTTTGAGCATGGAAGGGGAACGGCCCTCGTCCAACAGCTCTTGTAATACGGACAATATCACCGATGTGTCACATGATGCTGGGTCTTCGCCACGGGTTGTGCACCAGGTGGAAAAGACAGACTATTTAAGGAAATAGAGGCATCTCGTAGACGGTGCTCTAGCCTGTGAAATAGTATTCAGGATGCTCTCTGGGAGATCAACTGATTCTTGTCGAGAGCACAGAGGTGCAGAGCCCACAGCTTTAGCCAAATCGTCCTGTTCACCTGAGAGAGAAGGTCCTGCATCAGGAGAATGGGCCATGGGGCTGCTATCAACAGCTGAGACAGCTCTGAAACCCAAAGCTGGTTCCTCCAGAGCGTGGCCACCAGAAGGACCATGTGTCTGTGTTCCCTGACTCGCCTCATTACTGAGGGATCAGAACGATCTGGGGAAAAGCATACAGGAGGAGGTTGGGCCAATCGTGGGCCAACGTGTCCTTGCTCTTCGAAAAATAAATTGGGCAGTGAGAGTTCTCCCAAAGATCTTCTACCAGTTCTACCAAAGATCTCCCAGATTCTCTGATCCGTTTGCAGGTGTAACAGCCACTCTCTGAGGAGAAGTTGCTCCGAGATAGCATGTCTGCTCCTTGATTCAATATGCCGGGCACATGTGCTGCCCTCAATGAACGCAGGTTGAGATGTGAGATAATTATCTTTATCGATACAATCCCAGAAAATACTGAGATATTTTCTTTTCTTTTTTTTTTTGTTGTCAATATCGCACACCCCTAGTACTGACACAAAATGATTTGCAACAGTAGCTTTGTCACGTCCAGTGTAGAGAGCCTCAAACTGTTGGTTTATTTCCCATTTCTTTCCTTTTTAATTTTTTTTTTTTTTTTTGGCTAGTAGAAGTTATGAATGGCCGGTAACTTAAAAATTTTTTTTTGGCTAGTAGAAGTTATGAATGGCCGGTAACTTAAAAAATTAGTAGCCAAATTGGCTGGTGAGTGAAAAAGTTAATTTCAATGCCTGAATGTAATGTAAGATAAATAAGTAAATAGGCCATCAGCAATTAGCATGCAAAACCAAATACAATACAAAAGACACAAAAGATCAAGGGCCAGTTTTACTAAACAGTGCAAATTTGCTCGAGAGCGCAATTCCAAAACAGCGCTGATGGGCGTGAAAATTTCTGCTGGTGATTTTATAATAATGGTCAAATGAAAGAACACAGATGCAGCATCTCATTTACATATTGACCAACTCAACATACCAAGCGCAGCGCAAATTAGCGTAGTCGTAAATAAAGAATAAAGAAATACAAAAGCCACAGCACGTTGAAAGGAACCGGAGGCCAAAAAATGAAGGGTTGCAAGAAGTTTTGAAACACCTGGTATTGTGTGACTCCTAGTTCAGGGTTCCAAGTCGTCTTTTAGTTCCTGAAGTGAGTAAAAAATGGCTTGGCAAATAATATGTTCAGATAATATGTGCTTCTGGCGTTCAAAATAAATTCATACATGTGGAAAAAAACCTCTCTCTTCAAACACCTATGTTCTCTGCGGTGCCTCCTCCTAGCAACAATAATTGCAGCCATTTCAAGCACAAAATAGTTTGACGTTTTTTTGGGGGGGGGTGTTAAATAATGGCGCAAAAACCAGTAATTTGACGAGTGCAAACATTAGTAAATCTCATTGCGTGATTCATTTGAATACTCTCCTCCCATAACTTTTGCGTCTGAAAGGACTCCTACAAATGCATATTCAATAAGGTCAGGTGCAAAAATAACCTATAAAAATAAATATGCCTTTTCAGTGCTACTTCATCACTGCGCGTCTTTCTTGCGTAAATCTAACAGTACTATTTTAACGGCAAAAGACGGTTTGCACTGGCCCAAGCTGTTAGTAAAACTGGCCCCAAGAATGCAAAGAATTTCAGAGTGACGAAATATATAATTAACCAGAAATTCAGATGATTTTCATACTCATAAGTCTGACAAATATTCATATTGGTGTATCTCTCTATATATATATTTATATATTAGGGGTGACCGAATAGTCGATGATTCGATGCAGTAAAGCACTTCGGTGTTGTACTACGGTGATTATCTCATGATTGCCTCAGGTGGATGCTACACACTTGTGGTGGTTGAGGAGATCCCCCCCTTCTATGTAAAGCACTTTGAGTGCCCAGAAAAGCACTATATAAAAGGAATTATTATTATTACTTGTTGAATGTCAGCTAACATTTAAAACCAGTTTGCAGTCATTTAATAACAAAAACCTAAATAACCTAAACCTAACCTAAAATTATTTCCACGGGTATTAAATGGTTTGCATCATTGTGAACAGTTGTTTAATCTGTTTTAAAACTTTGAAGAATTTAACGCAAGGTTTAATGACTTCCTGAGAGACTCTACTATTCCATCCATTAGTATTTTTCCTCAACATCCCTTGAGTATCATAACTGCACTCTCCCTGACAAAAGGAGGTTTGGTCTCTGCCATTAGAAACCATTTCCTCTAATTAGCATTGTGTTCCTTGACAAAATGTTTGCCTTTAAAGCTTAGATTCAATTACGGTTGCACTTTTCTTATGGGTTCTTATTGGCATTAGTTTATTTTGTATGCCACATATATCCTCCCATCTGTGCACTGTGTTGTTTGAATTTCACTCAGTTGAAGGCAGACTGGACATCACTGCATCCACATGCAGGTTTGTTTCTTCTTGTATTTTCAAATTGTGAATTACAAATTTGAAGTGCATTACGGGAAACGAATGCCACATGAAGGGTCATTTAAAATGAAAGTGAGCAATTTAATGTAACAGGAGTATTTAGCCCGTTGTGTAGGGGAAATGGATTAAGGCTGCCCTGGAAGTTTGGATAACGAAATGATCTTGGTCCCTGCTCCCCAAACTGTTTAGTCTCGTTACACACTAACGTGTTTATGTGGTTTCTTACCTTATTGTGTTGGAGCACTACTGATTGACAAGGGTAGGCTTCAGATATGGTAAAGTTACACGGCTTCCTGAAGTGAAATTGCATATGTGGGGACAGTGTGATATACTCCTTCCTTCCCATATCTAATAAAGTAAGCGAGACCCCCCCCACTCCCTAGCAGCTCTCAACAAAAAGGTACACTGTAGATAAGTGCAAAAGGAATTAAACAGTTTATTTTTTTAGACTACTTTTTCTTATTAATTATTTATTCTGTTTGAGTAAAGGATTAAATAAAATAAAATAATTTACAATCTTTGTGTTGTCTTTTGAATTCACACTAACACTTACAACACAACAGTGGCATAACAAATCCCTTGTGAAACTTCAAAATGAGACCACTTGCAATTCGTAAATTTCTAAACCCACAAATTCTCACCTTTTCAAATGATCACATTTGAAAACAACAACAACAACAAAAACATACACAGTTAAATCTCACCTCAAAACGAGCACTTATATGAAATGTCCCTTCAAATATTTATGACTGAATGAATGATGCATAGCGCTTTATTGTGTATTGCTGTACACCCAAAGTGTTTTACAATCATGTGGGGGGGTCTCTCCCCAACCACCACCAGTGTGCAGCATCCACTTGGATGATGCGACGGCAGTCACACTACAACGGCGCCAGTGCGCTCACCACACACCAGCTACAGGTGGAGAGGAGAGAGAGTCATAGGGCCAATCAAGTGTATGGGGATTATTAGGAGGCCATGATAGACAAGGGCCAGTAGAGGGAATTTGGCCAGGACACCGGGGTTACACCCCTACTCTTTACGAGAAGTGCCATGGGATTTTTAATGACCACAGAGAGTCAGGACCTCGGTTTAATGTCTCATCCGAAAGACCTACTATGACAAGTAAACCTACTTCTGCTGACAAGACTTGTAAACACTGGTATCCTACCACCCCCTATACATCTTGAGAACAGATTTGAAGCATTAATGAATGTGGGTGAGAAATCCGCAAATGTGACTAAACACGGATCGAATCAGCCAACAGCTAACATCGCTACTAACAGGCGCTCAAGGTCGAGCAGACACTGGCTTTCTCAGAGCGCAGCCGAGCCCAGGACTCTTGATAGTGGGTGACGCTATTAGCAGAAACATCAGTAGCAGGACTACAACTACATATTGCTTTCCTCAAGCAACCGTCTCTGATGTGAACAAAGAACTTCGGAACATTCTGATGAAGCACAAGACTGCAAATCGAGTCATCATCCATGTGGGGAAGAATGATATTCGGAAGGAGCAGTCAGAACTCCTTAAGAAGGATTTCAGTGAACTCTTTGAAACTCTTCAAAGTCTTGAAGTTCAGTCGTTCATCAGTGGACCACTCCCAGCAAGGGGAACTAACATGCCAACTGCCAACTGCTGTCATGCTCAGCAGTTCAGAGCATGAAAAGACTGAGCGGATGTGGCGGAAGACGAAACTCGAAATTCACTATAGCATCTATAAAGACAGCCTTCATGCTTTCAATGTGGAACTAGCCACAGCTAGACAGACTTTCTTTTCAAACCTTATAAACAGTAACTTAAACAACTCTCGCACTCTTTGTGCGACTGTTGAGAGACTGACAAACCCCCCAAGTCAGATTCCCAGTGAAATGCTCTCAGACAGCAAATGCAATGAGTTTGCTTCCTTCTTTTCTGAGAAGATCAATAATATCAGAAAGGAGATTGGCACATCCTCAAGTTATGCAGAGGTCACACAGATTCGACCACAATTTCAAAAAGAAGTGACTATGTGTGTTTTTAAAAATATTGATAACAAAATTTTGGAAGAAATAGTACAGCACCTTAAATCTTCAACCTGCTATCTTGACACACTTCCCACATCCTTTTTCAAAAATGTGCTTAACTGTTTAGAAGCTGATCTCTTAGAAGTAGTGAACGCCTCACTTCTTTCTGGGACTTTTCCAAACTCCCTTAAAACTGCAGTTGTTAAGCCATTTCTGAAAAAGCGCAATCTTGATAACACCATGTTGAGCAACTATAGACCCATATCAAATCTTCCTTTCATAGGTAAGATTATTGAAAAGGTAGTTTTTAATCAGCTGAACAACTACTTAAACTCAAATGGATACCTGGACAATTTTCAATCTGGTTTCCGAGCACATCACAGCACAGAGACAGCACTCATTAAGATAATAAATGATATTCGCCTCATAGAGATGCGCGGATGGGCTATTATTTCATCCGCAACCGCATCACAAAACTCATCATCCATCCGCCATCCATCCGCACCAACGTTTTTGACCAATTTTTAAAACCGCACCCGCACGCCATCTGCTGATTGGGCTCTTTATTTGAATGGCTTATTCTTATTTTTAATTTTTATTATTAGATGAATGTTTCTTTATTGATTATTAGAGAATAGAGAATGACTTTAATGTAGACATGTAGTTAATCCAAACGTGCAAGCCAAATCCAGCATTAATTGACGACGCTTTGAAGTGACGCTAAAGGATACGAAGATGTGTCTTTTCACTTGATTCGATTCCTCGGTCCTAGCGTCTTTTCCTTGCATCCTTCCCTCGCATCCTGGAGGGGTGGAGCTAAGACACGAGGAAAGGAAGCAAGGAAAGGAAACGAGGATGCACAAATAAGAAATGAGAAGCACCCTATAAAGCTCTCAGAATATCAGCAGTGAACTCCGTCTCCGATCAGCGCACAGGGACAAAAATAAATAAATAGCCTAAATTAAACGCACTGTACTGTACAATTTTTTTTATTGTAGCCTAATAGAAAACGCATTTTGGCACATCATTTCAACATGCTGCTATTTAGCCTACTACTAAATTCCCATTTCACTTTATTTTTTAGCAACTAGATAGAAAGTTCGAATAAAATAAGTCATTTACATTATAGCCTAATAATGTTCACATTTGTAGTTGTCCATAGCAACCCCAAAAACTTACCTGCTTGCCTTGCACATCTAATTAATGGGCACAGTTTTTCGACTATTTTTTATTTATTTATTTTTTATTTTTTGCTGTGGATGTTATTGAGCTTGTAGAAATCGGAAACAACACCAATTCTGCGACACAGATGAACCTTTATTGATATCTCTATCAGACAATGCCTATTTTATATGCCAGAAGAAACAACAGGCAGTAAAAAAATATTAAAATAAATATCTTAATATAGGCATAGGCTATAGTCGCATGTTTTGACAAACAGTTGAAAAAAATAAAAAACGTCATATCGTAGCTAAGCCTTATAGGCTCAGTCACCCCCACAAACTTAAATTAGAAAAATAAATATGCCATCCCTCTTTGAGCGAACATAAAGTCGACCAGGCTAAATTGCCTGTATGACAAGTCTATGCCCCAATAACTCATGGACTTAGGATCATCCCCTCAAACTTGAATCATAATGAAATACTACGCCATCACAGTTGCGACAAAGAAATTCTGGCAAAATATATGAAGGTAAAATGACGTCAATAATATTTGCATGTGCAGGGTAATATTTGTGAATGTGTACGTGACACTGCAAGCGTAAAATAAATTTGCATGCTAAAAAAGCAAGCGCGGAAAAAATGTAGGTCAGAAGAATACAGATCATATTTATTTCAAATTAATATGAAGTTGCAGTTTTTCAACACGTTTTACACTTACAAAACATAGTACAATGATGCAAGTCCTGTTTTCTTGAGCTTATAACTTGATTTACACCTTTACAAAACTTATTTGCGCATGCGAATTTATTTTACGCTTGCAATGTCACGTACACATTCACAAATATTACCCTGCACATGCAAATATTATTGACGTAATTTTACCTTCATAAAAATAGCCTTAAGCCTCGGAACGTAAAAGCGAGGCCAAATAACTAACACACAACATGTCTAGAATAGAACAGGCTAAACCAATATGAACGTAAAATTATCAGCTGACCGAACTCAAAAGTTTATATTAAACATGGGCTATGTGTAGCCTAGATAACATAGGCTATTTGGTTTAATATGCCTGACCTTAGGTCTAGTTTGAATTTTTCTTGGCACTATGCAGGAATAAAATAGCATCTACAGTGTCAGGATTCAGACGAGAGCGCCTGGCCTCTATAACGCACCCTGCTGCACTGAAGGAGCGCTCGCTCGCAGCACTTGTTGCTGGAATGCATAGAATTCTCTTGGCAAGGTGCTGTAGTCGTGGGAATGACTGGCCTTGTTTCTCCCAAAAGGAAAGTAGATTTTCCTCTGCTGATCCGTCTATACGGAAGTTTGTAGAGGAATACTTCTGTACTTCATCCAGAATTATTGTATCCGGCCTGATGAAAGAATCCATATTACTGCCTGATGAAAATTTGACTATTTCAAAGTGTGCTCGATTTTTTTGGATGTAGGTATAGTCAGATAATATTTAACAATGTATACATATATTTTTTTAATTTGATTGGTACAACCGCCCGCCACCCGCCCGAATTTAATTAAAATATTATTTTTCGCACGTCATCCGCCCGATCCGCGGTTTATCCGCGGAGTCCGCGGCTGTAACCGCCAACCGCGCATCTCTAATTCATGACCTCTAGACTGGACTATTGTAATGCACTGCTAGCTGGTTGTCCTGCATCTTCAATAAACAAGCTACAGATAGTCCAAAATGCAGCGGCTAGAGTTCTTACCAGGTCAAGAAAATATGATCATATTACCCCAATTTTACAGTCTCTGCACTGGCTACCTATTAAGTTCCGTATCATTTACAAATTATTATTACTTGCCTATAAGGCCCTAAATGGTTTAGCTCCTGCGTACCTAACTTGTCTTCTACCACGCTACAATCCAACCTGCTCCCTAAGGTCGCAAAACTCTGGACTTTTGGTAGTACCTAGGATAGCAAAGTCCACTAAAGGAGGAAGAGCTTTTTCACATTTGGCTCCTAAACTTTGGACTAGCCTTCCTGATAACATTCGGGGTTCAGACACACTCTCTATGTTTAAATCTAGATTAAAGACACATCTCTTTAGCCAAGCATTCACATAATGCATCTTATAATCTTGTACTGCAGTTATATCCGATCAAATGTACATTATTATTCTTTAGCTTGGGTTGAACAAATCATTTTTTGCTTAGATGGAACAGCAGCTACGCTAATTATGTCTCTATTTGTCTCTGTTTCTGCCACGGGATTAACATCCCGTGGTAACTAGGAATGACAGAAGCTTCAGTCTGGATCCAACCCCTAAATGATCTGAGATGACCGAACACCTGAGAAAAGATAATGCCAACCCCTCAGAGGATTTCGGAGGATGCCAACGCTCAGACAACATACAGAATTACCAAATGACCACTGGAACCAGTTGAGACCTTACAATCTGACTTTGCTGCAGTTGGAATTGAACTGCTGGTTCGTTTGGCCAGAGGAGGACTGGCCCCCGACTGATCCTGGTTTCTCCCAAGGTTTTTTTCTCCATTCTGTCTCTGATGGAGTTTTGGTTCCTTGCCGCTGTCGCCTCTGGCTTGCTTAGTTGGGGACAATTCATTTCCAGCGATATCGTCGAATATCGCCGCTTGTTCTAGTCCTGCACTATTAGACCTAATAGACAAGTTTGAATTGGTGGACATTTGGAGAGAGAGATTCCCTAACAGTTTAGAGTTTACTTGGGCCAATAAAAGTGGTTCAAGACAATCTCGTATTGATAATTGGCTCATATCAAAATGTATGTCAAATTTTGATCTGAATGTCGGCATTCAATGTACCCTGTTGACCGACCACAAAACTCTCTTGGATCCAAAAAATCTTTATTATTAATTATTATTATTATATTATTAATAGCCCTTTAATGGCAGATTATGTAACAGGCCAATGCAGAGCTTCTTTGTGGAAACTTAACAGTTCACTGCTAGAATTACTAGATGTAAAGGATAAAATTAAAGAATTAATTGCTAGCTATTGGAAAACAGCCACAATTCAAAATTATTTTGGTACCAATTGGGAGCTTATTAAATTTGAGACAGGTGTTTATTTAAGAAAAGTTGGAACACTTTAAGCCAAAAAAGGACGGTTCTTGAAGACAACCTAATCATGAAATTATCTCAGTCTAATAATTTTGATTGTCACATTAATAGTTTTTGGAAAAATACAGGGAAGACAATTAAGAATGAAAGCATTTCTTGTTGGTTACCATCTGGAATGTTAAGGACTAAAACAATACAAGTGTGATTTTAGTTAAACTTCTAAATATTATTTTTTTTACATATATAAATATATATGTGCAAATAAACACTTGTTCTGTGTTTAAGCCCAACTTGTTCCTCCCTTATTCCATGTAGTTGCAGTGTACATACAACATTTCCGGGCTGTAAATTAAAGTGGTCCTCTGTTACCTCCTTGTTCCATGTAGTAACATATGAATCAGAATCAGAATCAGAATGAGCTTTATTGGCCAAGTATGTTTACACATACAAGGAATTTGTTATAGTGACAGTGCTTAGTTACAGAGTAGATACAACAGTTGCAGGCTGTAAATTTCACTTATTCCATGTAGTTACAGGGTAAGTAGCTACAACAAATTGCTCTAAAACGATTGTTTACACAGTAGGTCATACATTATATATCAGGTAATATATCAATAAACAAGGTGACTGTTATATTTAATTCAAATATTATTTGAAATTTTGGTTTTTAAATTAAAATCACACACAATATGACAACAGGGACAACACAGGCAACAGATAATAAAATATAAAAATGTATTACACCAGTTCAGAAAAAAGCAAAGCAACTCCATACTTATACAGCTTTTAAAGTTAAACCAAATTAAGATTTTGTTCAATTTGTTCATGTTTTTCACCCACTGAGGAAGTTAAACTATTATGGCCAAACCATCACGTCAATTAACACACAGTAATAAACACTTAAAGTCAATATTAAACTGTGTATAGCGAACTGACAGGATTTTACCGTTGTGATCCACATCCTTAAGCACCATTTTGACTACTTCAGTTCCCTGCTTTACTGCTCAGTGTTGTGAGAACATACTCGGACAAAACTCTCCAGTTTTAAAGGGGACCTATTATGCGGCCACAGTGTGTGACAACAACCAGCCTATAATGGTAGAAATCCACCCACTCATTTTTTTATAATCTAAAAAATTTATAAACAGTCTCTCAGAACGAGCTGTTTTAGATTCTCCCTCTGTTCACATCACAGAGGGGAAAAAGTCCCACCCATTTGTGACGCTGCCCCATAAGCATAGACACAGCCCTGAGTGAGAAGCTGTGGTCCGCCTGCGCCATTACTGATTACTTGCTGTAGCTGCTGGAGATATAGAATATCAGCACCAAAGAGGCTTTTCAAGTGTTGTGTTTTGGGATGCACTAACGAACATAGGCGTCTCCATAGACTCCCTCCATCTGAGCCGCTGTGGACACTGCGGTCAAGTTTCATTGTCTAAGGAAATGTCCCGGAAAGAATCGGTAAAGTCCCCACTACGTGTAGGGATCAATACCAACGCTACGTGCATGAACATCAGCTCCAGACAAAGTAAGTATCACGTGTTTGTTTTCCAAATTGCCCTTCTGAAAGAGCTTCTTGGCACTCTTTAAGGCCAATGGTGCTAAAGCTACCATTGTCTCTGTCTGTTTTCATTGCGGCTGTCTTCATGAATGATCGTGAATAGGAATGTGGTAGTTAAAAGTTGCATATGAAAGGAATATGAGTCGATCGCTTCAGTTTGTTGAGCTCATAATCACAAGTGGGTCTAATAAAGTTTGTGATAGCATGCCATGCACCATGAGACCAGCTATTTTTATCCCGCCGTGCTCCCCGTCTGTGTAATTCATAAATGTGAATTTATATTTATATATATATATATATAAAAATGACTGATCTGAACAAGCATTTAACAACTACATCAAAGCGCTTCAACAACTTTAACACTGAACATCATGTTACATGTTGAGTGTTTGTAATGGATGTGAGTCGTGTTGAATTCTGATGTCTATCAGTTTTACAACAGCAGGGAAGAGACTTCATTATATCACCAACATCAGCCCTCATGAACAAGTACAATAAACAGTCAGCAAGTGGGTTCAGATACAAGAGACACTCTAGAAAGAGATCTGCCTTTTTAAATTTCATGTTCATCCAGTCTATACAGGTATAAAAATCAATAAAATCCATGATTACAAAGGGGAGAATGAGACATGTGTAAGTCAACAACACAAGGAACAAACTGCCCAATATTAATTTGCGTTTAAGGGAAGTAAGTGATAATGAGTGAGAGAGACCATGACAAGTACCAACAAAACAACAAATGATTATTGGGTAGGGGATAAAACATGATATACATTTGGGCAGGTGATAAAAGATCAGAGGCACAAACCAAATAATCAAAGAAACAAAACAGGAGAGTTTTAGTGAATGGTAAGATTTATACCAGTGAGGATGAGAAACCAAAAGATATCGTTCAAATGCAACACATACCATAAAATACAGACCTGCAATCAAAAAACAATCATATGCCTTCATCAGTTCAGCTGAGTCGAGTTCGGTCGTGAATAATAATATACAAATCATCTGTATGAGATCCGAAAAAATCAAATTAATCACATAAACAGAAGCAATACGATTAGATTTGGTAAGAACACACAAAGCAAATAGAGTTAAGAGCATGATTGGAATCTCAATGACTGAAATAACCCCGATAAATAATGATTCTGCCATGGACTGTTTAGCATGAAAAGTAACAAGCGTTTTTTGAAATGTTTTACGTCCAGGAATAGCAGGGCAACTGATGCTGTTGTTGAGTTCTGCCATGTCTCACAAAGTCTTGAAAGGCAGGACTGAAATAATAACAAATCAGTCATTAGTTTTCCTAAAGAAACATACAGCAGTATATATCAAAATATCATGCACTTGTATCTTGTTTTAATCAAATTTCTGCTATCCAAGACCAAATATAGATTCTTTAATGTGTGAATTATTTCCTATATTAAAATATTTTCTCTTATGTAATTATGCATTTTAAGCATTCATATCAGGAAGTGATTTTTCTCCATATCAGTAGCAGAAACTCAAGATGCATGTGTTTTACGTTGTTTATGAATGCTCAAATCGGTCAAACCGAGAAAACACAAGGAGATTGTATCGTGTATGAAAATGTATTGTTCATAAGGGAGGAAAAGTCAAGAAATTGACTGAAAAACGCTCTAAAAAGTGTCTTGTAAACCTGCGTGTGCGGTCGGGAGGAGACGAGTCGGATAATGCTCGTGTGTGCAAATGGTTAATATTATTTAAGATATTAACATAGGTATAAATACATAATCTAGGGCTGCCAACTCTCAAGCATTCAGCGTGAGACAGTCAGAATTACTCAATGCTAAACGTCAGTAGACATGATGTAAATAAGATATTATTTGCAGTTCAGGGAGCTTCTCTGATTGTAATGAACAATGTGAGATTGCAATAAATTGAAGTGAGTTACAGCTTTTTAGTGATTATACAGAAGCGCTTTTTACTCGCAGTATATAAGAAAACTAATATAAAACTTTAACGTTATTGCTTGATAAACCTAAAAACTGCAATGCACACTGTCATTTACCATGAATTTACCCATAAAAGACTACAACCAATTACAGTTCACAATCACAGTGAGCATGAAATAGAAAGATACCTTGGAGATTACGTGGAGTCAGTGTAGTGTAGATTCAAATACAGGATTTAAAATCAGTAGATGATGTGTTTATGAAGTGTTCAACCATCTACATGAAGGACACAACCCTTAAAATGCAGATTCTTCTGTAAATAAAACCACCTTGCATTAAACAAATGTACACTTTTACTTTAAAAATATGTCTGCTCCTTAAACAAGAACACTAGAACTGTATACAGCTATACTACATGTTAACCATTGTTGACAAATATCCAAAGTGACAGTAAACAATACTGACAAATTCACACATGGGATGACAATAACTTACCTGGAATCAGACTGTGGCTCCACTTACAGGACTGGAGATGTTTCTCATCAGTAGATGATGGTCTTTATGAGCTGTTCAGGGTCCTTTTATAGTCTGAAGTAACTGTGGAAACATCACTTAAAAAGGAGTGGCTCTGTCAGATAATGACCTGAAAAAAAAAAAGATTCATTTTACATAATGTATCTGTAATCGAGACAATACCACAAGTAACATGACTGAAAGAAGCCAACAACAATCAGTTCTTTTGGACAGTGTATTTCAGTGAACCAGTTCTTTTAAATTCTCACATTATCAGTGATATCAATTCTATCACCCCAGCAGATGATGAAAATATACTCAAACTCATTCAAATACTGTGGATGTCAGTCCTGTCTTCCTGTGTCTTGTGGTTCCCCTCCTCCCGTGCCCATATTTGGTTAGTTCCTGTTCCTGTTCTCGTTTTGCTTATCAGTTTGTTAGTCCCCAGTGTGTGTCATTTATTAATCTTATTACTCCTCTGTTTATAAGCCCTGTGTTTCCCTTAGTCTGATGTCGGCTGTTATATGTCATTCTGGTCTCCTACGTTCCCTGTGATCCTGCTTGTGGTCCATTAAAAGTCTGTTTGTTGAAGAATTCCCCGTCTCCTCGCTCCTTCGTTCCCTTGCTCCTGGTGTTGCGTGACAGAACAGCCTACCTAACAAAAGTAAGGTGCGCCCCCTCTCCACTTTTGTTTTAGTTTTGTGTATTTCCAGCTAATCCAATAATGTTTTTTAATAAATGACACATTTATTGACAAATATCAATAAATGTCAATGAACTAAATTAAATTAAACCCAACAATGATCTTTATTTTTGTTCTGTGTTCTAATAATATATTTCACTTATGATACTTACAGTTGTAAAACTTGGGATGACACATGGGAGCCTGCCAGCGATATTTTTTGCCAGTGTCTCCAAATCCCAAACAGCTTTCACCATGACAGTATACTCACCATGAACACCTGGACTCGTCAAACACACTTCAATTCTGAGTGTGTTGTTGTTATTGTTTTGCTTGCTGTTCTTCATTAAAGTTTTTGCACAGTGCATACACTCTTTTAGTATTTTTTTTTTTTTAATTTGTCATTTTAAACACCTTTTGCATTTGTCATGAACTGCGTAACAGCCAGGTAGTGTAGCATGGAGAGGACATGCTACAAACATGCTCTTTGTTATAATGGCATGCCCAAAGATATTATTTTTTAAAGATTTTTGCAGTGCAATTTTAGTATAGCATAGATGCAAACTCCTCCATGAGATTTGCTTAGATCCAATGAGACTGGTCATAACTATTTATATTCAGTTATGAAAAGCTAGACTGTTTTTTTTTTGTATTGGAATAGTAAGGCTGATAACCACCTGGCAACTGCTAGCAAGCTTTGTATAGTATTTTCTTTACTCTTTACTAAGCTGTCTAAAAAGGGTAATATTTTATGTAATTGAGGTCTGAGATGTGGGGACAGCGAAGAGAGAGAGGGCAAACATTTAGCATTTTAGGTCTAATCATCCAATATTGTCTTAAATAACCTGCATAGCACTTCATCTTTTATAACATGGGATTTTGACCAAATATATTCAAACTTGATTTTTGTAAAATGTTGCAAAATTATTATTATTATTATTTGTTGGTGTAAAATTACAGTTTGGACATATAAGGTAATACAAATATTTAAAAAAATACCTGGAAGTATCTACATATGAGCATGTAAAACAAATTTCTTAAAAAAAAAAAACCTTGTGGAGCATGTCCCCAGTTCTCACCTTTTTACCCCTTTACCTGTTTGCATCTCTGTATAGGTACTGTAAGTTTACATGAACTGTCTGTCATGCCAAACATGAATAAATACCATAAAATAAATATAATAACAATATATTTGTTGTTACATATTTCTCAGTTACATACTTGTTTCCATTTTGTTTAAAATATAATAAAATGATTATTGGAATTTTTATATTTCACTAAAACTGATTGCTTTTATTTGTACAATTTTATAATGAACTGCTATTTTTATGTCTTTAATATCAAATATCTAGGTGAGAGAGGATACTGTACTACATCTGTCTACATTTGTCTTTAAGGTTTGACATATTGATACATTTTGGGAAAGGATTATATATATTTGTATATATATATATATATATATATATATATATATATATATACAAATTAAACATTTATACAAATATATACAACACATATATATATATATACAAATTAAACATTTTGAAATAGTTTATTATATTTATTTCTTATACAGTACACAGCTGTCACAGTTAGTTACCCTCCGGTTCATTCCATGGAAATCAATAGGCCCTTGCTTTGAAAAAAAGATTCACTAATATGTTTCTACATCAGGTTAGCCCCAGACAGGCATCTATAACTATAAAAATTTATTTTTATTTTTAGTGAGAAGAAACAAATATTTAACTAACCTTCTGGTATAACCCACCTTCAGCTGGAAGATCCCGTAATGACCATATTTGGACAAGTGTGACGTGGATTTTGACACGCTGTGCCTGGACTAACTTTTAGGCAAAAATAAAAGGTGCTTCATGTTGCAAACTATGTTTTAATAATTCAGTAATACTGTCATTGAACAATTACAGATTGCTATGTTGCAAGAAATTACCCATTTACCGAAATCCTAACCCTACAGCGTAAGTAGGGAACTACAATTTACAGTGCCATGTCCCATCAATAGAGTGGCAAAGGCTTATGGGTAATGTAGTTTAAAAACCTTTTAGCAATTAAATAAAGTAAATACTATATATAATGAACAAAGGGATATCTAAATATGTTCATTGTGCAAATCTTTACGATATATTTGAGAGCCAGGTCGAAACACTTTTTAAAACACTTTTTTACAAACGTTCTGTAAATGTGAGAAAACTGTGCCCAACATTATTTATTAAACATAGGATAAGTAGTTGTCCTGCTGTTTTTCCCTTTGATATGCTCATTGGACTTGTGAGTTACAGCCATTTGAAATGTGCTGTTTTTTTCCTCTTCCAGGGGGCACTTTTGGTCCCCTGGGGGTGGAAGGGCAATAAAACCTATACAGATGTACTATCTTTGTCATGGACAACAAACTGTTTATGCCTGAACATTTTTATTTATTTCTGCCCCTTTCTGTATTTACAACATGCTTATGTGAGGTTTTGATGGTGCTGGGAGACTGAAAACAGAAATACAGTAAAAATGTACACAAAAAAAGGTAAAAGTAACATGTCTAGGCAAAATATTATTTCTTTATATATCATTAATTTTCCATTAGCAAAATGGTAATGGGTGAACTTGCATTTAGTGTTGGGAAATAATGAACTTCTTCATCATGATTTTTTTTGTCATGCTTGTCTATGTCCCTATTATAATCTGTTTATTCCATGTCTCCAAACAGGTTTCAATTGTTAAACAGCAAACTAAACTAGGACACAGGCATGTGGCCACAGTTGTTTTTCCTCAGCCCAGGGCTGAAGACCTAAAATTCCTTTTTCCCCTGTGAATCATATTTCGTTTGATTATTATTACTCATGATTATTTAGTCTTGTAGTTGGTTGAGGTGGAGCTCATTTTGAACTATTTTGTAGACAACTGTATCTAATGATCATTGTCAATATGAGTTAATCTGCTAATTATTTTCTCCATCACTTGTTTGGTTTGTAAAAATTATGAAAATAGTGAGAAATTTCACATTACCCACAAAGATATCATCACAAATACTGTGAGCAGTTGAAACCTCAAAATTATAAATATAAAAACATACATAAACAACTAAAAAAAATTAAATCTTACAATTTTCTAAGCTGGAACCATAATTTTTTTTTTTGCTTTAAAATAATCAACTTATGATCAACATTATTTTGGCTGTACTTATACTGTAAGAGCATGCTGAGTAGTTTTATTTATACCAAAATAAAAAAAAAAACTATACTGACCCTTATTTGAATGATTCCTGCTTGATCTTGGCCTTGCATAGACGATGTTTCCATCAATGTCTCTCTTTCTCTAATGCACCCTTGGTTCAGGTGTCTTTACTGGAGCTGCTTCCTCCTCTTCCTGCAGCTCACCAAGCAAGTCATCAAGACTTCGGAGTTCATCATTGAGTTCTTGATGAGCAACC
Source organism: Barbus barbus (assembly GCF_936440315.1). NCBI lineage: Eukaryota > Metazoa > Chordata > Actinopteri > Cypriniformes > Cyprinidae > Barbus > Barbus barbus. The sequence goes on along the minus strand of NC_136763.1, from coordinate 23,103,599 downwards.
AGGTTATCCAACTGTTCTTGGAGTTCTGAATCACTCGTGGTGATGGGCAGAAACACAAACAGACAGAAAGACTCACAACAAAGATGGACAGATACGACAACTAGAGATGAGAACAGAGAGAGAGAGAGAGAGAGAGAGAGAGAGAGAGACAGAACAAGCTACAGAGAGACAAGTACAGGTTAACAAGAAGGACGTGGCTCTTAAAAGTGCCTTTGGTTTGTGTGTGTGTGTGTGTGTGTGTGGAGGAAGGTTAAAATAAAGGAGAATGTTGGAAGCTGGCAAATTTGAAAGACCTGATAAGAGAGAGAGGAAAAATATTGAACTCCTTACATTTTGACCAGTATTTTCTTCATCAGTGTTGGCAGATTGTGCAGTTTTGAGTTGTAATACGTGGAATAAAATGGACTTGGACAGGTGTCATTTTGATATTTCTGTTGTACCTTTTTATTTCTTTAAGGTAAATGACAGACATGGAAAACAGTTTACAATGTAGTCCTCTTTAGAGAACACTTAATTTGCTTTATTATGCCATATGATAAGCCACAATATTGTTGTAGTTATGAGTTAATTTGTATAGTTTATTATTAGTAAGATTTGTGTGTTTACTATATAATTGTGTGTGGATTTTGATCAATTACTGGAAAACACACCAATCGGCAACACTGTTCCCTATCAGTCGGTCACTCCGAGTCACGTCGGTGACCGACGAATTGGGATCTCGCTTAGAGAGACCAATCCCCTACGAGAGTATCTAAACGAGCCAATGCACATTGGCATGCGATTATTGCATCCAGCTGCCGCTAATCACAGCGTGAGTATAATTAGGCAGCGGGTGCAGCGCATATTCAGCTTTTCGCTTCGGAGCCGAGCGGTTACATTGTTCTGCTCCTGACCTCTGCTGACGAGTGAATTCAACGAGTTAAGCACGCTCTTTGGGAGACTCTCGTGCTGGCGGTACGGCGCTTCAGCGGCGGTGGTTCTTCCTGTGTCGAGTGGGTTGCACACATCAGGCTGCACTACCCCCTGATTGTGTTGCAAGTGGCCATCTCCCCTGTGCGCTTCAGCACACTGAAAGAGTGATTTCTCTAAAAGAGCATTCACGGGTGCGTCTTTTTAAAGACGACGTTGCATCTGGCAAACTTGACGTTGCGTCTTTGTAAAGACGAGTTGGGTCTTGCTTCAGACAACGTGTCACCCGTGCGTTTCTGGATGCGGTCGTTACCTGGGGCCGGGTGATGGTCATGATCACTGCCTCACATGCCTGGGCAGTAAGCATGCTGAGGTGGCGTTCGTGGATGAGGCATCTTCTCATGGGAAGGTGATCATCTTGGAGTTGCGGGCCAGGCTCCGATACCTCGACAAAGGGACGGAGCTCTGTTGCCCCTGCCTTGATTTGGCCCTCGTTCTGGCTGCAGACGGACGGGGACCATTTCAGGCGGTGGCATGGTGGCAAACCCTCCAGGGAACCAACCCTTGAGGGACCATCGCCCCTCTTGCGCTCCAAAACCAGTTGAGCTGTCAGTGGAGCGTGCTGGGCCCTCTACAAGGGGAGCACCAGCAGTTACCCTGGCGCTCCTCCCGGTCACCAGACGTCGACTGCTGCATCGGAGGGGGAGCTGGAGATTTCTGGGCAAGAAGATTCGGCTGCTGCTGCTCCGGCAGTAGCAGTGCCTGAGTCGGATCTAGAAATCACGGCTATGCTTTCCCGGGCCACTGAGAGGGTAGGGCTCGAGTGGAGATCCCACCGTGTCCCGAGCCCTCGAGGTTGGACGACTGGTTTCTCGGGGTAGTTTGCGCTGGTTCTCAGCGCCCTGCCCTAGTGCCTCTCTCCCGGAGGTGCATGGGGAGCTTACCAGGTCGTGGACGGCACCTTTTACTGCCAGAAACCGCCCTGCTAGCTCCTCCCCCTCACCACCCTCACCACCCTCGGTGGCGCAGCTAGGGGGTATACGGGGGTCCCCCCGGTGGAGCGGTCGGTTGCGATGCAGTTGTGTCCTAATACCGTCTCCACTCGGCGGGGCGAACCGTGCCTCCCCTTCCGGGCCTGTAGGTACTCGTCTGGTCTGTCCGGCGGGGCTTATATGGCCTGTGGGGAAGCTGCCTCCACCTTTCGCTACGGCGTTACTGCAGGGTCCTCAGGCTAAAGGCACTGAGGACATGCACGGGGGTGGTTACGATCCGGAAGCTCTGAGAGCTTGTACCTCGGGCCTCGCGCTACGAGCGACGAAGGTGACGCGGTCTCTGGGTCGTGCGATGTCCACACTTGTGGTCCAGGACGTTCACCCCTGGCTGTGTCTGGTCGACATGGGGACACCGACAAAGTATCGGTTCCTCAAGGGCCCTGTGTCCCAGACTGGCCTCTGCGGCGACGCAGTCGAGAACATGGCCCAGCAGTTCTCGGCTGCTCACGAGCAGGTTGAGGCGATCCAACACCTCCTGCCCCGGCGGGCAGCTGCTGCCTCCATCCGTCCGCCGGCTGCAGCGCCCCAGCCTGCTTGTCGCCGAGGGCGGCCCCTGCGTCCGTCCCTGCTCCCGCACCGCATCCGCAGCAGCTTCCAGAAGCGGTGCCGTTGAGCTGGGCGTAGGCAGGCCGCCCCGCCCGTCCTGGCCCCCGTCAAACCTGGCGGTGAGCGGAAGAGCAAGAGGCACGGGACGGGCGACCCAGAGAGAGAGAGAGGACTGCTTTGGGAGGTGGCGGATGCGCCTCCCCCTCCCCCGGTGGAGGGCCGGGTGGAGATTCTCCTATTTCAAAAATCTCGACAAGAAGCGGTTGTCTCTGCCCTGGGTCCCAAGAGGGCATGGAGAGTCGCGGACGGACCAACTCCGGACCGCGCTCATCCTCCTCTTCGCCAGCTGGCAGCAGTGGGCGGTTCGAGAGCGTCATCAAAGGCCCTACTCTCTCAAATCAAAGGTGCGTACCCTCTGCCAAACCTCGGAACCAGGTAAGCGCGCACCGCACACTCAGACCCCTTGGTCCGCCACGGGCCGTGTTCCTGTGTTCCACCTCGCTGCCCCACCGCGGGTACGTCGGTGGTCCCGCTGCTCCGCTTGTACGGTGTCTGGGTGCCTGTCTACCCAGCCCGTCTTGCTGGCTCCAGTGGACCATCTGACTCGGCTATGCGGTTCAGTTTCCTCCCAAGTTCAGGGGCATCCACCTCACAGCAGTGAAGGCAGCTGATGCTCATGTTTTGTGTGGAGAGATCGCTGTCCTACTGGCGGAGGACGCGATGGAGCCGGTCCCTCCAGCCGATATGAAGACAGGGCTTGCAACCCTTACTTCATTGTGCCCAAGAAAGCGGTGGGTTACGACCAATCTTGGATCTGCGGGTCTGGAACTGGGCCCTTCACAGGCTTTCGTTCAAGACGCTCACGCAGAAACGCATCTTTGGGTGCATCCGTCCCCGAGATTGGTTTGCAGCGGTCGACCTGAAGGACGTGTACGTCCATGTGTCGATTCCTTCCGCGCCACAGGCCATTCCTGCAGTTTGCGTTGAAGGACGGGCATATCAGTACAAGGTCCTGCCCTTCGGGCTGTCCCTGTTACCCCGTGTCTTCACGAAAGTTGCGGAGGCAGCCCTTGCTCCCATGAGAGAACAGGGCGTTCGCATTTTCAACTACCTCAACGACTGGCCTATACTGGCTCAGTCTCAGGACCAGTTGTGCGAACACAGGGATTTGGTGTCACACCTCAGCCAGTTGGGCCTTCAGGTCAACTGGGAAAAGAGCAAACTCTCCCCGACGCAGAGGATCTCTTTTCTCGGTATGGAGTTGGATTCGGTCAGTCAGACAGCACGCCTCACGTAGGAACGTGCTCAGTCGGTGTTGAACTGCTTGAATGCGTTCAAGAGCAGGACAGCGGCCCCACTGAAACAATTTCAGAGGCTCCTGGGGCATATGACAGCTGCAGCGGCAGTCACGCCGCTGGGGCTGCTTCATATGAGGCCGCTTCAACACTGGCTCCATGGCCGAGTCCCGAGGTGGGCGTGGCAGCGCGGCACTCACCGGGTCCAAGTCACACCGGCCTGCCGCCGAACCCTCACCCCGTGGTCAGACCTTTCGTTTCTGCGGGCAGGAGTGCCCCTGGAACAGGTCTCCAGGCATGCTGTGATTTTCACGGATGCCTCCACCACCGGCTGAGGTGCCACGTTCGACGGGCTTGCGGTGTCGGGGGTTTGGACGGGCCCCCAACTGCACTGGCACATCAATTGCCTAGAGTTGCTAGCGGTACGTCTGGCCTTGGTCCGTCTCAGAAGGCGTTTACGAGGCAAACACGTACTGGTCCGCACGGACAACACTGCGACCGTTGCGTACATCAACCGACAAGGTGGTCTGCGCTCCCGTCGCATGTCGCAACTCGCCCGCCACCTCCTCCTCTGGAGTCAGAAGCATCTGAGGTCGCTTCGTGCCATTCATATTCCGGGCTTGCTCAACCGGGCAGCCGACGAGCTGTCACGAGCTGCGCTCCCCGGAGAATGGAGACTCCATCCCCAGACGGTCCAGCTCAGCTGGCCGCGGGGCCTTCGCAAGTGTGCGTCTCCCCCAGTGAGCCTTCTCGCAAAAACAGATACTATGCAAGATCAGGGGGGACGAGCAGCAGGTCCTGCTCGTGGCGCCGTACTGGCCCACTCGGACTTGGTTCTCAGAACTGATGCTCCTCGTGACAGCCCCTCCCTGACAGGTTCCTCTGAGGAAGGATCTACTGACTCAGAGACGGGGCACCTTTTTGCACCCGCGTCCAGACCTAAGAAGCTGGAAACTTCATGTCTGGTCCCTGGACGGGACGCGGAGGTTCTAGGTGACCTACCCCAAGGGGTAGTTGACACCATCACTTCGGCTAGAGCGCCGTCCATGAGACAGGCCTGCGTCTTGAAATGGAACCTGTTCGTCGAGTGGTGTTCTTCTCACCGAGAAGACCCCCGAAAGTGCCCGATCAGAGTCGTGCTTTCCTTTTTGCAGCAGGGGTTGGAGCTAAGGCTGTCTCCCTCCACCCTTAAAGTCTATGTGGCTGCGATTGCTGCCAACCATGACCCCGTGGAAGGGAAGTCGGTGGGTAAGCATGACTTGGTCATCAGGTTCCTTAGGGGGGCAAGAAGGTTAAATCCTCCACGGCCCCCCTCTATACCCTCTTGGGACCTGTCTCTAGTGCTGAAAGCACTACAGCAGGCCCCATTTGAGCCTTTGCAGTCAGTTGAGCTGCAGTTTATTTCAATGAAGACTCTGCTCCTGCTTGCATTGGCCTCCATCAAGAGGGTAGGGGACCTGCACGCATTTTCGGTCGACGATTCGTGCCTAGAGTTTGGGCCGGCTGACTCCCAGGTAATCCTGAGGCCCCGGCCTGGCTACGTGCCCAAGGTTCCCACTACTCCCTTCAGGGACCAGGTGGTGAGCCTGCAAGCGCTGCCCTCGGAGGAGGCAGACCCAGCCCTTGCTTTGCTATGTCCCGTCCGAGCGCGGAGATGCTACGTTGACAGGACACAAAGCTTCAGGACCTCAGACCAGCTCTTTGTCTGTCACGGAGGCCGGCAGAAGGGGAAGGCCGTCTCCAAGCAGAGGATGGCCCACTGGACAGTGGCTTATCAGGTACAGGGTGTGCCCTGCCCGTTCAGGTTGAGAGCTCACTCTACTAGAGCTGTTGCATCCTCCTGGGCGTTGGCTCGTGGCGCCTCGCTGGCAGATATTTGTAGAGCTGCGGGCTGGGCGACCCCTAACACGTTCGCTAGGTTCTATAGCCTTCGTGTGGAACCGGTTTCCTCCTGTGTTCTCACCTCAAACGGGTAGAAGCACTGAGAGGTCCCGTTTTCGGGTCGGCTTGCTAAAACTGCTCCAGAGAGTCCGTACTGTAGACCCTGTCGAGTTCCTCCGTCCCCTCGGCAGTCAGATGTGGCGGAGCATCTGACGCCAGGCCCTCACTCGCTGAATCCATGAGAACCGGTAGAGGGCTGGGTTCCATATGAAAGGCCTTTTTTGGACCCCATATGTGTATAGTCCACGGTATAGCCTGAGAGCCCGTGTTTCCCCGGCAGGTCTTCTGCCAATCTCCATGAGGTACAAATTCCTCTAATCCTCCATATGCGCCTAAGGTTGATCATATGCGTAATTGCTCCGAACCTCCTACGGGAAGGGCGAGCTTCCGTAGCGCCCGGTTCCAACTGGAATGGGTACGTTTTCCCAGTGTTATCCAGTCTTACTGAGTGGGTAGTGCCATGGCAGCAGTAGCTGGTCTTCTGCGGTAGCCCTGACCTGCGCCAAAAAATAGGGGCTCAGGAGGCTTCCACAGGACACTGGAAGGGGCAGTACCCGTGGCCTTTTGGTAGGGATCCCAATTCGTCGGTCACCGACGTGACTCGGAGTGACCGACTGATAGGGAACGTCTCGGTTACGTATGTAACCCTCGTTCCCTGAAGAAGGGAACGGAGACGTCACGTCCCATCGCCACGGCTGCTGTACCACCGCTGAGCGGCCGGGTCACCGGCTCGGCTCCTCAGCGAAAACCTGAATATGCGCTGCACCCGCTGCCTAATTATACTCACGCTGTGATTAGCGGCAGCTGGATGCAATAATCGCATGCCAATGTGCATTGGCTCGTTTAGATACTCTCGTAGGGGATTGGTCTCTCTAAGCGAGATCCCAATTCGTCGGTCACCGACGTGACGTCTCCGTTCCCTTCTTCAGGGAACGAGGGTTACATACGTAACCGAGACGTTCTTCATCTGAACATTTATAAATGGCTAAAGTGATTGAGCTAACTTACTGTAATATGGGTAACTGAACACACATCATACAATCTCCTATGATATTATCCTGCATAATTATATGTGAAAAAAATAAACAAGCTTGAATTTAATTAGCTAACATAGCTAGCCTACTGCACATTTGGTGCAGCATGTAATATTTTTATAATATCTGCTGTCATTTACTGCATCACGAAACTGCTACCTGCAATTCTAAAGGTTCTAAACACAACTTCTTGACCTGATTAAACAGTTTTTGTTCCGTAAATTTAAGGATTGTTCTCATCTGTGTTAATTAACTGAGCGGGAAATCGCAGTGCATCTTGGGATCGTACCTTACAATGATGTCAGCACCACTGATTGATGGAGTTATTAATAAATACAAATAATAAATAAATAATCAATTGATCAATCAATAAATAAACAAATACATAAATAAATAAATACATAAATAAATAGGTTGATTGTATCACATTGCACTGATTAATCACTGATTAACCAAACATAATAACAGCACATTAAATACGTTTATCATCATCAACAAGCCTCCGACAAAAATACCAGCATTACCCAGGAAAACACTTTGTGACATATTTGTGAAGTGACATATTGCCAAGTATGGTGACCCATACTTGGAATTCGTGCTCTGCATTTAACCCATCCATCGTGCACACACACACAGCAGTGAACACACACACACACTGTGAACATACACCCGGAGCAGTGGTCAGCCATTTATGCTGCGGCGCCCGGGGAGCAGTTGGGGGTTCGGTGCCTTGCTCAAGGGCACCTCAGTCGTGGTATTGAGGGTGGAGAGAGCGCTGGACATTCACTCCCCCCACCTACAATCCCTGCCGGCCCGAGACTCGAACCCGCAACCTTTGGATTACGAGTCCGACTCTCTAACCATTAGGCCACGACTTCCCCGTGCCTTACTGCTGTTGGTCGCTGGAGCGTTGTTAAAGTCACCACTGAACGCTGTTTCATAGATGGCACTTTGATATCAGGCAACGAGTGGTTTTTAAAATAAAAAATCTGTTAAATATGACCTGGGGGCCGCCAATCGACTCGCCCTGCCGTAACTAATTTATTGTAGCCTTTTCTTTTTTATTCCTATTTATCGTAGTCTATTTATCTAGTATGCACGTCAAAAGTCAAACACTGCGGGCTCCGGTCAGAAGTCTATGGGAATCCCTGCAAGTTACAACATGACGCCAAAGGGGTACCTAGTAAGGGGTACCTAGTAAGTTAAAACATGACGGCATGGGGATCCTGACCAAGCTTCAATATGTGACGGGTTGGGAGTGAGAACGTGTTGATTAAGCTCACCAAAATTTACATTGAGACATTTTTAGTGCACAAGATATTGGTTTCAGTACAAAAAGTTATTTTAAAATAAAATCTTAATCTCGCACACAAAAATATTTTATTTTATTTTAAATGAAAAAAGCATTTCAATTAAGATATACATCATTAAATTCAAAAAGTCAAGCTGTGCTTAATGGGTAAATTTTTGTACCCTTTAAGCACACCCCTGTTCCCATTAAGCTCACATCATGTTTTATTAAAAAATCTTGTTTATTTTAAAGAATAATTGTAAAAAGATATATTTTTTTAAGGTACAAAGTCAATCACAAAAAAAAAAACAGAATACTAGAATCAAGCAACATGGCATTCAAGTAGATCGGTTATATATTCATAGTGAAGTGTCATCTAAGCACATATCAACATCTATACTAGTCCACTTTCAGCTAAGTAACATTCAAAAATTAAATAAAACAAACCAATAAAACGTTTAATTCATGGGGACAAACATAGAAACTAGCCTCATTAGGAAGCCTCTTGTTAAATGGCTGTTAACTTATTTATAGTCTCTTAAGGCTGGAGAACACTACATGATTTTTGCCCCGATTTTCCACAGATTTACAGTCTGGAGAAGTTGATGCTAGCTGCCAAAGATCAGAGCCAGTCTGCAGATTTGAGTTGACTGATTAACTGAAAATTTAACGATGTGATGCATCGGTTTAAAAAGTGTGCATCGGATACAAGTTGGCATTTGTATCACGATGCATTGTTTCTAACATATTTGCATCGGTAAAAAACAATTTATTTATATATAATTACTAGTGGATGCACAACACTTTTATTGTTTAGAAAGTGATCAATAATCTGCGACCAATATTTTAGATTGATTTCTCCTCTCGAAACTATTTCTCAAGCGCATTGTCTCATCACCGCTGCGCGTGAACATGACGAATCACAACAACACTACGGAGACCTGAGGAAAAGCAGAAATTAATGTCCAAAACCTGACTTGAAACCACCCAAAGCGTGGCGTGGCAAATTATTAAAATCGATCGCGTTTTGGGGGTGGAGGGGGGACAAATTCATGGTTTTGTGGCACAAATCAGGGGTGGAAGTTAATTAGCATAGACTAGATAGGGTATCTTTTTGTTTTAGGGAAGTTTGAACATCAAAACATCAGAAAATAGACTTCTTAATATGTTGTCTTCTGCGTAGAAATAACTTTTCTGGGTATATATTTTTGTAATAAAAATATAAGCTTCTGTTTAATAAACTGATAACAGCTAAATATTATTTACCTTAGCGTGTCTTCGCTGTTAAATTCCAAAATCATTAAGCCTCAATTAGCTAGATTTAGATTAAGAGTTGTTGTTGTTTTATATGTACAGATGCTCTCTGCTGTGTTTAATATTTATTATAAAAAAGTATGACTTGTAATAAAAGTATAACTTTGATTAATATGCATGTTGTTTAAATAACATTCTGTTCTATAAATGCATTATCTGCTGGTTTATTTAGCTACTTTTCAGCACAACACATTAAGTATGACAATACTTAAACACTTTGAATGTTAAAGTGCAAATTAACACCTGCCCACTCTTGTAAGTTTGCAACTGTTACAATTAAAAATCACAGAAGGGTAAAAACATGCTAGGCAAACAATGGTATGATGTAAGCAACAAAGCTACAACAAACCCTGGTGAATCGTATCGCATCACTAGCTGCTTCATATGTATCGTTGGCTATGCATCGAGATGCTTATCACATCGCCCTCAGTTCTGGAGATGCACATCCCTAGTTAATAGTGTATTTCATCCGTTTTTTGAGTATGTGCAGCACTTTTCTGTATTTGGTCGCATTGTGCGTATTTTCAGCATGTTTCTGTTTGCACTGTGAGTATGTTGTCAAACTGATGAAGATGTTTTCTGGTGATGTTTTTTAATTTGTATTGCATTGATCTTTCGGTTAAGTGTACTGGCGATTTGAAAACTTTTGCAACCAGTTCTTGACTCAAGAACCACTGTTGCAGTATGTGTAAGTTTGTTGAGCTGAAAACTTCTGCAATCGTATAGTTGACAAAACAAAAAAGTCAAAGCATGTTTCCAGTTTGTTTAATACGTTTCTACTGCTTTGATTGTTATATTATAAACATGTATGGCACTTTGCCCCCTTAAAACCTCGGCAAAAGTTTGTATACATCATTAGTTTTATATATATATTTTTAGATATTAAAGTTATAAGTTGCAAGTTAAGGGCTATACTGGTCTCATGTAGCCAGACTGACAGCATAAGGGTTAGGAATCATGGCTGCTTTGAATGGACAAGGACCACCCATGTCACTGGCAGGTAAAGCAACTAATGTACCTAATGTTTCGTTTTGTGCCTTGTCATGTTCAGGGGCATGGGAACGTCCCCACAATAACAGACCGCATATGCATCTATAATTGCAGTCTGCAGTCAGTTTCGACCACAAGGTCAACTGGATGTCATCTAGCTAGTATTTTCCTTTAAGAAATCCAACCCAACTAAGTGAGGCAAGCTGTAATAATTTGGCTTCTCACTGGCACCAAAAATGTAGTATTCTCAAACAGGTACCAGTCTGGAGTGTCAGAGGATTCCTTGCTCCTTTTATAAATGGGGCACCAGCTATGGATTTGTACTATTTTACTACTATTTACTAATTTTACTAACAGTTTAATCACAATTAAGAAAGATTGCTGAAAAAATAAACATTTTCTAAATTAGAGGGGGATTGTATGACTGCATATCATTGCTCTTTTGTTGATTTTGATTGCTTCCATTATCCTCATTTGTACGTTGTAAGGGCAGGATTGTTTCGACTTGTTGGTGTATTCAAGCGGAGTTGTGGTAAACAAACATACAACAATGGCAACAAGGATGCAGCCTGGTAGGTTTAATACTATGTTTGAGTGCTACAAGGAGTGCCGATGTGTATGACATCGTTGGAACTTTATGCAGACAGAAATAGACTTAAAATTGAAGAAGAGGTTATAAACTAAACTAATAAACTAAACATAAAGCTTGGTTTTGAAAGCTGCTTACCAATTTGGATTGTAAATCATTTACCACCCCTAAAACAAGGAAGAAAACAATATTCACAAGAGGAGAAATGGTTCTAATGGCAGACACCAAACCACTAGAGAGAGAGTGCAGTAACTCAAGGGCTGTTGAGCAATAACACTCTGTGGTGTTTATTAGAGCTCTCCAGGCCTGAAGCCAAGTCTTATCGTTTCATTTCTTAATGAGAAATATAATTTTTTTTTCAGTAGCAAATAATCATTAATTATGAAAACAAGCCTAGTATGTGATCCAATCCAAGGTGCAAGGAAAATAAGGAGAAGATGTTTACTCAAGAACAGATATGGGGCTTTGCAAATATCAATATACCGTAATTTCTTTTTCTTTTTTCTTTTTTGCGCCCCTACACAATTTGATCCACATACAGTATAAGAAAATGATTTTGCAGGTATATCACTGCATTTCTGTTATCAGAATCAGAATTAGCTTTATTCGCCAGGTGTACGCAAACACACGAGGAATTTGTTGTGGTTTTTAAGGAGAGCAGGGGAGTTTCTCCTGAAGTCCACTATCATCTCCACAGTTTCGAGCGTGTTCAGCTCCAGGTTATTGTGACTGCACCAGACAGCCAGCTGCTCAATCTCTTATCTGTAAGCAGACTCATCGCTCTCCTATGAGGCCGATGACTGTAGTGCCATCTGCAAACTTCAGGAGTTTGACAGAGGGGTCTTCAGAGGTGTAGTCATTTGTGTAGAAGGAGAATAGCAGTGGGGATCCAGCATCTTATGAATATAACATGTATATGAATATGAATACAACATGTACAACATATATATTCCTGTCTGAAATACTGGGTATGCTATAGATACTCTGAACTGGTTTTGCATCTTTAGACTGCATTTTGGTTTGTTGGCTGATGGTTTACCATTTTGCAGTTATGTACATTCTATGTACATACTGTCACGAATCTGGTCCATGCTCTCCTGGTTTACCACCACCAGAGGTCACCCGTTCACCTCATTGACTCTCACACTACACAGCACACTGGACTCCATTTCCCACTATGCATTGCACCGATCACAGCTGTCACCATTCACTCATCACTCACACCTGATGCTCATTTCACAATCACACACACTATTTAAGCCATGGACTTCCTCAGCATCGGGGCCGAGTATTATTTGCATTTATCACTCTCCAAGCGATAGCAAATTTACATAGCCATTGTCATAGTCTTGCCTAGTTTTCCTGCCGTGTTTGACCCTGCTCTTGTTTCCTGGATTTACCCTTTGCCTCTGCCGTTTGGACTCTGTTCGCTCCCTGTTTAGATTATTGCCCTCATCTCTGGATTATCTCTCTGCCTTGCCCCTTTGGATACTGTTTGCCGATCATCGACCCACGCTTGTTCCACGGATTGCTTTGTCTTGCCCTTGCCATACCTGTTTGCCCCTGTCTGACCCTGCCTGTTCACTGACCATGTTTTGTAATAAAGCTTTGCATATGGATCCGCACGTCTCATGTCTCGTCAGCCCCGTTACACATACATGAAATATCAATTTATTAAATATATATTAATGTGAAGTAAAAAGTAAAAATTTGGTAGCTTTTTATTAGTTCTTCTGTCAAACGCTTAATCGCGATTAATCACATCCAAAATAAAAGGTTTTGTTTGCACAATGTATGTGTGTGTACTGTGTATATTTATTATGTATATATAAATACACACACATGCATGTATATATTTCAGAAAAATGTTTATATATTAAATATATTTATTTATAATATAAATTATATGAATATAAATATAAACATGTAAATACATGTAAATATTTTCAAAATATATACTGTATGAATGTGTATTTATATTTACATAATAAATATACACACAACACACACACATATTATGCAAACAAATATGTTTATTTTATACTATTTATATTTTTTTATACTATTTTATACTATTTAATTATAAATATATTTACCTGATTAGCTGTTTAATAGGATAATGTGAACATTTTAAATGTATTTGTCAAATCATTTTTTGGATCATACCTTTGACATTTATATCAAGCCGATGTAAAGCTGCTTTGACACAATATGCATTGTTAAAAGCGCTATACAAATAATATTGACTTGACTTGACATGCATACATTTATGTATGTATGTGTGTATGCATAGCACTTACTGTCCTCATTTTTCAAGTCGCTTTGGATATATAACTCAGCTTCAATTATCACCCTGAAAGTAAAATTGCAGTGCTTTACAACTAGGACAGGAAGAGCTAAATAAACATATCACTGCATCCACACCAATAACATGTTTATAAGATACTTCACCCACTAAGTTACTGAAAGAGTTGTTTCCTGTAGCAGAAAAGCCTCTTCTCAATATTATTAACTCGTCATTATCTCTAGATCACGTCCCAAAACCTTCATACTGGCGATTATTATGCCTCTCATGAAGAAACCACAACTAGATCAAATTGGGTAAATATTACAGCTTCATTATAAACATGTCATAAAATATGTAATTAACTTTTCTGACTGAATATGAAATGAGTATGAATTTTATGTTTTTAATGTATACAGTATTATCTTTTGCAGTTCAGTTATACAATATTAATATATAAATTAGCACTTTAAATTAAAATGAAAGTGAAAATGCATATTTACATTTTAATTTTTTCTTCAACAAAAAAACAACAACAACAAAAAACCTTTTGACCACGACTGCTTTTTGAGTGGAAGATGCTCAAACCCGATAAACAAAATACTGAGCAGTGCTTCTCTTAATTTTGTATTTTTTATATCCCTTGTGTATTTTTACCCTAGTGTTTTCTGTGTTAGCCGTTGGGTGTCATGTTGATATACACTCACCTAAAGGATCATTAGGAACACCATACTAATACTGTGTTTGACCCCCTTTTGCCTTCAGAACTGCCTTAATTCTACGTGGCATTGATTCAACAAGGTGCTGAAAGCATTCTTTAGAAATGTTGGCCCATATTGATAGGATAGCATCTTGCAGTTGATGGAGATTTGAGGGATGCACATCCAGGGCACGAAGCTCCCGTTCCACCACATCCCAAAGATGCTCTATTGGGTTGAGATCTGGTGACTGTGGGGGCCATTTTAGTACAGTGAACTCATTGTCATGTTCAAGAAACCAATTTGAAATGATTCGAGCTTTGTGACATGGTGCATTATCCTGCTGGAAGTAGCCATCAGAGGATGGGTACATGGTGGTCATAAAGGGATGGACATGGTCAGAAACAATGCTCAGGTAGGCCGTGGCATTTAAACGATGCCCAATTGGCACTAAGGGGCCTAAAGTGTGCCAAGAAAACATCCCCCACACCATTACACCACCAGCCTGCACAGTGGTAACAAGGCATGATGGATCCATGTTCTCATTCTGTTTACGCCAAATTCTGACTCTACCATCTGAATGTCTCAACAGAAATCGAGACTCATCAGACCAGGCAACATTTTTCCAGTCTTCAACCGTCCAATTTTGGTGAGCTCGTGCAAATTGTAGCCTCTTTTTCCTATTTGTAGTGGAGATGAGTGGTACCCGGTGGGGTCTTCTGCTGTTGTAGCCCATCCGCCTCAAGGTTGTGCGTGTTGTGGCTTCACAAATGCTTTGCTGCATACCTCGGTTGTAACGAGTGGTTATTTCAGTCAAAGTTGCTCTTCTATCAGCTTGAATCAGTCGGCCCATTCTCCTCTGACCTCTAGCATCAACAAGGCATTTTCGCCCACAGGACTGCCGCATACTGGATGTTTTTCCCTTTTCACACCATTCTTTGTAAACCCTAGAAATGGTTGTGCGTGAAAATCCCAGTAACTGAGCAGATTGTGAAATACTCAGACCGGCCCGTCTGGCACCAACAACCATGCCGCGCTCAAAATTGCTTAAATCACCTTTCTTTTCCATTCTGACATTCAGTTTGGAGTTCAGGAGATTGTCTTGACCAGGACCACACCCCTAAATGCATTGAAGCAACTGCCATGTGATTGGTTGATTAGATAATTGCATTAATGAGAAATTGAACAGGTGTTCCTAATAATCCTTTAGGTGAGTGTATGTCTGTGTTGTTGGTTTCCTCAGTTCTACGCTTGTGTTTCCTGGTTTCTGCTCCTTGTACTTGGATTTTTGTTTGTCTGATTGTTTGTGTTCTCACTTAGCAAATGTCTGGATGACGTCTTTTATTTTTTGCTGCTTGTACATTATCATAATTTGTTACACTTTCAGTATAATATCTTGCATGTAAATCACTACATTTCTGATTGTTATACAGCATATATGTATTCCTCTCTGAAATACTGGGTACTCTTGAAATTTTGAACTGCTTTTGCATCTTCAGGTTGCATTTTGGTTTTGTTTGCTGATGGCTTACCACTTACAGTAACAGCATAAGTGGTTACATCTGCATTACAGAATGATGACTAATTCAGATTGTTTTCTTTCAAGTCATTATCTGACAAAACCACTCTTCACTTTAAGTGATGTTTCTGGAGTTAATTCAGATTATAAAAGAACCACGAAGAGCTCCATCATATCTTCAGTCCTGTAAGTGGATTCACAGTCTTATTCCAGGTAAGATCATATCATCTCATGCATGAATTGTTTGTCTATATTTTAAACTGTCATTGTGTTTCAACCTCTGTGGATCTTTTAACAATAAAACTTTTAACAATTTTTCTCAAGTGTCTGAAGTGTCCAAATATATATATATATATATATATATATATATATATATAAAATGTATGTATTATGTAAATATATATATAAAATGTAATTTCTTATGTTATTTTTTGGCATGTTTATGTACACTGTAAAAATCAAAAGTTGAGAAAACTTAAAAATGAAAGGCAACCAGCTTCAGCAGATTTTTGTTTTTTCTCAACTTCTTGTTTTCAGTTTAAACAACAAAAAGTTGAGAAAACTCAAAATCTCCTACAAAAACAAGTTGAGACAATTAAAAAAATCTGCTGAAGCTGGTTGCCTTAAACTTTTAGGTTTTCTCAACTTTTGATTTTTATAGGTTCTTGTCTGACAAAACCACTCTGATTTTTTTAGATGATTAAAATATCATAATTATAGTCAGCTCAACACCATCATATACCGGGTGAGCAAAATCTTCAGTCCTGTAAGTGGATACACAGTCTGATTCCAGGTAAGAGCATGCCATCTCATGCATTTTCGTATCTTTATTATTTAGGTTATGATATCACTGTGAATGTCATTTATTAAAAATATCTTACCAGGTTTAAATACAGCATTAAAGTTTATTGAAGTTCTTTTGATTCAAATCTGAAGATGTATTTTCTGTACAATAGTGCACAAAATGGAATTATGTCTTGGGTTACTTGACTCTAACCCTGTTCCCTGAAAGAGTGGGAACGAGATGCTGCGTTTCATTAATGTTGACGAGTACATTCTTTGTTTGAATGGTTGTGAAGCATTTATGGCAAACCAACCAAGAATTTGTCTTAAATAGCCTCGGTCATTATTATAATGCATGGACGTGGGAGGTTATAAATAGACGTGAAATGGGCACACCTTCAGGTTATACTTTTGTCTGAAGAGATGTCCACTTTGTCCAGGCACACCTGCAGTGTAGCAATGAGGAGCAGCATCTCGTTCCTGCTTTTTCAGAGAGCAGGGTTACGGTCAACGGTCAAGTAAACTGAGACGTTCCATATCAAAAGCTACACTCATTGCTGCACCTTGGGATGTTGAATTGACCTTGGGAAGGACATGCTTGGGAAGCTTCCTGCCTAATGGTTAGAGAGTCAGATTTGTAACCCAAAGGTCAAGGGTTCAAGTCTCGGTACCAGCAGGGATTGTAAGTAGGGGGAATATTCAGATTAGCAGTTCTTTGGTTGTATGATATTGCTTAAATATACTGTGCAAAAAGTCTTCACATATTTTAGACAGAAAAAAATACCTTCTCCAAACTCCATCCATTCTTCAAACTGCTTGTTGGGTGTTGGGCATATCTCCTACTTCAGTGGTAGCAATTTTTTCGATTTCCAGACATTCCTTTTGCAAATAGTGAAATAATCCAGTAAGATTTTCTCATTAAAAAGCAGTACTGGAATATATGGTCTACACAAACTTTGATCTCAAATTGGAGATGCATTATCTTCATAAATAAATGTTGTCTTTCATAATTTACTTAACACTGCATCACCTGTGGATGTACTGATTGTGAAGCCAGAGTAGAAATATGCCACTTCACTGGCAGATGGCACTGACGTGACCCCTTAAAAGATATTGCACACTAGAGGTATATAATGCACAACCATGCCATCACTCCTCAGATGTCTTTTTCTTCAAGAAGTCAAGAAGTGGTTTATTTGGCCCATACTAGTGTAACAAAGGCCACCTGGTATAAGCTGTGTGGGCAAATCTCGCTCCCCTGATCTCTTGGTGCACTAGAGGCTGCAGTATTTAGTGTCCTTGTTAGCGTGCCTGCCTCCCAAGCTGGAAATGCCAGTTTGAAGGTTCGAATCCCGCTTCAGATCCCCCAGTGGTGATTTGATTTGTGAGTGTGGCAGCTGCGTGAAATGCTGCAGGCTCTCTTCCCACAGCAGGGTATCAAGCTTTAGGTGCAGAGCATCTGTTGCCTCCCTTGGACTATCTGGCAGCATGGTAAATTCTGACAGGTATGTCACCATGAGTTCTACAAAGTGCAGAAAGGGGGTATACCTTCAAATTCTGGTCCAACCCTCCTTGCTTCACCTGGATATTTCTCACTTTTCTCAAAGAAAGAAAGAAGGTGGGGATTAATTAATTTATTTAAACATTACGCAGTACTGTGCCAACTCTTCAGGCAAAAAAGTGAGTTTAGATTTGGGTTTATTAAATAAACGTATGTGCTTAAATAATAAATCAAGAAATAAATGTTTATATTTTAAATTGATGTTTTATTTATTATTTATTAGTTCAATAATTTTTCCAACTTGTTTGATGTTTAATAAAATGTTTCCTGTGTTACACTTTTTTTATAATGGCAAAAAATAATTGAGAGCAGGGGACAGGTTAATAGGGGATGATATAAAAATACTTTAAAAGTTATTTAAAATGTATATTTGATCAACAAAATAAATGCCTTGACATTAAATCTGATGTCAATATCATACAAAGATAAATAAATACATAAATGCATACATACAGTATTTCACAGAAGTGAGTACACCCCTCACATTTTTGTAAATATGTATATACTTAGGGCTGTACTCACGTTTAGGGCCAGCGGTTTAGACATTAATGGCTGTGTGTTGAGTTATTTTGAGGGGACAGCACATTTACTCTGTTATACAAGCTGTACACTCACTACTTTACATTGTAGCAAAGTGTCATCTCTTCAGTGTTGTCACATGAAAAGATATAATAAAATATTTACAAAAATGTGAGGGGTGTACTCACTTCTGTGAGATACTGTATATATATATATATATATACATACATACATACTATCCCTGTTCTCCCCTGTGTGTCTGTTTCGGAAACCTGTTTATTTACATAGTAAACTAAATATTTGTTTTCTTCTTCTTTTTTAGTGCTGCCGTTCAGGAGTTTTTGAGACTATGTCACAACAAAATATCAGCATCAACAGCTCAGCTGGATTAACGAAAGAATTCTCTGCTTACACTGAAAAACGACTCTTTGCCAGATTTGTATTTATTTGGCTTCTTTCAATCATTGACATTCCAATCATGCTCTTAACTCTGTTTGCCTTGTTTTCTCTCATCAAATCTCATCATGCGGCTCCAGTTTATGTGATACAGTTGATTCTTTCAGATATTGTTCAAATTATTTGTACATTATTATCAACCAAATGGACATCAAAGCAATTGGATAGTACATTTTTTTATTCTTTGATTGCGGGTCTGTATTTTATGGCATGTGTTGCTTTTGAAAGATATCTTTTGGTTTCTCATCCTCACTGGTACAAATCTCACCACACACTTAAACTTTCTTGTTTTATTTCTTTGATCATCTGGCTTGTGCCTTTAATATTTGCAAATATAAAGCCCCCTAATCTGTCTTTCAGAGTCCTGCCCCGATGTATAGCATGTTTTATCCCCTACCCAATAATCATCCTATGTTTTGTTGGAACTTATCGGGCTCTTTCACACTCGATTTCACTTACTTCTCATAAGCGCAAATTAATATTGGGCAGTTTGTTCCTGGTGCTGTTGACTTATACATGTCTAATTTTCCCAATAATATTTATGACTTTTATTGTAAAGATCTTGAATGTTAAGAGAAGCTTAAAATATCGTAAAGTTAGCTACTTTTTTACTAGTTTGCTGTATCTGAACCCACTTGCTGACTGTATATTGTACATGTTCATGAGGGCTGATGTTGGTGATATAATGAAGTCTATTCACTGCTGTTGTAGAACTGAGAGACCTCAAAATTTAACACAACATTGCAGTACTGACAGACATCAGAATCAGACATCAACACAACAGGCAGCACCATAATGTTCAAGTAAACTAAAAGGTGAGCAAAATTAATTTGGCAACACTGTAGAATAGGGAACACTTATTAACTACGAATTAGAAACTAGATAAGAGACCCTATAAGTGTTACCATGAATTTTTCATGTGATTTTTAAAGCTCCAAGGGGATATTTACAGCAATGCAAGTACAGCTTCCATCTTCTGTGTAATTGCTATGTGAGCTATGCATGTTGAAATTACATATCAATAATATGCTGAATTAGGAAGAGGATCATTGGTTTCATTGTAACTGTAACCCCTTCCTTTGGTCTGTCTGTCCAGATCAGCAAACCTGTGTGTACATTTTTACTACTTCTTGTTGTGTATACAATATATGGAAAACATTTTAACAAAATAACTGTTTGCAAGATTAACTGCATGGTTGAAAGTGTATTACAAGACCAAATTTGTATACATTGATTAAAGGTGTCATGAACTGAGAAATTTAAATTCCCTTGATCTTTTGACTTATAAGATGTCATTGTGCTATTAAAAACATCCTGCAAGTTTCAGTACTCAAAACCTTCTCATTAAACATCTTATATTGAAGGCAGTCTGCCAAAATGATTCCATGCTTGTGGAATGTGGATATTTTTCTTATGAAAACGCATGGATTCGCTACAGGAGGCTTTTATTCATGCCCCAGAGCCGTGTGAGGCATATTTTATTATGGATGCGTTTAAGTCATATACACCTAGGTTGCCTCGAGGGTGAGTAGAACACAGGCTATTTTTAATTTTTTGGGTTAACTAACCCTTTAACAAACAGTATACTTAACCAACCATAGGTAATACACGTTCACATGAGATAATGTGCTTGCTAATGTTTACTAATAAATATAATCTAATGATTAACAGATCATTATTTCATGTAAATTAAAAAGCTTACAAATGTCAGTAAACTTTCAATTTATATGAATATGCACTTCTTGAAAATCTACAAATTATTTTAACAGATGTTATACAATGATTAAAGCTTTTTTCGTTATAGTACAATTCCCAGAATATCCTGTTTAATGATATACAGCAGTAGAATAAAAAAAGTAAAAAAGTCGTGACGTATTGTCAAGTATGGTGACCCATACTCGAAATTGGTGCTCTGCGTTTAACCCATCCAAGTGCACACACACAGCAGTGAGTAGTGAACAAATGCACACACACACACACACCGTGAACACACACCCGGAGCAGTGGGCAGCCATGCTGCGGCGCCCGGGGAGCAGTTGGGGGTTCGGTGCCTTGCTCAAGGGCACCTCAGTCGTGGTATTGAGGGTGGAGAGAGCGCTGGACATTCCCTCCCCCCACCTACAAATCCTGCCGGCCGGGGGCTCGAACTCGCAACCTTTCGATTACGAGTCCGACTCTCTAACCATTAGGCCACGACTTCCCCACAGGCATAATATAGGTGTTGAGAAATCAAAATATACAATGTATATTTACAAAAACAAATTACAATGTATATTCCTCAGCAAACATTTAACTAACCTTAACACACCCTTACCAATGTCCATAAAGGTAATAAATGATTAGTAAAGGTTTATAAACATTTACAAATGATGAATAGTTTCTCTTCAGCTTCTCTTCAGAACATTTAATTCTCTCCTCTGTACCCCTCTTCCACCTCCCACCACTTTGATAACCGCTAACGACTTTGCCTCTTTTTTCACAGACAAAACTAGAACAATCAGTAACCAGTTCTCAACTCCACAGGACCTCCAATCAACCACATCCACTGCTCTAACTCCCATCTTCTCCTTCTGCCCCCTCACTGAGGCGTATCCAAACTTCTCCTCTCCAGCCATCTTACAACATGTCCTCTCGACCCAATCCCCTCACACCTTCTCCAAACAATCTCTCCCACACTCTTACTGGCACTCACACACATTATCAACACATCTCTCCTCACAGGCATCTTCCCCACAGCATTCAAGCAGGCTCGGGTAACCCTATTGATCAAAAAACCTACATTAAACACTTCTCTTTTAGAAAACTATTGCAAGGGCCGATTCCAAATCATCAGTCCTCATTCTGCTGGATCTTTCTGCTGCTTTTGACACTGTCAATCATCAGATTCTCCTGTCTACCCTCTCATCACTGGGATTCCACTTCGCTGGTTTGAATCCTATCTCACCGGTAGATCTTTCAGGGTGGCCTGGGGAGGGGAGGTATCCAAACCACAACAACTGGTCACCGGAGTTCCTCAGGGATCGGTTCTTGGACCCCCCCTCTTCTCCACATACACTACATTGCTGGGTCCCATCACACATGCACGTGGCTTCTCCTATCACTGCTACGCCGATGACACGCAGCTCTATCTCTCTTTTCAACCAGATGACCCAACGGTCGTTGCACGGATCTCAGGCTGCCTGGCGGACATCTCGGCATGAATGAAAGAACATCACCTACAGCTCAACCTGGCAAAGACGGAACTTCTTGTCTTCCCTGCCGATTCAGTTCGGCTCATCAATGATTACCCCATCAACTTCGGTCAGAAATCTTGGTATAATCTTTGATGACCAGCTGACCTACAAAGAGCACATTGCAAAGACTGCTCGATCCTGCAGGTTTGCACTACACAACATCAGAAATATCAGGCCCTTTCTGACACAGCATGCTGCACAACTTCTTGTCCAGGCCCTTGTTGTTTCTAGACTGGACTACTGCAATGCTCTTCTGGCTGGTCTGCCATCAAACACAATCAAATCTCTACAAATGATTCAGAATGCAGCGGCACGACTGATCTTCAATGAGCCCAAAAGAGCGCATGTTACACCTCTCTTCATCTCCTTGCACTGGCTACCAGTGGCAGCTCGCATCCAGTTCAAGTCACTGATGCTTGCGTACAGATCTACCACAGGCTCTGCACCCTCCTACTTCCACTCACTATTACGAACCTACATCCCCTCCAGAAGTTTGAGATCTGCTAGTGAGCGACGCCTTGTGGTACCATCACAGAGAGGCTCAAAATCACTCTCCAGAACATTCTCGTTCACCATTCCTGGCTGGTGGAATAATCTTCCCACCCCTATCCGGAACGCCGGATCCCTGTCAATCTTCAAGCAACAACTGAAAACTCATCTCTTTCGGCAGTACTTGACTTCATCCTAAACTCAAAAAAAAACTCTTTCCCTCTATCTTTCTCTCCCTCCCTTACTAGCTTGTACTTATTTGAACAATGACTGAGACTTGGTGTTACGAGCACTTCCTCTGTCTGATTGCCTCTTCAAGATGAATCGCTTTTTTGTATTCCCCAATTGTAAGTCGCTTTAGATAAAAGTGTTTGACAAATTACTAAATGTAAATGTAAACCAGATTAAGTGCACTGCCAAAACAAAATGTAATTCAAGGTGGGACTTTGTTTGCAAAATCTTCTTCAAAATCAAATAATTAAATTCATACCTACAAGTCCATACCAACTCACAATGTCAAATATCAACTCATCCTGTCCAGATACTTTCCGTAGGATAAAACATAAAATCCATGATATTTCAAAATTGGATTGATGAGAAATCAGGAAATGTGCAACCACTATTGAATCTATCAGTGACAAATGTTCAGTTAATGAGCTTTTGAAAATAAAAAATAAAAAACACTCTCACCCACACAATGAGGGAAGTGGTTTTAAATGACATAAACCAATCCATTTATGATACTAAATGGATGTGGAGAACTCTGTGGTTAAAGGTTCTTCAATCCTGAAACTTTAAAGAATGCATCATATCCTTTTTGTGTTTATTTCCCTACCAAAATGGTAGGCTGTAAGGGACCAAGCAGGGCCCAATGAAAAGAGTAAACTACATAAAGAAATCGCAAATGAACATAACACACCATTTTTTTGCTGCTTCAGTATTTGTAGATAAACAATCATAAGCATTTCATCAGTTTTAAAGGCTTTTATTGGCAAAAAAGTACTCTTTACAGTTATGTCCCTTCTTCATAACCTCATAACCACACAATCTTTATGCAATGAAGAGTGGGAGTTCAACATAATGATCTCCAAACCACTTCATTATCACTCTTGCCTTGTGACATGGTGCTCCATCACAATGGAAAATGCACAGATCACAACCAAATTGCTGGAAAGTTGGGAGAAGTTGCTCTTGCAGGACAAGTGATACTATTCTTTATTTATGGCAGTGTTTTTGGGCAGAAGGCCACTTTCTTAGATGAAAAGCAACCCCACAAATGGATGGTCTCCTGATGCTTCATTGTTGGCACGACACAGGAATCATGGTAGCATTAACCTTTTCTTCTTCATGCAATTAATTTTCCAGATGTCCCAAATAGCCAGAAGGGGGCTTTTGGAGAAAACAACTCTGCACCAGTCTTCTATTCAATTTAGCACTTCCTTTAGAATTTCAGTCTGTTCTTGATGTTTTTCTTCAATAGAAGTGGCTTTTTTGCTGCTTCTCCTAACAAGTCAATATTATTAATATAAGACAAGCTTGGAACCCTCCCTCAGACAGCACACCAAATATGCATACTTTATTATATCTGATTGCATGTATGTGTGACTCGTGTATGTCACTCTCCTCTTCTAATCCAATCAGAATTATAGAGTGATTTCATCTGACTAGCCCTCATTCACACTTTCCTACATGCAGATAATAGAATAAATGAAATGACCATACTTTAGCTGGTCATTTTCATTATGGTCAGACTGCAGACAAATCTGATCTTTTTAGGCAGACTAGCCACACTATTGATTGCAAGTGACCAAATCAGATTTGTGTGTCTCGACATAACCAATCTATCTGCATGGGTTGTTTTGGTTACAATGCAGATTTTCAAAACAGAAAAAGTGAAGGGGCATCATATCACTCTTTGAGTCATGGTGCAGAACTCCTCTGTCATACAAGAGAAGCTCAGCACCAGAGGAGACGGAGACTGGTGTGTTCTTTGTTTTCTTTTTTTTTTAACAAATGCATTGGATCAGTGTGAATCTACATCACAACAACATTTGCAACAAACTTTGCAAATACAAAACTGATGTCACTGACCATGACTGTAGCTATTGTGTTATCAGTAGCAAAAGTCGCTATAAGCCTAACTTCTTTATTTTGCTCTCACGGTATAATAATAATTTGACAAAATCTTACTGTTATATAGTTATACATTGGACCTTTTTGATGGTTTTACACTTTAATGTTTGGTTTTGTTTACGGATGGCCTGGGTTTGCAATGTTATATGTGGTTGCAACTGCATTAAGCGCACATGATGTTTAAAGCATTTTTTCTCCTTTCAAAGTCATTATCTGACAGAACCACTCTCCACTCTCTGACTTTTCCCAAGTGAATGAGGACTATAAAAGAACAACAACCAGCTCATAGCCACCATCATACTGATGAGCAACATCTTCTGTCTTGTAAGTGGAGCCATGGTCTGATTGCAGGTAAGAATGTCATCTTGTGTGAATTGTCTCAGATTGTAAACTATAATTGTGCTTCAGCCTTCAGTGTCACTGTCACTGTGGATCATAATCTGTCAAAAGTTTGTTAACTCTATAGAGTGCTTGTTTATGAGGAGCAATAGTTGCATCAAAATAACCATTTGAAGTTGGTCTTTTAATAAACATAATGCTGTGACATGCAGTGAGTGTTGATGCAGTGACGCTTCTTGCTTTGAACAACTGACAGTCTTATTTGTATGTAATTGTGAAAGACGAGAAAACACCAGGAAAACACTCAGGAGGACAACACGGATTAGGGAAACACTGGAGAGAGGATGAACGAGTAAAAAAGAAAACAACGAGGAATATCACTGATAAGCCCTTCAGATGAGCAGAGAGTCTCCAATAACAATTGTTAACACAAACGAGACCAAATAAAATGTGAGGGTAAGTGCTGGGTTTATGTGTAGTGACGGTGCGGGCTACTGTGACACACATCATGATTAGCTGTGATAGCGCCACTAGTGTCCCAAATGGCTGTCAGTTTTATTGTCATCATCAGGTATTTGTTTTTTTGTTTTGTTTTTTAAAGTTTACATGTTTATTTTATTCACATTTGTAATCTCAACCATGTTATACATTAGACTAACACTTCTGCTTTGACTTCCTTTATAGCTGCTTTCTGGTGGTGAAGAAACATACAAACTAACTGGCCAAGTTTTGTCAGAGACGTAAGTTGTTCAATATTAATTGCTTGTTTATTAAACTATTGTATAAAAGCAATATTTCACTTGCTGTAGTACTGAGAGTGTTGTAACGTATTACAAAAGTAGCAATATTATAGCAGTAGCCTACATTACTTTTTGCTGTAATGCAGTAATATACGCAATAACTACTAAAATGTGGGTAATATTAGGCTCGTTACAATCTCAGTAACGCAAGTTACAACAACATTTGAACTCAAAATTACAGTGGCGAATTTATCAACATCGCAGAAGAGCACTAGAGAACAAATTCCACAGGTAAAATAGTTTGTCTATTTCCTGTTTCTGTAATTTGATGGTTGTGATGACTGCAGAGATGGATTCTACATATATGTGAGATGAGCATATTCCCGTAATTTCAGAGAAAAGGACAAAATGCATAGTCAAATGCAATCTATGTGCACCACCGAACTCAACATGGAGAAATAGCAAGAGTAAAGAACTGAAGAAACACCTGGTCTATATATAAAAGGAATGAATATGCAAAATATATTTGACTGTTTAATTAATAGAAAAACTGAGTGAAATGCTGCTAAGTTTGGTCATTTTTGTGTGGCTTGGTGTTCTGCAAACAAGTTCACGCAAAGGAAACTGAAATGACAAAAAGAGCATCTTAAAATAAAAGTAAACACATTGCAGTTTTGAATGATCCGTATGACCAAAACTTATTTTTTGTTTCCGCTGTTCAACCGCGCTGGCGCCTCAGGCACACACGTACAGCATTGCAAACGTTGCAGCCTGTTCATTATCAAAATTAAATATAGTCAACCAAACATAGCCTATAGCTACAGTAGTTAATTTAAATAGTCCGTAGTACAATTTGTGGCGTTCAGCCTGAGCTCCTAGTCATACTTCTGTGGATATTTTGGTAAAAAGTAACTTAAAAGGAGTGTAACACATTAAAACTTAGAGACAGTAATATTGTTATGTAACTAATTACTTTTAAAAGACAGTAAGGAATAATTGACGACAAGCCACTGAATTATTAGAAAAATAATGCACACCCGAGGTGGTGATGCGGCCACGATGTGAAGAGCTTATAGAAGGTTTGCACCTACATCACGGTTTGGTCAGTTACCCGGATGCGTGGCCATATTGGCGACATCAGCATGGATTGCACGGTTAATGTACTAGCGAAGACGTTATTCTACTAATTTATACCACGGGGAAAAAAAATTATGGAAGCTGCTAAATCATATAATTTGACTTAGTAAGCAGGAAAGGGTGCAATATTTTGATAAACTAAGGTTAATACAGGGCTCAACACTAAGGCTTTTTTCTATTGCTTACGCTGCCAATAGGCTATATTCACTGGCCCTCCAACAAGAAAATAAAATAGATGCAGTTATCATTGTTTTTGACCCATGTTATCTTTTATTCTAATAAATAAACTTATATGACACCAACATTTTAAATAACAACTAAATTTTACAATTCTCAGTACAATGGCCAATTTTCGGATTGATGACGTGAAAACACCCTGATATATTTCAAGGCATTCATCCGGTTTTGTCCTTAAAACCCTATGAGTAGGATTTATTTATTATGCATCTCATCCAACCCTTAAATTCCAAAACATTTTAGACCTAATAATTGAGGCTTTTTAGGCCGTGCGGACGGTGCGCTTACAACAGCGCATGCACCGAAGTGAATGTTTAGACAGAGCGCGTCAAGTCTGTGGTACTGCGCATGTGTCGAGCTCTTCCATCCGCACTCATCCACGGTTGAGTGTACTTTATTGAAAGCTGCGCATAATGGAACGCGGAAAGTGAAGTATACCCAGGCCTTCAATTCTGATACATGCAATGACTGTCCATTATGGCATGTAGGCATTTTTATATTTTATATTATATTCTTTTACATTGTAATCCTTTAATTTTTAATATTCTGCATGTTTGTGTGCTGCTGCGCGTCCCTTTGTGTGTAATAAAAAGGGCCCTATCATACACCCGGTGCAAGGCGCAGCACAAGTGTTTTTACAAGTTTCAGCACGACGCAGTTCTCATTTTCCCGTCCTGCGCCACGTTGTTTAAATATCAAATGCATTTGCGCCCATTTGTGCGCCCATGGGCGTGCTGGTCTAAAAAAGAGATGTGATCAGGTGCATTGTTGGCACGTTTTATTTTGAGGAACTGAAAATAGACTTTTATTTTTTATTTTTTTTCTGTTATTTAAAGAGCGCGTTAGTAATATTCGCCTATAGGCGGGTCCACAACGCCCGTACTCTCTGCTTATTACAGGGAGAGCACACAAACATGCCAAATATTAAAAATTAAAGGATTACAATGCAAAAGATTATTATTGTATAGGCTACATAAATACAAAAATGCCTACATGTCATGATGGATAGTCATTGTGTGTATCAGCATTAGGCTACCTATTTGCTCGCGCATGAGCAGATCAGTTCCCTATCTGTCGGTCACTACGAGTTATGTCGTGACGACATTAGGGGATTTACTTGAGAGCCCCGACTGCCTCTGATAAGAGAAAACGCCAATGAAATTTGGCTAGTGGATTTTGCATACCTGAGCCACTCCCCGTGCATACGGGTATAAAAGGGCGACAGGTGCATCCACTCATCAGATTTTTGCTTCGGAGCCGAGTGGATGAGAAATCTTCAAAACAGATCAGATCTCCACAAAGCCGTCTGCCTCGAAGTTTGTTCCTGGGTGGCGTTACGGTGCAGACAGCGGTGTCCCTGCAGCAGCGATTCCCCTGGGCACTTCACCTGAAAGAGCAAATTTCTAAAACACTGGGCGGTTCGCGTCTTTTTAAAGATGCCGTTCCGTCCGTGTTCTCTTGGTTGCGGTTGCTTCCTGTCCTCGGATGACGGTCACGAGCGTTGTCTTCAGTGTCTGGGCATCCAGCACGCTGAAGATGCGTTTGTGGATGAGTCATGCGCCTGTTGTGGGCGTATGAACATGGCAACGCTGCGTTCTCGCCTTTCCTTTCTGAAAGGATTGGCACCCTCTGCCGCCACCCGTCCCGGTCTCTCTGGCTCGAGCAGAGGACCGCCGGCTGGCGCTCTGGGAGATCTGAGGGTGACGGTAAGAGCTTCTCCGCCGGGCACGTCCCCGCGGACCTCTTACTCCTCCCGCAGCGCTTGTTCCGTCCGGTTCCCGAGTGATTTCGCTGGTTTGCCTCACGGGGCCGCCAGCATTTCATTCGGTGCGCCGCCCGAGGATCAGATGTCGATCGCGGCATCGGGGGATGGGCTTTCGTCCTCTGAGGATGAACGATCGGCGGGGCTGCCCCCCTCGGGTGTTGTCGCCACTGCCGATCCGGACCCAGAGCTGACGGCCATGCTTGCCCGGGCAGCCGTGAGTATCGGGCTGGAGGTCAACAGACCGCCCAGTCCCGAGCCCTCGCGGCTGGATGATTGGTTCATCGGCGCAAAACGCGACCAGCGGCCGCACTTTGCCCCGGTGCCTTTCTTCCCGGAGGTGCATGAGGAGCTGACGAAGTCGTGGACGGCCCCTTTCTCGGCCAGAAGCCGCTCGTCTCCCTCCTCCGTCCTCACTACCCTCGATGGCGGGGCGGCCAGGGGGTACGTGGATATTCCCCAGGTGGAGAGAGCGGTTGCGGTGCACCTGTGCCCGCAAAACGCCGCCACCTGGAGGAATCGTCCGCGTCTCCCGTCCAAAGCCTGTAAGCTGACGGCCGCACTCGCCGCCAAGGCCTACAGCGCTGCGGGCCAGGCCGCCTCTGCCCTGCATGCCATGGCCATCCTGCAAGTTCACCAGGCCAAGGCACTAAAACAAATGCACGAGGGTAGTCCCGACCCGGGGTTGATGCAGGAGCTGCGCACGGCGACTGACTTCGCTCTCCGGGCGACGAAAGTCACGGCGCGGTCCCTCGGGAAGGCGATGTCCACGTTAGTGGTCCAAGAGCGCCATCTCTGGCTCAATCTGGCCGAGATGAAGGACGTCGACAAAGTACGCTTTCTCGACGCCTCCATCTCCCAGACGGGGCTATTTGGCGACACTGTCGAGGGTTTTGCCCAGCAATTCTCGGCAGTACAAAAGCAGACGGAGGCAATTCAGCACATCCTCCCTAAACGGTGGGATGCTCCAGCTGCCACCGCTGGCCCAAGGGCCAGGCCCCAGTCTGCTGGTCGCCGTGGGCGCCCTCCTGCGTCCTCCAGAGCTGCTCCGCCCCGTGCTGAGTCGTCACCTACACTCGCAGGAGTGCGGCGCCCCCTGCGCCTCAGCCGGCCGCCAAGTCCTCCAGGAAGATGACAAAGCGGCCCTGACGCGCACAACCCGGAGATGGAGGAATTTGCTCTTTCCCAGGAGACGACGAGGCTAGCGTCGCTCCTTCCCCCGGAGGAGGGCCGGGTGGAGAATCCTGTGTTTTCTTTTCTTTCTGTTCCGCCACTGGCTCAAGGGCCAGTGGTACCCACATTGTCAAAGAAAGAGCAATTTCCCTTCCCTCCGGGTTCCCAGGTCTGCGGGCTGACAGTGTGCGACGCAATGCCTCCTCACTCTCACCCGAGACCCATATTGCCAGTGGCCAAGAGAGTGCGGTCTGGGGACGCGATGCCTCCCCGCGCACCTCTAGCCAGTCCCCCCGGGGACTTAGGGAGTTTTGTGGGGATGAGTCAGAACGCACTGCCTTCTGTTCCATCCAACCTTACTCCCCCTCGCTGCACCACTGCGGGCACGTCGATTGGGCCTTTGGTGCCGCTTGCACGGTATCTGGGGGCGTGGCTTGCGCTACCCAGCCCGTCTCGCTGGCTCATTCGCACAGTTCGACTCGGCTATGCGATTCAGTTCGCCAGGCGGCCGCCCAGGTTCAGCGGCATCCTCGAGACTTCGGTGGCAGTCCGAGATGCACCTGTCCTGCGCGAGGAGATTGCTGTCCTTCTGGCAAAGGGTGCAATCGAGCCGGTCCCTCCAGCCAAGATGAGGCAGGGGTTTTTACAGCCCCTACTTCATCGTGCCCAAGAAAGGCGGTGGCCTTCGGCCAATCCTGGACCTGCGAGTCTTGAGTCGGGCCCTACACAAGCTCCCGTTCAAGATGTTGACGCAGATGAGTTCACTCCGTGGATTGGTTTGCAGCGATCGACCTGAAGGACGCTTACTCTCATGTCTCGATTCGCCCTCGACACAGGCCGTTCCTACGGTTTGCGTTCGAGGGGCGGGCATGGCAGTACAGGGTCCTCCCCTTCGGGCTCTCCCTGTCTCCCCGTGCCTTCACGAAGGTGGCGGAGGGCGCCCTTGCCCCGTTACGGGAAGTGGGCGTCAGGATCCTCAACTATCTCGATGATTGGCTCATCCTGGCCCGATCGCGAGAACAGTTGGGTGGTCACAGGGACCTGGTGCTCCGGCACCTCAGCCAGTTGGGGCTTCGGGTCAACTGGGAAAAGAGCAAGCTCTCCCCTGTGCAGAGAATCTCTTTTCTCGGTGTGGAGTTAGACTCTGTGAGTATGATGGCACGTCTCTCGGACGAGCGTGCCCAATCAGTGCCCAATCAGTTCCTGAGGGGTGCCAGAAGGTTAAATCCTCCTAGGCCACCCCTGATGCCCTCCTGGGATCTCTCTATTGTCCTGGCTGGACTTCAGAGAGGTCCCTTTGAGCCGCTGGACTCAGTCGAGCTGAAATTCCTGTCGGCCAAGACAGCGCTCCTGACCGCGCTCACTTCCATCAAGAGGGTCGGGGACCTCCAAGCACTTTCGGTAAGCGAAGAGTGCCTTGTGTTTGGGCCGGCCTACTCTCACGTTGTCCTGAGACCCCGGCCTGGATACGTGCCTAAGGTTCCCACCACGCCTTTCCGCGATCAGGTGGTGAACCTGCAAGCACTGCCCTCGGAGGAGGCAGACCCAGCCTTGGCGTTGCTGTGTCCCGTAAGAGCGCTGCGCATATACGTGGACCGCACCCGTAGCTTCAGAAGCTCTGAGCAGCTCTTTGTCTGCCACGGAGGTCAGCAGAAAGGGAAGGCTGTCTCCAAGCAGAGGTTGGCCCACTGGATAGTGGATGCCATCGCCTTGACGTACCAATCCCAAGGCGAGCCGTGCCCCCTCGGGGTGAGGGCTCACTCCACACGGAGTGTTGCCTCCTCCTATGCGCTGGCGCACGGCGCCTCTTTGGCAGACATCTGTAGACCTGCGGGCTGGGCGACACCGAACACCTTCGCGAGATTTTACAGTCTCCGCGTTGAGCCAGTCTCTTCCCGTGTGTTGGGTAACAGGTAAGTGGCGGGAAGAGTTGGCCGGTGTCACGCTTGCTGCGCCATTCCCCCTTACCCGGGGATACGAGCGCCTATTCTCTCCTCCAGTTAGTTCCCCGGACGGCGAACCCTGGCGGAGTTCCTCCAGCACCCCCGGCAGTCAGGCTGGGCGGAGCAGTCTGACGCCAGGCCCAGTACCGGTGCTAGCTTGCCCGGGTCTCCGGTCAGCCCCTGTACTCGGCTAGGTGCCCGTGTGGCCTGATTCCCTTCGGGTGATCCCACATGTGTATTCATCCACGGTACGGTTTCCCTCACGGTAAACCCGTGTCTTCCCTTTGACAGAGCTCTGTCAGACCCTGCTGGCAGCCTTCCTCCCTTCTCCTAGGTAGGATCTGCCCCAGGGTCCAGGCGTATGTAGCACTGCCCCAGGCTTGGGCCAGTCCATACCAGTGTCTCCACACGTTACCTCCCTTCGGGCAGGTTGTGGCCTCCGTAGCGCCCTTCTCCGGAAGGCTCGCTTCCCCGTCGTTACTGCCGGGCTGTAGCAACAAACAGGAAAGACTTGAAGCAGTCTTTCATAGAAGGTCGAAATCCCTTCCGATTTCTGGGGAAAGGAACAGCGGCTTGGCTATCTCCAGCAGCAATGTACTCAGTGGTCCCTGCGGGCACCAAGGTTAGCGAATTTGCGCTGGGGCGACGGGAAGGTTGCGACCTTCGCATCGCATTTGTCTGTCACGCGCTAGCTTGTCAACATCTGCATGCCACAAGGTCGTGACGGGGTTCAGGTTGTGGCGCTTTCCATAGACCCCTAATGTCGTCACGACATAACTCGTAGTGACCGACAGATAGGGAACGTCTCGGTTACGTACGTAACCCTCGTTCCCTGATGGAGGGAACGGAGACGTTATGTCCCCATGCCACAATCTTGAACCATCGCTGGTTGCCAGGGACACGTTCTCGGCTCCTCAGCGGAAAACCTGATGAGTGGATGCACCTGTCGCCCTTTTATACCCGTATGCACGGGGAGTGGCTCAGGTATGCAAAATCCACTAGCCAAATTTCATTGGCGTTTTCTCTTATCAGAGGCAGTCGGGGCTCTCAAGTAAATCCCCTAATGTCGTCACGACATAACGTCTCCGTTCCCTCCATCAGGGAACGAGGGTTACGTACGTAACCGAGACGTTTCCTCTCCGGAGGCGAGTTCAGTCTTCGTGCTTGCAAATTCCGCCGTGTAAATAGCGAATCCGCCATGGCGTGAGCGCAACTTGCTCTTAAAGGGAATGGGAGATGAGACTCTGATTGGTTTATTGCATATCATGCCCAAAAAGGGACAACCCGTTTAGACCATGCGCCCGGGCGCGCCGACCGTTTTCCTGTCGTTAAACTAGCAAAAGTGGATTCGGACACACCCTTAGTGCACCTGCGTTATACGCTTTAGACCATGCGCTTAGATCGTTAAAATAGGGCCCAAAGAATGTATGCGCGTTGTGGACCCGCCTATAGGCGCATACACGCTTTTTAAATAACAAAAAAATAAAATAAAATAAAATACTGCTTATAGGTTTTAGTTGGTCAATGGCGCAGTCTATTTCAGATGCCTCAAGACTGAACACACTTCATTTTCAGACCAGCACGACCATGAGCGCACAAATGGGCGCAAATGCATTTGCTATTTAAACAATGTGGCGCAGGACATGAAAATGATAACTGTGTCGGTCTGAAACTAGCAAAACACACTTGCGTCGCGCTTGGCACTGCATTGCGCCAGGTGTATGATAGGGCCCTGCATGTGTGTGCATTTGTAAGGAAGAGACAGCAGGAGAAATAGAGTATGCTAACTCCACCCACCAACGCGTGATTGAGTTAGTCAAGACTAAAAAAAGAGGCTTACTTCAAATCAGTAAGCCTCGAGTTCGATCCGCCTTTTCCCGAACTTTTTTTCTTCCTTTTCAAATCTCATATCGTATCAGAAAGGCATTTATTTACAATAAAAATTAAGGAAATAATCAAAAACTTGAAAATAAAAGTATCGGGTAGGGTAAGGGTAGGTGTAGGGAGGGCTTTATTGTCCCAATAAAATGGCATCCATTTGATAATTTGAATTAAAACTATAATTTACACTCAATATGTTATTATCGCCTACTGTTTTATAATGTACTACAATACTGAGGTGCAGATAATTTCCACTATTTGCAATAAATAGTATAAATAGCCGAAAATATTACTATTTTAACATAGAATCTATAGCTATTTGCATTTAGTGCAAATAAATAGCCGCTGCCTATATTTTTCCCTATTAGCCTATATTTCCAATTAGATATTAAAACAACTAATTGTTTGTGATTTAGTGCTGCTTGTCAAGATTTTGTGAAACAATGGCACAACACAACATCAGCATCAACGACTCAACTGGATTAGATGATGAAGACTTGAAGATATTCCAATTTTATTGGAAACGTCATTTTGCTGGATCGTTGTTTATCTGGTTCCTTTCAGCCATTGAGATTCCAATCATGCTCTTAACTCTGTTTGCTTTGTGTGTTCTGATCAAGTCTCATCGTGCTGCTTCAGTTTTTGTTAGTCATTTGATTCTTTCGGATCTTATACAGATCATTTGTATATTAATGACAACAACAGAGCAGTCACTTAAATTGGAAACTGCATATTTTTATTGTTTGATTGTGGGTCTGTATTTTATGGCATGTGTTGCATTTGAAAGATATCTTTTGGTTTCTCATCCTCACTGGTACAAATCTCACTATTCACTGAAACTCTCCAGTTTTATTTCTTTGATCATCTGGCTTCTGCCTCTGACCATCATACAAATAGTTCCCCCTTATCTGTTTTTCAAAGACCTGTCCAGATGTATAGCATGTTTTATCCCCTACCCAGTAATCATTCTATGTTTTGTTGGTACTTATCGGGGTCTTTCACACTCAATTTCACTTACTTCCCTTAAGCGCAAGTTAATTTTGGGCAGTTTGTTCCTGGTTCTATTGACTTACACATTTCTTATTCTCCCCTTTCTTATACTTAATTTTATTACTATGATGTTTGGCATTAATCTTGATGTTGTAAAGTATATTAAAATGTACTATTTTCTCAGATACCTCCTGTATCTGAACCCACTTGCTGACTGTTTATTGTATTTGTTCATGAGGTCTGATGTTGGTGATATAATGAAGATTGCTCACTGCTGTTGTAGAACTGAGTGACCTCAGAATTCAAAACCCACCCAGGACTCTGTGGTAAAGTCACATAACAATTGTGCCACTTCTGTATGCTATACAGTGCAAATGCCTTCATCTCATTCACTAACCACCTGCAATTCAGTTTAATTCAGGATTTGGATAAGCTGAAATAGTGCTGCACTGTAATTAAATGAAGTCAATGTAATTATCTTCATTACAGACACACTTCCTTTCTATGAAATTGAGGTTTATTATAGATTGCTCTTTAAATTCAGTTGCACTATTTGCTTGATGCAAGTAATGCCCACAAAACAGTAAACAGAATTTTGTTTTAAAATATATATTGATGTACGCATTCTGATTTTTCTGCTGTCTTTCTGTAGCAGCAGTAAATTACCATATAATGGACAAATAACAGAGAGGAGGGTTATAATGGCGTAATCCTAGCAGAGTAGTGGAACAAACCTTTGCATTTTTAAAGACCTATCCACATTTAATTAATTAATGTACATACCATAGAACTCAGTGGACATTCGTTAAAATATTTTCTGGTTACATTTTATTTTAAGGTGTCCTTTACTGTGTAATTATACATTTAATTACTGAGTAATATTAATTAAATATGTGTACTTTTTAAATGGTTATGGTTAGGATTAGGGTTTGGTTTAGGGTTATTTGCATGTAATTATGCATAATTTATTGTTATTGTAATAGTAAGTACATGTAACGTGTAACAAGGACACATTAAATAAAGTGTTACCTATTAAAAAAACAAAGAAACAACAACAACACAAATAAAATAATAATAATAAGGTAAAAGGGTGAACTAATAATGAGGTTTTCATTTGGGTGAACTAACCCAAGTATTAGCTGATTTAAAGCATGTGAAGCATATTATAAGTGTAAAAGGTCATATTATATGTTAATCAGAACTAGCCAATTATATGGAAATCAAAATAAGAATTTGATAACCAGATAAATCAGATTGTTTAAATATTTTTGTGCGTCTTTGTAAAAATGATTTCATATAGGTTGCAGCAGCTTATCTCATTGACTGTAAGAGTAAGAGACTGTCTCTCTCTTTTGTATCATTAAAGAGCTCACAGTTTTCCAGTATATGATTCTGTCTGTGCTCATTTGACAAATAACAGTTGGTTTTGATTCAATGTAAGTGGAGGAGACCAAAGGCAAAATGAAGGGAAGGGAAGGAAGGGAAGTGGTGTGTGGCCAAGTATGGTGACCCATACTCGGAATTGGAGCTCTGCATTTAACCCATCCAGGTGTACACACAGCAGTGAACACAGGGGAAAAAACAATGCCAACAGACAAACAAGTATTTGTTAGATTCTGTTACAAATGGACATATACTTTGGTTTTACGGAAAAAAAAAACAGTGGGAAACCATTTGTTTATCTTTATATTTTAAACTCGAGTAAAATCATTTATCTTCTGACACACCCATTTTTCTTATTAAAACCGTAATATTCTGTTTTATATTGTCTGTCGTCTTTGATTAGTTATTTGAAGCATGTGAGACATCTAGCTACCCAGTGGACAGACCGATTAGTGCAGCCAATACTGACAACAAGCACAGAGCATTTAGGATTACAGTGATTGTGAGATTGATGGACCACTTTGTGACTGCCCCACCTGCACTGCTGATTTTTACTCCATTTCTGTCCAGACAGGATAAAAACATACCATACTAATAGTTCATAAGCCTTACACTCTTGAAAGCCTTCTTAAGATGTAAAATAGCTTTACAAGAACATATTTGCATTTAATTAGTTCACAAAAAAAAATTAAAAATCCCCTCTGCTTTGCCATTTTGATATATTTACTGATTGAAGCTACATGCTCTTGGCAGTCAATAGCCTACTCAACAACAGTATTTTAACATCAAATACCCACAAAGACTGTAGAATACTTACTGTAAAGAGATACCCACCAGGGGGCGCCAGGTCATCTCAAAACCAACGTGCTTCAGTCAGTGTAGTGCTACCCAAATGTTCCTCCCTGGTTAAATAACTTGTTCAAATATATATATATATATATATATTTTTATCGTTGTTACCAGATATAGACTACTATGGAAAACTACTGAGATAAATTCAATGAAGATGACAGTACAGGGTGAAGGTGGATATTATTTTAATGATAAGTTATTATAAGTTTTATATTATTTTAATTATAAGTTATTATAAGTTTGCAGATGACACCACACTGATCGGCCTCATCCAGGAAGGTGAGTCTGCTTACAGACAGGAGGTTAAGGAGCTGGATGTCTGGTGCAGTCTTAACAACCAGGAGCTCAACACGCTCTAAACTGTGGAGATGATCGTGGACTTCAGGAGAAAGCCCCCTGCTCTCCCCCACTCACCATCATGAACAGCACCGTGACTGTAGTGGAGTCATTCAGATTCCTGGGCACCACCATCTCTCAGGACCTGAAGTGGGACAATCACATTGACTCTATTGTTAAAAAGGCCCAGCAGAGGTTGTACTTCCTTCGCCAACTGAGGAAGTTCAACCTGCCACAGGACTTACTGAAACAGTTTCCATCATTGAATCCGTCCTCTGCACTTCAATAACTGTCTGGTTCAGCTCAACTACCAAATCTGACCTCAGAAGACTACAGAAGGTAGTCCGGACTGCTGAGCGAATCATTGGTACAAGCCTCCCCACTCTCCAAGAACTGTACTTATCCAGAGTGAGCAAAAGGGCTGGTAAAATCACTCTGGACCCCTTACATCCAGCACACTCCCTCTTTGAACTGTTACCGTCTGGTCGACGCTACAGAGCTCTGAGCACCAGAACAGCCAGACACAGGAACAGATTCTTCCCTCAGGCAATCCATCTCATGAACATTTGCACTCTTAACAATAAGCATGAAACACACAACACCATCATACTTTTTTTTTTTTTTTTAACACACATACTTATTACATTTAAAATTTGCTCCTAACATACCCGTACATACTGAATTGTCTATTTTGTATATTGTGTTTGTGCTATTTTGCATATTGTCCATTTTGTATATTTGTACATTATTTGTATTATTATTATTATTATTATTATTATCATCTGTGTCCTGTCCTGTTGCTGTCATTCTGTCTCACTGTGGAGCTTCTGTTTCTAAAACAAATTCCTCGTATGTGCAAACATACCTGGCAATAAAGCTCATTCTCATTGTAATTCTGATTATAAATATTGTTGTAGAGCTCTCCAAGATTGCGACATGGGAATTTTTACATCAGTGCATAATAAATAAGTTATATATATTTTATATAAGTTGTAACACAATGAAAAAAAAAAAAAAAAAACACAATAACTAAATTTATCCCCAAAAAAATGCAGCAACTGTAAAACTATTTGCGCTACAAAACAAGTGTATTAAATATTATCATAATGAATTGAATAATGTGATACCATTTTGCATCAAGCAGCTTTTCTAAATGTAAATAACAGGAATGACACCGGAAACCTTGCACTTTCAAGTTGCAAACTGCTGCACCTTCTCTTAAACAAAAAGTTATATACATCTGCCTGAATAAACAAACGATATCAGAAGTGGTTTACCGTTGGTCTCTCAAACTCATGTCATGCTCGTGATCGTTACTCAAGGGCCAGCAGAGGACGCCAGTGTACTTCATAGGACATTAGCCTGTCTCAAAAGAGGCCACCACAGTCTGAAACAGAGAATAATGGAAGGGCAGTTGATGCATAGCTCTGTACAACTATTATAATGGGTGTATCCTTACAAAATAAAGTGATTGAACAAGATCCGTTACTGTCTTTACCTCTCATAAAGGGACTTTATGACTCATTATGACAAATGACTCATATGCGAAAGTCTTATGTCATAGAATAGTTGTGTGATAAACAGACAAAAATGCCATCATAGTGAGATATTATCCATGGCAACTGAATCACAGGGTTGAACTCAACCAGAATAGAACCGTGAATAGAATATTTAGATCGTTGTTGTGAACTCAGCTGATTAAAGGAATTATTCATTCATCAATCAGACTTAACTGCTTTTATTTTGAGACTTGAATGATTTTAATAATATGCTGCAGTTATCATTTTATGCAGTGCTCCTCCATTGATGGACAAAAAAAAAATTAACTTTTTTTTGTGTGTGCAAAGTTTAAAATGATGTAACCACTTTAAAATAAATCAACCATAAAATGATTTATTTTTTTCAGTTTCTTCATAGGAACATGCAAATTATGACTGCACATCATTTATCATAGAAAAAAAAATCTCAGTTCATATTTCACTTACCTTTCTTTTCCATCATAAATAGATCCCTTGGGAGGCCCTGCTCAAGGCAAAAGAGTATTATGTATAGGCCTAATCACAACCCTGGAATAATTACTGGATGCCTAAAAGGTTTTTTTATTTTTTTAAAATCAACTATGTCTGCAATGAAGTATTATAAATACACCCTTGTGGCCACTGTCATCCCTCAAGATATTTACATAGATGAGTGTAGCATTAAGCTAATGAGAGCACACATTTATTGAGGTGCATTGCACATATTGGTCTGGATTCATCTGTCAGACAGGACACAGTTCACACAGAGTCCTTATGAGAATGTGTTTCTAATTGTGTGGGTGCAGAGGAGGCCGGCAGGTGCCTGGTCTCAGATCAGATTTGAGGCTCTGACAGCTGCTCGAGTCCCCCAGATGGCACAGAGGCAGAGCCTCTCATTAAGGAAAGGAACTGCATGTGTGCATAAGAGCGAGAGAGAGGGAGAGAGAAAGAAAAAAGTGGCAACACATTCACTGAGTCTCATTGATTCAGGTGTCAATTAGAAATCATCTACAAGAACAAGTCACGGTTTGAATTAGCAGGTTCAAGGCTGTGATCCTCACATGGCTTTAAATCCAAGATATGACAGCTCAATTCCCCATTCAAATTGAGAAATAATTAAAAGTTACAAGTAGTGTAAAGGCAAATATCTAACAGAAGGTCATATCAGTTCCTGGCCCTTTAATTGTTTGTTATTTATTTATTTTATTTACCTGCGAACAATAGTATAAAACAAAAAGCAGCTGTACAAATTTAGAACCCACCCCATGGTAGACTTAAAAAATAAATAAATAATAATAATAAATTATTTAATATATATTAAAAAAAAGGTTCAAACATTCACTGATGCTCCAGAAGGAAACACTATGCATTAAGAGCCGGAGGTGAAAACTTTTTGAATTTGAAGATCAAGGTAAATTGTACTTAATTTGTCTTCCAGGAAACATGCAAGTAGCTTCTGTTGCTTCCGAAGGACAGTACTAAATGGAAAAAAATATATATTTCTACAAAATAAGAAAAAATTTGGACATCTTCATTCTGTTCAAAAGTAGCGAAGAAGAGGTGTATATAGTGCAAGAGGTGAAGTCCCAAAAGTAATTTATGAAAAAATGGCGAGGAGTCAAACATATCTCAGTACCCAACAAATATGATAGGTCCTGTGAGAGCTGAGTCCAAAAAGTGAGACAGAGGGGCACCCCCCCCCCCCCAAAAAAAAAAGCAAAAACATGCCTAAAACTCTAAGGGGATTACACTTAGGAGAAGACGACAGATTCATATAAAAACGTTTCATTGGAGTCAGGTAAACCCTATGCAGCAATTTCCAATGAATCATTTGGTGATTAGGCTTTTTAGAAGACAATTTAAACATACCCCATATCTGATCGGAAAATAAAACATGCACATCCTCATTAAGATCCTTAGCCCAAACAGTAGTAATAGATAAAGGTTTGTATGAATGCTCAAGAAGAAAGAGATAGATGACTGAAGCAGAGGAGGGAGATTCCTCAGAAGGAAGGATTAGTTTGCACAAAGGGTGAACAGGCAGTTGAGAGTTTCAAGGCACCCCATACACCCGTAGAGCCGATATAATGCGCAAATACATAAAAAAGTAGGTAGATTATATTGAGTTTTGAGATTATGGATGATTTTAAACCACTATCATCATAGATATCTCCCAGAATGTTTACTTTATTATGAGTCCATTGGACAGAGTAGCAGAAAAGAAAGTGCAAGACAGAAGGATTTAATAAACCCCAACTATCCACCAACGAGGATGAGGTTACACATTGCCGAAGTTTGTCAGAACACAAAGCTTGAGAGTGTGATTCCTTTGGTCCAGATCTATCTAGGATATGCGACATTACAGAATCCGTATCTGCACCCAATACAATTTCAAAATCCGAAAACTTCAAGAGATAGGTTGACAAAACAGAGAAAAAAGTAGGGTCAGGAGTACAAGGGGCATAAACTGAGAGAAATACAATATTCCTATTCTCCATTATTGTTTTTATATGTGTTATTATACCATCTGTATTACAACCTTTATCTAAAATAGTAATATTCAAAGTCCTCTGCACCAATATTAGGACATCCTAATTTGATTAGTGATTAGTGCAAATGTGTTTTAGTATCCGAAGATGAGATTTAGAAAAATTTTGATAGATTTACAGAAACAAATTGTATATTATCAGCAGCTAATCAAATTGCCTTGTGCATTAAAACGGATCATTATTAGATTATTCCTCACTTAATTAGTAGATTTACGGGATGATATTCATTCTCTACATGCAGTTTCATACATCATTGTGTAATTAAGGCTTTTAAATGTGGGGAGTTATTTAATAGACTCTGATTTATTTCAAAGGATGCGTGATAAAGTTTAAAATAGGTGAGCAGTTTTCATTTCAGTATTACGCTAGACTAAATTTCCTAAAATGTTTTATATACCACTACTATTTTATAGAAGTAATCACAGTAAACCTGTACATTATTACTGTATTTTATACTTACTCAGCAACTATAGAAGTACTGTGTTGAAGGAGCAGTGATGCCACAGGACTGAAATGTGATAGAGAAGGAGAAAAACACAGGAGAAATGGTTAAGTGATGCTCCATCTTGCTCAGAACAAGAACCACCTGAAGACTCCCTGTAATGAGACATCACCCTCACAATGAGTCTCTTCACTGGGTTTGGCAAGTCTCTCCCTCTTCTTTGTGAAAAAGTGCCAGTTCCCAAGTGTGATTCCATCACATTTTGTTGGTGTAATCTATAGATTGCTCCTGCCGACTATATCCA
Source organism: Barbus barbus (assembly GCF_936440315.1). NCBI lineage: Eukaryota > Metazoa > Chordata > Actinopteri > Cypriniformes > Cyprinidae > Barbus > Barbus barbus. Next base: position 23,061,378 of record NC_136763.1, on the reverse strand, counting down.
GCTTCTCATGAAGACTTCAGATGACCCACCGCTTGTGAAGAGATCACGCCAACCCTTGAGAGGACTTCAGATGAAGCTGACTCTGAATAAACATACAAAACTGCTAAATTGTCCTTGCATTGTAATGATCACATCATGTAACCATTGCATTAATTTGTTCATTGTTTCTGTTTACATGTTTCATTTTTTCTGAATACATGAAATTACATAACTGCATGATTTGTACAGCCTAATTTTAGATAATTTCTGCCATAGGAACATTACTTTGACACCTTTACACCTGTTAACAATACTCTTATTTGTAATATAGAAACATTCATTTTCTGTAAAGCTGCTTTGAAACTGTGTATAAAAAAGTGCTATACAAATACATGTGAAATATTTATTTAATTATATGTATAGTTTATTATAAATGTATAAATAGATTGCTGTAAATAAGAGCATAGCAAAAGTCAACATACATAAAATATATGATTAAATGTGTAAAAATGTTTTAAATTTGACTATACTACAAATATATTTTTATATATTGATAACTGAGGGGTGCACACGAATCAAAAACATTAAACAAGATTCATTTTCACTTGATCTTAAAATATCTTCACTTATTTGGAATGCATTTTCTAAGAACAAACTTAATATTTAGCATGAGATTAGTAATGCAAAAATGAACATTTAGATGTGATTGCACTTGACTACAACATACACACATTCATACATCTATCTATATATATATATATATATTCAGAGCCTGAAGTCAACTCGGTAAAAGACCTATATAACATGGACTTTTACAATGGTAACTTTAGCCTAAAATATGTTAACAAGGCAGGTAAGGGTAGCTGACCAAATTAATCCTCAAATATTAGCGGATTTTATCTTTTAAAAACAACACTGATACAGCTACATATGCTGCATATACATTATTTTATAAATAATGTAAATAAATAATTTTATTGTCTACTTATTACCAAAAATCACAGTTCTGTCTCTCTAACTCAATGCATTCCAATTGCCCGCTATGAACTTCCTTAACTATTTGAGGTCTTTGTGAATCACGTGACGATCAAGCGTTTTGAACTTCCGTTGTCGCAACTCTGTTTCTCAACAACTCTGCACATGATTAATGCAAATTGACCTTATGCACGGTGTGACGAGTCGGCTGCCTCCCCCCCTTTATTATCATCACCACCCCGTCCCATATTCGCCGCCCTTCACCAGGCTCCCGACGCACCTGATGTGAATAGAGCCTCATCACCGCCGCTGTTTAAATACCGAGCGCGCCTCTCCTCAGGAGACCGGTCTCTTCCCCGTGCATGCACACTGGTGTCCTCGTGGGTCCAGGAAGGGAGCGTTGAGAGGATTCCCGCACCGCCAAAGACGCGAGCTGCCGGACCCGCAGTCCGGATGTTTATTCTGGACACTTTTACCCCCTTTTGGACACTTTCTTTTATTATTTTGGTTAATAAAAACCTCTCAGAGGCTTGACGCTACACCCACTGTGTCTGTCGTTTGCTCCTCCCGCCACAACGGTTACTTCCTGGTTGTAGATAAGCCAGCTCGGTCATTTCCGGTCAAGTGTACTGTGCCTTAAGAGGAGCACTCTTTGCTCGGTTTCTCTACATAATCCATTCACAATTAGGAGAAAAGTTTTGTTTGTCTAAGATGACCAGTGAACTTAGGTATACAATATAAATCCAATTGCAGTTGCTAGTGAAAATGACAATAAAATGTTGCAATGACAAAATATTGCATTAAATTAAAAATTCAAATGTTACACAAAATTTACAATAATGATGTTGTAATACTCATAGCATTAATATAAAATTTTGATGTTATATTTTACAAAAAAGTAACAATTCTGAAATGCGGTCATGGTTGAATTTTTTTGTCTTTTATCTCAGTGTTCCTATCAATGTTGCATAAGGTTTTTTTATGCATAATAGTAACCCTAGAATGTGATCAAACAGTTTAAAATAGCTGGGCATTTTTTTATGACTGCAGAAATATGTTATTTCAGTACACGCATTATCCCAACCAAAAACACAATTTTTCACACACTTTTCCAAAATTTTTAAAAAATAATAATTATTGATTATAATTGATAATTGATTGTTACTAATGACACATCATTTGGATAATTTCATGTCTGGGAACAATTTGGGATTAAACGGGTTAAGGCTACGTATGGCGCTACATAGCATTCACTGTTCTGCTGCTGGCGGTTATCAAACAGCGTTGCATTACTGCGGGCACCCCCTTCTGGATTGAGGGTGAATTGCCTGTATTCGCTGTAAGGCCTCATGCACCGAACCAAGATGCCTGTAACGGTTCGGTACGAATACATGTACCGTGCCACCCCTAATAGATGGATGGATGGATGGATGGATGGATGGATGGATGGATGGATGGATGGATGGATGGATGGATGGATGGATGGATGGATGGATAGATAGATAGATAGATAGATAGAACCACTTAAATTAAAACCAACCTGCTAAAATCAGCCAACCAGCTGTTTTTTTTTTTTTTTTTTTTTTTTTTATTCATTCATTTATTAATTCATTTATTCAGGGCATGTCTTAATCATCAGTATTACACTGAATTAAAACTTTGGAGCTTTGATCAATGAAGTAAGCATTTAAATATAATCTTACAAAAATATATATTATTGGAGATATAGAGCGACTGATTTTTATATGCATTTTATGTAAGTAGTATGCTATACTGTTATAAAGATCTCATTGATTTACATTACAAGCCATCTAACTTGTGGCCATGTAAATATCAGCAACTGTACCAATTTGCATATTGTTGCTCTGTTTGGGTCTCTGAATAAAACTAGTATTTAATACTCCTCGAGTATAATCTTATATGGTTTGTCTAAAATAAACTCTTCCATTTTATGTTCCATGTTTATTATTTCTTATGTCAGGATTTACAGGGTTAATAAATGTTAAGGTTTAAGCTTTTGCTTACTTTAATGTGGTAAACATCTTTGGCACTTTATGTCCAATGCAAAATGAGGGTCCTGAAGCATCACTCCCATGAAACACAGCATAGTATTTCTGTTCATTGTATCAGTAATGATCTATTTTCTTTATTCCCTCTATGTTTTCTCTCTCCTTTTCCTCCACGTTTTCCTTTTAGTCAGTGACATTTTTGTTAATGAAACTGAACTGAAAGTGCCTTGAAAATATTACACACTCATTGTCTCAAAATAGTCTGATGCGTTCTGAATGTGACTCTTGTCGCCTTCTGAAGCTCTAATTTATTTGGGTCTCTTCATTAGCTGTGAAGAACTGTTGAACGTGTCACAGGTTTCCTGCATGACTCAACAGGAGCGGAGAACATTAAGGGCCACAGTCTCGAAGTGAGCGTGATAATGGTGGAAACCTTTCAACATACAGTCAACCAGCAGCTATAAATACATATACTCTGCAAAGTGCATGAACAAGAGTTTGTAAAAGACTTCATTTTTTATTCTTATTTAGTTAAGGCATTTCAATACAAAGCATTTCACAACCCACCGTATGACAAAGATCATGTACAATAGAATTTGTTGGGAGCAAACATGCAAAACAAATGATAATAATAACAATAAAATGCTAAAAATGGTTGCATTAATGAAAATAAATATTTAAAGAACATAATGTTTGTGATTTATATGTATATTACAAGTTACAATAATAATGGTTATGATACGCTGGTTGGCTGCCAATGCCTCAGGTGAAAATGAATTATGATTATTAAAATATATTGTAATATACTGTATATATATGTATAAAACATCCCAACATAACTAGAGAAATAGCAAGAGAAAACAATCCCAATCAGTCCACTAAATTTCAGGCCATACATGCACAAGTATTCCAATGAAAACAGTCTCTACAGTATTTTACATGTGAACAGCGCTCAATGTATTTGTTACAGGTCCTGCGTCACACACTTCCTGTAATACAGGTATACATACATCCTCTACGCTGTCTTATGAAGCGATTCAATCCTCACAAACGCTGGACATTTTCTTTGCTGAACACTGTATTTAATGGCTTATCGTACATTCCAGGCAGGAACAAAAATAAATCAGTTTTCTTACAACATCATCTCAAGAAAGGGAAACAAACAGATGCCTATTTAAAGCAGGCCTATGACAGTAAAGTGCTCCCTTAATGTTTCAGAGAAATGAGAATTGCTTACGAAAAACTGTAAACATTTGTAGTTCCATGCTGGAAAACATACTCTCAATTCCCATTAACCACTGTGGTGTTGACTGTATTTTTGCTTTAAAAACACTTCGTAGTTGTTTTTATCTATGTAAACATGCGCTGGTTAAATGAACATATTTGACCAGTGCGGCACATTTTTAAAAAATCATGTGAAGTTAAAAGAATTTCAGCTTTTAAAATTTTTTGTTTTTTTGCCATTTTGTGTGCAGTGTAACTTTTTTTTTTTTTTTTACGCAAGGACATTCTGCGTGAATGGGCAGCATTTATTTCAGCATACAGTTTGGTAGTTTTTTTTTCAAATTTAATGCTGATCACAATGCTGTTGGGTTTTGTACAAGCAATTTTTCATATAATTTTTGCTTCCTCCTGTTTTCAGTTCTTATGAGTCACATTAAGTACAATGACATTTTTTGCGTATAGTGCAGGAATAATACATTTGGACTTAAACCTGTGTTGTGGAGAAACATTTTTATGGTCAAATAAAATCTGATACTCAAATGGATAGTGATGCGATCATCAAAATCCCTCAAAAAGGTACAAAAGCTGCTGGGCAGTACCTTTTCAAAAGATACACCCTTGTTCTTTATTTATTTCTAAAGGGTGCACATTGGTACCTATTAGTACTTAAATTGTACATATTTATACCTTTTGAAAAGGTAACACATTGAAAAGGTGACAACTTTTGTAACTTTTTTCAGAAGTATTAGCTTTGGACAGCAGTGATGATGTTTGCATCGCTATCAAATTTCTCACTATGGAATATGCAAAAAGCTTGAACCTCCTTTGTGTGCTTTTCTAGATAAACACACAGGGCAAATCTCCTCTGTGTTAATTCAGTAGATCAGATCAGATATTACATGCACAATGACGTTCCTGCCTGAAAAAAAAAAAAAGGAATTGATGTCACTGACTTCGCATATGACAAAGAACTGATGAACAGATGAACAGACTGAATAGTGTGGGGTTGCTACTGAGAAAAGGTCATTAATTTGAAGTCATTGAAATGGACGAATCCAATTACTGTCGCAACATCCTATTCATCCGACATCAATGGTTCCCAAGATTATCTCTGGACCTTCTTTGGGGAAACTGCAGCAGTGTAAACATTGACGCTTTTGATTGTGGGTAATTTTAGTTATAATGTTTTGTTGTTTTTCAAAACCAAAATGAGGCAGTTAGACTCTGTGGTGAGTGTAGAACTGTTGTGTAATACAAAGTGTTAGTGTTGCATTAAAATATCCTAAAACGCTAGATTTAGAAAATGTTCCCCACATTGGATTGATTTTGTAATGATAGCCGACCAAGCCTATGTGTAGTAAAATCATTTGATGATATGCATAGTTAAACTGGTTCCAGTGATCACACTGGCCTTTTCATGGAATCATTTGGGATAGAGGTTTATTAGCTGGTTTTTATGTTTTTATTTTATTTTATTTTTTCAAAAGCAACAATCTTTCCAGTGATTATCTTGAGGGCAGGATATTTATTAATGTGGCATACGGTGTGTAAAAATCCTATAATTTATTTCATAATTTACTAAAAACAGAATTAATGCAATCAATTCAACCTAAGAAAATCAACAGATTTAAATCTGAACTAAGCATTATTTAGAATTGTAAATTTAGGTGGACAAACATACACATATAGAATCAAATGTATTAACGACATGCTTGCAGTTTTTCTAGTAGAAAATAAAAAAAGTGAATTTTTATTAATTTGGTATATGCTGTGTAAAATCCAATAATTTATTCAGAATATAAAATAAAACAATAAAAATATAAAATAAACTATAATAAAATAAAATAAAGCAATTTTATGGTCCGAAATACAAATTGATTAAACTGAAGAAATTCAACTGATTTAAACCTGAAAAAAATAAATATACACACAAATATACAGAATAAAATGTGTTACTGACATGAAAAAGGACAAATGTAGTGTTAATATAGTATATGCTGTGTAACAATCATCATTTATTTTAAAAACAAATAGAATAATTGACTTAAATTGTGAAAATTAAAAAAAAATAAAAAAAAAACAATAATACTGTGTGCAATAAATACAAATCAAATAATCAACTCGTTTGAATTAAAAAAAACAACAAAAAAAACATTATTTTGAATTTTAAAATAGATAGAATTAAATAGATTAATGACATCTGGGGGACAAGCCTCTGATGCTTTGATGCTCTGTCAAATCCTTATGGGTTGGCAGAAATACATCTGGAGATAATGAACACCCCATACACAGCCACAGGGCTAAATGCTCATGGTTATTATATCCAGACAGGACTGTAATGTGCTCAATTACACAAGCTCCTCCATTCAGCCCTATACTGGCAGAGTACAGATACATCAGGCACTCACTTGATTAAAAGCCTCTTGACAAAAATTAATTGGTGAATGAACTACGGTTGAGTGGGTGACATGATTCTGAGCACACTCCAGGCATCATTTCTGCCTGAGAGGGAGAGAGGACCCATATACTGGCTGTACTGCACTTATGCAGGGTCGGCCAAAATGGCCCCTATGCATTCCTACAAAAGCACATGAGCGAGATGAAGTTGTGCTTCTACAGTCACTTTAGAAGCAGGTGAAATTGTGGTGAAAATCTCTCATCCCACCATTCATGAATAGGAACAAAATTATTAATTTTGCCTCTCCTCACACATGCATGCTTTCTTAAATCAAAATGGATTAAGACGGAGCATCAAATAACATTTTTGCACAAGCAGTGCTTAACGTAATAAACCTAAATGGACACAGGCCTGATCTGATACGAAATGAAAGCGATACAAATCTAAAAACGTAAAGCGCACACTCTAGTATACCGATGTGGAGTAAGGTCAAATGTCAGATTAGGGCACACTTGTCCTGAAACACTGAAACAGTCACAGACAGGCACAAGTTGAAACCACAAACACCCTCCTCCTTCTCCTCCTGCTCTTCGTCCTCTTGTCAACTGATCCACAAAATAAGAAACAGTCACAGGCCAAGATATAGATATTTTTAAACAAAACAAATAAAAAAGCTGCCCTTGGGTCCGATTCGTGGATCATCTTCCGAGGAAAAAAATAATTTAATAAATGGGCAGAAAATATAAATGGCACAAACAGAATGCCACTGTACCTCAGAGCATCTCGGAGAGTTCAAACACATGATGACACTGGGAGCTAAACCCGAAAAGAGAAGCTCTGGTACATCTATCCCATGACTCCAGGGAGAGGAGCTGTTGTGTCAAAGCAGGTTTGGGAGCGTGCGCTCAGATCTGTGTGTGGTGTGTGTGTCCTGGTGGTGTGTGCGGAGGCGGCTCCGGATTGGGTTTGATTCCCCGGCTCTTCATGTAAGAAATTAACTGGTCGGGAATCTCAGCCAGAACGTCTTTGGCCAGTCGCGCCATACTCAACACGTGGTTTCCCGTCCGGTCCATGTAATCCCGGAATGGCACAAACTGTAAGGGGCAGGAAGGAAGCAACGTGCACATTTATTTATTCTTCCACTTATATTGGGCTTCTTAACCTCTTTGAATCAAATCCCCATGTTGTCCGACACAAAATTCAAGGGCCCTCTAATATAATGTCTAATATACTGATCTGGTGCTCAATTATTGTTGGTGCTCAATTATTAATTTAAATATTATGATCTTTCTTATTATTATGAATGTTGAAAACTGTTTTTGCTGCTTATTTTACATTTTTCTTTTGTTGTTGTTTTTTTTTTTTGTGGAAACTATGATACATTTTGATGAATTGAATGTTCAAAAGAACGACATTTACTTGAAATCTTACAAATAAATGTCTTAGCTGTCACTCTCGATCAATAATTTTTTTTTTTACATATTCCAAACTTTTGTCCGATAGTCTATATATGCTTATGCATATTACATTAAGATGAAAATTAAAACCTGCATAATGAATTGCTTTATAATAATGTGGGTTATGGTGTCGAGCTCTTACACGAGGGCTTGGTTCCACAGTGACTGAATTAGTAATTAAAATTCTCATGCTTAATGGATTTGATTGCTGTAAGAAAGAGACATGGGGTGACAAGTCACAGCTATTTAAAACCTGAATGTTAACTTAGGATACTTGTGGTTTAAACAAGCTTTGAAAGAGCATCACTTGTATTAATAAAACCATACTACTACTGATGTCACCTGGACAATGTCTCGCTCCGCTAATTTTCCTCTTGAGGAAATCCTGATGTCATCACCATCCAACTCAACCATAGCTGTGGGAAAACACAGGAAGTACATTTAAATCACTGGACCTGTGCTTAGACATTTATTTAAATAACAATTAAATAGTACACTTCATTTTTGTTTTAACAAATACAGTTTTAAAAGGATATAAATGTGTGTAAATAATCTAAACAATAAAAAAACAAATTCACTATTTTTATTGTATGCACAGTGATGCATTCAGTTGAAAAAGTCATTTTGGGTCTCAAAACTACTAGGGCCATCATTTCCTTGATCATCAGGTAGGCTACTGCTTTGGCACCAGCTGAATATAATTGAGCTCTGTAACTAGAATGCACATAGAGAATGTCTTCTAAAACAACAGGCCCTCTCCTCATGACCTGCTCGCCTCATCTGACAGGAGCTCATCTTGCACCTTAACTTCCCAAGTGGTCTGAGAGATTCATACATGCCCTGACATGATAGTATGTGCTTAATAATACCCATGCAATGTAGCTGATTATTACCCAAACCAGGTCTCCTAAAATGATTTCTAGATTACCTGTACTGTGCACACAGCCGAGAAAAAATAACCCTGTTTATTGCTATCAAAGCACTTTGACTAATTGCTATACACAGCTTCAGGGACACTAAGCTGGTATTAAGGGTATATCCTTAAAATTTACTTGAAGCCTTTATGAATAGTGCATTATAAAGGTATTTATAGTGTACATTCAAATGCATTATATTTTTCATAAAATGTTGTAAACCAAAGTTGATATGCATTATAATATTTGAGGGTTTGTTTATCATGTTTTAATGTGTTATACATTCTAAAGGTGTAACAATTAATAGATAAGCATTATAATGGATTATAACTGTGGTTACTATTATCATGATCATACAATACATTATTAAGTACATTACAAACCACAATGACAGCATTAAATATTTTATAATGCATTATATATAAAGGTTTTAAGTAAAAAGTTACCATTTATGTTTACATGACAATGACTGCACTAAAAAAAAAAAAAAAAGAAAAGACTGAACATGTCATACATATGATGATAACGGTATTATGCACTATGAAATGCGCAGTTTGAAACGCATTTTCAAAAGTTTGCATTTTCAGGTGCTCAAGTTAAAAATATTTATTTATTACATGATAATGTTTATTTTATTCTATGAAGTAAAAGTTGGAGTTTTCCAATAAGTAAATAAATAAATAATTAATTTATGAAAATAATGCAAATAATTAATATTCATCTTTAATATATCAAATTGACAGCCCTTACCATCAAAAAACTTACCATCAAATTCAGCCTGTCCAACTCCAACAATAATGATGGACATGGGAAGCTTGGCAGCCTGATGGCAAAACAATATTTATGTTCTCAAAACACAACTTTACGTTTTTTTGTTATATATATGAAACACAGGCAGAATGTATACATGTTTACGAAGTAAAAACCCATTACATTCATACAACAATTCATTAAATGAAACAGACAGACAGAGATAGATAGATAGATAGATAGATAGATAGATAGATAGATAGATAGATAGATAGATAGATAGATAGATAGATAGATAGATAGATAGATAGATAGATAGATAGATAGATAGATAGATAGATAGATGAGGTGTTTAGCTATTTATATAGTGATGGAACAGAACGCTCTTAAGGGTTCTAGAGGGTGAGCAAAGGGAGAGGGAGGCGGGGCCAGCATGATCACCACGACACCCGCATCTCTAGCAGCCCTCCCACCGACTCCCCCTCCAGATATCTGTGAAAATTACAACCAAACATTCCTCCTCTCATGTACATCACACTCATATACCATAAAAGCCATTTTACATCATTTATGTGCCCTGCTAAATTAAAGGCTAGTAGATTCAGAGTGACTATTTGAACAGCGGTCTAAATAGCAAAGGCCACACAGCACAGCTATTTACACCACAACAGCCAGACAAAATGAAAAAAAAAAAATCACATCTGACCCCATGACAACCTTATGAGCAGAAAAAAAAAAACTAAAAATGGCTGCCAGAAAAGCAGCAGTAAACAAATTAATGTTAATGACAGTATCCAGTTAAATGCAAGTTTGCTAGCATGGCCTAATATAGTTATTGACTTAGCATACTCTCGGCAGAATGTGTGCTAACTATCACAGAAGTAGCACAGAAGTGTGCTAGTTATCTTGAGAAATAATGTGGAGTACAAATATCAACCTGGTCTCATGGCATAAACGTACCTGGGTGCACTTTTTAGCGAGAGTGTTTTTACGTACCTTACTGCATGTTTCGCCGCAGTTTTAAAGATAAATATCTACTAAGTAGTGCTAAAACACGGGTACAATACATACCTGTCAACTTTTGGGTACCAAAATGCGGGAGACCGGGAATTTTTAATGAAACAGAAACACAGTGGAACAAATTACATTACATTGTTTGTAACATTGTACATAACATTAACATTGTGTGTTTATAATATGTGTTGCCCTTCTGTGCCTCGAATGTGCCGCTGTGATTTAAGATGTTGAGATATGTCGTTTTTCCCACCATGCCCGATATTAAAATTAGGGCAACACACTTTGCAAAAGGCGTGGGCGTTGTTTATATGGCTTTGAGACAAGAAATTAAATTCTTCAGTGCAGCTGTTGTTAAATTTACACGAATATTGTTTTTTCTTCGCCAGAGCATCCACCTGACTCTTCTCCTTCCATTTTTACCACTGATGGTAGATTCAACTTCCCACGTCTGCTACTTGTGCAGAAATCTACAGCGCAACTGGGTTGTAGGTTGCCAGGCTGAGGTCACAAATGGTTTGAAATTTGTGTATCGTGTTGATTGTGTGAGGTGATGCGTTGGGTGATGCGTTTCATACAAGATCTGGCAACTGTACAACCTTGGAATAAAATATTGATGTGATTATTCATATAACTAGATTTGGGCCATACAAATTACGGGAGTTTCCCGGGAGAAATAACAAAACGGGAGGGGGGTGGGCGATGGGCGGGAAATACGGGAGTGTTGACAGGTAGGGTTCAATACGTAAACCCTGGCATGTTTTTATTACGTTGATATAGGTATTCCGACGGTTCAGAATTCAAATATCCGGGGACCCTCGTTAGAAATGAATGCTCTATCGTGGTGGAAATATGCCCTACACCAAACACAGCCCTAAACCTACCCGATAGTGTTGACAAATGCAAAACTTATACAAAAACGCCTTTGTTGATATAACCATGCTATTTGAACTTCCTTAAATGCAGATTTGAACTGTTTTGTCAAACCGTAGTTACACGGGATTCGAACCGGAGCTCCTCACCTCTCAAGTACGTCTCAGTACTCCGTGAGCTACCAAACAAACCTACTGTCTATGAAAACCCATAGATATGAAGCTGGTTATGTGTGATGCTGACGTTCAAAAGCATCAGTTTTCAAATTTCTCAGCATATTAATATTGTTTTGAAGTCATAACATGATATTCTTCAAGTAATTTTGCGAAAATTACACTTTATTAATTGAAATTGTAAATTTGTGTGAAAAGGAATAAAAGGTGTTGGAGTTTTACTGCCTCTAGTGTTCATTTCTTTTGGAAACTGCAGTGATATGTACTTATTGGTACGTATTTTGCGTCTCGCTAAAAAGTGCGCCCAGGTACGTTTATGTCATGAGACCAGGTAGACAAATACTATTACGGTAGAATTGAATCCTGAACACACCTGAATGCAAATAAAAGACCAAAAAATGGCATCATACTTGGGTGCATAAATTGCACTTCAGACCGTAGTACAAAGAGAACAGAATAATTTAAAATATCAATGCCTCTGATACTGATACTGATTTTGTATTGGGAGGAGCCATACTTAATAGTTATCTTATCATAATGTGAATTATTTTTCCCCACACTAAGTAGCTCTGATCACATTTCCATTTATTGTAGGAGGTTTTTGTTAATTTTGGGGGTTTCAATTTTTAATATATACATTACCATTCAACTTTTCATTCATCAAAGAATGCTGAAAAAAAGCATTACAGGTTCAATCAATCAAACAGCACAACTATTTCAAAAAAGTATAATAAATGGGCATATTAGAATGATTTCTAAAGGATCATGTGACACTGAAGACTGGAGTAATGATACTGAAAATACAGCATTTCATCACAGGAATAAATTATATTTTAAAGTATATTCAAACAGAAAAACAATATTGTAAATTACAATAATATACAATATTACTGTTTTTTTCTGTATCAAATAAATGCAGCCTTGATGAGGATAAGAAACTTCTTTCAAAAATATTAAAAATGTTACTGATCCTACACAGTTGTATATGTGTAGAAAAGTTTGAAAGATTTAAATGTCTGATGGTAAAGAAAACTTGCAAGTTTCAACTGTTTCTTCAGTAGATATTTGGAACGTGTAGATCATTTTACAGTTAATTTTACAGATCAACTGGCAAATAAATTGACTTGCTTCATTTTTCAAAACTTAATTTTTACTTGCATGTGGCACTTGCAGAGTGTTTGATTGAGCTCAAAATAATAATGCCATTTCCCCTTTGAGATGTTCTGTAATAAAAACTTTCATCTTCATTTTTTGCTCAAAGACCACAACAACAAATTGACTGTTACTGACAGGGTTTGTAAGGTGTTTCCCATTTCCACAATCTTAAATTATCAGTGCAGAGATTATGACAGTCCTGTCATGCCTGCATGTCATAAAAGAGAGGCAGGGCACTATGAATAATTGAAGTCGGTTGCCCAATTTGTGCCATCGTCTTCTGTCATGACTGACAGGACAGATTTGAAGAAATGAGAAAACAAAACAGTCTTTTAGTTCACCATAGTTTCCTTGACAACAGCTCTTCAACATCACGCATACAGTCTTGAACCCCCACACCAACATATATGAACGCAGAAGCATGCAAACATTAGGAATAAAATGGGAGGAAAAAACTCAATTCTGAGAATCCTTAAATTACCTGCACCGTGTTTATTTATAAAAAAATCTGCACGCTCACATGCTTACAGCATTATAATTTGGTCTGGGGAGAATGCTAATGTAATGTCATCAGCACCCAGCTGCAGTAGGAAATTATCATTACGCTGCTAAAGGAAAGACATGGTTTGGAGAATTAAATTGGCAAGAAAAATGGCAATTCTATCATTATTTTTTAACCCTCTTGTAATTTCAGAACCTCATGCTGTTATTTTCTATTTTATTTTTTTCTTTGGAACATAAAAGGAGAATTTCTGAAGATTTATTGTTATAAGCAAAGCAGATTTTACTGACTTGATTATCATGGACACAATCCCTTAAAGAGTTACTCCACCCCAAAATGAAAATTTTGTCATCAATCACTTATCCCCATGTCATTCCAAACCCGTAAAAGCTTCGTTAGTCTTTGGAACACAATTTTAGATATTTTAGATGAAAACCGGGAGGCTTGTGACTGTTCCATTGACTGCCAAACAATTAACACTGTCAAGGCACAGAAAAGTATAAAAAACATTGTCAGAATAGTCCATCTGCCAAGAATACTTTTTGTACTATTAGTACTATTTAGACTAATCTGACGATGTTTTTTATACTTTTCTGTGCCTTGACAGTTTGGCAGTCAATGGGACAGTCACAAGCCTCCCGGTTTTCATCCAAAATATTTTAAATTGTGTTCTGAAGATGAACAAAGCTTTTACAGGCTTGGAACAACATGTGGGTAAGTGATTAATGACACAATTCTCATTTTGGGGTGGAGTAACCCTTTAAAACTGCATTGAATTACTCCTTTCAAAAATACACTCAGGTTATTAATAATCTCATAATAATCAACACTCGTTGGTCATACGGAAACATTTGCAGGGCTTTTGGGAAAAGAAAAAAGAAAAGAAAAGAAACCCGTTAACATATTTGAATCATTTGAAACATTTAATCTTATCTGCCTAAAGCTAATTTTTAGCAGTTTTATTTATCTAATATACAATTAGATAAAATGCACAATGCAAATTGCACATGAATTTGGGCTGAGAAATTAAAAGACCAAAAAACGATTTAAAGTCACTGTGTTAAATGAGAAAAGCATTGAATAGATTTACATGTACATTTACATTTAGTCATTTTGCAGACACATTTATCCAAAGCGACTAACAATTGGGGAATACTGTACATACAGCGATTCATCTTGAAGAGGCAATTAGACGGAGGAAGTGCTCGTAACACCAAGTCTCAGGCATTGTTCAAATAAGTACAAGCTAACAAGGGAAGGAATACATAATTAATAGATGTGGTGAAGACGACTTGCTAAAGTTCAAACTGAGCATCAGAATGGGGAAGAAAGGGGATTTAAGTGACTTTGAACGTGGAATAGTTGTTGGTGCCAGACGGGCTGGTCTGAGCATTTTAAAAACTGCTGATCTACTGGGATTTTCACGCACAACCATCTCTAGGGATTACAGAGAATGGTCTGAAAAAAACATGATCGATTTGACTTCCACTAATGCCAACAAAGTGTTCTAGTCTATTTAAAAGAATGTTGTGGTCGATAGTGTCGAACGCAGCGCTAAGATCCAGTAGAACTAATAGAGAGATACAACCACGATCAGATGATAGAAGCAGGTCATTTGTAACTCAGTCTCAGTGCTATGATACGGTCTAAATCCTGACTGGAATTCCTCACAAATTCTATTTTTCTCTAAGAAGGAATATAATTGCGAGGATTCTAGCTTTTCTAGTATCTTTGACAGAAAAGGGAGATTTGAGATCGGTCTGTAATTAACAAAATCTTTGGGGTCAATTTGTGTTTTTTTAATGAAAGGCTTAATAACAGCCAATTTGAAGGTTTTGGGGACATATCCTAATGACAGTGATTAATTAATAATAGCCAAAAGAGATACCTCTAGTTTTGTTTTCCTCAAGCTGCGCTCCATTTTCCGGGCTGCTCTCTTTAAGGTGCGAGTGTGCTCACTATACCACGGAGTCGGACTGTTTTCTTTGATCTTCCTTAAGCGTAAAGGAGCAAGTGTGCTAGAAAAGAGAGAGTCCATAGTTTCTGTTACATCATCAAGTTTTTCTGCGCTGTTGGATATGCTGAGGAATTGAGATAAATCAGGAAGATTACTTACAAAGCAGTCTTTTGTGGTAGAGGTGATGGTTTTACCATACTTGTAACAAGGAGTAGAATTTACAGTTTTAGCTTTTATGGAGTTTACACAAGACTAGATAATGATCTGAGATATCATCGCTTTGCTGCAGAATTTCAGCACCACTAACATCAATTCCATGTGACAGCATTAAATCTAGAGTATGATTTCGACAATGAGTAGGTCCTGAAATGTGTTGTCTAACCCCAATAGAGTTCAGAATGTCGATGAATGCTGATCCTAATGCATCTTTTTCATTATCGACATGGATATTAAAATCGCCAACAATTAAGACTTTATCTGCACCCAGTACTAACTCAGATAGAAAATCAGCAAATTCTTTAATAAAGTCTGTGTGGTGCCCTGGTGGCCTGTATACAGTAGCCAGTACAAACATCATAGGGGATTTATCACTAACACGTGTTTCTCTAGATAATGTTATATGCAGCACCATAACTTCAAACGAGTTATACTTAAAGCCTGCCCTCTGAGAAATACTGAGAATATTGATATAAATTGTTGCAACACCTCCCCCTTTACCTTTCGGATGTGGCTCATTTTTATAGCAGTAATCTTGGGGGGTGGACTCGTTTAAAGTAATGTATTCTTCTGGTTTTAGCCAGGTTTCTGTCAAACAGAACAAATCTAGATTATTATCATTGATCAAATCATTTACAAAAAGTGCTTTTGTAGAAAGGGACCTGATATTCAGTAAGCCAAGCTTTATCAATTGTTTCTCTGTATTGTAAACATTTTTTTTTGTTGTTGAACATCAATTAAATTGTTACTATTAATTTGGTTTGGGCGTTTTCTGTATTTTCTAGTTCGGGGAACAGACACAGTCTCTATAGTGTGATATCTGGGTGAAGGAGTCTCTATGTGCTGAGAATTAACTGACTTCTGTGACGTGAGGCGGCTAGCAGATGGTCGGTTTAGCCAGTCTGTCTGCTTCCTGACCTGGGCCCCAGTTAGTCAAGTACGAACTCTAAGACTGGGTGCCATATTTCTAGAGAGAAGAGCGGCACCACCCCAGGAGGGATTAATCTCTTTTCAACAGGTCAGGTCTGCCCCAAAAACTCGTCCAATTGTCTATAAAGTCTATGTTATTCTGCGGGCACCACTTAGACATCCAGCCATTGAGTGACGACAGTCTGCTATGAATCTCGTCACCCCGGTAAGCAGGGAGCGGACCAGAGCATATTACAGTGTCTGACATCATACTTGCAAGTTCACACACCTCTTTAACATTATTTTTAGTGATCTCCGACTGGCAAGTCGAACATCATTAGCGCCGACGTAGATAACAATCTTACTGAATTTACGTTTAGCATTAGACAGCACTTTTAAATTTGCCAAGATGTCAAGCGCTCTGGCTCCCGGTAAACAATGGACTATGGTGGCTGGTGTCTCTATTTTCACGTTCCGTACAATAGAATCACCAATAACCAGAGCAATTTCATCAGGTTTCTCAGTGGGCGCCTCACTGAGTGGGGAGAACCTTTTTGGATTTTCTGATCGGAACGGAAGAGCGGTGTTTTGACCCGCGACTAGGCCGCCTCACAGTCACCCAGCTGGCCTGCTGCAGAAACCAAGTTCGCTTCAGCTTGAGGTCACGAACAGATGGCCGGACATTGTCCTTCAGGATTTTTTGGTAGACACCTGAATTCATGGTTCCATTTATCACAGTAAGTCTTCCAGGTCCTGAAGCAGCAAAACAGCCCCAGACCATCACACTACCACCACATTTTACTGTTGGTATGGTTCTTTTTCTGAAACGCTGTGTTACTTTTACGCCAGATGTGATGGGACACACACCTTCCAAAAAGTTAAACTTTTCTCTCATCAGTCCACAGAGTATTTTCCCAAAAGTCTTGGGGATCATCAAGATGTTTTCTGGCAAAACTGAGACGAGCCTTTATGTTCTTTTTGGTCAGCAGCGGTTTTCGTCTTGGAACTCTGCCATGCCGGCCATTTTTGCCCAGTCTCTTTCTTATGGTGGAGTCATGAACACTGAGCTTAACTGAGGCAAGTGAGGCCTGCAGTTCTTTAGATGTTGTTGTGGGGTCTTTTGTAACCTCTTGGATGGATTCGCTGGAGTCCCAAAGCTTTAGAAATGGCTTTATAACCTTTTCCAGACTGATAGATCTCAATTACTTTCTCATTTGTTCCTGAATTTCTTTGGATCTCAACATGATGTGTAGCTTTTGAGGATCTTTTGGTCTACTTCACTTTGTCAGGCAGGTCCTATTTAAGTGATTTCTTGATTGCGAACAAGTGTGGCAGTAACCAGGTCTGGTTGTGGCTAGAGAAACTGAACTCAGGTGTGATAAACCACAGTTAAGTTTGGTTACACTTTATTTTGATAGTCCACATTAGACATTCTACTAACTATATGTAACTTTGTAACTACATGTCAACTAATTCTTATTAATTTGCAACTACATGACTACTAACTCTCAGAGTAGACTGTTAGGGTAGGTTTAGGGTTAGTAGAATAAGTTGACATATATTTGCAAAGTTTCTGTGGACCCATCAAAATAAAGTGTTAGAAGTTATTAAATAGACAGTCTGCTAATACTCTAATGACTGCTAGTTGACATGTAATTGCAAAGTTATTTACTGTTAGTAGAATGTCTAAAGTGGACTATCGAAATAAAGTGTTACCTTAAGTTTTAACAGGGGGGGAGGGCAAACACTTTTTCACACAGGGCCATGTGGGTTTGGATTTTGTGTTCCCTTCATAAAAAACTGCATGTTGTGTTTACTTGTGTTATCTTTGATTAATACTTAAATTTGTTTGATGATCTGAAACATTGAAGTGTGACAAACATGCAAAAAAATAAAAAATCAGGAAGGGGGCCAACACTTTTTCACACCACTGTATATATATATATATATATATATATATATATATATATATATATATATATATATATATATATTATTGTTATAATATATGTAATTATTGGCACCATTTTGCCCATTAATAACCTTGTATTGCATGGCTTCAGAACACTTTTTGTTCTTTTTGAAGCTTGATGTTCACTATGAGCTGTTGTTCCGGCCCAACGATTACTGTAAGCAGAGCTTCCAGGTCTTCTGTACGAGCATGTACTGTAAGTGAGAAAACTGCACTGTACAGATTTCTACTTGGAGCCATGACAGACAGTTTGGGGTTAAACTAATGATGCCCGTGCTCTAACGAAGGGTAGAAAAAGCAGGACATGGCATGTAATACTGTCAGGGTGTGACTGAGGACAGGAACTTCTATTAAGCCTATCATCAGTCACACAGCAAGCGGGCGGTTCAATCTGACAAAGAGTTGTCTAATTGATTAATCCCACCGTCCTTCATGTTGCACGTCATATCTGATTGGCGGATGATGGACCTCTGCTAGCGCTCAAGCATCCTGACTGGCTTATCATTGCAGGCCTGCCCACGTCTAACATGACAAATGAATGCGCTCGTAATGTTGTTGTTTCTCATTATCATCCTCCGATTAGCCCTCACCCGTGCCTATTGTTATTTGTAATTACCATGTCAAATAAAAAAAGACGGCATGTCTTCAGTTGACGGATGGGAGGATTCCAGCTTTCAATGCTAATTGTCTAAGACAGAAAATGAATATGCACGGCTCATTATGTCTGCCAGAACCCAACACAGAACCACAGCATTTTATAACACTTAAAGGAATAATTCAATCAAAACTGATTTTCAAACTTGTATGCTGCAATTTATTTGTGAACTGTCCCTTAACACATTTCTGACACATTTTCCTCAACACGGCACAGCTGGATAAAAAGATTACTTCAAAATGCACCATTCACAGAGACCTTTCACGATTTATAGTGAATGACAATTTCTTTCAAATTCTGTCGTTCTCATGACAATCCAAATATGTATAATGTCTTTCTTTTGTGGATTTGTGGTGAACAATTTCCTTAAAGACTGCAGTAAGGTAAGCTCCACAAATGATAGATAGATATACTAGAAATTTCAGCATTAATTTTTCAGCGCATGTACGGTTTGAGAAACATTATAGACATCTGCAGAGGAAGCCATATTGCAAACCCTAAATATAGCAGACATTTGACGAGACAATGTACTTTTTCCCTCAAACCCTTCTTTGTAAATATATTGCTATATACGCATATGCCACACCACATGTCTACATTCGCATCTCTGCTGAAACTGTAATGAGACAGCTAAGCAGCAGGATGCTGTCAGTTGTTGTGGAACGTGAAGAGATGTTGTCGAAACACCCTTAGATTGAAAAGGCCTTGCGTGGGCGAATGTCCATTCCTCTAAGACCTGCTTTTAAGAAGGATGAGATGAAACAGCTGCTTAGAGTAACAGCTTTACTCATAAATGATACATGCATCTGTCCTACTGAATCAGACCAGAGGAGAGAAGTAGGTCAGAGTTCCTCTAATATTTTCTGTGAACACTTTAAACACTGTTATAAAACTATCGCAATATATGCGTGCCACTCAGGACAACCCAGCACAAGAGTAGGACACATGGTCCACCTGGACAAATTAACAGACCTCCTATGTTGAATTTCCGAGCAGCATTATGGTGAGCTTGATTTAGCACTTATGAACATTGTTCACCATCATTCTGTGCTTGAGAGCAAAACGCAGATTGTATTAGCACTTCAGATACAGCTTTCATTTCTGACACATTTCCCTCAACGCAGCACAGCTGGAAAAAAAGATTACTTCAAATTATACCATTCACACAGAGACCTCTCATGATTTATTGTGAATGACAATTTCTTTCAAATTCTGCTTAAAGGGATAGTTCACCCAAAAATGTCACCATTTACTCATTCTAATGCCAATCCAAATGCGTATAACGTCTTTCTTTTGTGGTACTCAAAAGGAGATTTTAGATAGAATGTCCATAGTGCTTTTTTTCTTTCAAAACAAAACTCTTCAAACGCTTCAAAAATGACAAAAAAGCACCATAAAAACAATACGCTCAGTGGGCTGAAAGCATAAGATAACTCTGGCTAAAAGAATTATATATAGTAGAAAGAAAGTCAGTCAAAGAGGTTTTGAATGTTGGAAGAAGGTGAATATATGATGACAGGTTTTTGGGGGGGTTTGGGTGAACTTTCCCATTATAGATTCCAAATGATAAAATAGTTAACAATTTCCATATTTCTATATAGTAATTATTGAATTTATGCACACATGGCTAATCAGTTACCAAGACCACATGACCTTTTCATTTGATTAAGAGATGCAGCCCCTTTCTTGATTAGATTTATTGGTTTCTATGCTGATATCTCCTGTTTCTGATTTAAACCTCCTGAAATCATTAATCAGATCTGCAATGCAGTGTAACATTCATTATCCTTAATTCATTATGTTTTGATGAAAATGTCTGTTTTAAATTCAAACACCCAAATTTAGATTCAAAAAATGTAAAAGTCCTTTGAATGAAAATCATAGGTTCGCACCATAGGTCACCATTTTTACCTTGCATGTTCAGCTCTTAAATGTCACACGGGGACAGAAATGTCAGGTTTCTTGGCAGATGCAGGCCGCTGGGGAAAGAGCAGCAGGCAAGATCTTAAAAGGAAGGTGTGGCTGTTCTACAAATCTGAGTAACAGTCGCAAATTCCCTTTAAATCCAGTCTGCTGGGAAATCGGGCCCGCTAGATGAATGACAGGCACCACTGGAGATGAGATTGACCTTTTAAGCGTAAATTATGACAGCAATACACCGCAAGTCATCCATTTTGCATGCATTATGCACCCTAAATAGATTATAACAATATATATCATCTATAAAAACCCATATCAACCACAAGAGATGCTTTAGTACTCAAGGGTATTATAGTTCAGTGCAGGCTGAAGATGAAGATTTTACGTATTTTAAATTATAAAAGCTCTGTTCCGAAACCTAGCTAGGTGCCTTTGTAGACCACATTTTAAGGTGTAATAGGTGTGCTGCCTCCTAAGATGCTTCATTTTGGCAACATTTTAAGGAAGCATTTTGTGTATTATTCGCAATGGTGGACGTTGAGAGACATGTTGATTATCTAATTGAATATTTATCCAGTACTTGTGTTTGTTTGGTGTGTAATATGCTTTTTGAAGTTCTGTAATATGCTTTTTGAAGTTCTTTAGCTTAGCAATATGCCAATGCAAAATCAATTGCGAGTTGAATCCGTTGTGCACTTTTTGTGAACAGATCTATTTTCTATGATGCGTGTGGATTTGCAGCCTTTTCACTTATAAGGTTTAATTTCAGATGCAGCCTGAAAAGGAAGTAAAGTGGAACAGAGCAGCAATCTGGACCCTCTCCAGCCTGTCCTGTTGGGACACTTGTCCTCTTTTAGTGGTCATACTCACATTCACTATGGCCTCTTTGGTCTGTGACATATCTGATATAACCCCATCTGTGATGATGAGGAGCACGAAATACTGCGAGCCGTCCTGGACAGCAGCTGCGTACCTTCAGAGACAACAAAAACAATGCATACTTCAAGACATCTGATTTTTTTTTTACATTAGACATTTTACTCACTACATTCTTATTTTCCTGGTTTTCAAATGCCATGTTCTGCTTTGTTTGTTTAAATAAATCTTTGTCATCGCTTACTCTGAGCTAGAGCCTGAGGAGGTGTATCATGCTTCAATTTAGAAAATCTAATTCAAATCTGCGGAAGACGGCATTTTTAATTACCACAGTGGATGCAGTGTAATCAGATGGAAAATGATTTGGTTGTGTGATGCCGTGACATAAGGGAGGGGGTGGAGATGTCTTCAGACAATTACCTTGTCTCCTTTTTCTGGAAACACACCCACTATCCTTTCAAATAATGATTAAATTTAGCTGCAGTCAGTACTGAGTCAGTCTGTTATGACACCCATGCTGTGAGCTTTACAATGGGATAACAAGCGTGCTCCATGTCAGCATCTTTCTTTTATCAGTTATTGGACTAACAAAAACAGCATAAGGGTTCAAAAGCCAAGTGTTTGGCCTTCGTGGTCAAACATGATAGACAGACCATGGAGAGTCGAACAAACTGAAGGTAAGGAAATCATCAAGATACAGTCCATAGACAAGGTGCTTAGCCAAGCAGTTTGAAATGCCAGGCTTATTCTGTTCATATGCTACGCACTCGAAAATCTAAACAAAGATCAATTTCACTCTTCATGGAGAAAATAACATTTGCATTGCATTCCACTAAATCTGGGAAATCTATCATTTGCATGCAAAGTGCAAACAGGCTGACATTTTACATGGAAACAAAAACAAGCTGAATAGCTTTAAATGGCAATTTAATAGAGTCAATTTTGAAATGATGCAAGAGTGGGCAAAGCAAGGTTAGATAGAGGAGGAGTGTTAAATAAATATCAATGTATGCTGTGTTTAGATGCTGTTACTCAAAACTGTGACCACATATTCAGGACTGGATGTACCAAAGGTAAAAACAAATGACTTTACTTCTCCATTTACTTCCTGTCTAAACATCAGTGTTGTTATTGTTAACTAAAAGTAAAGCCATACAAAATCAATTTTATGAATTGAAATAAAACTGAAATCAAAACTATTTTCTGAAATCAAAAATATATGTAAAGGAAAAAAATAACAAAATTACTAAAACAAATAAAAATACATTCAAAAAGACAACACATAACAACATTACTAAATCTTAAATCTTGAAATAATAATAATAAAAAGGCCAAATTCAAAATAATACTTCTACTAATAATAAAATACTTTTTTAATGTTTTGAACCTGCCATCAAACCAAAAATCACTTACTTTCAGTTACCATAAATAAATAATTAAATAAATAAATAGTTAATGTGGACTGTGTTTATTATAGTTATATTATAAGTTGATTATAAAACTGATATTGCATTTAAAAAAAAAAAAAAAAACCTACCTGGCCACGTGATTTACAACAGGGGAAAAGTTAGTAGGTCCGTATAGTTGGACGGTCTTTAGACTCTGATGGTATGCCTCTAATATCCCCTCAATACCATTACAGTAGGGATTTTCAATATTGCCATTCTGAAAGACAGGAATCAATGGTTCACATGTGTGTCTTCATTTAAGCCAACCAAAGTTCAACAGAAAAACAATGCTATAGAGAGAAAACATGGATTGGATCAATCGATATGATAAAAGAGGTTGCCAATTATAGATGTCTCCCATACACGTCTCATCTCAGAATCATTAAACCACTTCCAGAGCACCTAGGATCTCATACTTTCCAGTTTATGACTGAGAAAGAGAAAAACTGAAGGACATTGATACTCTTGGCATCAACAAAATCTTTTGGACTAATCTCAGGGATTTTCTGGAAGTTGAAGACAACAGGAAGATGAACATCAGCTCACTCACTAGGGGGAACTCATGAGACACCCGTCCATCGGGGGGCAACTTGGCTCCAAATCCCAGTGCAGGGAACATCTTGTCACTGTCATAGTCCTGGATGATTTCCCCCACAGCCTTCAGTGCCAGGGCGTAGGCGTTCATCTGGTACGGGTTCATGTAATGGAGAGAAGTGGACTGGGATGGATTTCCTGGAAATGTAACAGCAAACAAAAAGTTTCTAGTAATATTAGGACAACAATTTAAGAGACAATGTTAAAAAAAGGGGGGGAAAAAGGAAAGGACATGACGTGTGGCCAAGTATGGTGACACATACTCGGAGTTTGTGCTCTGCATTTAACGCATCCAAGTGCACACACACACACACGCACCGTGAATACACACCCGGAGCAGTGGGCAGCCATTTATGCTGCGGCGCCCGGGGAGCAGTTGAGGGCTCGGTGCCTTACTCAAGGGCACCTCAGTCGTGGTATTGAAGGTGGAGAGAGCTCTGGACATTCACTCCCCCCACCTACAATCCCTGCCGGATCTGAGACTCGAACCCGCAACCTTTGGGTCACAAGTCTGACTTTCTATCCATTAGGCCACAACTATACTGCCATCCATAATGCCCCATATTATTTGGTCTTAGTGGACTAGATCTTCTACTTGTGGGATACTTGCTGCTGAGCAAAGATGTTTGGAAGCAGTTTCTTTTGAAAGAACAGTAATTATTTGAACACTTGCAGCAAGTGCGTTGTCGAAAACAATGGGTAGTAGCATTCACTGCTGGCTGGTGTAGCTGGGCCATTTT
This sequence comes from Barbus barbus, assembly GCF_936440315.1. Lineage (NCBI taxonomy): Eukaryota > Metazoa > Chordata > Actinopteri > Cypriniformes > Cyprinidae > Barbus > Barbus barbus. The sequence goes on along the minus strand of NC_136763.1, from coordinate 23,036,668 downwards.
AGACTGTTTTATCCGACCGGTTCACGTCTCAGCGTGACTTAAACCCTTACACAGCTCCCTGTTCAGCCCCGCAGCACAGGGAGCCACCCAGCTACGACTAATAGGAGTGTATTGAGCGACACAAGGAGAAGAGAAAGGCCAACGATTGGGTTTGGATTCCCCAACCTTTTAAGAGGTCACACACCGTTCTCTCCACTTAATTACTTACCGTTAGAAGCGGTGAAATCAATGGCCACAGTGAAATTGATCTGGGTCCTGGGAACAGAAGCAGAAATGAGAAAACAAAAGAGTAAGCAAAAATACGCTCTGCAGTGATTTGAAAGCTTCCATAGAGACAGGTCTGTGTGGGCACATGTTAACAAGCACACACGAGCATGAACACAAATATGGCTAAATGATGGCTAATGTGTGTTGTCAACCCCAGCTGTATGGTCTAATTGGGATAAACAGGAAGAGCCATTACTTTGAGCTCACAGTTGTACTGCACTCAAACAGCAGGGCAGTGCAGCCTCCGCAGCTCCATCTGCATCCCTGCCTTTAGCACATCCCTTCACACAGCATTTCCTACTGCTCTGGTTTCCCATCGGCCATAAAACCACATTGTGCAGCATGTTAGAAATACCTACTAAATGAATCCCACAGGCACCTTAAAGGATGACTTGCTTTCTAGCAGAAGATGCAGTGAATAGAAAGAGTTTAACTTTGAGCGATGCTAATTAACCGAGGCTAATATGTTAGACTTTAAAGGTACTGTATAATTTAATAAATACATGTCCAACTGACCAGACAGAAATTATTATTGCCAAATCTGTTTTATAAACGTACCATATTCTAAATTAGCATACCACTAAAGCAGATACACATAAAGCAAAGCAATTAAATGGAGCACTTAAAAAGGAATTAAATTTTCAAGATACAAAATGTGTCGCAGACAGCAAAAGACAGCATTCAACTCCCCTCCCCAAAAAGTCAAACACGACAACCCATTAGGGATTCAGTGGGCTACAAGAAAAAAATGAAGAGAGTGAGAAAAAAAGAAAATCGGTAAAACCATAATAAAAGCGGAGAAAATTACATTAACCTTTAGAATCCCATGCTAATACATGACTCATGCCCCTGTGTAGCTCAGAGAGTAATTATCCTCTTTATTAATTCATTAAAAGCATTTACTCTCGGGTCCCAGCGTATGCATCTCCGCATCAAAAAACAATTCTCTCATTTTGGGAAACTAGGTGACAGAAGCTGTGGAAAATAAGCCCTTCTAAAATACCCTGGATTATTACGGTTTAATTATACATTTATGAGGAGGAAAAGGAAACTGAGGAATATTCTTTTTGATTTTCTCTTGTCTGCTCATGAATGCGCCATTCCAAATTAGAGCAAATCCTGAGCTACTTTCATTAGTGCTGTTGTTCTGCCAGCCGTTTCAGCCTGTGGCACTAGGTCATTTCCACGGCCCAGAAACTTAATAGGCTGTAAAAAGGATACCCTGCATTAGGGGTTAGTATAGTACAACAGACATCTCCTGGGATGGGGTAAACAGAAGGACAAGAGGAATCAATTTCTGGAGACATGCATGTCACTATGTGTCTCCCTCTCATTTGTCAGCTGCAGTGCTCTCTGCAGTGCTGTGGGAGGCAGGGAAGCCCTGCATAGTGATAGAAACCCCACCTGTATCTAATGGAATGGAATGGACAGCACAGATAATGTTGTTTTTATGTAGCATGATCCATTATAACCCAGTGACATCATTAATGGTTTCCAAAAGCAGTCACACAAATGTAACACTACTTTTTGTAGCACAGTGGCCTTGGGCCCCCAACAGTCAGGGGTCCACAGTATCATCACCACCTTCTTCCCTGCTAGCGACAGCCTTGTCTGTTCTACATATTGAAATCATTAAAACGCCACCACATGCAGTCACATACGTGTCAATGTGACATGTTGATTTCAAATTCACCTCTTCTTCTTTGACTTTTTTCTGTAAAATAGACTCTTACCCTGGCCAGCACAATCTTATCCGCCTTAATAGAAATGTCAAAACTGGTCCTGCGTGGGAAGCACAGGCTGGCCTTAGACTCGGAGCACATTATAACAGGTTATCTGCCACTCAGCCATGATCGCTTCCATGCAGGTAAAGGTCAGCGCTTAATCAGGTGCACGCACTCACAGCAATGAATGCCGAACTCAGCATAGCAGATACGTTCTTCATTGGCAAGGGCCAAAAGATCTTCAACTGTCTCATGATTAATAGGTTGCTGTTTTTTTTTTAGCAAAAAAGAAAACAAAATCTTCAGAATAAGACATTCTATAAAAGATACATTTACATGAGAAGCACATCTGCATGAGATTTTTAGGCTAGTTTACAAAAATACAACTGAAATGTATTAATCTTAACTCACTGGCTAATTGTTTTCTCTTGTTTTAAGCCTTGGTTTTAAATTGGTACTTTTATTCAGCGATGATACATTAAAGTAATCAAAATGACACTTATAGATGCATTTAATGTTACAAAAGATTTGTTTCAAATAAATGCTGTTTTTTTAACCTTTCTATTCATTAAAGAATCCTGAAAAAAAGACTGAATATATTGAAAAACACAAAAAAAGTAATTGTAATAATATTTCACAATGTGTCTGTTTGTACTGTATTTTTTACCAACAGTGAATACGTAGTAGTGTATTGTTACATGTTGGGTTTTTTTGTGACTGTTCCATGTCGGGTTTTCTGTTTTCCCCTGTGTCCTAGTTCAGTTTAATTAGTCATTGTGTGCACCTGTCCATCCTCGTTATCTGTCCCTTTATAAGTTCCTGTGTTAGTATGTCTGATTGTCGGTTATTGTTTCCATTATGGTGTGTGTGCACTCCTGTGTCTGTATCTGCTCCTGGATCTCTGAGTAAAAGAGAAGTTGATTGTTTATGCTTGTCGTGCGTCCGTTGTTCCGCACAGCACCGTAACAGAATAACCGACCGAAACAGTAAGATTGCGGCGTGTTTTTTCCCTGTTTTGTTTCCCGTTTTTTGTCAAGTTTTTTATTTGTTATTATGGATCCCGCTGTCCTCGTCATCCTGCTGGAGCAGGGGGACCGCTCTCTCGAGGACCACACCGAGGATTTTTTGTTCCTGGCCAACTTAACACACTTCCCGGACTACTGCCTCTGCACGTTCTACAAAGCTGGACTTAACATCACCACACGTAGGCAGTTGTCCGGGGACGGCCCTCGAGAGAGCCTCGCCGCCTTTATCGAGTGGGTGCTGGTGTCTTGCAAATCGCAACTCACCGTGGACCTCGCAGAGAATGACACCAGCCCCACTCGGGACCCAGCGCCCAGTCCACTACCACCCCGCAGCGTGGAGCTGCCCGAGCCCACCGCAGACGGAGAGCCAGAGCCTGCCGCGGTCGTTGAGCCATCGCCATCAGGAGCGACAGAGCTGCCGATCGTCCCGGAGCCCGAGCCCCAAACGTCTGACCAGGTGCGAGAGCCGGCAGTGCATCCGACGGTGGAGAAAGCTGTGGAGATCGCGGGGGCGATGGAACGCCCCGCCCACGGCGCCACCGCTGAGGGTGAGCATGAACTGGACCTGGGTAACCTCATTGACTTCCACTCTGACACGATCATCCTTAAGCCAGCTCCTGTATTGAACTTCTGGGAAATTATCCCACCCGACCTCCCTCTCCCACCGCCTCTCATTGATCTGGTTCCTACTCCAACACCCTCATCACTGGAGTTCGTCAGCCCCTCTGCTCACCCTCAGCTCACCATCTGTGGCGTGGGCTCGCCGCTGGTCTGCCGATCTCCAGCTCTGTTGGCGTTGAGTCTGGAGGATCCCTCATCTCCGCCCTCAGCCTCCGAGACCCAGACTCCGCCTCAGTCCGGCGACCCTGCGGCTCCACCATGCCTTCAAGCTCCCTCGGCTCCACCGGATCCCGTCTGTCCACCAGCTCCACCGGGCTCCCTCGTCCTTCCGGCTCCGCATTGGTCAGTCGTCCCCCTACCTGCACCTCAGGACTACTCTCCTTGGGCTGCGCCCCGTCCCTTCGTCCCTCCGGCTCCGTTGGGCTCCTCCTTCCCTCCTGCTCCACCTATGTCCTCTGTCGCTCCAGCTCCGCCGCGGCCATCCGGATCTCCGCCTGCGCCGAGGTCGCCGAAGACATCTGCTCCGCCTTGGACCTCCGGATCTTCGGCGTCACCCTGGCTCTTCGGCTCTCTGTCTCCACCTCGGGCTCCACCACCACCTGCTCCGCCGCCGTTGGTCGGCCCCATGGAGTCGGCGGTCCCTCCTCCACCATGGCTCCTCCCTCCGTCGGCTCCCCCGTGGGCCACCATCTGGACTGTGGCCTGGGTCGTCATCTGGCTCCTCCTGTTCCTGGCTCCCCCTTGGCTCCTCCCACCCTCCACTCCCCCATGGACTTATTGTTTGGACTCCAGGCCTTTTCTCTGTCACCCTCCTGTTCCACATCCTCCTCCAGAGCCCCCACCCGCCCTCCTCAGTTGTTACGTTACGGCGTGAGGCCACGCCTTGCGGGGAGGGGGCGATATGTTACATGTTGGGTTTTTTTGTGACTGTTCCATGTCGGGTTTTCTGTTTTCCCCTGTGTCCTAGTTCAGTTTAATTAGTCATTGTGTGCACCTGTCCATCCTCGTTATCTGTCCCTTTATAAGTTCCTGTGTTAGTATGTCTGATTGTCGGTTATTGTTTCCATTATGGTGTGTGTGCACTCCTGTGTCTGTATCTGCTCCTGGATCTCTGAGTAAAAGAGAAGTTGATTGTTTATGCTTGTCGTGCGTCCGTTGTTCCGCACAGCACCGTAACATGTATATTATTTTTATTAATGCATTTTTCTTTTATCTTTTGTTTTGTTTTGCTTTGTTTTGTTTTTGGGGTGTGCCGAATGTTATCTGAGCCATAATAGATTTCTCTCAGTAAAAATAGCGCTGTCTGGTCATTTCATCAAGCTTTGGCGAGGTCTTAGATTTGATTGGCTCTCCTCGTGGCTGATTTAATACCAAACTGGAGCAGCTTGGGTGTGATGTGCTCCAATTCTCTCCTTCTTCTACTCATCATCTCTATTGCTGTTCCCGACTCAGTCACTTAAAGAGTAATATTTGTCAATAATGCAGAGGGTTCTTCTTCTAAGTGGCAATTTGCTGTTTTCATTTAGACGAGGGCTTAATCCCACATGCTGTGTGCGCTCTGAAACACAATGTTGCAGCTCCATGAATACACATGTGCGCACAAATGCGCCCACACACGCTGTTGTTTTCTTCACATTTCATTGTGTTGTCTCCATGTGAGCATGAACTTGCAGGCTGTCTCCTGATGTTTACACAACCCAACGGCAGTAACCCTCTAACCCTATCAGGGCTGCCCGTGCTGTGGCAGTCAGTCGAAACTGACAGGGATTCACCTAAATGTCACTTTGCATTAGGCTCAAAACTTCCACCCCACTCTCTTCTTCAGCTCATGGTCATTACACTATTTGTCTTTGACAGCAGTGTCTTATATTAAACCCCAGTAAGAAATCTATTGCTACCTTAATTCAAGCAACATGAAACAAAATATTTCTTGACCATCTGCTGAATCCAGAATCTTTACAAAGGAAGATGGCCACAATTACACATTTCTGCACGTTATGACAGAGTGTCTATCTTTGTTTGAAAATCTGGCATATGCTTTCCTTTAAAAATCACAATTTTCACTGTTCTTTGCGGTGAATAAAAGAGAAAATCAATGCCTAGACCATGTGGCAAATGCACATGGGTGTGAAATGAGAACATTATAAATGTGTACTGTGTACTAGTCTCAGTCAAAATGCATGATTTACACTGTAGAGAAAGCAAAGTGTTTGCGCATTCCACAACTTTACAAATGCATAAATATTTAAAGAGATTATTCTCCGCAAAGTGAAGATTGCCATCCTTTACCCTGACTCTCTTATCGTTCTAATCTTATATGACTCTTTCTTTTACAGAAGGCATTCTGAGGAAAGTTCATACATTGACTGTCAAAGGGGTACAAAAAGCATTGCCATACAGGTTTGAATTGACATTAGGATAAGTTTAATATAAGAATATTATAAGAATATTATATTCTGCAGAATATTGAGTATTTGCCAATACTGAGTCCCAACCCGTTACTTGTATATTCCTTGTGTTTGATGCACAATTCAATTATATTAAAGTTATTCAAATCAATCCAATATACAGAGTTGTGCAGAAAGTAAAAGTAATATGTGTGTATATACATCTATAAGACACACTCTCTGTATGTATATATCTGCACACACTGTATAAAGACATTAATCGAACATGAGACTACCCATGTAAACTTCTTGTATTTTATACAGTATATACAATAAGCAGAAGAACTGCAACATAAAAAAGTGGAGATAAGGTTAGAAATCATGAAGCTTGCGGTGTCAGAACACCAGTCTGTCAGTCAAATCCGAAGCAAGATGCACAGCAATGCATTATGGCTATAATACGTCTCAGATGATACGTGATATCTCTCAGATACTCTGACGGCAGATAAAAGTAAATAAAATCAATGAGTGATTGTTACAAAACTGCGCATAAAATACATTGAACTCAGAAGCTCAAACGTTCGTTACGCACTAGAACAGATCTCACTGGTTCTTGCACATCACACGCACATTTTTTCTTCTTTTGGTTTTAATGGCAATTGAACGCGAGCGTCTTCTTTTCCTTTTAATGGCGGTTGGCAAATCTACTTGAAGGCGAATACTGCCACCTACTGCATGTCACCGGCATGACAGCTGACACAAAATAAGGATCAGGCTAAGGAGAGCCGATACCGATCATTAAAAAAAAATATCGGATGTGATTTTGATCCTTGAGATCGGCTCGAGACATCTGTAGAATGAACACTCGTGGCAGTAAAATACCAACAACTTTTATTCCTTTTCACAAATTTCAGTGGCACATTTCATTTCCAAATTACAACAGCCATTGATGTAAAACATTTCCAGGTTCACATTCATCTGGACATTCACAAAACTTAAACTTTTAGTGCTATTCACTGGACAATTCATCTGGAAAGTGTCACAAAACGTGGAAAAAGCAACATTATATTATTTTGCAGAAATGAGCCTGACATGAGTTGAAATTCACTCTGATTTGAAAGGTAGTAAATGGTTTACAATAGGTTGGGGCAAAGTGAGGACTACGTTTGTTCTAGGATCAACAAAATATTCATGAGGAAATGCATGAGGAAAGGCTGATTACTGCCAAATAACTTCAGTGCGCATGTGCAACCTACCTGTACAAAGTACGTACGCTCGTACTGTTCTGCTGACGAAATTGTATGCAATTCAAAATGCTATATCCTATAATAGAATATAAATTGTGACCCATCCTTCTATTGTCAGAGCATCAATGCACAGTAATATGTGTGCTTCACAGCACCTGTGCAAAAGCGTTTGTCTCTCTACTCACCCTCCTTTGATGTAATCGAGGAAAGTCGACTCTGATTCCACTGAGAATGACAGCAGTGTCACCTGCATCAAAAACAGATCAAAAGAGACAACTGAATCTACAACAAAACAACAAGAGAAAATATGATGCCACATGATGCGATTCAGTCATGTTAGAAATTGTCCTAATATAACTTGTTTCAGATGAGGCAGTGAATGATGTGGGTGAAGTGTCGGACACTCTGGGAAGCGATGCACTCGTAATATAGTGTAATTAGCTCGGGTGTAAAAGGAATACTCATTAATGCAGGAAGACATTTGAAAGCTACTGTGCATGTCGTTCCCTTTCCCATCACATAATTGAACATAGGAAACGGCTGTAATTAAAGGCATTGTCTGTGTAAGAAAAACATACATATCTCAAAAAATTAGAATATCGTGAAAAAGTTCATTTTTAAAAGTTCAACTTATTTCAAAAAGTGAAACTTTCATATATTTTAGATTCATTAAATGTAACGTAAAATATTTCAAACGTTTTTTGTTTTAATTTTGATGATTAGAGCTTACAGCTCATGAAAGTCAAAAATCAGTATCTCAAAATATTAGAATATTTACATTTGAGTTTCAATTAATGACCGTCCCTACAATATAAATTCCAGGTATCTCTTGTTCTTTGAAACCACAATAATGGTGAAGACTGCTGACTTGGCAATGATCCAGAAGATGAACATTGACACCCTCCACAAAGAGGATAAATCACAGAGGGTCATTACTGAAAGGTGTGGTTGTTTACAGAGTGCTGTATCAAAGCATATTAAATGCAAAGTTGACTGGAAGGAAGAATATGGGTACGAAAAGGTGCACCAGCAACAGGGATGACCGCAAGCTTGAGAATACTGTCAAGCAAAGCTGATGCAAACACTTGGGAGAACTTCACAAGGAGTGGACTGAAGCTGGAGTCAGTGCATCAAGAGTCACCACGCTCAGATGTCTTCAGGAAAAGGGCTACCAAGCCACTTCTGAACCAGAGACAACGTCAGAAGCGTCTTACCTGGGCTGTGTCAAGCGATATCGTCGACCTCATTGCAAAGACACTATTTAAACTGAACTGAGCTGGATGATGACATCACTGAATTCAATAATGAAATGCCTTTAACTGAAAATCTTTTTTTGATCTTTTCATTTTACATTATTGACACACTATTTTCCTTTTTTGATATTGTGCAGTTGCTTTGACACAATTTACATTGTTAAAAGCGCTATATAAATAAAGGTGACTTGACTTGACTGGAGAAAAAGAACTGGACTGTTGCTCAGTGGTCTAAAGTCCTCTTTTCAGATGAAAGTAAATTTTGCATTTCATTTGGAAATCAAGGTCTGGAGTCTGGAGGAAGAGTGGAGAGGCACAGAATCCATGTTGCTTGAAGTCCAGTGTGAAGTTTCCACAGTCAGTGATGATTTGGGCTACCATGTCATCTGCTTGTGTTGGTCCACTGTGTTTTCTGAAGTCCACAGTCAACTCTGCCAATTTTAGAGCACTTCATGCTTCCTTCTGCTGACAAGCTTTATGGAGATGCTGATTTCATTTTCCAGCAGGACTTGGCACCTGTCCACACTGCCAAAGGTACCAAAAGCTGGTTCAATGACCGTGGCGTTACTGTGCTTGATTGGCCAGCAAACTCGCCTGACCTGAACCCCATAGAGAATCTATGGGGTATTGTCAAGAGGAAGCTGAGAGACACCAGACCCAACAATGCAGATGACCTGAAGGCCGCTATCAAAGCAACCTGGGCTTCCATTACACCTGAGCAGTGCCACAGGCTGATTGCCTCCATGCCACGCCGCATTGATGCAGTAATTCATGCAAAAGGAGGCCCAACCAAGTATTGAGTGCATAGAAATTACCATACTTTTCAGAAGCCTGACATTTCTGTTTAAAATATCCTTTTTTATTGATCTTATGTAATATTTAATTTTCTGAGACACTGAATTTTGGGTTTTCATTATCTGTAAACATCAAAATTTCAAGAAATAAAGGCTTGACATATTTCAGTCTATGTGTAATGAATCTATATCATATATGGGTTTCACTTTCCGAAATGAGTGACAAAAAATATTGACCTTTTTCACGATATTCAAATTTTTTCAGATGTACCTGTACATGCGTGTTTGAGCGTATGCTCTGATGCACATGCGCTTACACGCTCACAGTGGTGAAATTAGTTTCACAAATTAATCTCTGAGCCACCACTCACCGTGCCAGAATTTACATATTTCTTCTTCTTCATCTTCTTCTTTGGATTCACCACCTAAGAGCCATTGGAGAGCAAATCAGAAATCAAAATAAGCCAGAAGTGGGATTCAGATTCATTAAACAGATAACAAACTGCCTTTCCTCTCACAAGATGGTGCCTCAAAAACAAATAAATTATATTTCCTTGCAAAATGCCACCACCTGCGGAAGATGTGGGAAACGCTGAGAATTAATGTCTTACTCTGAGTTAAATGTGATTTCGCATTGAATTCTCCACTTCTCAGCCCTAAAATGTATCACATTTTTTAAAGAAAATATCAGTGGCATTTGGATATTTTGATATATTTTAGATCAGACAGCACCAACCTAAAAACGTGCAGTAAGTACAGTTCACCACACAATTATATCATTTTCTGTCATTTAGGATATTTTGGGGGAAAATGTCAGTGTTGATGTTGCTTTGGACCTCACTAAATTGACACTATATTGATAAAACAGATATATATTTGTTTGTGTTTTACAGAATAAAGAAAGTTACAGGTTCTGAACAACATGAGTAAACTATGACTAATGATTAATTTGGGGTGAACTATTCCTTTAAGAATAAATAGTGTAACTAAATAAAAAAGATGAAGAGTTATCTATAATATAATATGATATATAATACAAATTGGTAGTTATATAACACTTGTTGGTAGCATTAGTTCTCAATTTTGCACTGAAGTGTAAGCAACAGTAATAGTGTTGTTTCTTAACTATATATTACATTATATATTATATATTACATCCCACATATATTTTGATAAGAAGCATGAAGGAATTAAGGGGATCCATTTTGACAAATTGGATCTGAAGAGATTTGGTCTAGATTATTGTCTCTAGAAGAAGGAATGAAAAGGAGAAAGAGGCAGAGTGAGAAAGAATAAGATGGATAATGATGCTGAAAAGCACACAAATAAAAGTAAAACCATCCAGGTGACCTCTTAGCTGTAAGGGGTGAAGTACAGAAGAAAGGACTGGCAACCCCTGGTCATCCTCCATTCATCTCCAAACACAAAGTAATCAATAGCTCAAATAGACTCTTTGTGCTCAGATGGATGCCAGGAGCTGGACATGAAAATACTTTTTGAACATGTTCGCTGTAGACTCATGACCCATCAACCCTTCAGGTTCACAAAAACCTGAGAGGTGAGATTACAGAGTGGAAATTTATAAGATGTAAATCTAAAGACTCTTTGATGCATAAAAAAGGTCATGTGCTGTAATAAAACATTATATTACACTGTAATAACTGCTTTATTACACTGTAATTACATCATTTCCTACAATTGCTCTAGGGAAAACAACCTCTTATGTTCAGTAATATCTGTACCCTAAATAAAACACCAGAATTCATTCCAAGGACAATAAACCAACTTGACGCTTTTGTTTAAGCCTCGCTACCTCCCAAAGAGATACTATGAATGTTTTATCAGCTCTGAATGCACAGCTCCCAACAACATTTTCACAGGCCACCTGAATCACTGCTTCATCTGCCATGAGAGATTTTATAATGTGTTGGTGGTGTGTTGGCATCAACACATTAGAAGGTAGGAGTGCTGGGGATGCTTGCAGTATTAGACACCATCCTTTGGAGAGGAGATGGTAAATCACTGCAATAATTCAGAATCCCGGGAACGCTCTTATAGTAATCCCCATTTGCATGCTTCCCAAGGGCTTTGATGACTGTACCGTCCAAGCAATTACCAGAGAAAAACAAAGAGGAGAGTTTTAGATACCTGCGACACTAAATGTGGATGGGGGTGGCTGGAGAAGGAGTGTGAAATATCCATAAAAAGAATATTATTTTTCATGGATGATTTATGTGTCAGCTGAAAAATTAAAAGCATCCGTATGGCTTGGAATATTTGACTTGCTACATCATTTTGAGTGATTTTTATCTAGTAATACATTTTGAATTGTATGCACTGAATAAATATGAAAAGTCTGCTTTCTAATGATTTATTTAGAAATCATTATTATTAAAGTGGCCCTGTTATGGATTTTTGAACATTACCTTTCATGCAGTGTGTAACACAGCTCTAAGTAAATGAAAACATCCTGCAAAGTTTTAAATCTGAAAGTGCACCGTGTATAAATTTATTGTCTCTCAAAAGAAAGAGTTGACTCTGAATCATTGAAATTAGTCATTTTTAAAAACGAATCCCAAACCGTTTCATGTTGATGTCAACATGAAACATTAGCATATTGCCCACCCACTTGTTTTGCGTTGGTCTGAATGAAAATGCAAATTCATTCTTTGCCACTAGGTGCCGCTTTTGGAGCGGTAAAAATAGTGGTTTCCCTGGTAACGCTGTATGCAAAGCAGCACTGTGCTCTCAAATGTTGCTTTATCAGGCATTACAGGCATGAAGAAATTAAAATGAGACCAATCGGACCAATCACCGCAGATTAGCATCACGCAAAGGAGGGGTTTCGAAAAATTAATCGTTGAGCTAATCGTTTGGGAGTCGTTGAGTTGCTAAGGTAAAAATAAATGCATATTATGAGACTATGAAAGTATTTTTTGACTTTGCGTGCATGTCAATCTGTAGTTGAGGACTCCCAAAACCAAAATATGAACATTTCATTTAATTTAACCTTTCCCATAATAGGGGCGCTTTAAATCACAATTATTAACATAGTTTTTGATATATAAGCCATTGTTCACATATAATGATTTATATCCTCCTGAGACTCAGCTATGGAGTTCCCTGTCGATGCGTCACTAGACGCTATGGGGAAAACTCCTTTTTCTCCGAGGACTGAAGACTTTTTCAATCACGCAGTGTGACTGCACGGCCATTGGTTCGTGCAGTAATAAAAAACGAACCAATGGCTCGTCAGCGGCACTGCACGAGCCTATGGCGGCAAAGCCTGCCAGAGCCCGCCAAAAGGGGCGGGGTCATCTGGCTATATAAGCGGGCGCTTCGCCATAGGAAAACAGATCAATTCTCCTTCAGCGATGACTTCTTCGCTGATACAGGACTCCAGACGCTCGCCGTTGAAACGCCTTGCTGCGGATTGGAAGGCTGCCTTTTTTCCTGCTCTTCGCTGATCCAGCCCGCTTCGTCGAGCCGCTTCAGCGATCAAAGCAGACGCCAGCTCGTCCCCTGCTGCCATCCGGCGAGCCTTCAAGAAGAGCAAATTTCTTCTAAAAGAGCAATCGCGGCGTTGTTGCCGCGCAGTCAATGCGTCTCGTGCAGACTTTCTCTGCACGATGCCCGCTCAGAATGTGTTTCCTGCTTGGGTAAATCCCACGCAGAAACCGCTCTGAGCGAGATGGAATGTTCATATTGCATGAACATGAGTCTCATGACTCTGCGCGCTCAGATCGCTTTCTTTTCAGAGAGCGACTCCGCCCCTCGCGCCCTCCCGTTTTCTTCCTCCCAGTGACCTGTGGGGAAAAAACGACGGGGTAAAAGGCTTAAGCGCTCAGCGGCGAAGCGAGCTCACGCCGGCTCAGACCCCGCGTGTCTTGCCCCCGCTATGCAGAGAGGATTCCCCCTCTTCGTCCTCTTCTTGGTGCGAGTGACGTGATCTCGTTCGGTACTGTTGAGGACGATCTATGTAGATGACAGCATGTCTCTAATAGCGCAGGAGGATATATCGGGCTCTACCATTGACCCCGCCCCCTTCTCGTCTGCCGAACCCAGCGAAGCAAATCCAGGGATGGTGCCGAGCTCTTCCGCATCATCTCTAAGGCCGTTGACGAGCTGGGTTTCTGGACGAATCAGGCGAATCAGGGAATGCAAGCACAAAGTGTTTCTAGTGGCCCCACTCTGGAAGAACCAGCTTTGGATCCCGGAGTTATCTCAGCTGCTAATAGCAGCTCCGTGGCCCATTCCCCTGAGGCGAGACCTCCTCTCTCAGGCGAACAGAACGATCTGGCACCCCCAGCCCGAGCTGTGGGACCTGCATCTATGGGCACTCGATGGGACTCAATAGATCTCCCCGAGAATGTCCTGAATACCACTGAACAGGCTAGAGGCCCGTCCACGAGACGCCTCTAAGTTGACGGTTTTCTCCACCTGGTGTCGAGCCCGCGGTGAGGACCCGACAACATGTGACATATCAGTGATATTGTCATATCTACAAGAGCTGTTGGATAAGGGGCGCGCCCCTTCCACGCTCAGAGTCTACGTGGCAGCTATAGCAGCTTCTCACGCTCCTATAGCCGGACAGTCGGTGGGCCGGAACAACCTGCTTGTCCGTTTCCTGAGGGGATCTAGGAGGCTCCATCCGCCGCGACCCCTCAAAGTCCCTGCATGGAACCTGCCCACGGTCCTGAGAGCCCTTAAGGGCCCTCCTTTTGAGCCACTACAATCTGCAAGCTTAAAAACACTGTCGCTCAAGACCACTCTGCTACTAGCGCTAGCATAGGTGACTTGCAGGCTCTCTCTGTAAACCCTGCCTGTCTTGAGTTTGGGCCTAACGACTCTAAGGTCGTCCTAAAACCAAAACACGGCTTTTTGTCCCTAAGGCGCTCTACACTCCGTTTAGGATAAAGGCCCAGGTTATTACGCTCTCTGCGCTCCCCTCTTCTGGGGAGGACGAGAGTTCAACCTTCTCTGCCCGGTCAGGGCATTGAGAATGTACATCGAGCGTTCCGCGCCCCTTAGGCAGACGGAACAACTCTTTGTCTGCTTTGGCGGCCACACCAAGGGGTCGATTATTACACATTATTATATTATATATTATATAATATAATATATTATATATTATATAAGATTATTTTTTTCAACATGCTGTCCCAACAGCAAGACATTAATATGCAAATAAGATACAGTGTATAGACACACTGTGTTTAATGAGAAAACCCATTTATGGAAAATTTTACACACATATTGCATAAAACAAAATACTATAGCAAATAATTTTGTTATATATTTTATAACATTGTTGAGAATCATCCTTAAACAAAGTTTAGTAAAAAAAATTGATTGGTGATTTAAAAAATAAAATCCCATTAATCAAGTTTCCATCCAGATTTTGCGCTGTTTTGTTATTAACAAAGAGATATGCGTATTTGTTGTCTACGTATTTGCTGTCTACAGCCTGTTTCCATCCAACTGGCCTTTTACCGATAAAATGGTGTGCGTCATGATGTCATCCCTAAAAAACGAATTGCCGCATAAGATTTGGTGTTTCCATACATAATTTATCCTTTTGCGTAAATTATAGGCTAGGCTAGCTGTTCTTCATTCATTTGAAACAAACAAAAAAAGCCTATATTAAATTGTATAGGCCTACATAAAATAATTTTTATTTAGTGTCATGTGTTTTTTTTTTTGTACTTTGTTATAGACTAGATAGATAGGCCTCTGTTGATAATCAAGCAATGATCATAAACAGTTGCAATTGTATTATTATCATTTTTCTGATTAACGTTTATAGGAAATATGGATTGTTCATTCCGGTTATTTTATTTCTCCTAACCGACGGTCGTTAAGATGTATTAACCGTTAACCGACAAGATTATGTTAAATTACAATTAAATTAAATTTAAATTGATAGGTGGCTTGACCCATTACAAACACCTAAATTTGTTTTCCAGGGATTCATTTTATACACACACATACAACATGAACAACAACATAAACAACATGAAGGTGAGGATTCACGCACCTGCTATTATATAAAAGAAACAGGCCCATATGCAAAATATATTTTTCTAAATAATTAATGAATTAACAAAACGAAAGAAAAAAACTGCAACAATTAGCAGCCTATATGCAGAATTTCGGTTCATTTTTGTGATGCACTCTTGAGAAAGTGGCAGTTTTCCTTTATTTCACAAAAGTACGTTTTGTTTTTTATTGTGAATGCACAGAAATGAAATACATATATTGAATAGTTTTGAATAATAAGGAATAAGGGAAACGGTGCTTTAACGTGAGCAACATCATTGTCACGTTCCCTCTCGGGACACAAGGAGCGAGGAGACGTAGGAGTACCAATAATCCTTTTTATTGATCACACACACTATGAGACGAGGAGCTTGGGGAGAGACGAACATCAATGACGTTAGACCGGACACAGGGGCTAGGAAACACAGGGCTTATAAACACAGGGAAATTGGCAAGGAAGAACAGAAACAGGTGTGGGGCAATCACATGCAGGGCTGGGGACACATTAACTATTAATTAAAGGAACGAGGATGGCCAAATAGGGACACGAGAGGAGGGGAAACACAAGACAAGGACTGACAATCATGAACACGGACGCTGCCTATAGGCTAATTCTGTCATGTGACACCACATTTATTTGCGTTAAAGCCCCTTTTCTCGACAAAAATTGTTTCCAAACAAATTTTTGCGACATTTCCAGTATCGATATGGAATTTATGCACTAAAGTGTGAAGTGACATTCAGCCAAGTATGGTGACCCATACTCGGAATTCGTGCTCTGCATTTAACCCATCCAACGTGCACACACACAGCAGTGAACACACACACACACACCGTGAACACACACCCGGAGCAGTGGGCAGTCATTTTATGCTGCAGCGCCCGGGGAGCAGTTGGGGGTTCGGTGCCTTGCTCAAGGGCACCTCAGTCGTGGTATTGAGGGTGGAGAGAGCGCTGGACATTCACTCCCCCCACCTACAATCCCCGCCGGGCCGAGACTCGAACCCGCAACCTTTGGATTATGAGTCCGACTCTCTAACCATTAGGCCACGACTTCCCCCTAAAGTTAAACGGAAAAATATTTTTTTGACACAGGAGAAATTTAATCGATAATTGGCATTTCCATCAGCTATATCGTAAATATTTTAAAGCGCTAAATATTTTTTCGCAAAAAAATCCTTGGATGGAAACCTGGTTATTGTTTTTACCTTTTTGATGTCTATTCATGCCATTTTATTTTTAGTAAAACTGAGTCCTAGTGTCCTCTACAGAGGACATAGAATAAAATATAATTTAAAAAAAATTAAATTTCTTATGCTCTAAACAATGTAATGACATGAAAAAATACTAAATTCACAAAGGGTCTCATGTGCTTGTTTCTGGAAAAAAATGGCCTCTGAAGATAATATATTCTGTGTGGTCGACATCTCACCTCATATATGTTGAACTGGCTCTGACCTCGGGCTAACTCTCTGTAACTGGTGGTGAATTCACCGATGAAATCATGGCTAAAAACATACGAAAATTCACAGATTCACTACAGCGAAATATCACTTCAACTCTTCCTTTGTTATCACATCAAAAGCCAGTCGTCATCTTACCTGCCATCACGATCCCAGTCATATACTTCCACTTTGATTGTTCTGGAAAACAGAAAAGGCCCAGGCATGTTTGACAAATCAATACACTCTGAGGGGGGAATTCACTGGAAATGTGCATGCAATGTCTACATTGTTTTAGCACCTGATTTACTAAAGGAATGATGAAAATTAGGCAAAGGTGCCAACATTGCCAAACACTGAAAGCTGAACTGAATTTGAACATCATCATTCCTGTACATTTTTAGCCTACCTCCACCAGCGACCTGAATCAGCTTTATTAAAATGCTTAAAGTGCATCGACTTCACTGTGTATTTGCCCAGTTATAATGCTCTTCTCCATTACTTAATAAATTACTGCAGCCACGATTAAAGGAAAACGTAAACACACGCAATAATACAAGAATATGCTTTTCATTTTTTTTCAAATACAACTCAGTTTACCACTTGATTTTCATGCAGGAATAGTGCAACATTAATTGTATCAGGAAAATAGTGGTGGGTTTCTTATTTACTGTTTAATGAGCTTAATTTACATAAAATTTACATATAAATTGTAACAGAGATGAGTTTAGCATGCATACAGGGTGATGGTGCATCACCCGACATATGGAAAATAAATAAATGGATACATTTGTCAATGTTATAGCTAAAAAAAAAAATCAATAAAGAAAAGCATGTTGAGAGTTGCTGAAATCGTGTTTGGTCTCATACTGTATCGCGTATCTTGTCAGTGTGTGCACTTGCTTGGCCATTTTTAGTGATTAATAGGAAAGTGGGTTCAGCTGAATTCTAACAGTGATTTGTTAGATAGGTATAAAAAAGGGTATTATACCGTGGCAGCGGTCACGGCAGCCCTCGTGTGAAGCCCTCTTAGTGTGAAGACCAAAGTGTAAAGACCATCGACTCTACCGTGCGACGACACCGGCAAAGGATATTAGTATCGCTTTTTATTTTTATTTTTTTCTTTTTTTTTTCTTTATATGTTTACTACTGAAATGTTGTTGTATGCATTTGTCAATTTTATTTAATTTCTGTATTTTCTTAAATGGGTGTGTATAGAGTATTTACAGAGTGTTAACGTTCAGTTTTAGTTACTTTTTGTAAGTTGCTTTGGATAAAAGTGTCTGCTAAATGACTAAAAGTAAAGAAAGTAAAGTAAAAACATCAAATCATATGTAATTTGTCTTCTAAAATGGTTAGAATAGTTGATCATTTTATCAAATAACAATCATGTAAATAAAATTGTATTAATTTAAATCAAACAAATTAACATTAAAAACCCAAATCTAGCACAATATAAATTCACAGATTTGTAATATCTAGAGATGAGAAAGGATCATTTAAGATCAAAAAAAGTTGGAATAAATATCACATTCTGATGTAAAAGATGTAACTATATGTCACCTTAGCACATTTAATATGAATTAATATTAATGTTTATTAACAGAAAGGTGATTAAAAGTTAAAGTGGGTCATTGTAACGTGTTTAAAACTTTTATGTACCATGGATAAAAGTGACAAAATCAGTCTGTTCCAGGAAAATAGTGAAGATTGTGTTGTGCTGATTTAGGGGGATTCCACAACTAATCAATTTCGAATCCTGTGCAAGACTGAACTTCTTTCACCACGCTTTGATTGGTCTCTTGCTGCTAAGGCCTAAATTGAGCCATCAGTCACAATTAAACAAAACGAGTGCAGGTTGGTGAATGCATCCTGTGGCAGGTGTTCGCTCAACGGCTTACATCAACAAGATTTTCTGAAAAAATAAAGCTAGCTACTGCCCATATTAATGAGAGTCTCTTAAAGCTTGCTCATTAGCACGACTGAGAGGCATTGAAGAAAATTCTATTGACCGGCAAAAAAAATAATAATAATCTGTTCCTGTTTACTTCCTGTCTGCAAACAGTCCAGAACTCCCACAGCAATCATTACAGTCGTTTATGGACAAAGTAAATAATTCTTATGATTACACTGAGTCAATGCCCAGAGGGCACAGTGTTTCTGGAATAAAAGCACAAATTAATGTCATGGGGTGGCTAGCTCAGTTCTGCTGAGTTGTCTTGATGTTTACTTTAGGATAAACAAATGAGTGGGCTAATATGTCCCTCGATATCCGTAAACTCGAAAAAGCATGCCGTGAGCAGTTAATATATTTCATGTTGTTCCAAACCTGCAAGACTTTTTTTTTTTCTTTTGTTTAACACAGAGTTCAATGGTGCTATGGACCCCATTGACTTTCAATGTACACTCTCAGGAAGAAAAGGTACAAAAGCTGTCACTGGGGTGGTACGTTTTCAGTGAAGTTGCAGGGAAATTACTTTTAAAAGTAATGCATAAAGAAAGAAATAAAATATTTTTACACTTTTACACCAAAAGTGAGATTAATAAGCCTCATCCAGACGTAAGTTCCTCTGCCTCTTCACCTCACTTTCTCCCAATTTCTCTCAACACAGGCACAGGAGTTGTTTGTGAATAAATGGGAAAACAAAGTAACTTGCTTTACTTATTTGAAAAAGTAATTAAGATGTTTTCTTGTAAATTTAAAAGTAATTTTAGTTACTTTACTAGTTACATAAAATGTAATCTGATTACTGACTCACATTGCTTGTAATGTGTTACCCCAACACTGCACCTTTGTACCTTATTTACCATATATATATATATATATATATTGTTACCTTAAAGGTGCATATTAGTACCTAAATTGCATATATTTGTACGTTTTGAAAAGCTACTGCGCCAGTTTTTGTACTTTTTTTTGGTGAACGTATATAGACAAAACATTATTTAAAATGTATTTTGTGTTTCACATGCAGGTTTGGAATGACATGAGAATGATAACAGAATTTTAATTTTTGAGAACCTCCAACTAGGGAACCATCCCTTTAAGAGGGTAACCGCTATACTGACAAAGAGAAACTCTATCTGAAAAACTTTTCACCTCAACATTGCCATTTGACTTGTATGCAAAAGTTTTGCACACCTCACCAGTAAGGCAAAGCAAACGCTATATATCAGAGGATCTCCTGTAGTCGAGGAAGCAGCAAAAACACGCTCCCTCCATGGAATTGTAGGCGGTAGCATCCTTTGACGTTCGTTATCTTCAAAGTAGTGAGTCAGCACCTCTCTAAGCATCTGTCACCTGGGCGTCATGTTCCCTGACAGTAAGAGAGGGCAGCCGCCAAGACGGCTCGCTAGGCAGCTGTCTATCAAGCCTCACAACAGAAGAGAAGAAAATAGATTGCACTCTGAGCCCAAACAGCGAGGATGGGAGGCGGGGAAGGAGCTGTGCAGAAGACATTGAAGGCTGAAGGTACAATTCAATTCCCTTGCACTGACCTCAAACCAAAACGCCGATCCGAGCTTCTCATCGCTTCAGGCGTCGTGTGAAAAACGCGTTGTGTGGGATTGGAAAGCCACATCGGATGTCAACACCAGTGTTTATTGCAAAACTGTGGTAGTCTCTTGATAAAACATTCATATATTTTGAGATGCATTTTCAAATTCAGTTTGACATTAGTCATTTTCTAGTGAAAATTAGATTTCTCTGGAAATTTCGAAAAACTTAGCCTAAGGTTTTCATAGATAAAACAAGACATATATCCTCCCCAAGGTTTATTCTTAGTCTAAAGTAGAACGTCTGTGATTCATTTCATTACCGTCTCAAATTAATTGAGATCAGAATAAAACCATGGAGACGTGTGGGGGATGTTTAGTATCTATACTCTTTTGAAGCTTAGAATAGAATGGATGCACACTGACATCTATTTTAATGGGCTCTGGAGCTATAATTTGTTACCGTCTACATAAATGGCAGGGGTGATGCATTGACGTCGTCCTCTTTGGGAACTTCCTTCACACAGATCGGTACAGTTCCCCAGGAGACAACCGCCTGTGGTGGCACTGCAACATCATGTAATTTATGTTCCATATATATTCACTGTCCTGGTTTATTTTCCCACTGCTAACACTCTTTCATGATGTGTATGGCCTGTCAAAGATATGACCGTGCCTGATAGGTGGAGTACCAGGGCTCTGCAGTATGATGAGCCAGAGAAGACAGCTGGATACAGAAAGAGATGTGCTGAAAGCGTTTTTATATTTATAAATTAAACAAATCTTTTTTAAAAGATTGCTATATTTAAATAGCAGCAATATGAGGTATAGAAAAATTATGAATAGCTTATTGATATAGTGATATTTACATAACATCACTTGACTCCATGTAAATATCACTATATCAATAAGCTATTCATAATTTTTTCTACCTCATATTGCTGCTATTTAAATACCCTGTACAACTTTTTTGCACATTCTTTTGCACATTCCTCTTATATTACTATAAGTCAACAACATACTGACCTGCAAATTTATATTTATATTTTTTATCTTTTATTTTATTTTATTCTTTTATTTTTTCTACTTTTCTTTTTCTTAATATTTGTATACTTTATAATTGCACTGTCCTTGGAGCGGACCTGACTTACATTTCACAGCTGGTTATACTCTGTATAATTGTGTATGTGACGAATACAAAATCTTGAATCTTGAATCTTGAATCTTAAAAGGCATAGTTCACACACAAAAAAAGTGCTGCCATCATTCACTCACTCCCAGTGAATCTATGTATATACAACACTTCTATGTATGGACAAAAACCTTAGAAGTATTCTTTGAAATATCTTCAAAAACCCAACATAATTGGCTTTAGGGTTATTGCTGAAAATGAGCTCTGCAGCCAATTAAAGTTTATGACTCTTACACATGTTATCATGTTAATCTTCACAAATTAACACAAGGGTTAATGGCTATATAAACAAGCTAGACCACAGTCACATGACTCCAAGGCCCCTAAACTTTCAACAACACTTTCAGTCTTTATTAAAAAAGTACTCTCTGAATGTTTTAGTTAAAATAGTTTGCAAGAGCATGGTTATTAACAACAAGGTAGTGAAAGTTGACTAGTGAGTAGATGAGTTTATATGGTCAACTTGCGTAGTCCGATATAACTTGGGGTGACCATACATACCCTTTTTGACGGACACATCATGGTCCGTATTTCTATATTGCCTAAAATATCAAGGTTTTGGCTTTCTTTGTGCTGCACAGACAAATTGGTGTTTGACATCAAAGTACCACAAGAGCTATAGAGACCAGACTGTATAATAATCTCTGTATGATTTCTCAATAAACACGCAGTACACAGTCATGTCTCTCTCACATGGTGAACAAACTTTTTTATTACTTCCTGTGTATCCTCTCACATCATTTCCCCCACTCTGCCATGCAGTCCCTATTGTTACACCTCCCTCTTTTAGCTAAGCAATGCAATTTCTTTCCCTTACCAACATATATAAAAAATTTAAACACATTGTTATACCATTTTCTTTTTGAACACCTTTTTATAACATTTTCTTTTTTTTTTTTCTGTCCAAGATTTGCTTTAGAACACAGACTCAATTGATCTATAAAATTCATTTGTAAACCCTGCCCGCTCTAGAAACACCTCCAATGGGACGAAAATGTTTTCTGTTCCTCTGCAACATCCCTCTATCAGTTTCTATAATGTACGATCTTGGGGTCTGAGCAGGTTTGCAAACAGCTCCATAGATCCTGTCTATGGCAAGCCACACTTTTTGATCTTTCTGCAGTGGAGGCAAGGAATGTGATCTATGAAGACGATTGTAGTACCCCGCCTCACGTTTTCTTGCTTCCTCCTGTTTTTCCCGGAATTCATGAAAGTCTGGCCACTCTGGATCTAGTTTTCTTTGTATTTGTGGTAGAGTGTTGCAGATGCATCTGCCCATAAACAGTTGAGAAGGGGAAAACTCATGTTCCAAAGGTGTTGCTCGGTACGTGAGCAAGGCTTTGTTGTAGTCTGTTTCTTTGGTCCACAATCCTTTAATTGTGCGTACAGCTCATTCAGCCTCTCCGTTTGCTTGGGGATAATGAGGGCTGCTCGTGGTGTGTTTGAAATTGTATGCTTGTGCGAACTGATGGAAAGTATGTGATACAAACTGTGGTCCGTTATTGGAGATGAGCTCCTTCGGAATGCCATGACGAGCAAAAACCCCTTTGGCTGCTTTGACTGTGACCTCCGCAGATGTGCGACCTCCATGTATCTGGAAAAATAGTCCACAATGAGAAGGTAGGTTTTCTTTTTCCATTCGAACAGATCCATCCCTACTTTCTGCCACGGACCTGCTGGAAGAGGAGTAGGTAAGAATGGTTCGCAGTGGACTTTTTTGTGGTGTCTGCAAGTTTGGCACTGTTCCACCATCTGACGAATGTGTGATGAAATACATGGCCAACAGACGGAGTGTTGTGCTTTGGCATGGCACTTCGTTATTCCTTGGTGTCCCTCATGTATTTTTGTCAGAATGTCTTTTTGCAATGTCTCTGGAATGACAAGTCTGTCCCCTTTTCAAAGGAGGTCACTAGGTACAGTCAGTTCTGCTCTTACCTGCCAATATGGCATCAGCTCTTTGCTTAATGTGTGTTTTTCTGGCCATCCAGCTAAACAGTGTTCTTTTACATTTTTGCAGGTGGCATCCTCTACTTTAGCTTGCTTATCTGTTCCAGTCTGCTGTCAGTTACTGGGAAAGACAACATGACTGCATCGACGAAGACCTTAACATCTCTTTCCAGCTGTAAGTCTGCTTGTGATGGACCAACCACCACTGGTGCCCGTGAGAGTGTGTCTGCTGTGATTAGGTTCTTCCCCTGGAACATGCTGGATGTCAAAACTGAATCGCAGCAATCGAAAGCGAAATCTGAGCATCCTAGGTAGGAGATTGTCCAGACCTCTGCTTCCCAGCAGTGGTATGAGTGGTTTATAGTCAGTGAGAATCGAGAGGTGCAGTCCTTGTAGCTATGAAACTAGTCTCTCACACGCCCATGTCACTGCTAGTGGTTCCTTTTCAATTTGCACATAGAGCTTCTCCGTGTCTGTTAGACTCCTGGATTTGTAGGTCACTGGTTTCCATGCGTCGTCTTTTTGTTTCTGTGACAAAACGGCACCTATGCCGTAGGAGGACGCATCTATACCAACTTTTGTCTCTTTTTCAGGTGAATATGCAGCCAGCACTTTTGTTGAACTCAATTCCTGTCGCAATCTGTTAAATGCGTGTCTTTGTGGCTCATCCCAGAGCCATTCATTTTTCTGTTTAAGCAGTTCCTTCAGTGGGGCGGTGACTGAAGCAAGCTGATAATTCGATAATTCGCCATTCCGAGGACTCTGCGTACATCTGCCACGCACTTTGGTTCCAGCATGTTGAGTATAGCACTGACTTTGCTTGGGTCTGCCTCTAACCCATTTGCTGTGATTTTGTGTCCGACGAAAAGCATTTCGGCCTTTGAAAAACTCACATTTTTCATTCTGCACGAGTCCCACTGTTTGAAGTTTCGTCAAGACCTTGTTCAAACGCTGGTCGTGTTCAAGTTTGTCTCGGCCTAAAGTCCTCCAGCAGTTGAGACATTCGCCTTTGAAAATGTTCCGATGCTGATACAATTCTAAATGGAAGTCTATTGAAAAAGTATCTCCCAAATGGAGTAATGAATGTGGTGAGCGGTCTTGACTCTTGGGTGAGGGGAATCTGCCAGAAGCCTTACCTTGCATCTAGTTTTGTGAAAACTGCAGCATCTTACAGCATAGCTAAAGACTGATCAACAGACTTGACCCATTTGTTTAGATTCCTCAAGTCCACACATATACGGATTTTTCCATTTGGTTTGGGAACTACTACCATTCCAGCGCACCATTCTGTGGGACTGCTCACCTTTGAAATTGCTCCTATAGACTACATTCTGTCAAGTTCCTCTTTCACTTTTGTTCTGAGAGGTATAAGGACTCTGCGGGGTGTTGACAACGCATATGGTGTCACTGCTGCTCGTTTGCAGCTCGATGTGGTATGGATCTTTCAGCAATCCTAGACCGCTGAACACTGATGGAAATGCTGTAATGTAGTTGGTGTCTTGTTGTGTGACTGTTTCAATCCTGTGAACAAGATTCAAAGCCTCAATAAATGGGAGACCAAGAAGAGATTTTGTGACTTTATTTACAACATAAATGTCTTGAATACTGCTGTGTCCTTTTGCACTCAATATACACTGGAAACAGCCTTTCACTTCCAGAATATTGTGCCCTGGACCGTACAGTACTTTTGGGGGGGTTTTCAACGCACCAAACTTGTTTGCATTGAAGATGCTCTCTGGAATTGCGGACACGGCTGCTCCTGTGTCGAGTTTAAATTTAACAGGAGTGCCATTCACAGTGACAGTTCATTCTGTAACAGTCCCTGTTGACAGTTTCCCCAGAAAAGCATACTCCTCATACTCCTTAGGGTATTCTCTGTCCTGTTGCGAAACAGAGTCCAATTTATATGTCCGACATACAACTGCAAAATGTCCTAATTTTTTACATTTTCTGCATTTTGCATCTTTCGCCAGACACTCTCTCCAAGAATGTTTCCATCCTGTTCCACATCTTCCGCAGTCTTTTTGCATTGATTTTTGTTTTACTGTCATGGTATCTGTCTGAATTGTTTGGTCTCCTAAACTGAGCTGTGTTGTTCCTTAATGCTTTATCTCTTATCGCATCCATGTTCAAGCTGTGCGTTTCCTTTCATTCTGATCCATGTAACACCGCTTGTTGTTTCTTGACTGTATCATTCTGGCACACTGTTTGAGTAGCTTTGGCTATTGTTAGCTCTGGATCCAGCTGCAAGCGTTCTGACAGTCTCCTGTCTCTAATTCCCACAACTATACGGTCCCGTATTAGTTCCTCTTTTAATGTTCCAAAATTGCAATGTTCTGCTAGTTTGTGTACCACTGTTATAAAAGTCTCTACACTTTCGCAGTCATTTTGGCATTGACGATTAAACTGAGCTCGTTCGAATATGACGTTGTGTTTCCAGACAGTGCTGTCTGAAAGCTTCTGCCACACAGTCATATTTTTTTCTCTCTGACTCATCCAGCGGTAATAACGTAAAGACATCATCTGCTTCATCTCCCATGGCATATAACAAGGAGTTGATGTGATATTCCTCAGGCTTTGTGCTCAATCCAGATGCTAGACCAGGGTTCCTCAAATCTTTCCCTGGAGGGCCAATCTGCTGCAGAGTTTAGGTCCAACCCTGATCAAACTCACCTACCTGTGATTTTCTAATGATCTTGAAGACTCTGATTAGCATGCTCAGGTGTGTTTGATTAGGGTTAGAGCTAAACTCTGCAGGAGTGGGCCAGATTTGAGGATGCCTGTGCTAGACGAAAGAACTCGAACGTCTGATCCATCTTGGATAGTCCGCCGAATTGGAGAAGTCAAATGGCTCTGTATGTGCTATATATACTGCTGCAACAGCCATCTTTCGTTTGCTTGTCTGTACGCAGTTATGTGTATAACCCATTCTTAAGGTTCACTTCTGACACCATGTATAATAATCTCTGTATGATTTCTCAATAAACACGCAGTACACAGTCATGTCTCTCTCACATGGTGAACAAACTTTTTTTTATTACTTCCTGTTTATCCTCCCACGTCATTTCCCCACTCTGCCATGCTTCATGGGTAATGCAGTCCCTATTTTTACACAGACGGCTCCTTATGCTTTTCAATCGCTTTAACTGTACTTTGATGTCATAAACCGTTCAGTCTGCACAGCGCCGTTTAAAGTTGAAGACACCAAATATGTATGCATATTTGCCTCACTTTGTCCATTCTCTGTAGATCCCACCTTCTTACACGTCACGATTGGTCATTTATGTACAATGTCTGCATGTTATTGGTCAAACTACTTTTCAATCATTACCTTCAGCAAGTAAAGTATGAAAACAGGAATACAAAGCCAACCCTTGGATATTTTATGCAATTTAGAAATGCTGGCCAGGACATATCCAGGAAAAAAGGCAAGTATGGTCATACTAGATATAACCACTTGTTAGCATCCAGGGTTGCCAGGTCTGTGTAACAAAACCATCCTAATTCCTACTCAAAAGTAGCCCATTCACAACCAAAACATTGGCTTTAGTTTTTACCACCGACCATTTCGTCAAAATGCCTCGCTTCTTGATTTGGCGTGGCATGTGGCAAATTTCAGCACCGTACTGCAGCATGATGCCTGTCATGAAAGATTAACCCTGGAAAGCAGCTAGAGCACATACAGGCAAGAACGTAATTTTTTGACATCCAGTTTTGGTTCCCCAAGCTGAATGGTTGGGACAGGGTGGTGACCCTTGCTGTGTCAAATGTGTGAGGAGTGGGCAGAGCATGTACTACTGTAGCTACTCAGGCACGTCACACCAAATCTTATGTTATCTCTACAATATCTCTCTTTTTGAACTGATGTATAATAAACGTATAATGCTTATAGCATTCTCAAGCAAATACATGGAAGCAAGGGTCAACTTCAACAGTTCCTCTGTGGTAACCATGGAGACGATCTGCTGGCATTTCTAAAACAGATTTGTAAAAGCAGTTATTATGATCTTATTTAAAACACTACATATTTTAGTTATATTATACATATCTGATGTTCAGTCACCTTTGTATGCAAACACTCCTGAACAAGCTTTTAAAAGGCAAATATTGGTTGGCCTATTCTTCATATCACACTTATATGGTCCTGTATGTCAAACATGCAACACTTTTCATGCCATTAAAAATAAATGAACGAATAAATAAAAAGCATGCAAGGGCATAACATACCAAATAAACAAGAAGATAAGCCAATAATGTTATTGATAACTAAAACTCATTAACTAAAACACAGTAACATTATTGGCTTATCATCTATATATATATATATATATATATATATATATATATATATATATATATGTGTGTGTGTGTGTGTGTGTGTGTGTGTATACACGTGTATGCCTTTGCAATAGTTTAAGAAACACCAAAATACCCATATAATGTAATGTTTTTTTTTTGTAGTTACATGTATGTATACATGTGTGTGTGTGTGTGTGTATATATGTATGTATACGTGTGTGTGTGTGTGTGTGTGTGTGTATATATATATATATATATATATATATAAATATATATATATAAGGGCTGTCAATTGATTAAAATATTTAATCGTGATTAATTGCATGATTGTCATGAGTTAACTTGTCATTAATCACAACTTAATCACACATTTTTATCTGTTCTAAATGTAGCTTTAATTAATACTTTTCAATTTTTTTAATACTCTAATCAACATGTGCATGGACAAATATGGAAACGTTATGCAAATGTATGTTTATTATTACTGAAACTATAGTCAACAGAGAGCATGAAGACTAGACATGTTTCATAGAGGTCATAGATGTTTTTCAAAGAACTTGTTCATGTCTATTAGAAACATGAAAAAAGAAATTCCAGGTTCCCATTACTTCTCTTTATTTGCACCGAGCAATTTACTTATACAAGCCTGTTTACATTTTCGCAGGACAGGGCAGCTCACTTCTTCTGAACATGCAAAATGTACAATTATTATTTATTATTACATTTGTTTACCTCTCTGTGCCCACATACTGTATTTGGATGCGGCTAAATTCTCAATAAAAATATTTTCATTTATATATTTTACTGTTTCTGTTGTCAAACAACAGAATGGATATGAAATAGTGACTGAAACGCATAGGCGTAATTTACGGGTGGGACGGGTGGGACATGTCCCCACCACTTTTTACCAGGCTCGATATTGTCCCCACCATTTTTAAAAAGTAACTGAAAAATAGATTGTGTAAGGTATGTATTAAAGGAAAAGCACCATCTACAAATCGTCACTCTTCATAATCTAATACATTGATTTAACAATTTTTTCCGCCGGTCAGAAGCTTTTCAACGTCCTCAAAGATGAATATTAAGTCTCGTTGTGAAACTATCGCGAGATACGCGATATGCGTCATGGGATATGTAGTTTCCTTTCCCTATAATTAGTCTACAGATCCTGTACCTCTTTTAAAATTTATTTGTAGTCTACAATGTTAATGTATTTTAGTCTTACTCTTACCTCTACATTTTCTGCTCCCTGTTCTTGTTCTTTGTCAGTAGGCACATTTGTCTGATTCTGGGGAAAAAATTACTAGTTCAACCCAGGATCTAAATGTTTACATTTGCAATCATAAGCAATATTGGCATTTGTCCATCATTGAAGGCTGAATAATAGTTAAAGCACTTTTAGGCAACAGGACAATTCTATGTTATGACTTTAGTTCATAGTCCTTTAATTCAGTTTTGTATTAAATCACAGCACGCTCCAGTGGCCGCCAGAAAACATGATTAGCGACAGTATGTCTATATTCACGTAAGTTAAATATAATATGTTTTTGTGTTAAGCAAAGTAACTTACTGTGCGTGGCTGCTTCACTAAAAAGCTTCTTATATCACTTCCACACTTTCTTTTGGACATTTTGTTGATGTTTTAACATTTATGCTATAGGTAGCAACATTTACCGTTAACTAGCCTTTACATGTGGGGTGGGGGAGGAAAAAATAGAGCTTTTATAAAAACGTCATTAAAAAAGATTTGTTAAAACAATTTCATTTATTTAATTATTTAATTAATAAAGGTAGTTTAACCATTTTAAACACAAATTAACTCTCATTCATGTTTTACACAAGGTTTTGCGTAGTTCAGGATTGGTTAAATTATTTGATTGGATGAGGAAACATTTGGGCTTGTGGTGACTCTTGACGTAATGTTGATTCTTCCATGTTCAGCGCGTGCATCGATCACATCTGCTTTCAGCAAGTTGTCCGGCTGGTATTAAGAGAACATATGCAAGTAATTCAAAGTAGAATGAATCGTAATACACACACACACACAATTGTGCAATTAATGAATACGCTGCAGCTGAGCTGACCATGAAATGGTAAGTTCACCATATTTATCTTGCGTATTTTGATTGATATTAGCTACCCTGGATGTGTTGTGATAAGCAAAACGTAACATTCACATTGTGAATGTTACGTTTTGCTTATTTGGATGTTTATAGACATATTTGTGAATGTGATGCAGGTGTACATCAAAGTGAAAATTAAGTGCATTTCCAACTCTGAACTCAGTCCCCAAGTAAATTCGGTTATTAAATAAACAAATAGCAAAACGAGTTGTGCGGTGTCCCCACCACTTTTCAAAGCAAAGTTACGCCACTGCTGAAACGTGACCCATTAAGACTACATAACCAGCTTTCCATTCCAAGATGTTAATCTGCACAAAAATCCTGATAATCGAGCTAATAATATATGTTTCAACTGAAAGTGCTGCTCCTCTCCGCCACTCACTGAACAAAGCAGATGCACAGAGAGAGAAAGAGGTGTGTGCGAGCGCTGGGAAAGCAAGACCTTGTGACGAGTCTTAGAAAGTAAATAAGGTTTGGGAAAACCCTAAAGATTTGTCACTAGGTGCTTTTTGGAAAAGAAAAGTCGCTAAAGGGGTCTGCAAAGTTGGCAACTCTGTGCATCTCCATTTCTCCAACTACGGGCTAGGCCACAGGTCAAACAGAAAATGCGCGCTGCATTAATCGTGCGTTAATAAAATTAGTGCCATTAAAATGAATTTGTGTTAAGGCGTTATTATATATATATATATATATATATATATATATATATATATATATATATATATATATATATATATATATATGTATATATATATGTAACTGCAAAAAAAAAAAAATGCTGTACCAGGTGAGCAACCGAGCAAGTTTACTACAACAGAAAATCCACACATATGAAGCTGGTTATGTGATGCAAACATCAAAATGCTTTACTTTATAAATTATGTACTATGGTAATAGTTCATATGTGTTAGTGTTTTACTGTAACATTTAATTCAGCTAAAAACTGATGAATGGTACAGTATAGATATGTAGGTAGAGGCATTTTTTTTTCCAATGAGCCTACATTGACACATGTCTCATATTTCATCACAAGCTCTTCTTCTGCTTTCTCTTTGGTAACCAACAACACTTATCTTTGAAAAAAAATAGACAGACAGACAGACAGATAGACATATAGATAGATAGAAAGCCTGTGCTGGTCTGCGTGTCTTACCTGTCATAGTCTCCATTACAGAGAGCTCTGACTGGAATAGCGAACGGCTGCCAAACAGGGTTGAGGGTGTTCTTCACCACCTCAGTCTTATGGCAGATCGTAAACCTTCATGTTGAGATAACAAACAGAAACACAAAGATGTGAAGGCACTGCATACCTTCTGAGGAAACTTGAACATGACTGACATCAGCCACCTGCTGTGTTTATCTCATGGTGGTCAAAGCTGATAAATCATATAGCATCAGTTATACATATCACATTGTTTTTTGGGGTGTTTTTTTAGACTATGGAAATGACATATGTCATGTAAATAAAATGGTTTCCAAAAGTATTTGAAATTGCATTGTAGCGTAATTATCAAACTATAAAAAGTAGCCTCCTTCCATTTTATAACAGAAATTATTTAACATTTGATAATTACTTAGCCCCTTAATCTGCGCCCAAGAGCATCATTATGGGTATCTTGGGAGATGTTGCTTTCACAGTACCTATGATTAACACACAGCTGTAGTGTTTAAATCAAGGTAGGACACTTACGTGCCATCTTCGTTACTTCTGTAGAAGACCATGAAAGGATCGGATTTCCCGAAAAAATCCTTCTTGTCCAGTTTGTTGGCACAGAACTGCATGGTTGCACTGTCCTAAAAAGACAGAGAGAGAAATATATATAGGCTCATTAGAGCTAGATCTGTGATCTTGTTGAAGTGAACACACAGAAATGAATTAAGTCTATGAAGCTTTGGGATTTGAGCTCTATTCGGTCATGAAGAATGCTGGTCTGTGATCAGCTTCTGCTTCACCTGTCATTATGATTATGACCATGACTGCCATGTAGAAACAACTCTTGATCAGCAGTTTCAAGCTATGATAATTCTGGATGCGAATCAACTCATGCTTATAATTTTTGGATTGGCCGCTGAGATCAAAGGTAAGCACATTCAGTGCAGAAGATGTGTCTACTTCAACTAGAATGAAGCCATTTGAGAAATTATTCTATCTGGTTATTAAATTACACTGCAAGTTCTGAAGGTCTGAAAGCTTCATAGAGACATTACATAAAGACATTTAGTTGTACAAACACTGGCTGAATATCTAATGGCTGTTGTTTGCAGGGGTGTTTTCTCAGAAGAGACATAAGAGGCAGTGCTTCCTCAAAAAACCTGGATGAGAAAATAATCAACAGTACAAAAATAAAACTAGAGAAAAAATGACATAATACAAAATATAATTGGTTTATAATGCAGTCTTTTCTCTTTTTTTCTAAAGCATCTTCTCCAAAGAGCCAATATCTTTTTTTAATAATGCTGCCTCTCAACCTTGTAAAATGTTGAAAAACCAGCTTAATATTATTTTACACAGATTTTTCAGGATTCTTTGCTGAAAAGACAGTTCAGAAGATCAGCATTTATTTAAAATATACATTATATTATAACATTATAAATGTCTTCACGGTCTCTTTTGATTAATTCAATGCATCCTTTAAAATAAAACATATATTATTGTCATTCCGCTACATGTGGGGACATACAGTGGAGCGAAATATCGTGCCTCGCAGGACCACGATGCTACATAAATACAGACCTACAACAATGAAGTAAAAAAAACACTATAAACCTATACACAACAGATTTTAACTATAAGTATACTATATATAAATATTTACCCTATACAAACTAAAAAATAAAAGATAAAAAATACAAACTATACGAATGCTTCACATAAATACTGTACATGTGCAAAGAGAGACATTTTGAGTCAAGCAGCTGGCTGGGGAACAGTGCAGGATGATTTGTAGTGCATGAGCATGTAAACATACATATATTGCTGAGTCTTTTGTGGGATTGTGTACACGCAGCAGTGAGTGTAAAGTGTCTAGTGCACATAGAGGAGAGTGTGTTACTACAGGTGGTTTGTACAGGCCCACTCACCTGTGTGTAGCACACTTTGAATTGCACAAAAAAGTTTTATACAGTTTTTTCTTTGGTGTGGTAAGGTTGGGGGGGTTGTTTGGGGTGGGGGGTGGTCCATGTTTCAGGAGGTAGGGGTTTGCATGGGGTTTCAGAGGGGGGCGGGGTGGTTTGAGTTCAGGGCTCTCACAGCCTGGGGGAAAAAGCTGTTGAGCAGTCTGGCGGAGCGGGCTCTGATGCTCCGGTACCATCTTCCTGATGGTAGGAGCTGGAAGAGACTGTGGGATGGAGTCCTTCACGATGCTGTTGGTTTTGCTGGAGCATCGTGTAAGGAAAAT
This sequence comes from Barbus barbus, assembly GCF_936440315.1. Lineage (NCBI taxonomy): Eukaryota > Metazoa > Chordata > Actinopteri > Cypriniformes > Cyprinidae > Barbus > Barbus barbus. The sequence continues at coordinate 23,003,415 of NC_136763.1, read as the reverse complement.
GTCCAGGATGGAGGGGCACCGATGATCTTTGCAGCTGTGTTCACTGTCCGCTGGAGGGTCTTGCGGTCAGCAGGACTGCAGTTCCCGTACCAGACAGTGATGCAGCTGGTCAGCACACTCTCAATGACTTGCTTTTTTCAGCCGGCGAAGAAAGTGGAGGCGCTGTTGTGCTTTTTTGGAGAGTGCCATGGTGTTGGTGGTCCAGGTGAGATCCCCTGTGATGTGCACCCCCAGAGGATCTCACCTGGACCACCAACACCATGGCACTCTCCAAAAAGGCACAACAGGCACAATCAATCAATCAATCTTACTCCAAACTTTTGAAATTTGTGGTAGTGTATATCATTTCCAAGCTTGAAATAATGTAAAATCATGCACTCTAAGTGAATGGAGACCCAAAATATGGTGAAAATAAGCCTGTAACAATATACTTTCAAAGGTTTAGTGAAGATTTATTGATTATTGGCATAAAAAGAGACTATTTGTGGTTATAAATAATAATAGCAGAACAAAATTTTAAATGTTTTGGCAGTATTACAGCAGTTACTGATTATTGTACTATAATTAAAAAAAAAAAAAAATGTAAAATTGCATAGACTTGAATCTGATTTGACAATGATTATATATATAAATGAATACAACAGTACTTTGGAAATACGTGCCTCTAAATATATTTCTGCAGCACCATTATGACTTACTTTACTGCACGTTTTGAGGCAGTTTCAAAGAGAAATGTCCAGAGAGTGGCGCTAAAACACACGTTCAATACGTAACTGTGGAACGTTTTTAATACATTGGTACAGGCCCGTATTCCTGCGTTTTTATTACACTGCTTGAAGAACGTATTGCGGTTGTTCGGAATTCAAAAATCCGGGGAGCGTCGCTAAAGATTAATGCTCTATTGTGTTGGAAATATCCCCTACACAAAAGCCAACCCTAAACCTACTCGGTAGTGTTAACAAATGCAAAAGTGATATAAAAATACATTTGTTGATGCAGCCATGCTATTTTAACTTCCTCATGCGAATTTGAGCTGTTATGTCGAACCAGAGTTTCACGGGGTTCGTCCCGGAGCGCTTCACCTCTCAAGTACAACACCGTATCGTGTGAGCTACCGAGCAAACCTAAAACGGCTTGGGATTCACCAGTTTGCACTAACATATCATTTGATTGAGCAATTGGTAAGCATATTTGGCATGCAGTCCAGAGGGAGGGCTCAGAGCTCGGCATAGAGCCCGAATCCAGAGAACCCCCCCATCCCAAGAATGGGATGAAATTAGATTAAGAGTGAGGAGTTGGGGTGGAGGCAGGATGCTGGAAAACTGTCATGGAAGAGAGGTGAGTTGGCTGTATATATACGTGTTGTGCTTGTTAAGCTGATTAGCCGACGAGCTCCACCTAGGCCAGACTGATTATCTGATCGTGCTCCTCCCGAACCTTAATAAAACATTGTGTTTTAAAAATGACTCGTTTCAATGATTCAGAGTCAACTCTTTCTTTTGAGAGACAATAACTTTATACATGGTGCACTTTGAGATTTAACACTTTTCAGGATGTTTTCATTCACTTAGAGCTGTGTTACTGTATGAAAGGTCATTTTCAAAAATCCATAATAGGGGCACTTTAACAGATGAAAGGATAGTACAACAAAGAGCCTATTGCTTTCCTCAGCGGACATTCAAACTAATGTTTTATTGTAATATTTTATTGTTATTGTTTTATTGAGCTGAGGAATGAATGCTGAATCAGATGCAGGTAATCACACTCGCTCAGCCCATCTCTCTCATAATACTTGATTCTATATAATATAGTGAGCTTTTAATACAGTAATGCAACAATTTTTCAATGAAGTAACTCATCGTTACTTCGTTACTAGCTCTAAAGTGACACTTTCGAAATAGAAACGGAGGATTGGGCTCAGCTGTTAAACTGTCAACTTGAGATCTGAATTTGTCGACTTAAGATCTACACACTTGTGCCCTCAAACTGTTGTATGAAGGCAATATCACACAAGTAGCAGTGCATTCTGGCTGTATATCGGCACACTGTGACTGAATCACAGCCGTGCCAATATAAAGCCATATCACACTGCTGATTGTGTGATATTGCTCATATAAATTATATATAAATATTTTTATATAAATATAAACATAAAACATTTTAGTATTGAAATAGTGTAGTATTAAATATTATAGCATTACTTTCTGAACCCCAAAAGCTGTGTAAACATCAAATTAGTCATGAAATTTGTGATTATACATCTATGATTTCTCATACATACACACACACATACAAAACCAGAGAGAGGACACCGCCTTCTCATTTCAAAAGCCCACAACACGCCACTGGCTGTTTGGTCTCAGCAGTAAGGTGCTTGCAAAACATTTTACAGTTTAAATGCTCCCCTGTGAATAACACCCTTCCGATATAAATTGCAGCTCTTTCTCCCTGCCACAGTGCTGCTGCTGATTCTGACCTAGAGGCGTGGCACTGCGGTTCACAGACGCACTACCGGCTGAGCATGAATGCCATGTGACTTCATGCTAAAACCAATATGCAATATCCTGCTTTTCGAAAGTGATGACCACTATAAAATGCATCCAAATATTAAATGTGTTTCTACAAAAGACTCAACACATCATGATAGCTTCCCTTGTTTTTCTTGACTTTTATAGCAAAAGTGCCTTGTCGTCATTGTAGGCAAACAACAGTGTCTTTAATTGAGTCATACTCTAGTTTCCCATTCATTTAAAATAACTCTGTAAAGCTTGTCCGTTTGACAGCAGCGGTCAGAGTCTCGCTGCTGTTTTTGATGATTGACACTGTTCAAATTAAAATGTCTGGATTGTCTCATTCTCAGCTGAGCGCCCACAGAGCTCCCTGGAAACCAATTTTCACTTTCCCTGGTAGTCTACCTCAGAGAAAGTAATTTCTCTAAAGAAAACTCCATAGTGTTTATTTAAGATTGTAATTTGTCATTGCATCCTGTATATGAACACTGTTATTAAATATTGTGTCAATTAGCTCCAGATATTACCACAACTGAGCAAGAGACTTTACCATATTATCTTCAGTGCACACTCACAAATGAGTCAAAGAGAAAAAAGCCTTCTAGACTTCTGCAGTAAGTGGACTCGAGAGAAACAGTGGTCAATAAAGCAACACCCACAACAGAGAAAATGAAACAAGAAACACAAATAAATGGCTAAAGCATAAAATGGCTTTCATAGCAAAGTACATTTTGAAACATATAATACTTCTGTCTGAGTCAGAATATTCAGTGGGAAATATATGGTAGGGCTTAATTTCATTCACTGGGATCGGATGTTTTTATTCCAGGTTAATATGTATCATCTAATAGTGGGTAAAAAAAACACACAAAAAAAATAAAGTACACTCAATACAGGTATACAGAGCCACAATACAGAGGCAATATTTTGCAGACATTATCTTAGTAGATTGGTAATAATAATATTCATTATCATAAATATTATATAATATAATTATTATTACATATATAATTATAATATGTAGTATTTTCAATTTGCAGCCATCACAAGAATAAATTATATAAAAAAAATATTTTAAAACAATTTACATGGCACTGCCTGATTTTGCAGCCAATGTGTTGCTTTCTCAACATTTAAATAGTCTGGTTCAGTGTTTGCTGTAAGCTGGCAGTGGATCTAACAGAGTTCCTCTGAAACTCTCCACCTCCCCCAGCTCCACCCGTCTAGATCTCATGTGGGATTTATGTATGCTCACTCGTGCAGCAGCTGCATTTCTTATATGATCACAGAAGAGTGTCTCTGTATCTGTTGGTAGAAGCAAGTCCATACCTGCTATAGGAACAGCTCACATAGCATAACTAGTATGACCAGACCAAATACATTAACATTGTCACCCATTAACATGCTAAAATTATTTCAACAGTTGTAATGAATTATATATACTCGTCACAATATATATATTCGTGCATGCACGCTGGTGTCCTCGTGGGTCCCGCCACAGTGGTGGAGAATGCGGGCAAGGCGGAGCTAGACAGCGCAGTTGGGCAACACCTGACGACGTCATCCCCTCTCGCTCGCAAAAGAAGCTGTGGAACCCGCACGGGGGATGGAGGAACAACGGGGACAGCCTCCCAGCCACCAAAAGGAGTAAGTGACGTTCCGTCTATTTGTCTTTTTGGTTGGTTGAGGCTGTCGACTGATACCCGGTTTCTCTGTCCCGGTTCCGGCACGGTGCGAGAGGGAGAGTTGCCCGGAGAGGAATTCCTGCCCCGCCCACTCCGACCGCTGGAGCCTGGTTGAGGAAGGTAGCACTCCTGCGTGGGCGGCGACCTGAAGACGGGGATGTCGCTTGGGGGGGGGGGGATGTGACGAGTCGGCTGCCTCCCACCATATTATTATCACCACCCCGTCCCGTATTCGCCGCCCTTCACCAGGCTCCCGACGGGAGTGGGTGTGTGTGAGAGGAGGGGCGCTGAAACAGCCAGGGCTGGCGTGTGATGAGGCGCACCTGATGTGAATAGAGCCTCATCACCGCCGCTGTTTAAATGCTGAGCACGCCTCTCCTCGGGAGACCGGTCTCTTCCCCGTGCATGCACGCTGGTGTCCTCGTGGGTCCAGGAAGGGAGCGTCGAGAAGGGAGACTGGCGCACCCGTGACGGCTGACGGGCCAGGATGCCGGGCCGTTTAATCCCCCAGAAGTTCCGGGGGCCAAGGAGTAGGACGAAGCCGCTGGAAAGAAGCCGCCCCACTCGCTCCCGGTTCCGAGAGGGGAGCGCGTGCGGCCACCGGACTCCGCCCCTTCCCTGGACCCTTCCTTTCCGAACACTGCCCTCCTTCGCGAGCCCCGCAGCACGACGAGGACACCAGACCCCCTGTTTATTTTGGACACTTTTACCCCCTTTTGGACACTATATTTGATTATTTTGTTTAATAAAAACCTCTCCGAGGCCTGACGCCACACCCACTGTGTCTGTCGCTTGCTCCTCCCACCACAATATATATATATATATATACAGGGTGTGATTTGTGAAAAAAACGGAGGCGGGGATACTTTTGAAAACTTTTAATAGGCGTATAAAACTCTATAGGCGGAGGCTGACCCAACTACACTGTTTTTAATACGAAACTGTTTTAACGTGATCACAGTTTAATAAAAAAAAAACATTGTAAATTAGGCTTATTAATTATAATGATTTCATTTCCACGGTTGTTCAAACAATGGCAAACGAGAGAGAAAGCTAAACAAACACAGGGACTTCAAAGCACGTATCGCAAATCCTTTGATTTAGCCTAGAACGTCAAAGCAGGTGGACGGGATGTTTTCATCTCCACCGGGGATAAAAAAAATTCAGCAGAGGCAGGGATGCATAGACCAAATCGCACCCTGTATATATATATATATATATATATTAAGAGTTTATTTACAAAAACCGATAAACGCCACTTTTAAAAAAATTATCTGATCGCTGTGCATTATTCTCCACATATAACGCAATCTGAACCCACATTTTGTCAAAAAGTCTGGTATTGTCCACTTCCAAGGCATCACGAGTTCACATTTTACCGCAGAAGCGCGCTTGTTGTTTGTGAACAGAAGCCGATAGGTCAATTTTAGCGAATCAGCGTGCTGTATTCAGGTCAGGTGACAAGGTTACCTTCACTTTGAAAAGACGTGCTAGCTAAGAGGAGTTTTGTCAAAGCTGACTAAAAGTGATCGAGGATGGATAATTTTGACCAACTTGATGAACCTGTGATATCTTCTTCAGGGCGTAAAAGTAAAATAAAAGCTGGAACGTTTTCACGGAGCCTTACAAAAGCAGCGTGTTACAATGGTGAGGGAAAAGCTCTGTGTATTGCATGTAATCACATCCTTAAATCTATGATCACAACAACAACAACATTTGTCAGGCATCTACATTGTCATCTGAGGCGATTGCAAAGATTAAGTTTTTTTAAACTCTAAAACATGAAATGTGGACTCCAACGACTGTTGGCGTTATCTGCTTTTGCTATAAAAACAAACTTTTAATATGGAAAAAAAATACTTTCACTTAACTTTATTTTGTAAATGACCTGTATTTGTTTAAGTTATTATTACTTAATAAAAACAACCCAAATGCAGTTTGATTGATATCACTTGGAATCCGCAATAAAAAAACGTGATTTCTGAAAGAAAATAAAAATGGAGTTATCGGTTTTTGCAAATGAACTCTTCATATATATATATATATATATATATATATATATGAAGAGTGACTTAATTTCCTCTGCAGAATATATACACATATATGTATATATTCTGCAGAGGAAATTAAGTCATACAGGTTTGGAAGGACATGAGGATGAATAAATGAGGACAGAATTTTCATTTTTGAGTGAACTGTTTCTTTAGCATTCAGGCAATATGTTTTACAAGTGGATAACACAACAAATCAAAACCAAGCTCTTAAAATTACAGCATGTTTAGCAAACTACATGCTCCTGCGTGAGCGATTGAAGCGTCAAACTAATGGCTAATCTAGAAGCAGATGTTGAACAGCCCTGTTACCTGCACAGAGCACTAGATCGCTCTTAGTAAACAAACTTTGTTGTTGCAAGCTGTGTGACCTGCAGAATACTGATGACATGCTAATCGACATTTACTGCTGATGAGTGCGGTTTCACGTTTATCATACTCGAAGATGCTCTGCTTAGAGAGCAATTAAATGTACGGTTGCTCTAAAGGCTAATTCCTAGACTGCTATATCAACATATTCTGAAGCTGTTTTGAAAGCCCTTCTCCTTCCCCTCTGTAATCGCTTGTTTCTGTCCTCCAAAGTCACTCGCTCTTGTTGCAACACCCCAGCACTAATGTTTACAGCTTTCCAGATAGTATGGCATGGTAGATGAGAGCTATCACGTCCCTTCTATCGCCTTCCCATAAAAAGCTCAGCAGCAAATGATGCCTTGGTGCCTTTTCGCATGACAACCTTCAGGAATCTGCCAGCTGTAGAGGGACATAACACTTTAAGAGTGGCTTTAGGGTTCTCACTAGAAATCATCAGTGACACCTGCTGAAATGAGGTGGTATGAATATCCGCCTGAAGCGCAGACACCCTAAATAGGGCACTTTATGAGAGGGAGGTAAGGGTGGAAAGTTCAGCATGCACTTGGATTAAAATGCAGTCTTCACCCACACACCCCTTTGCAGCTACAAAATAATGCCACTCGGTCTTTGTAATGCCCCAAAGCCTCATAAATATGTTCTGGGTTCCTGGATATGAGGACTACAAAGGGGAAAGAAGCCTGACATTCTCTCTCTGCCAGCTTACAGCAGCTTAAACATATTCTGATCACATCGCTGTTCTGCTTCAGAACCCAAATTTCACATTAGATATCAATTGGTGACCAAAATGGTTTTATGGGAAAAAACACATTGTGGTTACCATAAAAATGTTTATCCTTGCTGCAAGTAAATTTTCCACTAGCCAATATATGCAAGTATTTTCTGCAGTATTGTGCAAATTGATTAAAAAAATTAACTGGTTTCTGTGATTAGTCATGATTCATTTTGACATGCACAAATAATCATGATTAATCACACCAACATTAAAATTTGTAATCATAAATTAAAGTTAGTCATTAAACTGTCCATATATCGTCATGCTCATTTAGAAGTGGTAAATATGACCAAAGAAGGCTGTGAAAATTAATCTGCATTGATAATCCTTTTGATCTTTTATTTAAAAAAATTACAAAAATATAACCTTTCATTGGAGAATAAGAATTTAAAATGGGAGGAAATATCATTATGAAATAAATGTTTTCTCTCTAATACACATTGGCCACAATTAACGGCACCCTTTTATTCAATACTTTTTGAAACCCCCATTTGCCAGTTTAACAGCTCTAAATTTTCACCTATAATGCTTGATGATGTTAGAGAACACCTGACAAGAGACCAGAGACCATTTCTTCATCCAGAATCACTCCAGACCCTTTAGATTCCCAGCTCCATGTTGGTGCTTCTTCTCTTTAAGTTCACCTCACTCATTTTCTACAGGTTTCAGGTCAGAGGACTGGAATGGCCATAGCAGAAGCTTGGTTTTGTGCCCAGTGACCCAATTTTGTGTTGTTTTTAAGGTTTGTTTCTGGATTATTGTACTGTTGGAAGATCCAAACATGGCCCATTATAAGATTTCTAATAGAGTCAGTCACTTGTTGACTGTTGTTATCTGTTGGTATTTGATAGAATCCTTGATGCCATGTGTCTAAACAAGATGTCCGGACCTCCAGTAGAAATATAGGCCCACAACATTAAAAATACAGCAGTACATTTCATTGTACACATGGGGTACATTTTTATCCCTGTGTGCACCAAACCCATCTTGAGTGTTTGCTGCTAAAAAGCTCATTTTTTAAATTTCATCTGACCATAGAAGCCTGTGCCATTTGAAGTTCCAGTCGTGTCTGACAACTGAATATGGTGGAGATTGTTTATGGATGAGTGAGGAAAATTTTTCTTTAAACCCTCACGAACAACATGTGGTGATATAGGGGATGTTTGACAATTTTTTTAAGGTTTTCTGACCCCGAAACTCAACCTTTCTCTACAATTCTCCAGCTGTGGTCCTTGGAGAATCTTTAGCCACTCAAACTCTCCTCCTCAGCGTGTGTTAGGACGATATAGACACACGTCCTCTTCCAGGCAGATTCATAACATTTTCTGTTGATTGGAAATTCTTAATTATTGCCCTGATGGTGGAAATGGGAATTGTCACTGCTCTAGCTCTTTTCTAAAAGCCAATTCACTAATTTGTGAATCTCACATCATAAATATATTCTTTGGTTTTTCTCATTGTGATGGATAATTAAGGGAATTTGGACTTTGTTTTCCCTCCTATTTATATTTCTGTGAAACAGGAAGCCATGGCTGGATAATTTCATGTTCATAATCCCCCTGGAGTCCTCAAAATTGTTAATATGAATGGGAATATACTTCAGAGATATTTTATTCATAAGAATGTTTAAGGGTACCAATAATTGTGTCCAACGTGTATTTGTGAAAAACATTTATTTCATAATGTGATTTTCCCCCATTTTCAATTGTTTTAGTTCAATGAAAGTTTAGAGTTTTTGTGATTTGTTTTAATAAAACATCAAAAGGATTAATAATGTAGGTTTATTTTCACAGCCTTCTTTGATCATATTATATATATATATATATTTTTTTTTTTTTTTTTTTTTTTTTTTTTTAGCTGTCTGCCAGAATACATTTACAAGATACTTAACATGATAAAGTATGTAATTTTTCTCTGTATTATTTATGTTCTTTTCTTCTACTTTTATTATTATTATTATTGATATAATTAACTTTTTTTATTTTAAAGGCCTAAAATATAAATGATCCGACCCCTGTTTATAGTTTATAATTTATTAACAACAAAACAGAACATGCATGGTCTGTTTTGCATTTTTCTTTTTTTCTTTTTTGAAGAAGAATAATTACATTTTGAATCATAATAAATAAAAAAGCAATTAATATCTTCTTAATATCTTCTTTAATTTCTTCTTTATAAATATAATCACTAGTTAAAATCCATTAGATCATTTTTTATGATGAAATATAAAATAAATAACATACCAGTGCAACTCAATCATAATTGTACATGATATGTTAGATATATTTTATCATTAGCATTGCTCCCACTCAGATCAGAACATAAATGCAAGTATAAGAAGCACCGAGGGCCAAGAATAGGAAAGATTCCAGGACATATTTAGACATTTTGTGTCATTGTCCTACTCCTTAACCATACACTACTTTCATAATTAGGGAAATTTAGCTCAGAAGAAGATAGCTCAAGCCTCAACCCCAAACCTAAGCCTTTGTCCAACCTTAAAATGTCATTGGTTGGTATAGAAACAAATCCAATTTAGTGTGGGGTACATGTACTTCTGTCTGTAGAACATGAGGTTTCACAGTACAAAACAAGCCTGTGAAATAGCCTGTGGTTTTAGTGTCAAAAATGTTGACGACCAGAACAGAAATGGGAAGTGTGCCTGAATAATATCTCCAAAAGAAGAGATTTATCTGACTCAAAATGAAACTGACTTACATTCTGCTCTTGAGAAGCAGTCAAATCAAATTTAGAGTTGAAACAAGGAGTCAATTTGGCATGAAAGCAAGGATAATTCATAAGCAAATTATGTTTGTGTGAAGTCGGCTATCAACCCTCAGCAGTTGGCTTTCAGGGGTCAGTCAGAAAGAGAGGTTATCTGCTAATATTCTCAATCATCTTTGGGCTTTGGTGCTTTTATATGCTGAATTCTCAGTGGAGACAGGCTATGACAATCCCAACATGCCTGAGGGTGTTAAAGAAGATCAATATTATCAATATTGTCAGTGTCCAATTCTATTCTCTATTCAACACAGATAATACTGCAATACTGCTGAAAGACAAGCATGGGTCCTTGAACTCGGACACAGTCTTACATTTTCCACTTCAGACCCTCAGAAGCCACATAAACAGATGCTGCAGATGTTTATGCTGGTATTTTATTGTGGTATTGTCCACCTGAATAAGGTTATGCTACTTACTTAAAGGGACAGTTAACTCAAAATCACATTTCTGTTTTCATTTACTCCCCTTATGTCACTGTGAATCTACAACTTTATTTCTCACCCACAGTGGAAGTCAATGGGCTCCAATATTGCTTGGTTCCCAAAATCCTTAAACGTATCTTCTTTTGTGTTGCACAGAAGAAACTCTTACAGGCTTGAAAAAATATGAGGGCAAGTACTGTGAATCATGACAGAACTGTCATTTGTGTGGAGTGTTCCTTTAACTACATTTCTCAATAGTTCTTTTAGGTTAGGCCTAGTTGTTTTACTATTGGATTCAACCTTTTCAATTGTTTTCTTTCAGTTTGCACAGGTTTTGTATTTCTTTTTTGAACTCACTGATCGTAGGCCCCACTGAAGTTTATGTGCTTGAGTCTTGAAAAGAAAAAAATTAACTCAAGGTTATTCACCTCGAATAAAACTGAGGTGCATAAGTTCAGATCAATGAGGTCTATGATCAGTCTCTTACAAAAATAAATATAAAACCTGTTAATTAAAAAAAAAAAAAAAGTTGATAAAAATAATTGGAAATACCAAAGCATAACACCACAAGTATAACAAGGTGAACATAACACCCCCCAAAAGCACAAAAATTCATGTTTTTAGGAAGTTCCCATACCTTGGCTGAACAAAGTCAGTTCAGTAAGTTTTAGTCCAATGCGATAACATTAACTAGCATTTCAGGGAAAAGAAAATCCTTTCTGCTTCAATTTGACCTGAACACAATATGAGGTTTATAAATTATATGTTGTACATAATGTTAAATATGATAAACAATTACCTCCTTATTTAACTTTAATTTACAGTATTTAGCTACAATATCTACACTTTGGAGCAACTTCAGTGTATTTGAACTACTTCATATCGATTGCAATTTGGCCAACTACAGTTTCAAAATAGCTTGCTAACATAGTCAAACTCATCATGCTGGACTGAATTCAAGTTTTAGGTTGAGTTTGCTCTCTTGAATGATTCTTGTCAGCCTACAAGAGGAATTAGCAAAAATCATTAGTAAAGAATTCAGGATTGATTTTCTCACACGTTGACGGCTAATCACAAAACCAAGGTTTTCCCATCTCTCACTCTTAGTACATTATGTTAAAAAAAACACAGCCCTGAGTGTGTCCAGTCCTTAGATGCTTCTAGAGAGCAAAGTCTCAGTTACATAAAGCATATTTAAATGTAAATGTGTCCAGCAATTTTGGTGGGCTTGAATCGATTAAAATTTTTACTAATTAATCAAACAGTTGACTATTATAATTCACAATTAATCATAAATATCTTTACACACTGAATTACTAAATGAATGTAGCATCAACATACAGTTTAGTTCAAATAACATTTGCATAATATATTAAATAATATTGTTTACACATTTTATGGAATCAACTTATGAATAGCTTACTTAGAGCTGTCTCTGCAGATAACATTAGGACTCAAGTTTTTTAACATTGAACCATAACACATCTGTGCAATGGTACAGAAATCTGAAACCATTGGGTGAAAATTATTTCATGAGCCCTTTCCATTGGTATTTCCAATTTATTTATTATTATACTTATTCACACTTTAATGAGGAAGGGAAAATACTGTATTTAGCTGGATACTGATTTCTTAGTAAGCATGTGACTTAAAGCACAGAGGAGGGATCTGGGACAGTTGCATAACAAGAGTCAACTCCATTGGATTCATGTTACCTTGAGCTCAAATTAAAGCTTTTGGTGTGTAAAATACAGGCAGCGGAGCAAAAAGGTCTAGAAATGAACTCCACCATTGATAAAGAGAGCAGGGAGGCAGTAGAAAATCTTTTTGAAATTGTAATGAAGGTGCTTCACAGGAGCATTGTCCAGTCACAGTCCTAACAAGAGTTCAGTGTGCATGATGTGGAACGCTTCAGTATCACAAACACTTTACAATGAACCCACAGCCACATTGTTAGACATTTCCCCCTCAAATGCATATGTTACAATAGCAGTGAGATACACTTTTTATTGTTAACACTATGCTACGGTGTCTCAAGTCACAAGATTTAGGTGAATTTATTACTGTAAAACGGATTCCCAAGTTTTTTTGCCACCCTGAGATTTAGATTAATATTTCAATAATTAAACAATACATTCATAAGTTCAAATTTCTCGGAAATCAGTGAAATGATATGCGGGTAATCAAATAAAATATTTGATCTTCTTTAGTGTTTTTTTTTTTTTTATTAAAAGTATAGGGCTGCATGATTTGGTCAAACCATTACAGTGTGATCAAGCTGATTAAGTGTTTATCTCATTAGAAATCTTATATTGCTGTAGCTGAAACATGCAGGCAAAAGAACAAAGAGACCACAACAATAAAACTAATGGTTTTGTATTGTCCTCATTATAATGTATTAATTCAATTGTACTTCAAAATAAAAAGAATATTTGATTGTTTGTGGTTCATTTATTGTTGCTTGCTTCAACACAAAATGTTCTTTCAAAATGTCCCAGGTTACGTATGTAACCATGGTTCCCTATCTGTCGGTCACTACGAGTTATGTCGTGACGACATTAGGGGATTCACGTGGGAGCCCCAATCATCTCTGACTTTAAGAGAAAACGCCAATGAATACTGGCTAGTGGATTTTGCATACCGGAGCCACTCCCTGTGCATACGGGTATAAATAGGTGACGTGACAGGTGCATCCACTCATCAGATTTTTGCTTCGGAGCCGAGTGGATGAACGTTTTGATCTCCACAAAGCCATTCATCATCTGTCTGGAAGCTGTTCTGGTTAGTGTCACGGTGCAAACACTGTGTCCCTGTCTGCAACGATTCCCCTGGGCAGATTTCCTAAAAGAGCAAATCACGGTTGGTTCGCGTGATTCTTTTTAAAGACGCCGTTCCGGCCGTGTCTTCTTGGTTGTGGCCGTTTCCTATCCTCCGTTGACAGCCACGATCTTTGTCTTCAGTGTCTGGGCATCCAGCATGCTGAAGCTGCGTTCATGAATGGTTTATGCGTTCGTTCTGAGCATGTAACCATGGCAGCGCTGCGATCGCGCCTCTCTCTCATCACGGGGATGGGAGGGGCTCCCTCTGTCACTACCCGCGCTGGCTTCTCTGCCACGATCAGAGAACCATCGGCTAGTGCTCTGGGCGATCTGAGGGTTACAGTGAGAGCTTTCCGCCGTGCCGGTCCCCACGGACCTTTCACTCCTCCTGCAGCAACTGTCCTGTGCGGCTCCCCGGTGATTCTGCTGTTCGGCGTGCCGATAGAGGATTAGATGTCGATTGCAGCATCGGGGGATGGGCAATCGTCCCCCCTCGGATGTCACGGCCGCCGCCGAATCAGACCCAGAGCTGACGGCCGTGCTTTCCCGGGCCGCCGTGAGCATCGGGCTGGAGGCATGCACACCTCCCAGTCCCGAGCCCTCACGGCGAGATGATTGGCTCCTCGGCACGGGCCATGGCACGCTACCACACCCTGCCCTGATTCCTTTCCTCCCGGAAGTGCACGAGGAGCTGATGAAGTCGTGGACGGCCCCTTTTTAGGGCCAGAAGCGGCTCGTCTGCCTCCCCCATTCTCACTACCCTCGATGATGGGGCGGCTAGGGGGTACGTTGACATTCCCCAGGTGGAGAGCACGGTTGCTGTGCACCTGTGCCTGCAAAACGCCGCCACTTGGAGGAATCGTTCTCGTCTCCTGCCCAAAGCCTGTAAGCTGATGGCCGCTCTCGCTGCCAAAGCTTACAGCGCTGCGGGCCAAGCAGTCTCTGCTCTGCATGCCATGGCTATCCTGCGAGTACAGTCAAGGCATTAAAATGCACGAGCGTAGTACCAACCCGAGGTTGAAGCAGGAACTGCGCTCAGCGACTGACCTCGCCCTATGGGCGACGGAAGTCACAGCGCAGTCCCTCGGGAAGGCAATGTCCACACTTGTGGTCCAAGAGCACCATCTATGGCTCAGCCTTGCTGAGAGGAGCGATGTCGACAAAGTGCGCTTTCTCAACGCTCTCGTCTCCCAGGCTGGACTGTTCGGCGGCACTGTTGAGGACTGTGCCCAGCAGTTCTCGGCAGTACAGAAACAGACCGAGGCCATCCAACACATCTTGCCCCGGCGTGATGCACCATCTTCCACCGCTCTGCCGCAGGGAAAACTGAGAAAATAGCAAGCTTTCCCCCGTGCAGAGAAACGTCATTGTCACGATGGATGCCTCCAGTGCGGGCTGGTGCGCTACATGCAATGGGCAGGCAGCCTCGGGGTTCTGGACAGGGCCTTGACTGCTTTGGCACATCAACTGCCTTGAGTTGCTGGCAGTGCTACTAGTCTTTCAGCGGTTCGGCCGCTGCTGCTTGGCTAGCACTGCGGCTGTCTCGTACATCAACTGGCAGGGTTGTCTACGATCACGTCGCATGTCACAACTAGCAAGTCGCTGCACACTGTCCACATCCTGGGGAAGCTCAAATCGTGCGGCCCAGAGAATGGCGACTCCATCCCAAGACAATCCGGCCTTTCTGGAGTCGATTCGGGGAAGCTCAGGTAAACCTGGTTACCTCCCACGAGTCCTCCCACAGCCAGTTGTATGACTCCCTGACCGAGGTCCCTCAGCACGGACACACTGGCGCACAGCTGGCCTTGGGTTTTAAGCAAGTTTGCGCTTCCCCCAGTGAGCCTTCTCACACCGACACTGTTCAAGGTCAGTGAGGACGAGGAACAGGTCCTGCCGATTGTGCCGTTGGCCCACCCGGACCTGGTATTCGGAACTCATGCTCCTCATGACAGCCCCTCCTGGCGCATCCCTCTGAGGAAGGACCTCCTTTCTCAGGAGCCCAGCACCATGTTGCACCCGCGTCCAGATCTTGGAACCTCGATGTGTGGTTCCTGGATGAGACGTGGAAGACTTGAGTGTTTTGTCTACCGGCGGTGGAAGATACTTTCACTCAGGCCAGAAAGGTCCCTTTGAGCTGCTGGTTTCAGTCGAGCTGAAGTTCCTGTCTGCTAGGACAGCGCTCCTGACCGCGCTCACTTCCATCAAGAGGGTCAGGGACCTCCAAGCATTTCAGTGAGTGGAGAGTGCCTTGTGCTCGGGTCGGACTACTCTCACGTTTCTTCCCATGTGTTGGGTAACAGGTAAGTGGTGGGAAGAACTGGCCGGTGTCACACTTGCTGCGCCATTCCCCCTCAACTGGGGATGTGAGCGCCTTTTTCCTCCTCCAGTAGAGTTCCCCGGATGGTGAACCCTGCACCCTAGGCAGTCAGTGGAGTGGGTTAACCCTTCGGAGAAACGGGCCTGCAAGAACTCCAGCACTGTACCAATCGGGCAGTTAACTTGGTCAAGCTGGAGGTCTTCACACCATGAAGTGAAGAGTCTTCACTTCAGGGCGTACAGTTTCCTTGTTGAGGGAGCTCTAGACTGGAGGATGCTCTCAACAAACTCAGTTGAGAAACCAGAGGCCCCTCAGGGGCCACATCCACAGATTCCACAACTCCGGGCGGGGGTGAAAGATCATGCCCTCTGCCTGTGAGAGGAGATCCCTCCTGACGGGAATCTCCCATGTAGAGCCGTCGAGGAGAGAAATCAGGTCCGAGAACCATACTCGGCCTGGCCAGAATGGGGCTGCTAGCAATAGACAGACCCCGTCCCAGTGCACTCTCTCTAGAACTCCTGGGAGCAGAGCGATCGGGGGTAAGGAGTACAGACAAAACATCAGCCAAGTCTTTACCAAGGCATCCAGCCCCAGTGGAGCTGGATGAGTTAGAGAGAACCAGAATGGACAGTGCAATGTTATCTGAGTCGCAAACAGATCCAATTGAGCCTGGCCAAAAACTCTCCATATCTGCTTCACCACCTCTGGGTGAAGCCTCTATTCCCCGGGCCTCGGCCCCTGCCTCGACAGGATGTCTGCTCCCATATTGAGATGCCCAGGAATGTGCACTGCTCTCAGCGAGAGGAGTTTGCCCTGGGACCACACAAGGATCTGGTGCGCCAGCTTGTAAGAGACCACCGCTGTGTTGTTGGTGCGCACCAACACATGATGATCTCTCAGGTCTGGGAGAAAGTGTTTCAGAACCTGAAACATGGCCAGCATCTCCAGGCATTTGATGTGGCAGATGGCAGGGTGGCCACTCATGACCGCTTCCCAACCGGTGAGGGACGCATCCATCCCTAGCATTATGCGGCGACAGGGAGCTCCCAGCACCGGGCCCTGAAACAAGAACCAAGGTTTCCTCCACATGTCTAAGGCACGTAGGCATCGCTGTGTGACCTTGAACATGCGGAGCGGGTTTCCCCTTGGGGAGAACCCCTTGGTCTTGAGCCACCACTGTAGGGGTCTCATACAGCAGACCAAAAGATATCACGTTGGACTCAGCTGCCATCAGTTGACAGTGAGTGACCGGCCGTCTCTCACTTTCTTGACTGCCGTGAGGGTCGACT
Source organism: Barbus barbus (assembly GCF_936440315.1). NCBI lineage: Eukaryota > Metazoa > Chordata > Actinopteri > Cypriniformes > Cyprinidae > Barbus > Barbus barbus. The sequence goes on along the minus strand of NC_136763.1, from coordinate 22,986,394 downwards.
CGATCCACGCAGGGGACATATGTGCCTGCATCATGGTCGAATTCCACACCACGCCCAGATAAGTGGTTCTCTGTACTGGAGAAAACACACTTTTCTGGCGTTAAGTCTTAACCCTAGCTCTTTCGTGTGAGCGAGAACGACATCTCGATGCCGAACCGCCATCCGCTCTGACTGAGCTAATATCAACCAAATGTCGACATGGTTGAGTATGCGGATGTCCTGGAGTCACAGAGGAGCCAGCGCTGCATCCACACACTTTGTGAAAGCGCGGGGTGAGAGTGCAAGGCCAAAGGGAAGAACCCGATATTGGTATGCTTTGTCCCCAAAGCAAACCTCTGGAACTTCCTGTGATGGGGAAGGATGGAGATGGGAAGTATGCGTCTTTTAGATCGAACGTGACAAACCAGTCCTCGGACCTGGTCTGAGACATGACCTGCTCGAAGAGAGCATCCAAAACTTCAATCACATGACTGAGCGGTTCAGTTGACTTAGATCTAAAATAGGACGCAAACTCCCATCCTTCTCGGGAACGATGAAGTACAGCTGTAGAACCCGGACTCTCTGTCGAAAGGAGGGATCACCTCGATGGCCTCCTTCCTCAAGAGAGTATCTTCTTGTTCCATTACAAGAGCCTGCTCGGGACCCACCAGCGTGGGAATGACACTGTTGAAAGGCGGTGGCGAAGCGCCAAACTGAATGCGATAGCCTCGTTCTACAGTGTGCAGGACCCATCGAGACACATTTGCCAGTAGTTTCCACACTGCCAAAGAGTCTACTGAGGAAACCAGTCTCTCAAGACTGGCCTCTGGTGTGCTTAGAGCTGCTAGCTCAGTGCCCTGAAGCGGAGGACCAGCAGGGGACTGCCGCTCTAGCTGCTCTAGATACCCCCGAAGGGGCGGCGAGCCTCTCAGTTCCGCTACGTTTCCGGGTGAAAGAGACTGAGAGAAGCACTCGCTGGAGACCGCTGCGCCCTGAAACACTGGCAGGGTTGGCAGACCGATCTCCTGAGGGCACTGAAGAGAGACGGGAACCGTGTATTGTGGTGTACCCCGCTCTTCCCCAGAGGGGCCTGCCCTCATAAGTCCTGGGCTATGGCATCAGGACGTTCTAGCCGAAGACTATCCAGCGAGAAAGATGGTCCACAGATCCGCCTTCTACTAGAAGCCTTTGGCCCGGGAGCGCCGCTCTGACTCCAAAATTTTGGGGAGTACGAGAAGTGGCATTCCCTGAATGAGGAGCTGGAACAGGATTGGGGCTGCTCCTGCCCAGCAGCCCCTGCTGACCACCTCAACCTCCTCGGAGGAAGAGAGGTAACATCGTGCTCTCACTTGAGAAATTATCCCAAGAAGCTCCTGTATACCATATATATAATTGCATATATATATCTAGCTTCTTATAGTCAGATGAAATGCAACATTTTATTCCTCAAAATTAAATGCAGCCAAACAAACAGACAAAGTAAACACGGTCTGATGTGAAAAGATTCATATGAACAGAGAATCTCAATCGCCGCCATGCCTCAGCAGCAGCCTGAACTGGAACCTCGAGATCACATGCATGGACACACACCTCGGAGCATGCCAGGCAGGAGTGGAACATATTGCAGTGGAGAAAAGCAAAATCAGCCCCTCCTTTTTTTCTCGATAGAGCTGATGCTCCCCAGACATGCTGCTCACAATGCTTTATATTCATTCACAATATGCTTGTGCAAACAATATGCTTTACGAAAGCTCATCGACGTCCTCCACGTCCACCTCCAGATAAGTAGACAGGCGGAGCGTCGAGTCCTCTCTCCAAGGGGAAGAAACCCCGGGGTTCGCTTTCGATCCCAGAGAGCTGGATCTGATGGGAAAGGAAGAAGATAGGGTTCGCCCGTCTTCATTCCCTCCACCAGATCCATCTGCGATTCCCATGAGCGCAGCCGCCACTCCGCCTCGGCGAAAGCGGGGCAGACTCTGCGTGCTTCGCTCCCAAGCAAACCATGCACAGACTGTGTGTATCCCCGTTCGTGATTTAGCGTGGGCAGGGAGGAACACACAATCTGTAACGTTATCTGCTTTCGCCCTTATGTTTTGTCTTTGCCTCGGCTTTAGACATACTGGAGCTTTATATGTTGCTGTACTTGTAACTTGACAAACAACAGTAAATAAGATTCAAGGAACATAGATCGTGACTGACACACACAGAGAGCTTTGCTGAGTGACAGAAAGCTAACGCTAGTTGCACCTCACGTGCTAATAAGCGCGGATGAATCTAATGTTTTAAAGGAGTATGTGTGACTGTCAGTCACCGCACCGGTGTGGATATTCACTGTACTTCGAAATCACAGATCCCTGCCTACGTCTTGGAAGTATTACCCAATAAGAATTTTCAATGGATATTGTCATCTGAACGAGTAAGTAACAAGTCTGACACGTTTGTTCTGACCAACTGAGGGAAAAAGGATTACAATAAATCACGCTACAATGGTGATTAAATCTAATGATCGGATAGCTCATTGGTTAGTATTAGTATTAACTAATGGGACTTCATTGTAAACTGGTATCAAAAAGTAAACTGCTTAAGAAAATCAAGATGTGACACTTCCATGAGGTTCACTGTGACTTCTGAGAAGTAAACAAAGTTTACTTTTAACTATGTAAAACTGCTTGCGTTAATGTGCACTGTAATGCCATTTAGCTCCAAAGTACTGTAATGCATACAACATGCTTTTATATTTTGACTGAAATTACCTTTTCCAATGAGGGTGATGCTCTAAATTGGCAGCCTGTGCCTTAATAAGGTCTTTGTTTGTTACATGTTGGACACTGATGATGTGGACTTTATTCGACACAACAGTTCCCTGCCTCCATCTGTGCACACGTCTTTGAGAGGATCCAATGCCCCCACACTGACCTTATGGCCTCTTGTATAAAAAAATCATTGATTGGTTTCTTTTCCTTGCAGTTTATCATGCTCTGTTGAGAAATGCTCAGACTCCTCCATAAACTTTTAAATAAAGTAGTAATTTTTCTATTTTAAAGATCCTCACAGTCAAGACAAGAGTCACTATTTTTTGTTTTGCATGGATAAATTCATAAACTAGAAAGCTGTTCCCCTTCAGGAACTCGAGCTGCATCGAAAACGCTAGGGGAACGCCTCCAGCGTGACCGCGCTCTGAATCACATGTGTAATCTGTCCAATGGAAGGGCGAGATGTCACGGGTGGGTGACGTAATTGACCAGGAAGCATAAAAGCATGTGCTGTTGAGCTGGCATCAGCTTTTTGTTATTCAGCAACCGCTACTCTGTGTGTGTGTCTGTCGATCTGTGTTGTGAGTCTTATTTAGTGTTGTTTGTCCCTAAGCACAATCACTTGAAATAAGCTCCACAATGTGTGCAAGCACTTGGGCGAGAGCAGATCACATTACAGGCTGTATGTTCCTCCCTGCAAACATTAAATCACTGCTGGAGATACACACAGTCCGTGTGTGGTCTGCTTGAGAGCAGAGCACGCATAGTCAGCTCTCGAGGGATCTCGAGGGATCTAGGCGTGGTGTGGGATCCGACCACGATGCAGGCATGCATGTCCCCTGCTCGGATCGAGTCGATCCTCACATCAGTCAAGAGAGTGAAAGAAGGCCAGTCATTCACTGTCAAGCAGTTTCAGAGACTGCTGGGTCTGAGGGCAGCTGCATCCAACGTGATACCTTTTGGCCTGCTGTACATGAGACCCCTACAGTGGTGGCTCAAGACCAAGGGGTTCTCCCCGAGGGGAAAACCACTCCGCACTTTCAAGGTCACGAGATGTTGCCCTGAAGTGGAAGCTCTTCACTTCATGGTGCGGAGGTTGCCAGCTCGACCCAGCTAACTGCCCGATTGGTACAGTTCTGGAGTTCGTGCAGGCCTGTTCCTCCGCAGGGTTAACCCACTCCACTCTGAGGGTCTACGTGGTGGCTATATCGGCCTACCACGCCCTTCTCGGTGGCCTTTCAGTGGGTAGACACCCCCTAGTACATGTTTCTTCCAGAGGTTGAGGCCTCCGGCCAGAGAGCTTATGCTATGTGGTTGATCAGGATGCTATTCCATAGCCTCGAGTCCTCTGCTCTCCCCTTTCCTGGGGATCAAGACTCACTTCTTAGAAGTTGGCCTTTGGGACGCAGGCCCCGCTGACTTTAGCCACTCGTGGCTCTTTTTCTCTCGCCCTCGTTGTGCTCCCGAGGGATACACACAGGGCAGGGACTTGGAAGTCTGGCGGCGTGGGCATCTCATTCCCCTAGCGTTTTCGATGCAGCTCGAGTTCCTGAAGGGGAACGTCTCAGGTTATGTATGTAACCATGGTTCCCCGAAGGGAACGAGACGCTGCATCTCGAAGGCCACACTTCCAGCATCCCTGCCAGCGCTTGCTTCATTCCTAGAAGCTGATGCCGGCTCCGCCTCACGTGCTTTTATGCTTCCTGGCCGATTACGTCACCCGCCTGTGACGTATCACCCTTCCATTGGACAGATTACACATGTGATTCAGAGCGTGGTCATGCTGGCGTCCCCTAGCATTTTCGACGCAGCGTCCCCTTCCCTTCGGGGAACCATGGTTACATACGTAACCTGAGACGTTTTCTATCTGCGCAGCAGCACCATGGGCTTTAATGAGACCAAGTGATTTTAATTGAAGGTCAAAGAGTAAATTGCAGGCATCTGCTTAAAACTAATTTCTGCCTGTCCTTGAAGAGAGAAAACAATGAATGCAACACTATGTGCCCCTCTAAAGACACACTAACACACTCACCCTGCAGTTCCCCAGTTCTTCAGCAGATAAGATGATAGTGCCGCAGTTCTTTCCCGGTATGCCCCTGAAATAGACAATAAAGATGACATTGAATTATCAGATGTTGAACTCATTGATTACTCAACAGCAGTAATCAATTAAACCCGAGTAAAACACCATAAGGAGGTCTAAGTCAATGAGAACTATTCGACAAGAGTGGTTTTCTATGCTAGTTTCAGGCATAAGAATTCCCAGAGATAGTGAATGAACTTTCTGATGGTTTTAAACAAGTAAACTTTATCTTATGTGGGCAACAAATTACACTCATGGTTATAAAAATGTAGGAAAACAAAATTAATTACTTTTGCACTTTTGTTAAAATATTATAAAAAGATAAAAACTTTTCTTCACAAACTCAAAGTCATGTGGTGCAACCAAAACAGAATAATAATATATATGGAAATTATACAAGAGAGTAAAGATCAACCATTTTCATTATATTCAGATAATTTGATCTATTTGTGACAAGATAGGGTTAGTTCATGATGTAAAATGTCACATGGTGCAACTCCTCAAAAAATATAATAATATTTACAACACAATAATGCATGCTATTTGTATTAAAACGTCTTGAAACATATTTTCAAAGTAAACATTATTTAGAAAATGATTAAGATGTTTTATGTTATGCTACATAACATTTTGTTTAGTTGAAAAACATACACACATATATATATATATATATATATATATATAGTGTGTGTGTGTGTGTGTGTGTGCATGTATATGTATGTATTTTCAAAAGCATTTGAAACCACTATGAATACAATTCTGGAACTAAAACATACATTTAAAGCAATTTAAAAATATATACATACGAGTAACATATAGTACATATGAGTAACACAGGCTGATCGATTGCTTCTGTCTGTCGTGCTGCTGAGAGGTTTGCAATTGTAGCTCCATGTAGCTTCGCTTTTCTGTTGAATCTTATTTTCACTCTCTGTTGTTTAAAGTGATAATATATAACTTAATTCCCACCATATTTCTGGTATTATCTATCAAACTAATTTGATCGTTCGCTTTTTAAAACTGCGAGTGCAGTGCGCGTGCACCGCGTCAGCATTCGTTAGCCGATTAGCCTGTCACTCGCGGTTCCATTTGCATTTCTATTTGCGTCTATTATTGTTTTCTTTTTTCTCGCTCCGTTTTTCCCGAGTTCATCAAACAACAGTGGTAAGCTAATCATTCTTCAATCACGGTGTGTAATGGTTTCTTCTCCTGCTATTGTTGTTTGCACTGTTTGCCACATGTACAGTTTATCTCTCTCTGTCAGCAACGAGGGATTCACATGTGATAAATGCAGGGAAATAGTTAGGCTGACAGAGAAGATTTCAGAATTAGAGACATGCATCCAAACTTTAGTTGAGGACAGTAAGAATTTGAGGGCTGTAGATACGGCTTTGGATGTGACTAGCTCAGGGAGTCCTGTACATTGTTCGGTTCCAGTAGAGCCCGTGCAGCAGGGCAACTGGGTGACTGTGAGGCGGCCTAGTCGTGGGTCAAAACACCACTCATCCGTTCCTATCAAAACATCAAACAGGTTCTCCCCACTCGCACCCACTGAGAAACCTGATGAAAGTGCTCTGGTTATTGGTGATTCTATTGTATGGAACGTGAAAATAGAGACACCAGCCACCATAGTCCAATGTTTACCGGGAGCCAGAGTGCCTGACATCTTGGCAAATTTAAAAGTGCTGGCTAATGCTAAACGTAAATTCAGTAAGATTGTTATTCACGTCTGCACTAATGATGTTCGACTTTGCCAGTCGGAGATCACTAAATATAATGTTAAAGAGGTGTGTGAACTTGCAAGTACGATGTCAGACACTGTAATATGCTCTGGTCCGCTCCCTGCTTACCGGGGTGATGAGATGCATAACAGACTGTTGTCACACAATGGCTGGATGTCTAAGTGGTGCCCGCAGAATAACATAGGTTTCATAGACAATTGGAAGAATTTTTGGGGCAGACCTGACCTGTTGAAAAGAGATGGTCTTCATCCCTCTTGGGGGTGGTGCCGCTCTTCTCTCTAGAAATATGGCACATAGTCTTAGAGTTTGTAATTGGCTAACTGGGGCCCAGGTCAGGAAGCAGACATACTGGCTAAACCAACCGTCTGCTAGCTGCCTCACGTCACAGAAGTCAGTTAATTCTCAGCACATAGAGACTCCTTCACCTAGATATCACACTATAGAGACTGTGTCTGTTCCCCGAACTAGAAAATACAGAAAACATCCAAACCAAAGTAAGAGTAACAATTGAATTGATGTTAAACTAATAAAAAATACAGATATAATACAGATAAACAAATGATAATGCTTGGCTTATTGAATATTAGATCCCTTTCTACAAAAGCACTTTTTGTAAATGATATGATCACTGACCATAAACTAGATGTGCTTTGTTTGACAGAAACCTGGCTAAAACCAGATGACTACATTATTTTAAATGAGTCTACCCCCCAAGATAACAGTTACAAACACGAACTGCGTCCAAAAGGTAAAGGGGGAGGTGTTGCCAAAATTTATAGCAATATTTTCAGTATTTCTCAGAGGTCGGGTTTCAAGTATAATTCGTTCAAAGTAATGGTGCTTCATATAATGTTATCCAAAGAAACAAGTGTTAATGATAAATCCCCTGCGATGTTTGTACGGGCTACTGTATACAGGCCACCAGGGCACCATACAGACTTTGTTAAAGAATTTGCTGATTTTCTATTTGAGGTAGTGCTGGCTGCAAATAAAGTCCTAATTGCTGGTGATTTTAATATCCATGTTGATAATGAAAGAGATTTGTTGGGATCAGCATTTATACAACACGTTTCAGGACCTACTCATTGTCGAAATCATACTCCAGATTTAATACTGTCATCTGGAATTGATGTCAGTGGCATTGAAATATTGCAGCAGAGCGATGATATCTCAGATCATTATCTAGTTTTGTGTATATTCCATATATCTAAAGCTGTAAAGCCAACTCATTGTTACAAATATGGTAGAACCATCACTTCTACCACAAAAGACTACTTTATAAATAATCTTCCTGACTTATCTCAATTCCTCAGCATATCCAATAGCTAAGAACAACTTGATGATGTAACAGAAACTACTGACTCTCACTTTTCTAGCACTTTAGATACGGTTGCTCCTTTACGCTTAAGGACGATTAAGGAAAAGAGTCCAACACCGTGGTATAATGAGCACACTCGGGCCCTAAAGAGAGCAGCCCGGAAAATGGAGCGCAGCTGGAGAAAAACTAAATTAGAGGTATTTCATATTGCTTGGCGGGAAAGTACCCTATCCTACAGAAAAGCATTAAAAACTGCTAGATCTGCTTACTTTACGTCTCTTTTAGAAGAAAACAAACACAACCCCAAGTACTTATTTAATACAGTGGCTAAATTAACAAAAAATATAACATCAGCAGGTGCAGACATTACCCAGCAGCTTTATGAACTACTTTATTTCCAAGATTGAAACTTCAGCAAGTAAATAAAATTTTAATTGAAATAAAATTGTAACCATGCAGCTGTCAGCCACAGTATCGCATCAGGTAGTGCACTATAGATCCCCTGAGGAACAATTCCACTCATTCTCTTCTATTGGAAATGAAGAATTGTATAAACTTGTTAAATCATCTAAATCAACAACCTGTATTTTAGACCCTGTTCCATCTAAGCTCCTAAAAGAGGTGCTTCCAGATGTAATAGATCCTCTTCTGAATATTATTAACTCATCATTGTCATTAGGATATGTCCCAAAAACCTTCAAACTGGCTGTTATTAAGCCTCTCATTAAAAAAACACAACTTGACCCCAAAGACCGATCTCGAATCTCCCTTTTTTGTCAAAGATATTAGAAAAGGTAGTATCATCACAACTATGTTCCTTTTTAGAGACAAATTATATATGAGGATTTCCAGTCATATACCATATCATAGTACTGAGACTGCTCTCATTAGAGTTACAAACGACCTGCTTTTATCATCTGATCGTGGTTGTATCTCTCTATTAGTGATACTGGATCTTAGCGCCGTGTTTGACACTCGACCACAACATTCTTTTAAATAGACTAGAAAATGATGTTGGCATTAGAGGAAGTGCACTGGCATGGTTCAAATCGTACTTATCTGACTGCCATCAATTTGTGGCAGTAAATGAAGAGGTATCATACCAATCACAAGTGCAGTATGAAGTACTTCAAGGCTCAGTACTTGGCCCCTTACTTTTCACGCTTTACATGTTACCCTTGGGAGATATCATTAGGAAACATGGTGTTAGCTTTCACTGTTATGTTGATGGTACCCAGCTCTATATTTATTTGCGACCTCATGAAACTTACCAATTTGCAAAACTAACGGAATGTATAGTTGATATCAAAAACTGGATGACTAGCTATTTATTACTGCTAAATTCTGAAAAAAGAGGTGTTAATTATTGGACCAAAAACTTTTGCATGTAATAACCTAGATCACTGTCTAATACTTGACGGCTGCTCTGTAAATTCTTTGTCTTCAGATAGGAACCTAGGCGTACTTTTTGAAAGCAATCTTTCCTTCGAAGAACATGTTTCTAGCATTTGTAAAACTGCATTTTTCCATCTTAAAAATAAATCTAAATTACGACCTATGCTCTCAATGTCAAATGCAGAAACATTAATTCATGCAGTCATGACCTCGAGGCTAGATTATTGTAATGCTTTATTGGGTGGTTGTTCTGCACGTTTAATAAACAAACTCCAGCTGGTTCAAAATGCAGCAGCTAGAGTTCTTACTAGAACCAGGAAGTATGACCACATTAGCCCGGTTCTGTCAACACTGCACTGGCTCCCTATTAAACATTGTATGCATTTTAAAATCTTGCTAATTACCTATAAAGCCCTGAATGGTTTGGCACCTCTATATTTGAGTGAGCTCTTAAAGCATTATAGTCCTTCGCGCCCGCTGCGATCTCAAAACTCTGGCCATTTGATAATACCTAGAATATCAAAATCAACTGTGGGCGGGAGATCGTTTTCCTATTTAGCGCCCAAATTCTGGAACAATCTACCTAACACTGTTCGGGAAGCAGACACACTCTGTCAGTTTAAATCTAGATTAAAGACCCATCTCTTTAACCTGGCTTACACATAATACACATCGCATTTCTATAATTCAAATATGTTAAAGGATTGTTAGGCTGCATTAATTAGGTCAACCGGAACCGGGAACACTTCCCAAAACACCTGATGTACTTGTTACATTGTTAGAAGAATGGCACCTACGCTAATATTAGTCTGTTTCTTTCTTATTCCGAGGTCACCATAGCCACCCAGATCCAGACTGTATCCAGATCAGTGGGTGGATCAGCACCTAGAGATGACCTCTACAGCCAGGACACCTAGATGAGCCCCAGAGACTGATCCCCAGTGAAGACCCTGTCTCCAAGACGGCCATCGGGACAAGACCACAGGAACCAGATGAGTCCTTTGCACAAACTGATTCTTCTTTAGCGTAGATTTAAACTGCTGAATTTGTCTGGCCAGAGGAGAATGATACTATTTCGACAACCTATTTCTCCATCTAAATACTGTAAAGCTGATATAAAGCCACCCAGCTTTATATCAAGCTGATAATGACACAATTTGCATTGTTAAAAGCACTATACAAATAATATTGACTTAACTTGACATACATATTTCAGACACAGTTATTTATCATTGGGCCAGGGAACTATGCAATCACTTGTTATACCCGATAAAGCATTATAACACTATTTCTCTTTACCAATAATGTCAGGATTGACAACATTTTCTGATATAATTGCTAGGCATGTGATATTTATGGGCACACATGTCAAATTTATGGCCTGTGAATAAATCTCATTCCAAGCAACTGGTGACAGTTGGCAACTACAGAATGCAGAAGGGAGTTGTGGAATTGGGCTTTAAAAGATCCATCATCTGCACATCCCTGCATTCAGATTCTGGACACTTTTCTCAGCCTCCCATTAATACAGAAATCACAAATAGTCCCTAAAATGCATAAACAGTTTCATTAGCACTGATGTTGCCCATATGGCTAAGTTCTCCTTTAGGATTCTTCATTTGCAATAGAGACAGATGCGTGCAGTCTGTGTTAACGCTTTAGCCATGTGTTCACAACTGAAAACCATTTTGCTAGACATGTTTTTCTCTAGCTGAAAACCATAATGGCTCCACATGACTTCTGTCGGCAAACATCCTGCTCTGTACGATAATATCTCCATAAAACAAAGTTACATCATCACCAGATGGACAGCCTGATTTTTGTCTCTAAACCTGTGGGTTGTGCCAGTGAAAGAAGAAAAAATAAAGAATTTGCCAAAACAACTGGTTTCTCAAAACACATTTGACCAAGTTTGTTACAACAACATCACACTTGCTGAATGAGGTTGAGCTGGTCTGATTTATTTCTACTTTCAAACAACTGTGGAAAGACACATTGGGTGTATTACGGCTAAAACAATTTCCCTGGACAAACCTGTGGTTAACCATAAAGTAATCAGTCAAAAACCTTAACCACTGACTACGATATATAATTATTTAAAATTATTCATTTGAAAACAAAAGTGTTGTTTATCTGGCTCAGAAACAACAAAGACATCAACTAGGATCGCAGCATTAAATAGTAGTTAGTTCATAGTAGTTCACAAACATTTACCCTTAACACTGTAACTACACTGCATCCTAGTTTATAAGTAATTACAAAGCAATATTTAACTAAATATTGATTTCTTAAAAAAAGGAGAAGTGATTCAAATAATTAATTTCTGAACAAGTTCATGTTATTGAATCATTCATATGAACTGGCTCCATGGAAAAACAAATCATATTTACCAACAGAATTTACATTGGACATCATGTGTTGACATAAGACAGTTACAGAAGTATTAAAAAAAACATACATTAATATTGATTCATATCACCGTGCATTGCACAGACCCATTATGTAAAATTAGTTGCCTTTCATTTATATATACATAGACTTTCATTATCAATTGTAAGTAGCATAATTTCACCATTTTTAGTTTAACAAAGATGAACAATGTCTGCTTATGAAAAACTTATGAAAAAGCTGAAGAATAATGTGCATTTTTTTAGATGAAACTCTGAAACGTATCCCAACAACTTCAGTAACCTTCTGTCAAGACATGCTGTGTCAAGAGTGCAGACTGCATTGTGTTTTGTTATGGTTTTAAACTCTAGGCTGTACAAGTAAGAGAATGCCATTTCATCTGCTCTGTTTGGACTGAGATCCACACGTGCTTGCTCACACTCCAGTGTTTGCTAATTGGTTAATTTCTCGAACAACAGGAGTACTAGTTTGTATTGTTGAATTATTACAAAAGGGGCCTTTTCCAAACGGCTTCAAAGGCTTGTCTTGAGAAATGAACAGGACAGTCTTTCGTGTTGACACCCTCCGGTGAGCTAAAGGTTGTATTTTTAATGTGAAAGGCTTTTTGCTTTTGCCAAATTGAACACTCAAATCACAAACGGCTGAAAGTATCACCATTACTACTCAACTGAACTAGCCACTTGATTGAGACAGTATTACTGACAAAACATCTATAATGTGGCAGTTTTCTAATTTTTTGAAAACAAAATATCCTTTGGAAATCCCCTAAAAAAATAGAAAAAGCAGTAACACTTTAGAATAGGGAACACTTATTCACTATTAACTACGACTTTTCCCTCAATAAATTCCTAATTTGCTGCTTATTAATAGTTAGTAAGGTAATTGTTAAGTTTAGGTATTGGGTAGGATACCTAATGAGGAATGTAGAATGAGGTCATGTAGAATAAGGCATTAATATGTGCTTAATTATTACTAATAAATGGCTAATATTCTAGTAATATAAGCAACTATTAGAGACCCTAAAATATAGTGTTACAGAAAAATACATAAGATACAAAAATATTCAAAAAAAATTTGGCAACACTTTACAATAAGCTGTCATTTGTTAACATTAGTTAATGTATTAGCTAACATGAATACACATTGATCAATACATTTATTACACTATTTATTCATCTTTGTTAACGTTAGTTAATAAAAATACAGTTGTTCTTTGTTAGTTCATAGTACATTAACTAATGTTAACAAACATAATTTGACATTTTAATAATTAGTAAATGCTGAAATTAACATTAAAGGGGTCACCGGATACAAAATTCACTTTTCAAGTTGTTTGAACAAATGTGTGTTGGAAGTATGTGTACACACCTGTCCTATAATGATAAAAATCCACCCAGTGTTTTTTTTTTTAAATCCCTATTTTAAATTCCCCTTTCTCAAATCAGACTGTTCTGAGAGCCCTGTCAGAATGATGTAGATCTGTACAGCCCCCCCTACGATAGTTGTTTAGCACTAGCACCTTACCTTAGACCCGTCCTGAGTGAGCTGAGAGCTGTCCGACTCCGGTGCAGAGGAAGACAAGATGTCTCAGATTAAGCGATTGAAGTGTTTAGTTGTTTGATGTTGTAACGAGGAGTCAGTGACATTAGGATCCATGTGCAGCTTTATTAAAACAGAATGCAAGTCAAACAGGCTGAGTTCAATCACGGGCTTCAAACACAACGTAGATAAGGCAGAATCAAAGTCAGAGTTCAGGCTAGAGATCAGAGCAGGCGGCAAACACGCAGGATAATCAAAATGACAAGGCAGATTGAATTCGAATAGGCAGGCGGCAGAGAATCAGTGTCCAGTAAACAGTCCAGGTCATACACGGGGAAATCACACACGGAATAAACGCTCGGAAATGTTTGCATGACAAGACTTCGCAATGAGGAAATCAGAGAGAACAGTTTAACCTGTTAACCTTCAACCCCATTTGTGGCCTCGCAGGTGAAAATAACCTACCTGAATTAAAATGGTAACAGTTTGTGACAAAGTGTGCTTACACAAACAAATTAGGTATCTTTTGAAAGAAGAGACTCTGGGCTTTACTATCTATCATCCAGAGTTGATAATGCTCAAAAAGATAAAAAGTTATAGACACTGACGTGCCTTGAAAAATATTTTTCCACACTGAATGTTTTTTTATTTCATATACAAATACATGAAATAAGTCCTGGAGCAATCCAGAAAAGTAATGGCTCGAAAGCCACATGTCTCATGTGTTCATATTTCAAATTTGAAGAAGATACCATGAAAAATGAGATTCCTGCAATATTTTTTCTGAAACTATTTATGGTCCCCCCACCCCCCTGTTTGAGGAAAAATAACCACCAAATGGATTACAGAATTATACAAGCTATTTTAGTCATTATACATGTTCCTGCATAGTTTTTCAATTATAAAATAATAGACAGATTTATTTGAGCACTAAAAAATACAAAAATAATTATTTGAGTAATAAAAAAGGAAAAAAAATAGAAAAAAATGCTTTGTATATAGTATGTATACTGAAGTATTCTTCGTTATTCGTTATTACAATGATAAATATCACTGCCAGACGTGAAGTGATATTGCCAGACATGGTCATAGAGTCAGTAAACACACGCTGATGTGCTTCCATTCAGATTATAATCAAACAGATGGGCCATATAATCAATAATAGCTGATCAATGAATCACAATGATAGCCGTCATAGAGTCGCTAATAAACACGCTGATGTGCGTCCATACAGATTATAATCATGCAGACACGGCCACATTCCCCACACAATACACACACACACACATATAAAAAATGTAGAAGAAAAAAAACAGTTTTTTATGGATAAAGCAGATCGCTAAGTTATGCCCCGCTCAGATGACAGCGTGCGTCACAGAAGCGTCACTGCCGGCAGGAGGGAGCGCCAAATTCAAATAATCTATATTCCGCTTTTCTGAGACTTTTTTTTCCGTAGACGGTCTCGTTATATTTGTAAGACCGTATTCTACAACATCGTTTTGTTTTTTTACCACCAAGACGCTGTTTTTGAGCGTAATTTATTCCATAACGGACGCGAACAATAACTCTCTGAAGAAATGAAATGTAAACAAAGGAATATTCCTCCTTATTACAACGTTATTGTTTCGCTGGACTAAAAGTGCTCGCTGGGATGTTTTTCTGTGGACCCTTACCTCTCTAACTAAACTGGGATTTCAGCAGTGGACGCGTTTGTGGCTCGTTATTACAATGATAAAGGTACGTACGGCTTTTTTACTCTGCGTGTTTGGATGTGTACTGCTTACACAAATGTAGCAAATTTGTGCCACTCATTCCTTATAAGCTTTCCATCGAAAAACAGCGATCTGTCGTCGATGCTTGAGGCTTAGACCCTCAGAATGATATAAAGTTTGTAAAGATTAACTTTGTCCCGTTTCATTTATTCTATTGTAAACAATGACACATGCAAACAAAGATCGTTCAGTGCGAGGTCGCTCTGGTGCAGGCTAACAGGTTAAATAGATCAGAGTCAATGGAAAACACCTGTGAGTGTAATCAGCCACGGAGGCCCTGACAGAGGCCGTGAGTTCGTGACAGAGCCCCTCCCCTGTGAGCGGCTCCTGACGCGAGGAGGCAAACGACGCCGGGGTCTTCCTCGAGGTCTTGGGGCAGGTCTGTCCTTGTGGTCTCTATGAAAATCAGTAGTGAGTGAAGGGTCTAGAATGTCATCAGCATTGATCCAGGACCGCTCTTCCGGACCGTATCCCTCCCAGTCCACAAGATACTGGAGGAACCTGCTCCGACGACGAGAGTCCAGGATTCCATGGACCTGGTATGCCTCCTGGTC
The DNA here is from genome assembly GCF_936440315.1 of Barbus barbus. Classification (NCBI taxonomy): domain Eukaryota; kingdom Metazoa; phylum Chordata; class Actinopteri; order Cypriniformes; family Cyprinidae; genus Barbus; species Barbus barbus. Next base: position 22,970,850 of record NC_136763.1, on the reverse strand, counting down.
GTCGATGATGAGGGGAAGAGCCCTCTGGTCACCAGCCTCGTCTAGGACCTCCTCTCCTCTTGGACCACCAGCGGGCTTGAGCAAAGAGACATGAAAAGTGGGTGAGATACGATAATGGGCAGGTAAGGCTAATCTAAATGGAACTGGGGTGATTTGTCTGATTATTTTGAAAGGACCCACGTACCTGGGATTGAGCTTCTTGCAGGGTAACCGCATTGTAACCATGAGTTAACTGCAGGTAAGTCTGAGGGTTCGCCTGACCACGGAAACAATGGGGGTTGGAAGCCTAGGATGCATTGGAAGGGGGTGAAACCTGTAGATTGCTTGCGGAGTGAATTTTGAGCATACTCGGCCCATAGCAGATAGCGACTCCAGTCGGACTGATTTTTATGGCAGTATGAGTGAAGGAAGTGGGTGAGTCCTTGGTTTAATCTTTCCACTTGTACATTGGCTTGAGGATGGTATCCGGAGGTGAGGCTGACATTAATGTTCAGTTGTTGACAGAAGGCGGACCAGACGCGGAAGGTGAACTGCGGACCCTGATCAGAAACCACATCCCCCGGTAGTCCGTAGAACCGAAATACATAATTGCAGAGAACTTCAGCAGTTTCTAGGGCAGTGGGGAGTTTGGGAAGTGGTATCAGCCTGCAGGCTTTGGAGAAACGATCAATTACCGAAAGGATGGTAGTGTGACCCTGAGAGGATGGGAAGTCAGTCACAAAGTCTATGGCGATGTGTGACCACGACCGTTGTGGGATGGGTAATGGATGAAGGAGGCCGGCAGGTAATTGACAGAGATTTGGATGTATTGCAGATGGTGCAGTTCTGGATGAACGTGATGGTGTCAGATCGTAGGGAGGACCACCAGAACTTGTTGTCGAGGAGCTGTAATGTAGCCACAATAGCTGGATGGCCGGAGCTAGGATTGGAGTGGACTAGTTGAATTACTCTCTGTCTTAAGGCCTGCGGAACGTACGTGAGGTTAGGTGGAGTTTTAGCCGGTGGTGGATCAGTGGCCTGGGCTTCAGAGATTTCGGTCATTATGTCCCACTGCACGGGTGCGAGAATAATGGTGGATGGAATAATGGGTTCCTGATCTGGGGATTGAAGGTCGGACTCATGGAGTCGAGAGAGAGCATCTGCCTTGGTATTTTGAGAGCCAGGATGATAAGTAACTTTGAAGTTGAATCTGGTGAAGAAGAGTGACCATCTAGCTTGTCGGTGGTTGAGTCTCTTGGCTGATTTCAGATATTCTAGGTTACGGTGGTCAGTGAGAACAGTGAATGGATGTTTTACCCCCTCCAGCCAGTGACGCCACTCCTCAAATGCTGCCTTCATCGCGAGGAGTTTGTGGTTGCCCATGTCATAGTTCTGTTCTGTAGAGGTCAGTTTGCGGGAGAAGAATGCACAGGGGAAAAGTACTGCCCCAATGCCTGTACTGGAAGCATCTACTTCTACAATGAATTCAAGATCGGGGTCGGAATGATGCAGGATAGGGGCGGTTGTGAATCTCTCTCTCAGTGAACGGAACGCTGCTATAGCCGCCGAAGACCAGGTGAGACGCTGGGTTCCCTTCTTTATTATGGACGTCATGGGGGCAGCGATTGTACTGAAGTTACGGATGAACCGTCAATAGAAGTTAGCGAATCCTAAGAAGCTTTGTAGTTCCTTGAGAGTGGTAGGCTGAGGCCAGCGGACTACTGCTCATACCTTCTGCTCATCCATGGCGACCCCTCCAGAACTGATCACATACCCGAGGAAGGAGATGGTCTATTGCTGGAACTCGCATTTCTCTGCCTTGGCGTACAGTTGGTGTTGTATGAGGCGTTGTAGGACTGCTTTGACGTGTTTGACATGTTCCTCATAAGTCTCAGAGTAAATCAGGATGTCATTGATGTATACAATTACCCATTGGTTCAGCATGTCTCTGAAAACGTCGTTAATGAATGCCTGAAACACTGAAGGACTATTGGACAGGCCAAATGGCATAACAAGATATTCATAGTGCCCCGTTGTGGTGGAGAATGCTGTTTTCCATTCATCCCGCTCGCGAATGCGATTGTAGGCACAGCGAAGGTCCAGTTCGGGGAAATATCTTGCTCGCCTGAGTTGTTCGAGAGCTGCGGGGACGAGTGGTAGAGGATAACGGAACTTGGTTGTGAGGTTGTTGAGAACTCGGTAGTCGATACAAGGACGAAGACCTCCATCTTTCTTCTTGACAAAGAAGAATCCTGCCGATGCGGGTGACGTGGAGGGACGGATGAAACCTTTGGCGAGCTCCTCCCGAATGTAGGATTTCATAGCCTCTGCCTTGGGTTGTGACAGCGGAAAGACTCTGCCCTTGGGAGGTTGTGATCCTGGGAGAGGATCTATGGCACAGTCGCTGGCTCGGTGAGAAGGTAAATGTGACGCTTTCACCTTGCTGAAGGCCTCAGCTAGGTCTTGGTAGACACTGGGAAGTGGGTCTTTTAAGGGAGTCGCGCTCCTCTTCTTGACAGGCATGCTGCGAAAACAGTTATGAAGACAGAAGTCTGACCATTGAATGATTTGTTTCTTTGTCCATGAGATAGTGGGGTTATGCTGGATGGGGATTAAGTGGAGATTGGAAGACAAACAAGCGGATGGTTTCAGTGTGGAGAGCTCCGGTGCTCAACTGCAGATCTTCAGTGGTGAATTTAATGCAACCTGAGCCCAGGGTCGGCCATCTAGCGCTGCGACTGCCAAGTGAGAGTCACAGGGAACAAGAGGAATATTATTATTCTTTGCGAATGACATATCGATGAAGTTTCCTGCAGCCCCTGAGTCGATCAACGCTACCGTCTCAACGACCCTCCCATTGACTTCCAGGGTGAATGCAATCTCTAGACTGGTATCGGATTTAGAAATTGGACTCACCGCAGCAGGATTGCAAGATGGACGAGTGGGACAGGATGCTCGTAGATGTCCTGGTAATCCACAGTACAAACATAAACGCTGTCGAATGCGTCTCTCTCTCCTCCTCGCTGATGCGTGTCAAGCCAATTTGCCTGGGTTCTACGTCTGAGTTAACTGCTGAAGGTGTCATGGGAAAAGTGGGCAGACGGTTGGTGCGACGAGATCAAAGGAGATTGTCAATATTGATGGACAGCTGAATGAATTGTTCTAGTGACTTTCCCTCGTCACGACAGGCGAGTTCGGATTGCAGCTCCATAGACAAGCCTTTACGGTTGTGGAGCTTGAGAGGATCATCTGGCCACCCCATCTGAGCTGCGAGAGTGCAGAATGATAGAGCATAATCCGCCGCCGAACCCCTTCCTTGCCGGAGAGATAGCAGTTGCTCACCCACTTCCTTTCCTCCAGCGGAGTGCTCGAACACCTCCATGAAGCGTTGAATAAATGCTCTGAACGAAGGGAAGATTGGTCCTCACTCCATACTGCAGTAGCCCAATCCAGCGCTCTCCCCGTGAGAAGCGAACACACGAATGCTATGCGGCTCTCGTCTGCAGGGTACAACATGGGTTGTTGATTGACAAACATAGAACATTGAAGTAAGAAGCCCTTAGATTTGTCTGGGGGTCCATCAAACTTCTCTGGAAAGGCGAGATGAGGGCTGGAGGTGTTGGGAATAGCATGTGCCTGAGGTGGGTTGGGGGGTGGAGCAGGATCGTTGGGTGCTTGGAGATGAAGCATTTGTAAAGCCTTTACCAGTTCTTCGGTAATCGAGGTCAATCGGTTGAGCTGCTGCTGGTGTGTGGCCAGGACCGATGCTTGAGCAGAGACCTCGGTGGTGAAGTGGTAGAATGCTGCTGGATCGAGATCTGGCGAAGTCTTCTGTAACGAGGAGTCAGTGACGTTAGGATCCATGTGCAGCTTTATTAAAACAGAATGCAAGTCAAACAGGCTGAGTTCAATCACGGGCTTCAAACACAACGTAGATAAGGCAGAATCAAAGTCAGAGTTCAGGCTAGAGATCAGGGCAGGCGGCAAACACAAAGGATAATCAAATGACAAGGCAGATTGAATTCGAATAGGCAGGCGGCAGAGAATCAGAGTCCAGTAAACAGTCCAGGTCATATACGGGGAATCACACACAGAATAAACGCTCGGAAATGTTTGCATGGCAAGACAAGACTTCACAATGAGGAATCAGAGAGAACTGTTTAAATAGATCAGAGTCAATGAAAAACACCTGTGAGTGTAATCAGCCACAGGTACGGGGTATGTGGGAAATGGAGTCCAATGATGGTTAATACTCAGGTGATGGCGCCCTCTGGTGGTGATCGGAGGGAGCCACAGAGGCTGAGTTTGTGACAGATGTCATGATGAATATAGCAGTCGTCATTTACTCCCGACATCTGAGCCGATGAAGACGCAGAAGATTAACGTTACTTTCATTTTGAAGGGAATGCGCCGATCCTGATCTGCCTAATGTTCGCCCGAATCATTCATGATCCAGCTTTATCTACCGAAGAAGTGAGTATAACGGTTTTTATGAATCTTTGCAAATCGCCTTTTCTAATAATGTGCTAGTTAGTCAGTTTCACGGCTGAAGTTTAGTATGATCCATAGATATATATACCTAGATGCCTCATTATCGACTGTTTCTATAGGCCGCAATACATAAGCCATCCGCCATTTTTGGAATGGTCTGTGAATCTTCGAGCACATTGACTGTGCATTGACTCACGCCCCGACTCTTAATGCATTTTCCTTCTGAAGCATCAGTGAGCATTTGAACTTTCTGTAATAGTTGCATATGAATCCCTCAGTCGTCCTCAGTGTGAAAAGATGGATCTCAAAATCATGCAGTCATTGTTGGAAAGGGTTCAAATACACAACAATGCTGGAAAACTAAAGAATTTGTGGGACCTGAAGGATTTTTTCTGAAGACCAGCAGGCAGTTTAACTGTTCAGGACAAACAAGGGACTCATGAACAACTATCACTAAACAAAATAATCACAGCTGTAGATCATTCAGGTAACAACACAGTATTAAGAATTAAGCGTATGTAAACTTTTGAACGGGGTCATTTTTATAAATTCAACTATTATTTTCTCTTGTGGACTACATGTAAACATCTTTTATGTGAAATATCTTATTCCGGTCAGTACTAAATAAACAATAGCATGCGTTTTGTATGATCCCTCTTACTTGGTAAAATAATCAACATTTTGCAGATTCTGCAAGGTGTATGTAAAGTTTTGACTTCAACTGTATATATAATTAAAATATATGACGTTCAAATATATTATTTAATTGAAATTGATTTCTATATACTCTAAATATTTCAATTTTATTACTCTGTTATTTCTATATACTAAATATTTATTTCTATATACTTTGTATGCACAATCTTTTTTTATTTTTTTTTATTTTTTGCAGGTATTTGTGTTGACCACACACCTTGTTTTCTGTTTGATGTGTGTGTCTGTGTGTTTTGTTTATTTATTTATTTGTTTGTTTGTTTGTTTGTTTATTTATTTATTTCTTTATTATTCCAAACTGATTCAGGTGGAACCAATTTGAGGTCCAGATTTGGGCCTTGGTCCATTATTTGAGATTCCAAAACAGGCTGATGCTTACTGAACACAGTAAATCAATATATAAAACTAAAAAACAACCTCTTAGGGTAAAGCGGTTTAATTAACGTGTGTTTGAATTGCCAAAAACATCTTGCAAGAGCCAAGAAGCCAATCTGTGCAGTACTGTGGTTCTGAATGCTGATATTATTCCATAATTATTCCACCCAGCAGAGGCGTCATGCCCATTCAAAGTCAGGAGGCACATGCCCCCTCAAATTTTTGAGCCAAGTGGATTTTGAATGCAGCTTCCAAAAGAGAAAAAATAGACGGTTAATATTTTCTATATTTAATACAATCACTCCGGTGTCATTAGATCGTTCAGCACGTCATATCATCAGCTGCTAAATTCAAATCTGCGTTCGCTGGCTGGCGCTGAGCCAGAGACAAACGCGTTTTTACAGCACTGCGCATTATAACTAATCATACACGATTCTGTTGAGCTTATGAATGCAATGACCAATCAGAGGTGTTCAGATGAGTCATCGCTTAAATGCTGGAGTTTTCTTCACTCGCTCGAATACCTTCACTGAATACCTCTTTCTGGCGAATTCTCTCATCAGAAATAACAAAGTGCAAATGTGTGTCCGAATCTGTAAGATATTAATTTCATAGTTTTTGAGAGTGCTTGAACTAGACTCGACTAGACTAGACTGAAAATGTTCTTTAAATGTTCTTTGCTCTCTTTCTGTACAATGAAAGTGTTAGGATTTGTAGCCTAACTTGCAATGTTTTTATTCACATTAACTTTCAATGTTAAATTCACATTAAATATAAAGTCAGTCGTTTTAAAAAATATGTTATGGCATGACACCCATAAACAGTTTTTATGCATAGCCTAGTCAATAGATTACATTATTAGACCATTTCCCATAGATCAACATAATCTATAAAGGTGAGAATCAAGATATTTCATGATATAGTTAATGCGTTTGGGAATATTTCGAATAAAAAGGAAAAAATAAATAAAACATAAGTGCTGTTGTGGCTGCTGTGTGTCACATGATGAACCCAACTTGTGCCCCCTCAAAAATAATGAGTACTTGATGCCCCTGCCACCAAGAGTCTAAAGAAGGGATGAGCAGACAATATAAATGGGCCAGTTTAACTTGTGATTTGCCTAATTCAAGTTTTGCAAATATATAACGAAGCCTCATCAAAGTTTCATTCCATTATCCAAGGTTTATGTGGTGTAAACTTTAGCTGACATTGACACAGTATCAGGATACATGGCACGAGACTATGAGCCCTTCTGTGTGAAGCTAGTTTTCAACAATCTGTTCATAATAATAAGTCATGCTCTAAAATGCCAGAGGTGTCTTCGGTTGCTACGTTTAACCCAAAAGGCATTACAAATTTGGCTTGGCTTTAGCTCTGCAGTATCTATTTGCATTTACACCTACACCCTGACCATCCCCAGTAGCTCCTGAATTTCTTTTTTGTTTAGCTCTAGATTTGTTTCTGCTCATGAGTATAAATATACCATTACTTCAGGGTGCGTTACTTAGTAGCCTGCAGTTGAGTACATGTGCATTAATAAGATACATCATTCATTGCAAAGTCACCATGTGGGTTGGGCTTTGCACATAAAGCTCCTGAGACCCAGAAGGGCTGAGGTGCTTTGTGCACCCCATCCATATTAACATCTGAGCTTGACTTATATATTCACTAAACTCCACTCTGGGACATGGACCGAGTTCTAATCAAATGCTTGTGGACTTCTATACTTCCTCAAAACCCCAGAGCGTTCACTCACTGCCTGGATCATGACTCCCTGCTTTAGTGCTTTTGTTCTCTACAGCAACCAGAGCACATAATTACAAACCCAACAGAGAGAAAACTAACAAAAGGAGAAATGTAATAATGGAGGCGGCACTTTACATATTCATCTCATATTTGCCTTGGGAACTGGGGAGATTTGTGTGGGGGTGCGAGCACTGAAACTTTCTTCAGGCAGTGCACAAAGAGATCATTTGAGATTCCCATTGTTATCTGAGCTTTTCATCAGCTTTTTACTGAATATACATAAGGTGTAATGAAGAATATGGCAGTTGATGGTGTAGTGAAGACAGTTAGTTGGGTGCACTGCTGTTTTGACTGATAATAATTACCAGCAGGAAAAAGCATGAAAGCGGAAGCGAGATACAGCCTAAGCTTCAAGAAAATAGTGAAAAACAACTGGGTCAGTGGCTAAAACTGTAAACATGGCATGGTTGTTGGTACCAGACGGCTGGTCTGAGTATTTCAGAAACTGATGATCTACTGGGATTTTCACACACAACCAGTGCTTGTATGCAGTACCGGCACTTCTTTATATCAGCCTTTAGAGTACCTGCACTTTTTTTGTGCGTACCGGCACTTCTGACATGTTGCCGGTACTCAGAGTAAAATCATCAGGGTCTGGGTGATTAGGCTATACGATCCCATATATGATTAGAAATTATATAGAAACTATGTAAATCACAATACCCAGGCGGGATCACCTCTCATCTCGACCAATCACATAATTTTAAACCGTAAACTCCTGGAAAGTCCAAGGATCCAGTGAACAAATTCAAACAGTAAGCTCAAAACAGTGCTAATGCAAAGAAAACACAGCCGATTTCATCAGCGATTACGGAGAGAATAATGACTTACGTCCAGATGTCAGTAAACAGAAGTGGAGGCTGAGTAGTGCCAATTCTAGCGGAAACCAATATGGTTTCCGCTAAGAATGGGAAACTGAGGCTACAGTTTGCACAAATTCACCAAAATTGGATGATAAGAGGATTGGAAAAAGGTTGTCTGGTCTGAAGTCTTAAATTCTGCTGAGACATTCAGATGGTAGGGTCAGAATTTGGCATAACAACATGAAAGCATGGATCAGTCCTGCCTTGTATCAATAGTTCAGGCTGCTGATGATGGTGATGGTGTGGAGAATATTTTCTTACTGACAATGTCCATCCTTTAAGACCAGTGTACAAATCTTGTGATGGCTACTTCCAGCAGGATAAAGTGCCATGGCACAAAGCTCAGAGCATCTCAAACCAATTTATTGAGCATGACATTGAGTTCACTTTACTCAAACGGCCTCCAGAGTCACCAAATCTCAATACAATAGATCACCTTTGAGATTCGCATTAAGGAGGTGTATCGGAAAAATCTGCAGCAACTGTGTAATGCTTTCATGTCAATATGGACCAAAATATTTCCAGGAATATTTCCAGCTCCTTGTTTAATCTATGGCATGAATCTATTGTATGCCATAAAGAATGTAGGCAGTTCTGAAGGCAAAACTAAGGTTCAACCCAGTACTGGCAAGGTATATCAGGGTTGTATCCTTCGAGGAGGCAAGAGAGGCAGTGTCTCCCTAAAAAAATGGATGAGAAAAAATTCATAGTACAAAAATGAAACAACGTAAATATTACAAAATATGACATAAAAAGGGTATAGATCACTCATTTTTCTAAAGTAAAACTGCTCAACAGTGACACCAATCAGGTAAAGTTAGAACAGGAATTCACGTCTCTCTTGCCCTCCCTGAGCCCAGTGAATTTTAACAAACCCCCTAAAGCATGTGGTGGGTTTGGTGGGGGTAATTGAGAATGAATGGGGGAAAGTCACATTAGAGGAGGCGATGCCTCCATCACGACATGATTGGATATGACGGGCTATGATTGGTTCAAATCCCGCCTCTTGTGTTCATGTGCGTTCTGCATTCATGAATCAGTCTGAATGACTTGACGTGACAGAGCGCTCTACATTCACTCCCCCCACCTACAATCCCTGCCGGACCTGAGACTCAAACTTGTAACCTGTAAATTATGAGTCCATCTCTCTAACCATTAGGCCACGACTTCCCCTTAGCATATTGTCCGCCAACTTGTTGCGTGAGCAGACCTGGGAAAAACTTGACCATCAGTCGATTTTCGCGTTGGTCAGAACGAAAATGCAAATTGTGAATGAATAATATAATGGCGTCACACACTTATATATCTTCTCTTTGTCAAGTCAAAATCACACTTGAAATGGCATGAAAACATGATCTGTGAGGTTTTTTAGTGAGCAGCTAAAAGCTTTATCAGCTTGTTGAAATTAAAGGTACATCTGGGTCTGTGACCAGTGTTTACTGAGCTCTGATGACTGATGATCTGAAAATAAGTTTATGAAAAAGAACATCTGAACATTAGTTCATAAGTAAAATATAAAACTGTTTAAATAAAATATTTGTTTTAAATATGTTACTGCCTTGAGTTATAATTTTGGAATAAATGTAAAATGCTTAAATACTAAACTGATTAAATTTATACTTTATTAATTACATTGTTAGTGTAAAAATACAATACAGAGTTTTGTTCTGGTAGAGTAAGCAATGTTTATTTAACCAAGAAAATGTGACCGAGACATATATATAATTTTTCTTGCAGAAATAATAAAATATTATGCTAAACTACTTAAAAGGGTTTTCTTCTGAATTTCATTTTATTTATTTTTTTCCCCTTCATTATTATATCAGGACAGCTGTACCAGACTGACATTTTTTACGTTATGACTGAAAAATTATCTCAGAAATAAGAAGCATGTTCATTATAGAAGAGGTGTCTTCTAATAATTATATTAACGTGCCCCTATTATGGGTTATGAAAGGTTCGTATTTTGGTTTTGGGAGTCCCCAACAACAGGTTGACATGCATGCGAGGTCAAAAAACACTTTCATTGTCTTATAATATGCATTTATGTTTACCTTTTTTGCTCAACGACTCCCAAACGATTTGCTCAACAATTAATTTTTCCAAACCTCATGATGCTAATCTGTGGTGATTGGTCCAATTGGTCTCATTTCCAATTCATCATGCCTGTAATGTCTGATAAAGCAGCGTTTGTGAGCCATTACCGGGGAAACAACTATTTTACCGCTCCAAAAACAGCACCTAGTGGCTAACAATGAATTTTCATTTTCATTTAGACCAATGCGAAAATTGACTGATGGTCAAGTTTTTCCCAGATTGTTTTTCCTACAATCTTCGTTCACAGGATCTTTTCCTTCTGTCTGTTCCTAAGGTTAGAACTAAATTGGGAAAAAGGCGTTTAAGTATGCTGCTCCCTCTACATTGAACAAGTTACAGAAATCCATGAAACTTAATAAGCTGGTCTCATTGGTCGCTTTTAAGAGGATGTTGGCTGACTTGGAGGCAGCCACATCTAGCTGTAGATGTTTTGCCGGATGTGTTATGGATTGTGGTTGATTTTAAAGGATTTTCTTTTATGTTAATGTTATTATTATTTCTGTGTATTTTGTGTCTGTATGTATGTATGGTTGTACTCTGCCTATCTTGGACAGGACACTCTTGAAAAAGAGATTTTTTATCTCAATGAGTTTCTTCCTGGTTAAATAAAGGTAATAAAAAAAATAAAATAAAACATTTTTGCAGGATGTTTTCATTCACTTAGAGTTGTGTTACACACTGCATGAAAGGTAAATCCATAATAGGAGCACTTTAACAAAGTGCATTTTAATATATTTTGGATACATTAATCATTAATAAAAAAACAAGCATGTTTGTCACTAACCCAACTGGCTGTTGAATAAAAGCTCTTCAGGCACTGCATTTTTCACTTTCTCACTGCAGAAAGTCTTGAGCATTGTTGTACGAGCAGCTGTCTTCTCTTTGCTAGTTAGTACCTCACAGCAGCGACTACAGCCTCTCAAGGCATTAAAACGTGCAATAAGTCACAGTAATGGGTTTCTAATGTTGTGCTGCGCCTGCTCTGTTGGCTAGCTTGCCACATAGCGAATAATGCCGAAGGCTACTTCTGCTGGCAGTTACACGGTGAAGTTATCAGCTGTAATCTGAGCTTTAAGAAAGACTTCTGCAGTCTTCAGGCTGAGGCCCTTGACATCTTAGCAGACGGCACCCTGGTGGTTGTACATCTACACAGCAGGCCCGCATCCATCTGAAAGGCTCGAGAGCAGCTTTTTCAAACTCGCAGGAGTAGGTGATACGTCATTCGTGGAAACGGCAAAAGGAAACAGCAGAGGTCTGGAAACGGCTGTTATTAATTTATGGATTTAAAGATGGATGAATCTCTGAACAGCAGGTACTGCAGCCCTTTTGAGTTGGACACTAATGCTCCCGAAAAATGATAAAAGAGCACTGTAACATTTCCTCACAGCGATATACGAAAAGAATACTGTGATGCATTTTGGTAAGTCGCTCTTGCGCACCTGTGCAAAACAAACATGTTTGTGTGGGTACATACACAATGGACAACAGGGAAGTGGTTCACTGAGTGGTACTTCACACAAATAGTGTCATTCAGATTATCGACCCATGAATCCAACTACAAATGCAGCCCGAAGCAATTAAGTCAGCATGACTTGTCGCTGCCATACCAAGAACATGACCTCGGCATTATTCTGGATACAGCAGTTTCATGGAAGAGGGCGTAACAAAAATAGCGAGACATCCAATCTGGAGGGCAATCGGGAAGGTGATTATCATTCACCATGTTCCTGAGGCCCAAAAGGAAACCTGTTTGTGAGCACCTTATTTCACGGGTATCTGCGGAATAAATTTGCATCGATGCACACTCACGCTGACATGATTGGATTAGCCAGTACATTTAATGATATGTCTTGGCAGTGGCCGTAGAGTCAGCAGTCAATTGTATTGATGGCCATTGAGCAGTGCCGACTGTCCCTCTTTTCAGAACACATTAGCCCGGTAACCCGCAGCATTCACAGCAGACTGCAAGGTTAAAAACTTGCGTCAGGCATTGTCTCTACACCTACTAACTGAAGTTCATTGTCACATTTATTTAAAGACTAAATGTGTTCAGTAAATGGTACGGTAAACACTCACATAGAGAGCTCATCGTGATTTACTGATGGGTTGCAGCTGTTTCCTTACTTTCTTTCTATTATGTACCCCATCCTCCTCACTCAAATAACAGCTAAAACCAGCCTAAGTTTGATTACTGGTCTACATTGGTCTTCTAGAAAGGTCAAGCTAGTCTGTGGGCTGGTTTAGAAGTGTGCACTTTTTTGAGTAATAAAAAACCTAAACCAGCACCTAAGGACAACAAACCAGCTTTGACTGGTTAAAGCTATTTCTTGTTTTGCATTAGTTGAACACATACTGTAGCAGAATATTATTACGATTTAGATTTTTTTAATTTCCATTACAATAATTCACTTTCAGACAAGAACAGTCACAGTGATTTTTTAATATTGAAAAAACTTTTTTCTCTGGTGTGAAAAATAAAAAACAACAAAAAAACAACTACATGAAATTCATTAAATCTCTTAAAATATCAGAATTTTAAGACTAGACAAGGTTAGTTTTAATTGTAAAATGTGTTTTGGTGCAGCTCCCCAAATCTTAAATCATATTTATGAATGTTTTCAAAAACTATTACATGGAAACTTTTCATATCCCATATGAAATCAACATAAATAAAAAGTGCACATAATTTCTAAGAACTATGTATTTAACCCTGTATAGCAAATACAGTTACAGTACAAAAAGATTTGCAGATTGTGAAAGTTGCTAGCTAAAAACTTGCTAAAAACTTAAAAACTATTAATCAGATGACATAAGGTTGTAGATGATTGTGTACAACAGGTTAATGAGCAAAGGTAATCATGTTTATAAGTTAGAGACTTAGAATGTTTTTTTGATTAAATATGATACAGTATGCTTTTTTAAATTTTGTATTTAAAAAATTTTCTTTTTCTTTATTGTAGGCACTCTTACTTTTCATTAAACCCATAAATCACATTCAGCCACATCTTGAACTAAACTAAACTAATGCATCTAAGACCAGTAAATTATTACTGGTGCGCATCTTAACAAAACAAAGACACTTATATACAGTATTTTAAGATCAAAATATATTTTGAGATTCAAGTTTCTTTCAGTTGAAACAGCTCATATTTACATTGTAGTCTGGGACTAGGCTTAAGACTTGTCTGTGAAACCAGGGAGTTTAAAAACTTTTTTCTCTTTTTTAAAAAAAAGTAATTTGTTAACAAGTTGCTATATAAGGACTTCAAAAGAAAAAACTGTGAAGCTGTTCAAACACCCCCTAGGTTACAAGTACCACTGGTTGAGAATTACCAGTGTCACTTACGTGATTAATCTCCTAATGAAGCTCAAAAAAAAGAAGTTTACTCTTCCAATTAGCAGGGTGTGAGGAGCAGGTTTTTGTGCAGTCATCTATAATGGAGACAGCAGGTCTCAGAGCTGCAGTGGCATCGTTCAGACGCTGGGATTAATGAGTTGCTGTTGAATTAGGCTGCCGAGAAAGTCTGCTAAAAACCTGCTCTCAAAAGAGCCACGCGGCAAAGGAAATACCTTCACAGCTCACCAGGACATCCAACCCACACTCTATATACACACACACAGGGGTGAGACATGCTCAGATATTGAGTGGTATGTATCAGCACTGTTGGCGCCCACCAAGAAGTTACTCTTATGTACAAAGTCCCTTTCAAGGAAAGTCTGTTCACTCAGCGGCCATATTTACAATCCTGAAATCTCAAAAACAGCTTGCTGAAGTCACAATTAAATTACATATTTCAAATCAGCAACAAAATCTGAAATGAACTGCCCCATGAATGCTCAAATAGCGTTAAAAAGCTTATTTTTCAGGCTAGACAAGCCAATGTGCAGTTATATCGCGCTTATGACTGCGCATGCGCATTGGCTGGTCTAGCCTTAGGTTTCTAGGGAACCAGAGCTTTTAACGGCCATTGCAGTGATGCAATGATTTTACCAATCAGCGACGGGTCTTTCATTTAGAAGGCGGGCCATACTTCGTGTTGCAGTTTCTCCCATTCATAAGTATAGGTGTGAAAAGTCTTTGTATCTCCATAGTCTTTGATATTAAGTAAATCTCTAAAACTGTTTTTGCTGAAGACGTGACAAAGGTTAATATAGACTCTCGTTTACTTTCATACACGGACCCATTTTTCTTTCTATTTTGAAGTGTGCCACTTCTAGTATGAGTCAATAGTATCCGAATGTGGGCTGTGAAGGAGCATTTCATTTGGCAAAGAAATGTCATTTTTAATCATGTCATAAATGTTTTTATTTTGTACCTGATTCTGTGTAGCAGTGTCTATAATGTGATATCAAAAACGTTCAAAGGTATAACATTTATTTAAAATAAACTAGTTTAGTTCATTTATCCTTTCATATACATGTAGGTGCATCTCAAAAAATTTGAATATCCTGAAAAAGTTCATAATTTTTTGTAACTTATTTCAAAAAGGGAACCTTTCATATTTTCTAGATTCATTACATGTAAAGTAAAACATTTCAAAAGTTTTTAGTTTTAATTTTGATGATTAGCGCTTACAGCTCATGAAAGTCAAAAATCCAGTATCTCAAAATATTAGAATATTTCCTAAAATCAATCAAAATAAGGATTTGCAAAACAGAAAAGTTCAAGTTCATTAAAGTATGATTGTTTATGCACTCAATACTTGGCCGGGGCTCCTTTAGCACAAACTCCAGCATCAGTGAGGTGTGGCATGGAAGCGATCAGCCTACTGATCACAGTCCAGTTATTATTCTCCGTAGCCCAGGTAAGATGCTTCTGACGTTGTCTCTGGTTCAGAAGTGGCTTGGTAGCCCTTTTCCTGAAGACGTCTGAGCGTGGTGACTCTTGATGCACTGACTCCAGCTTCAGTCCACTCCTTGTGAAGCTCTCCCAGGTGTTTGAATCAGCTTTGCTTGACAGTATTCTCAAGCTTGGGGTCATCCCTGTTGCTTGTGCACCTTTTCCTACCCAAATTCTTCCTTCCAGTCAACTTTGCATTAATGCTTTGATACAGCACTCTGTGAACTGCCACCCCTTTCAGTAATGACCTTTTATGACTTACGCTCTTCGTGGAGGGTGTCAATGATTGTCTTCTGGACCATTGCCAAGTCCCCATTATTGTGGCTTCAAATAACAAGATATATCGGGATGGTCATTTAATAAAACTCAAATGTAAATATTCTAATATTTTGAGATACTGGATTTTTGACTTTCATGAGCTGTAAGCTCTAATCATCAAAATCAAAACAAAAAAAAACTTTTGAAATGTTTTACTTTACATGTAATGAATCTAGAATCTAAAAGTTTCACTTTTTTAAATAAATTATTAACTTTTTCATGATTTTTTTTAGATGCACCTGTATATGTAAAAAAAAACAAAAAAACATACTGTTTAAAATCAAGCTTCTAGGTGTAATTGAACACACATAAAAAAATGGACTTTGACAAACCACGTTGTGTGGCTGATGTTGCCAACTCATTTTCACCTCTGCACACATAAAAAATGGAAATAGATGTGTTTCCTCTTAATACAGCAACAGCCTCCGTGAATTCTCCATAAAAGCTTTACTAAACATCAATGAATTCTCCTGTGAGTCACGCTGAATAATGTAAGCGATGGTTGGAGGGATTGGTTGGCTTGCTTTAAGTTCCTAAATATATGTTTAGGAGTTTAAAGTTTAAAAAAATTACACACTTGGTTACATTTCGGTGAGTGTGTGATAGAAATAGATAAAGTGGCGTCAGTGCACAATATAAATATTTTGATTAAACTATTCTTGCAGCAACGCTCCCGTGGCAAGCTGGCTCATTGGCACAGCTGCAGGAAAAACACTTTCATCTTCTGCGTTTCATCTTCCTTGATTATCCTTTCCTTCTTTCCCCCCCCCAAAAAGCCTTGTGAATTCTCACCGCCAAAGGTTTAATGTTTATCCACACAATGTACAATAACAGTGAGATATTATTAGTAGAAAATTTGTTTTTTATTCTCATATTTAAATATTTGCAGCTCTCTGAGCTCTTTTTTATAGTTGAAGATGGAAGATGAATATTATGTTTTAAAGCAGATGAACATGTTCTACATCTAAAATTAGCATCACATATTTACAGTTCTTGAGATTTAATCACTTCGCTTCTGTATATTATAAAGATGACTGCCATATGGATAGAGAGAAAATAATCAAATAATAGTCTTCCTGAGAGCCTTCTGTTGTGAGATTTAGCTGACAAACAATTAGATATGAGCTGCATTTTAGGGTAAAGCACAGAAAATATCACATCAAACTGTCACTACTCCAGACAAAGTCCTTTCACTAGAAAACCTTTTAGGAGGTCACTTTTTGGAAAGAGAGAGACAGAGAGAGAAAGAAAAACGGCATTTAATTTATTCATGTTTTCTTCAGGAAATTTAACATTTGGGGAAAAATGTCAACAAAACAATATGCTTTAAACTGACACATGGTTCAATGATAAAAAAGAGTGTCAATTATAGAGAAAAGGAACAATCTTGGTAACACTTTATAACTTTTGTTAATAAATCATTAACAAACATTATATAATGCGTAAGAAATATGAGATAATGTAATGTTTACTAATCCATAATAACAACTTAGTAAACATTACTTAATGATTAACAGATCATTATTTAATGTACATTAAAATGTATAAATGTCATTCAACTTTCAATTCCTCTGGTCATGCATTTTGTTTTAAATCTTCAAATGATTTTGACAGATAGTTTACAGTGATTAAAAGCTTCATTAAAAAATATTAACAAACAATATATAATGCTTAACAGATCATTAGTTAACATTTACAAATGTCATAAAACTTTTAATATATAAGATCATGCACTTAACTAAAATCTAAATCTACAAATGAGTTTAACAGAACTTATACAATGATTACAAAGAGTTTATTTGTTAATGTACTTTTGAATGCTAACAAGTACCATAAACTAGTCATTTTAAGCACTCCAGAATCTATTCATGTTAACATATAATTCATTAAAGCTGCAGTCCATAACTTTGTTTGGTTAAAAATTATCCGAAATCAATATTTGAGCAAGTACATAACCAGCCAGTGTTCAAAACTATCACCTTACTTTAGCCCGATTCACAATGTTTAGCTTATAATAATTTTTTCTAATTTGAGTGGTACGGGTAGGTTTTCGCAGGAAATTCGAGCATGGCACTGAGTCATTACGTCACATCTGTAAACATAAAGAAGTTTTCCCGGCTAGTAGGCTATGCACGTGAGGATCCTGCATGTGCCAAATCATTTATAGCCTTTTCTCACAGCAACTAGAATAATTAAATATATCATTTTGATGGCGGATTGTGGGCCAGAAAGGATTATATGTTTATTATTTACTTTATTTTTATTTCTTTAGTCATTTAGCAGACGCTTTTATCCAAAGCGACTTACAAATGAGGACATAAGAAGCAATCAAAACCAACAAAAGAGCAACAACGTGCAAGTGCTATTACAAGTCTTGGTTAGCATAACGCAGTACAGATAATTATTATTATTATTAATTTTATTTTATTTATTTTTTAAATAAAAAGACATAGATAAAATATAAAATTAGAATAGAGAGTGCTAGAGTTAGAGGGTCAAGTAAAGATGGAACAGATGGGTTTTTAGCCATTTCTTGAAGATGGGTAAGGATTCGGCTACTCGGATTGATTGGGAACAGTTAATGAAAAAGTCTGTGAAAGTGTTTTTGTGTGTCTTTGGGATGGTACAATAATGCATTGTTCACTTGAAGAACGCAAGCTTCTAGAGGGCATATAAGTCTGAAGTAATGAATTTAGGTAAAGGGGTGCAGAGCCAGTGGTGGTTCTGTAGGCAAACATTAATGCCTTGAATTTAATGCGAGCAGCTATTGGTAGCCAGTGTAAATTGATGAACAGAGGCATGACGTGTGTTCTTTTCGGCTCATTAAAGATTAATCTTGCAGCGGCATTTTGGATTAATTGTAGAGGTTTAATAGAATTGGCTGGAAGACCTGCTAAGAGAGCATTGCAATAGTCAAGTCTGGACAGAACAAGAGCCTGAACAAGGAGTTGTTTGCATGTTCCGAGAGAAAGGGCCTGATCTTCTTAATATTGCATAATGCAAATCTGCAGGAACGGGCAGTTTTAGCAATATGGTCTGAGAAATTCAGCTTATCATCAATCACAACTCCAAGGTTTCTGGCTGTTTTTGAAGGAGTTGTGGTAGCTGAGCCTAACTGGAAGCTGAGATTGTGATGAAGCGATGGGTTAGCTGAAACTACAAGCAGTTCTGTCTTAGCTAGGTTGAGTTGAAGGTGATGGTCCATCATGCAGCAAGAAATGTCTGTTAGACACGCTGAGATGCGAGCAACTATCATCGGATCATCAGGATGGAATGAGAGGTAGAGTTGAGTGTCATCAGCATAGCAGTGATATGAAAAGCCATGTTTCTGAATGAGAGAACCTAGTGATGCCATGTAGACAGAAAAGAGAATTGGTCCAAGAATTGAGCCCTGAGGCACCCCAGTAGCTAGATGTTGCGACTTGGATACCTCACCTCTCCAAGATACTTTGAAGGACCTATCAGAGAGGTAAGACTCAAACCACTGGAGTGCGGTTCCTGAGATGCCCTTTCTCGATAGGGTTGACAAGAGGATCTGATGGTTGACTGTATCAAAAGCAGCAGACAGATCCAGCAAGATAAGTAATGAAGATTTGGAAGTCTTAGGACTTCAACAACAGAAAGCAAGGCAGTTTCGGTCGAATGTCCACTTCTGAAGCCAGATTGGTTACTGTCCAAGAGGTTGTTCTGTGTGAGAAAGACAGAGACTTGGTTGAACACAACTCGTTCAAATGTTTTTGCAATGAAAGGAAGAAGGGAAACCGGTCTATAGTTCCCTAAAAGAGTTGGGTTAAGAGTGGGTTTTTTAAGAAGTGGAGTTATACGAGCCTGTTTAAATGCTGAGGGAAAAATTCCAGTGTGAAGAGATGTATTAACGATGTGAGTGAGTGCAGGTACAACTGCAGGAGAAATGGCTTGAAGGAGATGAGATGGAATAGGATCAAGCGGACAGGTAGTAGGATGACTGGAAAGGAATGTTTATGAAACACATGTCAATGAAATTAAATTATATTCCAGTTTTAAACATCTTTGACTGTACGCTGAGAACACTGCTGCTCGATTGCTCCTGTCTGCCGTTCTGCTGAGAGGTTTGCTGAGAGGTTTGCGATTGTAGCTCCATTTAGCTTTGCTTTTCTGCTGAATTTTACCATCACTCTCTGTTGTTTAAAGTGATAAAATATAACTTAATTCCCTCCATATCTCTGATATTATCTATCAAACTAATCTGACTAATTTGATCGTTCGCTTTTAATCTAAAACTGCGAGTGCAACGCGTGTGCCATGCGTTAGCCAGTTAGCTTGTCATTCACATTTCTATTCGCGAAGATTTTAGAACTAGAGACACGCATCCAAACTTTAACTGGGGACAGTAAGAATGTGAGGGCTGTAGATACGGCTTTGGATGTGAATAGCTCAGCGAGTCATGTACATTGTTTGGTTCCGGTAGAGCTCGTGCAGCAAGGCAACTGGGTGAGGCGGCATAGTCGCGGATCAAAACACCGCTCTTCCGTTCCGATCAGAACATCAAACAGGTGTTCCCCACTCAGTGACGCACCCACTGAGAAACCTGATGAAAGTGCTCTAGGTATTGGCGATTCTATTGTAAGGAACGTGAAAATAGAGACACCAGCCACCATAGTCCATTGTTTACCGGGAGCCAGAGCGCCTGACATCTTGGCAAATTTAAAAGTGCTGGCTAATGCTAAATGTAAATTCAGTAAGATTGTTATTCACGTCGGCGCTAATGATGTTCGACTTCGCCAGTCGGAGATCACTAAAAATAATGTTAAAGAGGTGTGCGAACTTGCAAGTACGATATCAGACACTGTCATATGCTCTGGTCCCCTTCCTGCTTACCGGGGTGACAAGATTCATAACAGACTGCTGTCACTCAATGGCTGGATGTCTAAGTGGTGCCCGCAGAATAACATAGACTTTATAGACAATTGGACAAGTTTTTGGGGCAGACCTTCATCCCTCCTGGGGTGGTGACACTTTTCTCTCTAGAAATATGGCACATAGTCTTAGAGTTCGTACTTGACTAACTGGGTCCCAGGTCAGGAAGCAGACAGACTGGCTAAACCGACCATCTGCTAGCCACCTCACGTCACAGAAGTCAGTTAATTCTCAGCACATAAAGACTCCTTCACCTAGATATCACACTTTAGAGACTGTGTCTGTTCCCCGAATTAGAAAATACAGAAAACGTCCAAATCAAATTAAGAGTAACCATCTAATTGATGTTCAACAAATAAAAAATGTTTACAATACAGAGAAACAATTGATAAAACTTGGCTTACTGAATATCAGGTAATATATATAGGTAATAATATTTCTACAAAATAACTTTTTGTAAATGATTTGATCAATGATCATAACCTAGATTTGCTCAGTTTGACAGACACATGGCTAAAACCAGATGAATACATTACTTTAAATGAGTCTACCCCCCAAGATTACTGCTATAAAAATGAGCCACATCCAAAAGGTAAAGGTGGAGGTGTTGCAACATTTTATAGCAATATTCTCAGTACTTCTCAGAGGGCAGGCTTTAAGTATAACTCGTTTGAAGTTATGGTGCTGCATATAACATTATCTAGAGAAACACGTGTTAGTGATAAATCCCCTGTGATGTTTGTACTGGCTACTGTATACAGGCCACCAGGGCACCACACAGACTTTATTAAAGAATTTGCTGATTTTCTATCTGAGTTAGAACTGGCTGCAGATAAAGTCTTAATTGTTGGCGATTTTAATATCCATGTTGATAATGAAAAATATGCATTAGCATCAGGATTCATCGACATTCTGAACTCTATTGGGGTTAGACAACACATTTCAGGACCTACTCATTGTCGAAATCATACTCTAGATTTAATACTGTCACATGGAATTGATGTTAGTGGTGCTGAAATTCTGCAGCAAAGCGATGATATCTCAGATCATTATCTAGTCTTGTGTAAACTCCATAAAAGCTAAAACTGTAAATTCTACTCCTTGTTACAAGTATGGTAGAACCATCACTTCTACCACAAAAGACTGCTTTGTAAGTAATCTTCCTGATTTATCTCAATTCCTCAGCATATCCAACAGCGCAGAAAAACTTGATGATGTAACAGAAACTATGGACTCTCTCTTTTCTAGCACTTTAGATACAGTTGCTCCTTTACGCTTAAGGAAAATCAAAGAAAACAGTCTGACTCCGTGGTATAGTGAGCACACTCGCACCCTAAAGAGAGCAGCCCGGAAAATGGAGCGCAGCTTGAGGAAAACAAAACTAGAGGTATTTCGTATAGCTTGGCGGGAAAGTACCCTATCCTACAGAAAAGCATTAAACACTGCTAGATCTGATTACTTTTAGTCTCAAGAAAACTTAGAAGAAAACAAACATAGCCCCCGGTATTTATTCAATACAGTCACTAAATTAACGAAAAATAAAGCATCAACAGGTGTTGACATTCCTCAAGAGCACAGCAGTAATGACTTTATGAACTACTTTACTTCCAAGATCGATACTATCAGAGATAAAATTGTAATCATGCAGCCGTCAGCTACAGTATCGCATCAGATAGTGTACTATAGATCCCCTGAGAAACAATTCTACTCATTCTCTACTGTAGGAGAGGAAGAATTGTATAAACTTGTTAAATCATCTAAACCAACAACATGTATGTTAGACCATATTCCATCTAAACTACTAAAAGAGCTGCTTCCAGAAGTCATAGATCCTGTTTTGGCTATTACTAATTCATCATTGTCATTAGGATATGTCCCCAAAACCTTCAAATTGGCTGTAATTAAGCCTCTCATTAAAAAAACACAACTTAACCCCAAAGATCTAGTTAATAACAGACCGATCTCAACTCTCCCTCTTCTGTTAAAGATACTAGAAAAGATAGTATCCTCACAATTATATTCCTTCTTTTAGAAAAATGGTATCTGTGAGGAATTACAGTCAGGATTTAGACCGGATCATAGTACTGAGACTGCTCTCGTTAAAGTTACTAATGACCTGCTTCTATCATCTGAGGTTGTATCTCTTTATTAGTTCTACTGGATCTTAGCACCGCGTT
The DNA here is from genome assembly GCF_936440315.1 of Barbus barbus. NCBI lineage: Eukaryota > Metazoa > Chordata > Actinopteri > Cypriniformes > Cyprinidae > Barbus > Barbus barbus. Next base: position 22,948,294 of record NC_136763.1, on the reverse strand, counting down.
CGACACTATCGACCACAACATTCTTTGAATAGACTAGAACACTTTGTTGGCATTAGTGGAAGTGCATTAGCATGGGTCAAATCGTACTTATCTGGCCGCCATCAATTCGTAGCAGTGAATGAAGAGGTATCATATCGATCACAAGTGTAGTATGGAGTACCTCAAGGTACCTTCACTGTTATGCTGATGATACCCAGCTCTATATTTCTTCACGGCCCGGTCAAACAAACCAAATTCAGAAACTAACGGAATGCATAGTCGATATAAACAACTGGATGACGAGTAACTTCTTACTGCTAAATTCTGAAAAAAAAAAACAGAGGTGTTAATTATCGGACTTAAAACCACCTAGAACACTATCTAACACTTGATGGCTGCTCTGTCATTTCTTCTTCATCAGTTAGGAACCTAGGTGCGCTGTTTGATAGCAATCTTTCATTTGAAAGCCATTAAAAAGCCGTTTCTAGCATCTGTAAAACTGCGTTTTTCCATCTCAAAAACATATCTAAATTGCGACCTATGCTCTCAACGTCAAATGCAGAAATTCTAATTCATGCGTTTATGAGCTTAACTTTAGATTATTGTAATGCTTTATTGGGTGGTTGTTCTGCATGCTTGATCAACATACTACAGATGGTCCAAAATGCAGCAGCTAGAGTTCTTACTAGAACCAGGAAGTATGACCATATTAGCCCGGTTCTGTCAACACTGCACTGGCTCCCTATCAAACATTGTATAGATTTTAAAATCTTGTTAACTACTTATAAAGCCCTGAATGGCTTAGCTCCTCAGTACCTGAGCGAGCTTTTATCACATTATAGTCCTCCACGTCCACTGCATTCTCAAAACTCTGGCCGTTTGATAATAACAAGAATATCAAAATCGACTGCGGGCGGCAAATCCTTTTCCTATTTAGCACCCAAACTCTGGAACAATCTACCTAACACTGTTCGGGAGGCAGACACACTATGTCAGTTTAAATCTAGATTAAAGACACATTTCTTTAACCTGGTTTACACATAACACACTAATACACTTATATTATTCAAATCCGTTAAAGGATTGTTAGGCTGCATTAATTAGATCAACCGGAACTGGGAACACTCCCCATAACTCACGATGTACTCGTTACATCGTAAGAAGAATGGCACCTACGCTAATATTTGTCTGTTTCTTTCTTTTTCTGTTTCTCAGTCCGTGTCTGGATCAGATGGTGGATCGGCGCCGGGAGATGATGTCTCCCTGATTGTCGGTGGAGGGCGGGACACCTGGATGAGCCCTGGGGACATATCCCCAGTGAAGACCTCGACTTAAATATAGTAAAACTAAAAATAAAATAAAATAACAAAAAATATAATAAAAAAGCTAACTACATAATAATATCATTGTTAGAAATTGCAACAATATAAAATAGAAATATAATGCATTTTACATTTTAATTAAAACAATAAATAAACAATAATCTCCTGGCAGAGGAGAACTGGCCCCCCAACTGAGCCTGGATTCTCCCAAGGTTTTTTTCTCCATTCTGTCACAGAGGGAGTTTTGTTTCTTTGCCGCTGTCGCCTCTGGCTTGCTCAGTTGGGGACACTTCATTTCTAGTGATTATCATCACTATACTATTATTATTATTATCATCACATACTATTTAAACTAAACTGAGCTAGAGAATAACATCTCTGAATTCAATAATGAAATGCCTTAACTCAAAATGGAGTGTTTAATCTTATTTCTATGCATTACTGACACTCAGTCCTCCAATTTGATACTGTTAAGTGCTTTTACACAATCTGTATTGTTAAAAGTGCTATATAAATAAAGGTGAAATTCAAATGGCATGACAATTAGAATAGACTGTACAGAAATTGAAATCTACACGCTAATACACACTATACCCATAGTGAAGTGAAGTGAAGTGAAGTGACATTCAGCCAAGTATGGTGACCCATACTCGGAATTCGTGCTCTGCATTTAACCCATCCAACGTGCACACACACACACAGCAGTGAACACACACACACCGTGAACATACACCCGGAGCAGTGGGCAGCCATTTATGCTGCGGCGCCCGGGGAGCAGTTGGGGGTTTGGTGCCTTGCTCAAGGGCACCTCAGTCGTGGTATTGAGGGTGGAGAGAGCGCTGGACATTCACTCCCCCCACCTACAATTCCTGCCGGCCGGAGACTCGAACCCACAACCTTTGGATTACGAGTCCGACTCTCTAACCATTAGGCCACGACTTCCCTCACATGGTTCCCTCACATAGTCATGCAATGCTGATGTTGTTAACAATTTGAGAATAAAGTATAACAATAATAATTGGTTATAACGTGTAGATTTCAATATCTGTAGTCTAATCTAATCGTCATTTCATATTAAGAAATTATTTTAATCCAAAAAGCTGGTTTTCTTTAAAATACAAATCTTGTGTAATCCCAGGCTATCTGTAATCAGAAGCACATTTAAAACTTGAATATTATTTAATTTCATTCACATGTGTTTCATAAACACATAATCCTTTCTGGAATTTTCATCAAAATTATACATTTAATAATTCTAGCAGCTGTAAGAAAAGGCTATAAATGATCCGGCACCTGCAGGGTCCTTACATGTGATTATAGCCTAGTAGCCGGGACAACTTCTTTATGTTTACAGATGTGACGTAATGACGCAGTGCCATGCTCGAATTTCCCACGAAAACATACCCATACCACTCAAAATAGAAAACATTATTATTAGATAACCATTGTGAATCAGGCTAAGTAAGGCGATAGTTTTGAACACTGGCTGGTTATGTAATTGCTCAAATATTGATATTGGATAATTTTTCATCAAAAAAAGTTACGGACTGCAGCTTCATCATTAGTTAATATATAACTCATGAAGAACTAAATCATTTATTAATAATTACTGCATCAGCAACAAATGAACATTCTATATGATTCATAGATTAAGTAATCAATAAATTGTTATTAATTAAATGTGTCATAATGTATTAATGTATTCTCTAATAACAAGTATAATATTATTATATTAACTAATAGTGTGAATTCATGTGTTAGCACAATTGGTCGATGCCACGCATTTCAACTTCCAGTTGTCTGCTTTAATTAATCATTAGCTAATGGTTTGCAAAGATATCATTATGTTATGACTTTACTTGTTGAGGCACATGACTAACTAACTAATTTAATATCCATAACCACAATGACATATTACCTAACAATTAGTTAATATTTCTGTGCCTCAACAAGTCAAGTCATACCATAACATAATGAAACCTTTGCAAATAATTAGCTAATGATTAATTAAAGCAGACAACTGGAAGTTATAGTGCATAGCTTTGACCACTGTGGTATCTAACATATGCATTTACATCATTAGTTAATATAATGTTATTAGGGAACTAATACATTATGAAACATTTAACTAATAGCAATTCCTTTATTACTTAATCTATGAATCATATAAAATGTCAGTTAGTTCCTGATGTAGTAATCATTAAAAAATGTTTTGTTTCTTCATGAGTTATACATTAACTCGTGATTATCTGTGCATTAGGTAAGCAGGAATTAATGCATATTTGTTCACCCGTATTATAAAGTGTTACCGTTAAGTTTATCTAAATGCGTACTAAAGTCATGACACACATTGTAATTTGGGTGCAAAACATGTTTTTACTGCCTCAGTATTAGTATCCTACTGTATTAAACAGGTTATTTATTGAATCATATACATCAACAGGAAAAAATAAATAACTTTTTCAAGACATTATTTATCATTTATCAAAACAATGTAAACAGATTGAACCATGTTCGCTTACAGTAATCAAATGTACACTGTACACTGTAGACTTCATACCACCAAACCCGTCCCTAACCTTAACCTCACTGTATTACATTTGTTCAAATCATTTGTAGATTTTATCTGTTCATCATTAGGTAATGTTAATAAACATTAACAAGCATAATATCTAATGTTTTTAGATATTGTTATATATATATATATATATCACCTAATGATTTATTAAGCGTCATATAATGTCTGTTTATGATTTAGGTAACAGTTTAGAATAGGGAACACTTATTCACTATTAACTATGACTTTTCCATCAATAAATTCCGGTAACACTTTATTTGGATAGTCCACCTTTAGACATTCTACTAACAGTAAGTAACTTTGCAACTACATGTCAACTAGCAGTCATTAGAGTATTAGTAGACTGTCTGCTTAATAACTTCTAACACTTTATTTTGATGGGTCCACAAAATACAACACACTGAGTATTAGAAACTCTGCAAGTATTTGTCAACTTATTCTACTAACCCTAAACCTACCCTACTGAGAGTTAATAGACATGTAGTTGCTAATTAATGAGAATTAGTTGACATGTAGTTGACACGTAGTTACAAAGTTACTTATAGTTAGTAGAATGTCTAAAGTGGACTAGCAAAATAAAGTGTAACCTAAATTCCTAATTTGCTGCTTATTAAAAGTTAGTAAGGTAGTTGTTAAGTTTAGGTATTGGGTAGGATTAGGAAAGTAGAATAAGGTCTAATAGAATAAGGCATTAATATGTGCTTAATTACTACTAATATATGGCTAGTAATATTCTAGTAATATGCATGCTAATAAGCAAAATAAAATAAAATAAAGTTGTTATTATAAAGTGTTACCAAAATCTTTAAAAAAAAAAGGCATGTGCAAAATTCTTAGAAACATTGGGCCCTATTTTAACGATCTAAGCGCAAGGTCTAAAGCGCATGGAGCAGGTGCACTTAGGGCGTGTTTCGACTTTAGCTAGTTTAATGACGGGAAAAACAGTTGGCGTGCCCGGCGCATGGTCTAAAAGGGTTGTCCCTATTCTCTTAATGAGTAATGGATGTGTTTTGGGCATAACGTGCAATAAACCAATCAGAGTCTCATCTCCCATTCCCTTTGTCAGTTGTGCTCGTGCCATGGGGGATTCGCTATTTACACGGCGGAATTTGCAAGAGCAAAGACTGAACGCGTCTCCAGAGAGGAAAAGGAGTTGCTCTTGCACGAGCAAATAGGTAGCCTCATTCTGATGCAATGACTATCCATTATGACATGTAGGCATTTTATATTGATGTAGCCTACACAATAATAATCTTTTACCTTGTAATTTTTAATATCTGACTATATCTGTTTGTGTGCTGCTGCGCATCCCTGTGTGTGTGTAAAAAGCAGAGTGTAAGCGTGTTGTGGACCCACCTATAGGCGCATATTACTAATGTGCTCTTTAAATAACAACAAAAATACTGCGCCATTGACTATAGACCAGGTTTTAGTTGGCCAATGGTGCGGTCTATTTCAGTTGCCTCAAAATAGCAAAGTGCCAACAATGCGCCTGAACACACCTCGTTTTCAGACCAGCACGCCCATGAGTGCACAAATGGGCGCAAATGCATTTGCTATTTAAACAACATGGCGCAGGATGTGAAAATGATAACATGGTCCCCAAGAGAGAGGAGAGCAGAGGACTCGAGGCTATAGAGTAGCATCCTCATCCACCACAGGCATAAGCTCTCTGGCCTCGTGCTCTGGCAAGCGGAGGCCTCTAAAACTCTCTAAGCGAGAGGAGACCTGACGACACTCACCGAAACAGTCGAGCTCTCAGAGTGAAGACCTCTGCATACCGACTCTCTAAACCAAAAGGAGGTCTACTATGCTCCACAAGCTGGACATCCTGTAAGGAGACTCACCTAGAGCCTACCACTCACATAACTGAACTTCTGGTGAGCGGAGGCCTTAGCAACTCTCTGAGCAAGAGGAGACCTACGACGCTCACAGACTCTGGCGAACAGAAGCCTTAAAAACTCTCAGAGCGAGAGGAGGCCTGACGACACTCGCCAAGACAGCCAAGCTCTTGGAGTGGAGGCCTCAACATGACAACTCTGTAGGTCGAGAGGAGTCCTACCACACTTCATACGCTAGACATATTGCTCGCAGAGCTCTGGCGCTCTGGAGGAAACGTGTAACAGGGGGTGTCTGCCCACTGACTGGCCACCAAGAAAGGCGCGGTAGGCCAATGATGCCACCACGTAGACCTTCAGGGTGGAGTGGGTTAACCCTGCAGAGGAACAGGCCTGCGACACTCGCCGACTCTGGCGAGCGGAGGCCTCTACAACTCTCTGAGCGAGAGGAGACCTAGTGACACTCGCTGAAGAGTTGAGCTCTTGAAGCGGAGGCCTCTGCATGACGACTCTCTAAATCGAGAGGAGGCCTACTACACTCCGTACACTGGGCATCCTGTGAGGAGGTGCAGCTACCACTCACATAACTGCCCCAGCGAAACTCTGGCGAGCGGAGGCCTCGAAAACTCTTTGTTTAGCGAGAGGAGGCCTGACGACCCTTGCCGAAACGGTCGGGCACTAGGAGCGGAGGCCTCAGCATGACGACTCTCTGGATCGAGAGGATGCCTACTACACTCCACATGCTGGGATTTTGTAAAGAGGCTCACCTAGGGCATACCACTCACAGACTGTCCCAGCAGAGCTCTAGGAAAAGGAGGCCTCGAAAACTCTCAGCAGCGAGAGGAGGCCTACAACGCTTGCAGTGACCGTTTTGAGGGGAAGAACGATATTGGTATGCTTTGCCCCCAAAGCAAACCTAATGAACCCCCTGCTAAGGGAACCAGTCTCCCAGTCTCTGGTGTGCCTAGAGCTGCTAGCTCGGTGCCCTGAAGCGGAGGAACGGCAGGAGACGACCGAAACCAGCTGCTCTGGGGACACCCGAAGGGGTGGCGAGCCTCTCAGCTCTGCTTCGTTTTACGGGCGGAAAAAAAGTGAAGCGCTCACTGGAGAGCACTGCGCCCTGAAACACTGGCAGGGTTGGCAGACTGATCTCCTGAGCCCTCTAAAGTCCTGGGCCATAGGCAGCAGGATGTCTTAGCCGACGTCTTCGGCCCGGGAGCTGAAACAGGGTTGCTCCGCCCAGCAGCCCCCTCTCACACGAGAAATACCCTAAGAGGCTCCTGTGGATATATATATATATATATATATATATATATATCTTCCCATAGTTATATGAAAATACATAATTTAATTCCTTAGAATCAAATGCAACCAAACCAACAGACAAGTAACACGGTCTAATGAAGAGATTCATATAATGAACCGAGAATGACGTAATGCACGCGTTGTCTGACTCGCCCGTCTCCATTCCCTCCACCAGATCCACCTGTGAACCCCACGAATGCAGCCGCCGTTCTGCCTCAGCGGCAGCGGGATCAACACCACAGGGAACGCTTGCGAGGGTTCCCTTGGCAAAGAGAGCCCTCCAGGAGCAAAGTGCACTCCCTCGAGAGCCGACTCTGCGTGCTTTGCTCCCAAGCAGACCCCACACACACAGACTGTGTGTATCCCCAACAGAGATGTTACGTTTGCAGGCAGGAACACACAGCCTATACTGTGATCTGCTCTCGCCTAAGTGCTTAGTTTTTGCAGCACTTATAGACATATTAGAGCTTATTTTAAGTGATTGTGTAGGGACAAACAACACTGTTTGTCACGCTGGAGGCATTCTCATAACGTTTCGACACAGCTCGAGTTCCTGAAAGGGAACCATTCATCACATAGGTACTTACAAGAGGAGAAGAGCAAGAAAAAAGTGTGTTAAAGGAGGAAAAAGAGCCCCAAAGATCTAATTACATAGATGATCATTATTCTTCTTCTGCACTCTGCAGCAGGAGAACATTACAGTCCTGTCTCGGGCTTATCGGGCCTGTCATCATACCTTTGCAGCAGGACAATCAAGAAGACGAGTGATGGAACTCATATCCTTCATCCCACTACAGAGAATAGCTCAGCACTCGCTCCCTGAGCACTGCTGCAAGTGCTGATGGGAAAACGGGAAGAGCAGAGACAGAAGAGTATGTGATGTCTTTATCAAGACACGCGCGAGCAGGTCACATGACCACTGTCTCAGCTGTTTACAGCCAAATGCCAGCAGGAGGGATGTCCATCTATAGGGGGCATCATCACTTCTGCAGGTGTGCAGGAACCCCCGACACTTCTGCTAGTTCAAAGGCTTTTATGTGGACAAATAACTGTCACATTAAACAACGGATGAAAGCACTTAGAGAAATGTCATTTTTGTAGCTTTGTTTCCAGCTGAGGAAAATATTATTGCTCTTTCATAGCTTGTCAGTAATTTAATTTAAAGAAATAGTTCACCCTATTCTTTTCTACAATTAACATCAAAAGAGATTTTAAGCACAATATGCAAGCTGCTCTTTTCCATACAATGAAATGGGATGGATACTGAAAAGCTCTGAAGTCTTCAAAACTATACTACCATTCAAATGTTTGGGATAAGTCATTTTAACAATGTTTATTCGGCAGGGATGCATTAAAGGCATAGTTCATACATTTACTCATCCTCAGGTTGAGTAAACCTATATTTTGAGTTTCTTTCTTCCACTGAATACAAAAGAAAGTCAAACATTGGTAATAAAACATTTGCTGGTAGCCATTGATTTCCATAGAATGAAAAATAATTACTATGGAAGTCATTTGGTTACCAACATTCTTCAAAATATCTTCTTTTATGTTCAACAGAAGAAAGAAAATCATACAGGTTTGGAACAACATGAGGGTAAAGTAAATGATGACAGAATTTTAACTTTTGGGTGAACTATCCCTTTAATGTGACAAAAAGGAGAGTAAAGAAATTCATAATGTATACAGTAAAACAATTTATAAGATTTCTAGCATGTGCCCATAATCTAAAATAGCACTTCCTCCACTTAAAAAGTCCATCCTCTGTTGTCCTATAACATCAAAATCCACCAATATATTTGTTTAGAACTGATTTGGACTGTTTTCTCTTGTAAACAGTGGTTGATATGTGCATATTTCTCTCCTGATTCAGATAAGATATTTTAGCCAGTAAAACATGTCTTAATGATTAATTTGTTTCTTACAAACATAGTTTTTCACTTCACAAGGCGTTAATTGATGAACTAGAGTCGTGTGAATTACTACTTGTGATGTTTTTATCAGCTGTTTGGACTCTCATTCTGACGGCACCCATTCACTGCAAAGGATTCATCCATTTTCGCTATTCCTTTAATCCCACTTCTGTCTAGGTGAAATAATTGAGGTATTAAGGAGATTTTTCATACAAGTAGATGATATGAGTAAAGCACTGTCATCTTACAGGTTATATATATATATATATATATATATATATATATATATACATAAATACAGCTTTAATTTCTTTCCACATTTAAACAGATGATGTTTTATTAACAAGGTTCGGGAGGAGCACGATCAGATAATCAGTCTGGCCCAGGTGCAGCTAATCACCTTAACAAGCACATCAGGTGTATATATACACAGCCAACTCACCTCTGTTCTATGACAGTTTTCCAGCATCCCGCCTCCACCCCAACTCCGCACTCCAATCTAAATTTCATCCCATTCTTGGGATGAGGGGGGAGTTCTCTGGGTTCGGGCTCCATCCCGAGCTCGGAGCCCTCCCTCCTGACAGCACGCCAAATATGCTTACTAATTGCTCAATATGTTAGTGCGAACTCGTGAACTGAATTGAGAGTTTGTAATTACACGTAGAGCCCATCAAGGATCTCTCAGTGTAAAGATCAGGAGCAAAAGAAATGGGGTCCAAATAAAATACCATCTCTTTCCTGGAGATAAAAATACTCTCCTTATCAAACCCAAGCGACAGGCTGTAAAGGGCTGTTTGGAAAGGCAGCGAGGTGAACTTATTATGCTGATGTTTTCATACACATCTGCATACTAGAGATACACAAAAACAAACCTCAAAGGACCAGCCACTATTTAGGTGAGGTTCTGAAATAGGTGGTCGCCATACCAAGGACGAGGTGTGTGACTGTGAGATGTGGTGTGTGATTTCTCCTGTGGATGTCTCAAAGTTGGTGTGATTCTGGGAGACATGACAAATCTTGAATATCACCTATTACACTCGCATCTATCATGATCTGGAGCAAACCAATAGCTTGTTTGGCGATGCATGCTTCTAAAAGACAATCAACACAAGTGCAGGTTATGCATTCTGATCAAACAAAGGAAGATATGGGCTTGATGTTGACACACAAACCAGACAAAAGATCATTCAAAGTCTTCAGTTCCTCCGGCTTTCGTATAAGCAGCCTGGAAAATGCAGAGCAGAAATGAAGGAGGCTCATACGGATATTACCACGGCCTCATGAAACCCAAATCAGACGGCTAATTTCAGAAAAAGATTTCCATCACTGAATTCTTGCACAGCACGCCTGGACTGTTTTGGTTCAGTTAATTATTGAGAAATATCTTTTAGAAATGGCTGCTAAAATAGTCTGGAAATACTGCTTTATGATGGGCTGGGATTTTACAAGAAACAACACAATGACTGATATCATAAGGAAGCATGGTCAGAAACTGTTTGGTATAGAAATTGTGCATATGGCACTGTATACACAAACATTTTATATACATAATGGGCCCTTTAAAGAGGCAATCAGTCCCTGTTGACACTTTCTGTAACTCACATAAAAAAAGGAATTGAATATGCATGTACATTAATGCACTTACAATGGAAGTCTAGCAGCCAGCCAACCCAAAAGTTTTAAACGCATTTTGAAGAAAACTGAGGGTCGAAGAGTCTGAATTTGTTTCTTTGGTAATCACCAGCAGGTCACAGATGGAATTTGTCCACAGATCCTCTTCCTCATATTTAAATAAAATATAAATCTGGTCCTGTGGTGCATTTACATAGTTTGGGATTTTGGTGAATAGCTAAACACAAAGCTGAATACAAAGTGATCTTAGGGCAAAAGCCTGCATTTTCAATGAGCAGAGAAAAGGTGTAAAGGGAATTCACTAATTTCTGAGACCAGCAGGAAATGAGGAATTGTATTCAACAAAAAGAAGATGGGCACTCACAACTCACTGCAGCAATAATTCAGCTCGCTTTGTATTCAGCGCTGTTTATCTAATTTGATATTCCAATGAGAAACAAAAAGCCAAAACTCTTATCCCACCGCAGTGCACTAATTTGAACTTGGTGTGTGTAACAGGTTGGAGCTTGAACTAAGAAAACTTCAGGTCAGGAAATTGTAATTGCTCTCATTTAACTGCATCCTATTACTTAGCCTGCACAACTGTCTTTGAATTTCAATTACTGTCGTTTTGTATTTGTGCCTAATTTCAGGTCATTATTAGCCACATAATGGCTATGAAACTATCTTGATTATGTTAGACAACATCTGGTTCTTAAATCAAGTTCTGCTTGTAATGAAAAGGGAGTTCTTGTGATATTTATCTATTTATTTTTTTATATTTATTTATTTATTAGTTATAGCAGTGAAACATTTTACGACTGAACAATTTTATAAGCTGCATCTTGAGACAGTTTTGGTCATGAAATGGATTTCAAGGTACAGTTTTATTTCCTGTGTTGTTGTATTTCCTGTTGAAACAGGAAGTTAGGTTGGAGCATATAGTCAATAGTCTATGATGCAGCCGAGCATTAAGACAAACAACAACATAAAAAATAAAAAAACACTTTTTCTGGCTTGTATCACTAATGTTTCAAAATCAGTAATTTTAAACAGCTGATGTTTGCGAAATGAATGTATGCATGAATGAGAACAAATAAACAAACCATGATTTGCTGCCTGCTATTGATACTAATGACATTCTCATTCAGAGCATGTTTTATGACAAATGGTAGAATTTTTGTACAATACAATGCTCTCTAGAATGCATACAAGATCAGTTGTGATTACATTTTTTTGTCAGTTTATTCAGAGAACTGCACATTTTAAATGTTTCTCTGCTGTATCTGCATATATAGCATACATATGTCTGCAAGATGTCTGTTAAAGATCTCTTGATCTGGAAAGCATCTGCTGTCTACAAACGTCTGACAGACGTCTTTCAGATGTCAGTTTTACAAACATTCTAAATCATAAACATCTTAAAGACATCTAATAGACATCTGTTTGACATCTGATAGGAGACATCCTATAGACGTATTGCAGGTGAGCAAACACTCTAAACAATACCTGAATACGTCTTGCAGATGTAAATACATACGTGAAATAGACGTCTCCGAGATGTATGTGTGCTATCAGGGATAACATGGTGAAACTGCAGAACATTGGTTATGTTAGAAACAAAGTAGCAACTACATCAAGTTAAAACTCCCATTTCTCCCTACAACTTCTTTTTATTTATAAGTTTACCAATGGTACTCAGTCACTTACACTATTTTTAAAAGTTTGGGGTCGGTAAGATTTTTAAGCCTCTTATGTTCACCAAGGCTGCATTTATTTGTTCCAAAAATACAGTAATATTGTGTGATTTAAAATAACTGTTTTCTGTTTTAATAACTTTTTTTTTTCCCCACTACATTTAATGAATCGTTGGCTGACCAAATACAAGGGCACAAGGTTTGGCTAGTTAGCATGGACCCGTTGACCCTGTCATAGATACACAATCTGGCTGAAAAAAGCATCTTTCTCAACTGACTGCCATTCAAAAGTAGCTGTTTATTCTGAAAAAATAAAACTTTTTTTTAAGCAACATATAAATCCTGAGTAAATATGCATTTGCTGCACGGCTGCCATTTAGATAAATAGGAAAGCCAGCGGAAAGCTTTCTCCTTAAAACAGGTGAAATTCTAATTTTATCTCTAAATACAATCCAGTCTCATAAGGCACGATCCTCTTTGTCTCTGTACTTGTTCAGAACTGGCTCTTTCTTATTGCTTAGTACCTTCTAGACCGTTATTCATCTGCCATTCAAGCACACACACTTGATCTGTAGCGTATTTTGCACTGAATATGCTCAGTGTTTTCCTCTGCTTTTTTCTCTCACGTCCCTCTTTCATCATCAAAACCCAACCTGCGACTCATAATTAATGTGAGGTCCAATTTCCTGAAGATTAAAGGCAAAACAATTAAAAGCAGCGGAGAAAGGAGGTGGAAATTGAGGAAGAATTGCAGATAGAAGCTTTTGTTTGCTTGTTTGGAGAACAGCACTGAGGTGGTTTTGAAATGTATTATGTTGCCCAAAGAGCCATGATTGACCACGAGAAATGAGAACGAATAAAAGGCCAGAGGAGGAATGAGAGACGGTTTTTGGTTGGAAAAATGTCAGTTTACTTTTGTTACCTCTCCAAAATATGTGAAAATGTTTGACTGGCACTCTTAATCCACATTTTAAGTCTTCACACCTCTGTAATGATCTGCTCGGTTTGCTTTAGAGGGACCTGGGATCATTTGGAACATTAACAAAATTCTAGTGAACCACTCTAAAACCCCACAAGTGTCCAACCTTTTGACACATGGAAAAGCAGCACTTTTTTTCATTTATTTACTTCTGTGTATCTGTGAAATTAATCAATTTATTTAGTGTATTTCGTTATTTTCATATTAATGCAATATAATATAATAATAAAACAATTAAAATTATTGTTTAATAGTTATATTTTAGTACAGAATTAGCATGCTATGTTTTTGTCATTACATGCATATTTCATTTAAATTAAAGTTCGTCTGAGAGTTAAGTTTCTTTTTAGTACATTATATATATATATATTGTGGCGGGAGGAGTAAACGACAGACACAGTGGGGGTGGCGTCAGGCCTCGGAGAGGTTTTTATTAAACAAAATAATCAAATAACGTGTCCAAAAGGGGGTAAAAGTGTCCAAAATAAACAGGTGTCCTCGTCGTGCAGTGGGGTTCATGACGGAGGGCAGTGTTCGGAAAGGAAGGGTCCAGTTAAGGGGCGGAGTCCTGTGGCCGCACACGCTCCCCTCTCGGGGCCGGGGCGCGAGTGGCGGCGGCTTCTTATCAGCGGCTTCGTCCATCTTCTGTCCGCAGCACTTCCGGGGGATTCGACGGCCCGGCATCCTGGCATCTCACGTGTGTGGTGGTCCATCTGCTCTCGACGCTCCCTTCCTGGACCCACGAGGACACCAGCGTGCATGCACGGGGAAGAGACCGGTCTCCTGAGGAGAGGCGCGCTCGGCATTTAAACAGCAGTGGTGATGAGGCTCCATGAGATCACATGCCGCCAGCCCTAGCTGTTTCAGCGCCCCTCCTCTCTCACGCACGCACTCCCGTCGGGAGCCTGGTGAAGGGTAGCGAATATGGGACGGGGTTGTGATGATAATAAGGGCTCAGGCAGCCGACTCGTCACAATATATATATACTTACTTAGACTTAGTTCCTCCCATGCTATGTAGCATATCGGGCAGCAATCATTCTCCATCAGCTTCGGTCTTAAAATGGCATCCCATGCCATGCCATGTTAAGCGTCTTCAGATCTTGTAAGAACGTTCTTCACCAGGTGTTCCGGGATGTCCTCGTGGTCATTTGGTGCCAAGGGGTACCCATCGCATGGCCGTCTTGGGGATCCTGTTGTTCTCCATATGGAGGATGTAGCCGGCCAGTCGGAGTCTTCTACAGGCGACGATGTTATGAAGTTTGCACACGCCACTCCTTCAAAGTACCTTTTCATTGGTGATGTGATCATAAAATTGGATCTTCAGAATTCGGCGTAGGCACCTCTGCTGGAAGACTTCGAGCCTGTTGTTAATGCTTCCTGATGCCTTCCAGGTCTCACTGGCATAGATGGCTGTGGGGACCACGATTGCGGAGAATAGGCGAAGCTTGATCTTCAATGAGATGGACGGCGAGGACCAGATCTGGTTCATGCTCCAAAAAACAGCTGCTGCCTTCCCGATGCGGCACTTGACATCCACCTCAGTGTCGCCGTTCTGGGAGATCCCACTCCCCAAGTAGGTGAACTTCTCTATTTCCTCCAATTGCTGTGTCCCGACTGTGACTCCCCATGTCTGGGCCGTGTTGCTCACGTGCATGATCTTGGACTTCTCGGTGCTGATCCTGAGGCCAACTTTGCCTACTTCTCCTTCCAGTGTGGCCGTGGCATGATGCAGCTTTGGTTCATTTTCTTTTGAGCAGGGCGATGTCATCGGTGAAATCCAGGTCGTCGAGACGATCGAGTTTTGACCAGTGGATGCCAGTCCCAACGCGTGCTCCAGCTCGCCACATTACGTAGTCAAGGGCGACGAGGAAAAGGAGAGGGGACAGGATGCATCCTTGCCTGACCCCAGTTGCAATCTCAAAGAAGTCTGTGGGGCCATTCCCGGTCTTGACGCAGCAATTCGAGCATAGGTACAGTCCCTTGAAGATGGTGACAAAGGCCTCCGGTACCCCGTACAAGCACAAGATCGGCCAAAGGGACTCGCGCTGGATGCTATCGAAGGCTTTCTTGAAGTCTACGAAGTTGATGGCTAACAGATTCCGGTATTCGACGCACTACTCGATGATGTTACGGAGGACGAAGATTTTTTCTATAAGACCTTCCTATTTAAATATAAATAATACAAAATTTTACTTTTATAATTTTATGAATATTTGTATACATTATTTCTATATATATACACAAACCACATATTTGAATGAATATATTCATATTAAATTACAGTTTGTATAGAAATGTATTCATAATTTTAATATATTATAAAAATATTTAATATAAATCTAGATTTGATATATTTAGGTAAATTTTAATGATAATAATAACAACATCTTCAGGCAACATGTAATGAATTAATGCACCAACAATGTATTATCAATATCAACATAATGCACTATATTAGCTCATATACCATACAGTAACATATTAAGACCAAAAACCATATGGCTACAACAAGTCACAATATTTGATGTGTCATTCATTAACAGCCGGATCACAAATGATGTGGGTCGAGTTACATGCAGAAGTTTACATCACACTGATGTTTGAACAAATCCCTGATTCAAGCACGAGCAGTTGTAATAGCAATCTTAGAGGTAAAGAGAAAATGTGCATGTGTTCATGGAGTGTCTTGTGGACAGAAGGTTGGCTCTTGTAATAGACTGCATAAATGTGCTTTAGGAGCGCGTATTAAGCCATTGAAAACAGATTGGTGTCTTGTCTGGAACTCTCCCCCCCCCTGAGACTCAGACATATGTGTGGTGACAGCGCTGGGTCCATGATGCTGGGAAATGAACACAGACACCTCACATACCTTCACTTTTGCTGTCTCTCCATTTAATTATACACTGACATTTACATCCACTGCAACATATAATAGACCTCATTATGGCAGGGGGTCGTCTAGCACTTAAAGTTAGCTTCCTGCCATCTGCAGATGGTGCTCATGCAAGGAGAGTTAAAGTACACTAATTGAAATACTTGCGGGATTTTCAACAGCCCACTGCTGGGCAGAGCTTGTATCAAATATTCCAAGAATATATCACTGAAAAGTTGTGGCGCTTTCCATAAATAGAGTTTTTTTAATTTTTTAAAAGTCTGATTTATGTACTTTTTCAACAAAGCCTCTGAAAGAGAAAGTTCTTGTTTGTCAGCCTCAGGGTCAAACTAAATATTACTAAACTAGTAGATCTAATGGGACATTTCATGTAATGTGTGTTTTGTATTTGTGTGCATGACACTGTGCACCTTCTTGTGATGAACTTTAATTCATCATGTGGTTTTCTCTTTACTACCGTTCTCTTTAACACCAAGGCTGGTGCATTAGTGCAGTCACACTTTGACTATGCTGCAGTTTTTTGGTATAGCTGTGTTTCAAAGAAATTAAGAAATAAATTGCAGACTGCTCAAAATAAGTTGTGTAGGGTTATTTTGAAAAGGACATCAAACTGATGTTTAAGATATTAAAGAAAATGGTTCCAAAGTATCTGTTAGAATATTATGTATTTGTAAAAGAGGTTCACTGTCATTCTACAAGGGCAAGTAATAATGATATACAGGTCCTTTTCCAAAAATTAGCATATTGTGATAAAGTTCATTATTTTCTGTAATGTACTGATAAACATTAGACTTTCATATATTTTAGATTCATTACAACACAACTGAAGTAGTTCAAGCCTTTTATTGTTTTAATATTGATGATTTTGGCATACAGCTCATGAAAACCCAAAATTCCTATCTCAAAAAATTAGCATATCATGAAAAGGTTCTCTAAACGAGCTATTAACCTAATCATCTGAATCAACTAATTAACTCTAAACACCTGCAAAAGATTCCTGAGGCTTTTAAAAACTCCCAGCCTGGTTCATTACTCAAAACCGCAATCATGGGTAAGACTGCCGACCTGACTGCTGTCCAGAAGGCCATCATTGACACCCTCAAGCAAGAGGGTAAGACACAGAAAGACATTTCTGAATGAATAGGCTGTTCCCAGAGTGCTGTATCAAGGCACCTCAGTGGGAAGTCTGTGGGAAGGAAAAAGTGTGTCAGAAAACGCAGCACAACGAGAAGAGGTGACCGGACCCTGAGGAAGATTGTGGAGAAGGACCGATTCCAGACCTTGGGGGACCTGCGGAAGCAGTGGACTGAGTCTGGAGTAGAAACATCCAGAGCCACCGTGTACAGGCGTGTGCAGGAAATGGGCTACAGGTGCCGCATTCCCCAGGTCAAGCCACTTTTGAACCAGAAACAGCGGCAGAAGCGCCTGACCTGGGCTACAGAGAAGCAGCACTGGACTGTTGCTCAGTGGTCCAAAGTACTTTTTTCGGATGAAAGCAAATTTTGCATGTCATTCGGAAATCAAGGTGCCAGAGTCTGGAGGAAGACTGGGGAGAGGGAAATGCCAAAATGCCTGAAGTCCAGTGTCAAGTACCAACAGTCAGTGATGCTGGTGTTGGTCCACTGTGTTTTATCAAGGGCAGGGTCAATGCAGCTAGCTATCAGGAGATTTTGGAGCACTTCATGCTTCCATCTGCCGAAAAGCTTTATGGAGATGAACATTTCATTTTTCAGCACGACCTGGCACCTGCTCACAGTGCCAAAACCACTGGTAAATGGTTTACTGACCATGGTATTACTGTGCTCAATTGGCCTGCCAACTCTCCTGACCTGAACCCCATAGAGAATCTGTGGGATATTGTGAAGAGAAAGTTGAGAGACGCAAGACCCAACACTCTGGATGAGCTT
The DNA here is from genome assembly GCF_936440315.1 of Barbus barbus. Taxonomy (NCBI): domain Eukaryota; kingdom Metazoa; phylum Chordata; class Actinopteri; order Cypriniformes; family Cyprinidae; genus Barbus; species Barbus barbus. Next base: position 22,930,270 of record NC_136763.1, on the reverse strand, counting down.
AAGGCCGCTATCGAAGCATCCTGGGCCTCCATAACACCTCAGCAGTGCCACAGGCAGATTGCCTCCATGCCACGCCGCATTGAAGCAGTCATTTCTGCAAAAGGATTCCCGACCAAGTATTGAGTGCATAACTGAACATAATTATTTGAAGGTTTACTTTTTTTTTTTTTTTTTTGTATTAAAAACACTTTTCTTTTATTGGTCGGATGAAATATGCTAATTTTTTGAGATAGGAATTTTGGGTTTTCATGAGCTGTATGCCAAAATCATCAATATTAAAACAATAAAAGGCTTGAACTACTTCAGTTGTGTTGTAATGAATCTAAAATATATGAAAGTCTAATGTTTATCAGTACATTACAGAAAATAATGAACTTTATCACAATATGCTAATTTTTTTAAAAGGACCTGTATATCCTTGTAGGTTTAAGAGTGAAATTGGGAAAAAAAAAATTATATACTAGCTCTGTTGCTTGGAATAAATTACCTGGGTGTATACAAGAGATACAAGTTGATAGTATTTTTAGAAGGGAATTTAAAAAATGGTTGTTTTATCATTGATGTTTTGAAGCTTGTGTGGTGAGTCTCTGAACTTGATGTAGATTGCACTCCATTTATGATTTGTTCGTCCATTTTTTAAATATGGAGGACCACAATGGAAATAAGCCGAAGGTTTTTTGTGTGTATTTTACCCTCAACAGTTTTGAAATGTGTATTAACTAGTATTTTTGGACTTTTTTGGTATTATATTTTAAATTTTGTCAAATAAAACAAACAAACAAACCTGATGTTAGTAATATAACATTATTACAGTGACTCCAATAAACCTTTTCTAAATTTAAGATAAATCTGTACATTTTTTAAACATTTTTTATTTTTTCCAAACCCTGTTACTGCATAAGGTCCTTCTAAACAACAACAACAACAACAAAGTTACATTCCTCTCACAAAATAACATTAGCATTTCTAAAGTATTGTGAACAAGTAAAAAAAATCGTATTCCATTAGTTAAAAAAAAAAAATCTACAAATTGTAGTGTTGACTAAATTCAAATTCATTTTAATTTTTTTTTTGTTATGTTTTTTTTCTGTAATATATAATCTTGTCAGTAACTTCAAAACTAGCTATATTTTTCATGCTAGGTTAGTGTTAGATCATTGTTTATATTAACACTTAAAAATATATACAGTGGTGTGAAAAAGTGTTGGCCCCCTTCCTGATTTTTTATTTTTTTGTATGTTTGTCACACTTTAATGTTTCAGATCATCAAACAAATTTAAATATTAATGAAAGATAACACAAGTAAACACAACATGCAGTTTTTAAATGAAGGGTTTTTTTTTTTATGAAGGGAAAACAAAATCCAAACCCACATGGTCCTGTGTGAAAAAGTGTTCAGAAACAAATGAGAAAGAAAGTAATTGAGATCTATCAGTCTGGAAAAGGTTAATTAGCCATTTCTAAAGCTTTGGGACTCCAGCGAACCACAGTGAGAGCCATTATCCACAAATGGCGAAAACACGGAACAGTGGTGAACCTTCCCAGGAGTGGCCGGCCGACCAAAATTACCCCAAGAGTGCAGCGACGACTCATCCAAGAAGTCACAAAAGACCCCACAACAACATCTAAAGAACTGCAGGCCTCACTTGCCTGAGTTAAGGTCAGTGTTCATGACTCCACCATAAGAAAGAGACCGGGCAAAAATGGCCGGCATGGCAGAGTTTCAAGACGAAAACCGCTGATGAGCAAAAAGAACATAAAGGCTAGTCTCAGTTTTGCCAGAAAACACCTTGATGATCCCCAAGACTTTTGGGAAAATACTCTGTGGACTGACGAGACAAAAGTTGAACTTTTTGGAAGGTGTGTGTCCCATCACATCTGGCGTAAAAGTAACACAGCATTTCAGAAAAAGAACATCATACCAGCAGTAAAATATGGTGGTGGTAGTGTGATGGTCTGGGGCTGTTTTGCTGCTTCAGGACCTGGAAGACATGCTGTGATTAAATGAACCATGAATCCAGCTGTCTACCAAAAAATCCTGAAGGACAATGTCCGGCCATCTGTTTGTGACCTCAAGCTGAAGCGAACTTGGGTTCTGCAGCAGGACAATGATCCAAAACACACCAGAAAATCCACCTCTGAATGGCTGAAGAAAAACAAAATGAAGACTTTGGAGTGGCCTAGTTAAAGTCCTGACCTGAATCCTATTGAGATGCTGTGGCATGACCTTAAAAAGGCGGTTCATGCTCAAACCCTCCAATGTGGCTGAATTACAACAATTCTGCCAAGATGAGTGGGCCAAAATTCCTCCACAGCGCTGTAACAGACTCATTGCAAGTTATCGCAAACGCTTGATTGCAGTTGTTGCTGCTAAGGGTGGCCCAACCAGTTATTAGGTTCAGGGGGCAAGCACTTTTTCACACAGGGCCATGTGGGTTTGGATTTTGTTTTCCCTTCATAATAAAAAAACTTAATCAAAAACTGCATGTTGTGTTTACTTGTGTTATCTTTGATTAATATTTACACTTGTTTGATGATCTGAAACATTAAAGTGTGACAAACATGCAAAAAAAAAAAAAAAAATCAGGAAGGGGGCCAACACTTTTTCCCACCACTGTATTTATGTAAATATAATTTTTAAATGTAAAAAATGACTATAAACAGTAAAAATCTTTGGTAACACTTTACAATAAGGTTCCATTTATTAACATTAGTTAACAACATTAGTAAACATGAACTAAGAATGAACAATACTTCTACAGAATTTATTAATCTTAGTTAATGTTAATTTCAGCATTTACTGATGCATTATTAAATTCACAAGTTGTGTTTGTTAACTGTGTGTTTTTTTATGTTGTTTTTAATATTTGTTCTATGCTTGTGAAGCACTTTGAGTTGCATTTTATGTATGAAAAGTGCTATGCAAATAAATTATTATTATTATTATTATTACATTATATATATAATCAGCAGTACATATATACATACAAGGAATCAATTCTTGAAATATATTTGATTTAGTTATGGTATGTTACAGTATGACACGTAACATAGCCTATATATGCTGAGTTTAAGTTCATTTTTGTGACAGGCTTAATTTGTTCACAGAAAGGAAAACTCAAATGGCAGAAAGCAACATCCTATTTGTTTTCTTGGTCACACTTTATATTAGGTGGCCTTAACTACATGTACTTACATCAGAAAATAAGTACAATGTACTTATTGTGGTCATATTGTATTTTAAAACACTTTTGCTGCTGTTGAGGTGGGATAGGGGTAAGGTTAAGGACAGGTTTGGTGGTATGGGTAGGTTTAAGGGTGGGTTAAGGTGTAAGGGATGGGTCAAAAGAGTAATTAGAAATGTAATTACAGAAATTAATTACAGATGTAATTACAAATAGGTATTTTTAAAAATATAAGTACAATGTAAAAACATGTATGTACACAATAAGTGCATTGTATCAAATGATTAATTTAAATGTAAGTACACAGTAGTTAAGGCCACCTAATATAAAGTGGGACCGTTTTCTTTATTTTATAAAAAGACAGTTTTGATTTCATTGTGAGTGTACACAAATAAAAGCAGGCTTTTATACAGTGATGCATTATTAAGACGATAAGTGTTTAAAGTTGATTCTGCTGGTATAAGGAAACAGTAGAAGTGATCGCGTCACACGCACACACACACCAATATACATCAGTTCCAGCATTGCTAACGTTGGTACTTTATCAAAATAAAATACAGTGAACCAAACATCAGTGCGCCCGCCTCTGTTACATCACAAATATGGAAATATTATGGAATATTTGGATTTTTGCCGAATGAGAGAGGTAGGATACACGAGCACAAACCTCCATTTCGCAAACAATTGAGTGCACAAGCATTTAAAGTATACACCTTTGTCAGTCTATGTGAGAGACGCGTGTTCAGAATCAGCACACGGTCACTGTTTAGTGGCCTTTGTTTTCAAGTGCGCAACTCGTGGCATTTGCTGTTCTTCTGCTGGCGGTTATCAAACAGCGTTGCATTACTTCTGGATTGGGGGTGTATTCGTTGTAAGGCCTCATGCACTGAACCGAGATGCCTGTACCGTGACGGTTCGGTACGAATACATGTACCATGCCACCCCTAATTAGTAGTAATTAAGCACATATGAATGCCTTATTCTACATGACCTTATTCTGCATCCCTAATCCTACCCAATACCTAAATTTAACTATCATACTAACTATTAATAAGCAGCAAATTAGGAATTTATTGAGGAAAAAGTTGTAGTTAAGTTGTAGTTAATAGTGAATAAGTGTTCTCTATTCTAAAGTGTCCCCAATTTTTTTTTTTTGCAAGACTTTGATTTGATTTGTTACTATGGAGGTTATGAGTATAGGTCAAAGTCAAAAACAGATTTGAGTATTTTCTACTCCAATGAAAAATGAACTGTTGATTTTAATAAGAGTAACAGAACACCAAATTAATCCCTATGAATGAAAAGTGGCATATGATCTCTGAAAATGTGTATGAATCTCTCTGTACCTGTATGAGAATCTCAGATCTTTAAACCCTTGGCACGTCCAGGGAAGGCTAGGCAGACATTAAACTTTCAGGTTTACTGATTTTAGATCTGTTTCATCAATGTCATGAAAGCCTCCTGTGGTCAGCATCTCTTTTAATGCCTGAAGCCGGATACAGGCTTACGCACGACAACAGCAGCACAGCAAAACTGAATTTCTCTTAGACGTGATAGAAACACACATGCTGACAGTGAATATCCTCACACAGCCTCAGAAGCGTACTGTGTTATCCCTTTCAGTTTATTAGACGGTCTACAAGCCTGAAGGAGGCAATTTAGTGTGTTTGCTGGACTTTAGGAATCCAGTTATTCCCTCGAGAAGAGTTTCCTTGAGTCAATCAATGGAAAACATGTTCACATTCTCCACACACACACACATACTTTGAGCTTTGAACAGGGTCCACTGACTCAGAGGCGCTCCGGGGAAATACATGCATTGTATGTTTCATGTTTGAAAGCCTTAAATCAAGAACGGGGTAATTGTCTGAACAATATTGTCATTTACATTAATGTAGAGCTCATGTAAACGCCTTTCCCAACTCACAAATGATTTCAATACTAAACAATCACATGAGTTAGTCTATTGTATTTTTTTCTGCTAATTCCTGCTCACTTTAAAAGTTGTATCTGCCTTGGGACTTTCTAAATACGTGATTCTGTTTTTGTAAGACATAACAAAGAACAAAGACTTATGGAGAAAAGGATAAAAATGCATGTCTCAACATTTTTACACCAAGGAAACTATCATCTGACAAGTTTACCCACAATACACAGTTATAGCTAATGAGGATCACTAGCTAAGCCTTGAAATCTGTTGATATCACACATCAGGGTACCTCTCTAATTAAAGAGTTTCTCTGCCAGAAATACTGCGCTCCACGATCAGACTCCATCTGGATGGACCTGCTCTACCAGGGCCAATGATGGGGAAATGAAAAGACTAACAATGCTTTTGAAAAAAATGGGCCACAGACGACTGCTTTTGTAAATGTGTTCTCTGTCAACACTGAAACAGCCAACAGAAACAAGCAGGGTACAAAATTAACACTCGCCAAGCGCCAAATGCGACTGAAAATTGGTTTTGTGTGTAAATAAAACAGAATAAACTTGCCAGTAACCTTATACATTATATATGCTTTAAATGGAAAGAACAAATTTAAAATGTAAGTTATCACAATGACCTGTGCTGGCTGTCATAAATGTATTTTAATATATAAAAATATTATATAAAAATAAAACATTTTATATAAATAATGTATTATATTACACTTTAATTGTACACTCAATTACACTTTATATAGTTATAAATAATATTAAACACTCTGCCATTCAAACATTTGGGCTCAGTAAGATATTTGCATGTTTTTCAAGTCTCTTGTGCCCATCAAACTTGCTTTTTTTAAAAATTAAAATAAATAATAGTATTAATAATAATAAAGTGATATTGTGAAATATTATTACTATTTTAAAATGTAATTTATTCCTGTGATCAAAGCTGTATTTTCAGCATCATTACTCCAGTCTTCAGTGACACATGATCCTTCAGAAATCAGAAATATGCTAATTTTCTGTTCAATAAATATTTCTACAGTTTCTATTTTGTGGAATATATTTTGGAAACCACAATACAATCTTAAAGTCAATTTATTGCATCCTTGCTGAATAAAAGTAGAAATATATATTTTTAAATAAAAATATTCTGTATTTGTATATATTTATATAATAACAGTATATAAAATATTTTCATAAATATATTATATAAAAAAAAAAATTATTTATTTATATAAAACATGTATTTGTTGTTTAATTTATTTAGTAGTATTATATACATTTATTATCATTAACAATAACAGCAAATTATGCATAATTACATGCGACTAACCCTAAACCAAACATTTTCCTAACCGCAACCCCTATAGTAAGTAAGTTATTGATAAAAAAAATAGTCTGTGGTTAAATGTGTAATTACACTGTAACAAGGGTAAATTAAGTGCAACCATATATATTTTTAATTAATTGATTAATAAAGGGTAACACTTTGTTACACGTGTCCTTGTTACACGTTACATGTACTTACTACTATAATAACAATAAATTATGCATAATTACATGCACGTAACCCTAAGCCAAACTCTAATCCTAACCCTAACCATCAAGTAAATACATGTAGTTAATTAATATTACTCAGTACTTACATGTATAATTACACTGTAACAAGAATATTTAAAATAAAGTGTAACCAAATAATGTTAAATAAGAAAAGAAAGGTAACACTTTAGTATAGGGACCAGTTCTTACTGTTAACTAGTTGCTTATTAGCATGCCTATTATTAACATATTGGCTGTTTATATACGTATAAAACCCATATTCTGCATGACCATATTACACATCCCTAATCATACCTAATACCTAAACGTAACAACTACCTTACTAGTTATTAATAATCAGCAAATTAGTAGTTTATTGAGGCAAAAGTCATAGTAAATGGTTTGTTAATGGTGAGAATTGGACCTTAAAATGTACCCGAAACTGGCAGGTGTGGCTAATACTTGACCCTGGAAACAAGCCAGCACAGTTCCAGTGAGCACACTTCTGAAAACACAGCTGTGATTTGAATTCTACTCACCCGAGAGGTTTCTCTAGTCGGCTGGCCGGCGACCCAACTATTTCGCCCAGTGTGCAGAACATCTGGCCAAGAAAGTCCTAGACGGAGCGGGCAGGATCAAGCAGAAGAGGCGGTAAGAGCTTATCAAATTCAACAAATACCAACGCTCTGCCCTCTTCTTATAGAAGTGAATTGAAAGGCAAAGACGTACGTATAGTTCAAGGGGCTTCTGGGAAGGAGCACGGCCATGTTTACAACAGAGCACAGCATGTAACAGAAAGCACAAGACACAAATACAATACCAGCCACACAGACAACAACATATACAATTAAGGGGATGATCAGACCAGAAAAGACAGTGAAGATTAGTAGATCTACATGATCGCTTTGCATGCATTAAATGAAATGTGATGAGAATCACAGGAATGGGGAGGAATATGATTAAAATATATCCAAATATATTGATTTCCTTCTCATTTTTTTGCTTCTGCACAAGTAAAAATGCCAGTGGCTTCAAACACTGTACTTCATTTTTAAATAACAATAGTTAGTTTTATTATCCAAAACTTAATACTGTAGATTTTAAATGTAGATTCAAACATAAATAGCAAAAATAAGATAAGATAAAATAAGAATTAAAATAACTAAAATACCTGTATAATATTACATGAGATCAGTTTCATGACATCAGGAATCAACTGTGGACCCAACTAAAATAAATATTCATGTAAATATCTAATTTCAAATGGAAAGTAACAGTATCTCAATGACTTTCTCTTCAAAAAGGGGAGTGCACTCAAAATATATTTGGATATTTTTTTAAAGAAACTGATTTGCATATTAATGTTTTCAATCATATTACAGCACTACTTACGTGTTTGGAAAGATCAGGACTTTTAGAGTCAACATCATATCTGAATTAAGTAGGGGGAAAAACACTGTTATCCAAAGTCTTCAAACACATTGAATATCTAATTAAAAGATAAGACAAGTGCTCAAACCCACACACACAAAATGTCTTTTAAGTAAGCATGCATAACAACATAAGAGTCAAACATGCTTGATGTTGACACACGTTTCATAAAGTGCATAAAGTAAAAACTTGTCGTCTTTTACTATTAAAGCAATGTATCTCTGGCTGGATTCACAAAACATTCTTCTTGTTTCCTACCCTAAGAATAAAGTTAAGAATATTTTGTATTCTCAAAAGCATTAGGAAACTTCTTTAAAATATCCTTTTCTTTGTTCATAAAGGGGTCATATAATGCCCATTTTCCACAAGTTGATATTATTCTTTAGGGTCTTAATGAAAAGTCTGTAACATAGTTTGGTTAAAATTTCTCATTGGTAGTGTTAAAAACACCTTTTTTACCGCGTCAAAAACAGCTCTTGTCAGAGCAAGCGGTATTGTGTCATTCTCCTTTAAAAGTTAATGAGCTCTGCTGACTCCGCCCCTCTCTTCCGAGCCGCTCTCTGAGGGACTGTTTGTTAGCTGCATTCAGAATCAGAATCAGAATCAGAATCAGAAAGAGCTTTATTGCCAAGTGTGTTTGCACACACAAGGAATTTGTCTTGGTGTTATGAGCTTCCAGTACAGAAAGTACAAACATAGTGCAGACAACATATAATTAAGGTGATAAAGAACACTAATGAAGAGAATATACAATAATTAAGAATAACAATAGTAATAAAAATAAAAATATACAGAAAAGAGACATGACCATAGACAGAACTGTGAACGTGCATGTGTCCTATGTACAGATGAAGGTTTGATGGGTTATTTACAGATGTACAGTACCGGGGTGTGTTATGTGCTGTTCAGGTGGGATACGGCCTGGGGGAAAAAACTGTTCTTGTGTCTGGTTGTTCTGGTGCTCAGTGATCTGTAGCGCCGGCCAGAGGGCAACAGTACAAAGAGAGAGTGAGCTGGGTGTGAGGGGTCCAGAGTGACTTTCTTAGCCCTTTTCCTCACTCTGGAGGTGTAAAGTTCTTGGAGGCTGGACAGAGGGGCACCGATAATTCTCTCAGCAGTCCTAACTGTCCGTTGTAGTCTTCTGATGTCTGCTTTGGTAGCTGAACCAAACCAAACAGTTATAGAAGAACATAGGACAGACTCGATGATTGCAGAGTAGAACTGTTTCAGCAGCTCCTGAGGCAGGTTGAACTTCCTTAGCTGGCGGAGGAAATACAGCCTCTGCTGGGCCTTTTTCGCAATAGAGTCAATGTGATTGTCCCACTTCAGGTCCTGGGAGATGGTGGTGCCCAGGAATCTGAATGACTCTACTGAAGTCACAGTGCTGTTCATGATGGTGAGTGGGGGGAGAGCAGGGGGGTTTCTCCTGAAGTCTACTATCATCTCCACAGTTTTGAGCGTGTTCAGCTCCAGGTTGTTAAGAAGGCACCAGATAGCCAGCTGCTCAACTTCCTGTCTGTAAGCAGACTCGTCACCGTCCTTGATGAGGCCTATGACTGTAGTGTCGTCCGCAAACTTCAGGAGCTTGACAGAGGGGTCCTTTGATGTGCAGTCATTCGTGTAGAGGGAGAAGAGCAGTGGGGAGAGAACGCAACCCTGAGGGGCGCCAGTGCTGATGGTGAGAGTCCTGGATGTGAGTTTGCCCAGCCTCACTAGCTGCTGCCTGTCTGTCAGGAAGCTGGTGATCCACTGACAGATGGAGGAGGGCACAGAGAGCTGTCTCAGTTTGTCTGAGAGAAGGTCAGGTATGATGGTATTGAAGGCCGAGCTGAAGTCCACAAATAAGATCCTTGCATAATTCCCAGGTTTGTCGAGGTGTTGCAGGATGTAATGCAGTCCCATATTGACAGCGTCATCCACAGACCTGTTTGCTCTATAGGCAAACTGAAGAGGATCCAGCAAGGGTCTAGTGATGTCCTTCAGGTAGGCCAGGACCAGTTTCTCAAGTGACTTCATGACCACAGACGTGAGTGCGACAGGTCTGTTTTCATTAAGTCCAGTGATTTTGGGCTTTTTGGGGACGGGAATGATGGTGGAGCGTTTGAAGCAGCAGGGAACTTCACACAGCTCCAGAGATCTGTTGAAGATTTGTGTAAAGATGGGGGCCAATTGGTCAGCACAGACTTTTATCGTGAAACTTGCTAATTAACACATTATTAGGAAAGGTGATTTGCTAAGATTCATTTAAAAAAACCTTGTACTCACTTCTGTAGGTGAAGCTGGATCACGAATGATTCACGCGAACATAGATACATTTAGGTAGATCGAGGGCGCATTCCCTTCAGAACCAAACGTAATCCTCTTCAGCCGCTCAGATGACGGGAGTAAATGACGACTGCTATGTTCATTATTACATCAACAACAAAACACCTCAATCGCTTAGGAGTCATTCTTGTCTACATCTGCTCCGGCGGTGAAACAACTGATGACGGCTCACTCAGGTCGGGTCTGAGGTAAGACACCAGTGCAGTCTGTGCTAAAACGCTACTGTCAATCAAACTATCGTGGGAGGGGCCTCCATCCGTGTGACGTCACATAGACAGACGGCTCGATTTGAGAAAGGGGTAAAGATTTTAGTAAATTTAAAAAAAACACTGGGTGGATTTTTATCATTATAGGGTGGTTGTGTACACACACTGCCAACACACATTTCAGTTCAAAAAACTTGGAAAAGTGCATGTAGCATTATATGACCCCTTTAAGAATGATGTAAAGACAAATAACAAGATAAACAAGGAGCTTGTTTTTAATTTTAGAATTAAGGTTTTTTTCAATAGAGTTCTGAATTCTCAGTGCTGGATGCTCCTCAAGACTGGCACAACAAAAATAATGTGCACACTAGTATGTGATTATTACAGTAAAAAGAAAACCTCTGAGGTGTTTTTCATTGAGTTGATCAGCTAATCTTTGGCAAGAACCCACATCCAATCAGATAATGCAAAGGCCTGACATTTTCTTCTTAAGACAATCTTAATAAAATATTTGAGAACGTCTTAAGAATTTCAGGAACTATATTTCACATTCTTAAGAAAATTAAGACGTTATTAACTTCTTAGAATATGTCTTAAGAATTTTGGTAACACTTTATTTTAGGGTCTCTTAACTAGTTGCTTATTAGCATGCATATTACTTAAGCATTATTACTTATGCATATTACTTAAGCATATATTCTGCATGACCTTATTCTACATTCCTAATCCTACCCAACACCTAAACTTAACAACTGTTAGGATATTGGACTTTAGTTTTGTCTTTTTCTGTTTTATCTGCCTTTTTCTGTGTTTCCTTATTTGGTTTTGTTCCTGTTCGGTTTAGGATCAATTTGCTCATTAGTCTTGATTAGTTAACTCCCATCACCTGTTCATCCCTCGTCAGCTGCACTATTTAAGTCATCCTTTCTGTTCAGTTTTTGTCCGTGATTGTATGTTACACCCTTCTACGTCTTCGAAAGTAAAGCTTATTATTTTGATATTCCTGCCTCAAGACATAAAACTTGTCTTTCTTTGAAAAGTTATTGAATTTTGTGACCCACTTTATATTAAGTGTCCTTAACTACTATACTAACACTTAATTTAATCATTTGAAAAAATGAACTTACTGTGTACATACATGTTTTTACATTGTACTTATATTTGAAAAATCCGTCCTGTAATTACATCTGTAGCTACATCTATAATTAACACTGTCGACCCTACCTTTCACACTTAAATTTAATCATACCACCAAACCTGTCCCTAACCTCACCAATATCCCACCTCAAGATCAGCAAAAGTGTTTAGCAACTCAACATGAACACAATAGGTGCATTGTCCCTAACAATTATTTATTTTATCATTAAAGACACCTACTATAAAGTGGGACAGAATTTTGAGTCCAGCACGCTAGATTTGTGAAGCATTCAGTAAACCGAGAGAGGCTGTAAAGGCCTGTTCACACCAGAGATGATATCTATAACAATAACTATAATTTCAACTGACACCCATTTCCTATCTAAATAAGCCACAAAACAATCATGCATGGATACTTACAAAGGTCAAGATTAAGTTAGTAAGAGGGTCAAAGTAAATCAGAATAAAATGGGAAATGAGAACATAAGATTTGTTTCATGCATTGCAATATTCCTGTTCAGCGACAGAGGAAACAGGAAGTGGGAGGAGGTGAGAGGTGTGGATGTGGCACTTCAGCACAGGGATCAAAAGAAAGAACTCACAAATCAAAGCGCAGGTTCTGCTTCTCCTCAAAGAAGTAGTCGAGGATGTACTTCCTGACAAAGTCCGGATTTAGTGTGTTGTCAATCACCTCCGTTCTTCCAAACTAGAGAGTGGATTAGGGACAGCGGAGGGAGAGATGGGGTCAGAGAGAGAGAAAAGAAGGTGAGAAAATGAAAGGTAACAATGAGTAATTGGAAAAGTTTGTTTCAGGACACTGCAGAGATGAGAATTAAATCTGAAATGGCAACTCCTCTCTAATAAAAAACTGATGTAATCCTCCCTGATTTCACTCTCTTTCTCCCTTGTTACTGTTTTTTTCCTTTACTCTCCTGCTGTCCTCCAGAGACTTGTCTAAAGCCGGAGGTTTGGTTTGCTGAGGTGTGCGCTCTTGTGTGAGGACTGGAAAGGTTTAGTCCTCAGCGGCAGCACTAATTACAGTGGTGTAGCTACTCGACAGCTCTGAAGATCGGTGACAATTATGTCTGCTTAATTAGAGGGGGACTTCAGCCAAACACAGTGCTAAATTCCTCTGAACCCCAGCTAGGGCCACCTCACTCCATCATTAACCCCTTTTCCCTTTTAAAAAAAAAGACTATATAATTGGATAGGTTCCCTCCCCTCTTTGTAAGGCTAAATGTGCTACAAACGAATTGAGGCCACCTTTTGACATTTAACTGATCTGAGCCAATGTTTGTTTAGTGGCCTACAGGCATGGGGACTTTTCATGCGATATATGTCGACCATAAATTATTCAGTGTCATAAAAGTTTACGTAAGTGAATAGACAGCCTGCAAACAGAGTTTGTTTCCATGAACTGATATTTAGATGATAACAACCGAATGTTATAGAGTGTCTGCATTACTCTGTGGATCATAAAGTGTTTCACACCGTTTACAGTGGTTCTCAACCAGGGGGTCTGGACAACTCAAAATGAAAAAAAAATTAAAATTCAAGTTGTAAACTGAATTCTATTACTTTTTGCCCTGCAAACCTTGTTTTTTTTGACAGTCAAGAGATGCATAACCTGATGTTAAACTGATATTACAGCAAATATACAGTAAATTGTCATGTGACTCATGTATGAGCATACTGTAAATGGTGTTAAATGGTCAAAAAAATCAAGTTTTTAATTTTAAAAATGTAGTTCAAATTGTGTCATGTTTTGGCATTCACTGTAATTCCATACATTTTTTTGTTTAATGACCCTAAAACAATTTAACCATTAGGAATTAATACATTTTAAAAATGTAATAGGCTTTTGGGTACACATTTTAATTATGAATTATTTTCCAAACAAACAAATAAATAAATGAAAAACGTTTTTCCACACTGACAATGATTTTTCAAATTCACTATTAACAATGTTTTGATATTTTCAAACAAAAATATCTCACTATGCATTTTAAGTATTAATAAAAAAATATATAAAATAGATACACACTTTTTATAACACACAATTTAAGGACAAATCAGTGGCTAGACATATTTTAAGTTAAGCCCCTCAAAAATTCTTTATTTTCAGACACTGAAACCACATTCAGTGAAAACATTGCTCATTCAAAAGTGAATAATATGACCATCACATCAATGGCCATAAAAAAGCAATAGTTTCTCTACAGAAAATGGTGGGAAAGCCAAATGCGAAACCTTGTGAAAGTCAGGAGTTCAAATTACTCATGCAACAATTAAGTAACAACTTTAATTGCAGTATCCACAAAGAGCTTTCAACCATCTAATGAATAAAACCTAATTGGCAAACAAGCACTGCGCTGCTCTGCTGGTAGAAATGAACCTTTCAGACTGCTCTGTTAATTTCAAGCTAAAAACCATATAAAGAGAGCCTTAATTATTAGCAATTATTGACAAATGTGTGCAATTGCTATAATCACTCCTCGTCTAAAACAATTCACTCTATAGACTGGATTTTAATGTTATACTCTGTTTCCTTTTGCATAGAGAAAGAACTAAACGGTCTATGTAGCTTTGCAATTACTTTGTCAGGAATGACAGCAATGAAGCCTCGTAATTAAAATGTTTGTTGACAGAATATGCTAAGCGGTTTCTGCCTTCTCTGTGCTCAATGTTCTAAACATTGTGAATTTTATTTCAGCTTGTTAAAACCGAAATGAAAACTTCATGAATGATCCCTACACTAAAGTCAGCCCCCTGTATTACTGTAACTTGCTCAGAATGTCCCGTAGGTATACGTTTAGTTACAATCACTTAAAAAACATTAATTGATGGACTGGGCTGGAGTGGTGTGGTGTGCATTACTTGTGGAATATTGTGATGTTTTTATCAGCCGTTAGGACTCTCATTCTGAAACAAACTCATCTATATCTTGAACAGCCTGAGGGTGAGTAAATTTTCAATATATTTTCAATTTTAGGTGAACTAATTCGCTAAGTTCTCCTTGTGTTATTATTATAAATGAGTGGTTCTCAAACGTTTTTACAGCGGCGCACCCCCTGAGGCATTTAACATTCTTCTGCGTACCCCCTCTCTTCCACTTAGACCGCAGTCACACCTTTTCTATTAAAGGACAATATTTGCCCCCTTAAATTGATTTACAGTTGCATTTTTATACCTTTATAGAGGCACAGATTTTCTATCCATGTTTTGTCATATTCTTAACATTCTATATTAAGTCTATTATTAATATAATAAAGCAATAAATGATGGCAAATCAAAATGATACTTGTAGATTTAAAAACAAAACTGCCAATAGATGGTGGCAAGTCAAGGCATCGTTTCATTCATTCTTTCATTCAGTAACGGCGCACAATGCTGTAGTTATGAATGGGTTATTAATCACTGACTCTCCGAATCGTTCAAAACCGCAGATTCGTTCACTAACGAAACACCGCTGTTGCTTGGAGACGCACACCAGATGATACGGATTATTAAAATATAACAAACATGACAATATTCTGTTTAAATAATATACAATATTCTTTATTTGTTGAACTGTTGTAAAAATTAATGTCACATTTGCCATCGTTTTGATATTCAGGGAAATTTGCATTCTTGCTCATATTTTAAACATGAAAACAATAACTCGCGCAGGGTATGTGTTTGTATCGAAGAGAGTTTAAATCGATCTCAGTGTACAGTCCGTGTCAATATTTGCTCTTCATGCTATTAAGTGAAGATCTACTTTAAAGATACATTGAACAGCAGCGCATTCAGCAGGCATCCTATCACATGCACGCTGCTTGTGTGGATGCCGTCAGTTTTGCCCGCTAAAGATGAGGTGAGCTGATTGGATATCACGTATTTAACCGTTTACGGTACTCCCATTTTACATTAGAAGTGGCATTTTACTTGTCAGAAATACATGTTCGGTTGGAATGTTAGCCTACTCTAAGTTGGAGTAGAATTAAATTAATGCCAAAACTCATAATTTTGTTTGCGTACCCCCTCCGTTACCTCCGTACCCCAGTTTGAGAACCACTGTTATAAATGACCCAGCGGCAATGTTGCACTATATTTTTAGATAGTTTTAAATAAAAGTTATTATTATCCAACAGATTTACATTCTAAAATAGAAAAACTGTGTCTGATAAAATAGGATTTTCAACCGTTCTAACAGCAGGACTAGTGTGCAACATTTTAAGACAAAGAAGTTAAAAATTTAACATTTATTAACTAATGCACGTTGTTATTGTTATGCATTATTTCTGGTCCACATAAAGCTTTTTAATAATCTAACTGGCCTCAAAATTGTATAAAAACATTTCGGTACAGAAAGGTTATAGGAAACCATTTTTTAGACAAATAACACAAGCCAGGGTTCTCCCACTGACTTGCCAGTGACAGCACACACACACACACACCTACCAATGAAAGGCAGTCACCCGTACTGGTCAGCGCTGTAAAATAATCAGTTTGGAAACTGCTGGGTCACCACTTGATACCAAATCAAATCTGGGTCTTTATCTGGGTACATTTATTTAATAAATAAATAAAAATACTTTCTATTAAATTAGTCAAAACAAAATGTAGACATGTTTTGCACTGGAGTTTTGTGTTTCTTTTTCTTTTTTTCTTTTTTTAATTGTACAATAGAAGCAACAGCTAAAATCTTTGACACTCACACTACTGTTGTGAAATCCAAACATTTCCGAACAGTAAATTCTCTTCCAGAATTTGCCAACCTGAGGTGACGGTTCTGTCAGAAAGCAAGCTCTTGCGCAGAGATTGCATGGAGAGTGGGCAGGATGTCATGAAAGCATTGAAGCTTATATAACAAAAAGGCCCAAAACCCCTTTCCAGAGCAGGAAACCAGCCAAGACCCTCACAGAAATGAGTTGAGGAGATCATGCTTGACAGAACAGTGGAGCACCACAGTGTAATATACTGAGAGATGCAGTGGCAGTGAGCAGAACCAGCACTAATCATCTCCTGTTGTTCAAATGTGTTTGTGTTATTGAGTGTTAAAAGGCAAAGTGCCTTTCCGTCATACCCCAAGATTGAACTCTAACACAATAACATGTAGATTATGTATATTACTGAATGTCCCATAACATACCATAAAATATAAATGAAAGCTTTCTAAACAAAATCCAAAATAATAACCTTTCGTTCAGATTGCTTAACTTCTTTAATGACAGTCTCTTGTGTTATTCACACTGAATACGAGCAGAGTGCTTATAAAAATAGACAGTTGAGAAATGAAGCATGCCAGGATTTATTGCTATGGTGAGCTGTCATCGCCTACACGAAAACCTACAAATATTCTGCAGGTGTATGAGGCAGCCCTCAGCTTTATATCTAACAGTCAGGGGACAGAGCAAAATCATCTGCCGCTGGATAAGGAAATTCTGTTTTTAATACAAAACCTTTGTGATTGTATTTGACATTTTGTGAGGTGTGTTTTTATTTCATCTCAGATCTGAAATTCAGATGGCAAAACATTCCTGGTTTCGTACTCAGTTGCAGTTACATTGAAGTTCATACAGACATTTTGATTATGACTACAAAATGTCACTCTCTGTTTCTAAGTCTCTAACTTTAAAAGAAAAGCATTATGTCATTTCTGCACACTCATGTGGTTCAAGACCTTTATTGACTTGCGTTCTTCTGTTGAACACAAATTGATATAAAAGCGGTCCATATGACTTGTAATTTGTGTTATACTGTATTTTCATCAGAAGATTTGAAATTTAAACTTCTTACACTCCCAATGTACCTCTCAAAAATCATTCATTCACAGTCTCATTTGGCACATTAGTGAAAAGACATGTGAGGACTATTGGCATTTGACATTGTTGATATGTATTTTGAAAGATTAACTACTTACCACATGACTTCAGAAGACTTGAAATATAGAGTACGAATCATATGGACCACTTTTATGGTGCATGTATTATGCTTTTTCGTCACCATCATGAGCTTAACAGTTTGTAGTATCTACATGCTTTCATCATTAAGAACAGTGTGAACATTCTTCAAAATATCTTCTTTTGTGTTCCGCAGAAGAAAGTCAATTATACGGATACATGAGCACTTTAAAGCATGGAAATCGGCTGATTTATTTCTGATATTATTTTCATGACTGTTGTTTCAGAGGATACGAGTGGTTTGGATCGCAAGTACATAGCTGTACCAGGTGAGTAACTGAGCAAGTTTACTACAGCAGAAAATCCGTACATATGGAGATAGTTATTTGATGCAAAATGTATTAGTTTACAACTCATACACTATGGTTATACTGTTGTGAGGTTATAATCTGCCCACATAATTATTTGCATGAAAAGCAATAAAGGTTGTTGGTGTTTTACTGCCACTAGTGTTCATTTCAGCTAAAACTGCAGTGAATTACATTTATAGGCACCTTTTTGCAATAGAGGAGTTGCGCCACTTGGTCATTTAATGCTATTAATGATCATTTTTATCATACTTATAATAACATTTAGAGGGTAAAATGTCCAACCATGTAACAGATCTTACCACTAACCTATGAGAAAAACATCAAAGCTTAATCTGCACCACCCAGCAGGATAGTACTCTTCTGGTTCATAACCTCAAATTGGAAACTACAGAAACTAACTCATCGTTATAAAGACACCGTTGGAAAAACAACACTCGCTCAGTACAGCTGGTCGAGACAGAACAGAGAGCTGTTGTACAGGCACTGAAAAGGGTGTTGCTTGTTAGTGATAAGATGCTGGATGTGTTTTGATGGCGTACAGAAGAAGAAGAACAGACAGCGGTTTGACTGCATGCTGCTGCAGGGAGAGGCGACACGCCTGATTGGACAACAACACCAGAGATGAAACCATAGCAATGCAAGCTGGGATCATTCATGGTGTGTGTGTGTGTGTGTGTGTGTGTGTGTGTGTGTGTGTGTGTGTGTGTGTGTGTGAGAGAGAGAGACTCACCTCTCTCCACTGCTTGGTCTCCACACCCTGAGTGTACAAGACGCACACTGTGAAAAGGGACAAAAACAGCAAAAATTAGTGCTACACTCTCAGAAAAAAGGTGAAGCTGAGATTGCTGTGATACCCTTTCAAAGAGCGATGCACCGATATGAAAATTCTGGGTGAAACAGAAACCAAAACGGAAAATTAAGGATGTACTTGGCCAAAAAACTAAATTTAATTGTACATGCATTTAAACTGCACACAAGTATATGATTTTTTAAATAACAAAATTATGTCTAATTTGTTGCTGGGATATAAACATTGAAACAGTGGCTGTAATAAAATGACAAATTTATTCAAACATACATTAAATAATGATAATTAAGTCAAATGTAATTAATATATAATATACTACATATGTTATTTTCTAGAGTTATTTTGACTAGTTGAATAGAGTTTGTGGACAATGAATGTCTTTTCGGAGGCAAATTATGATTGTTATAATGTTGACATCTTTCTGCGGTTGAAACATTGATTGAGCAATTACATGTGACATGATACATTTCAGTAAGTTGTGCTGTTTCTTTTTCCAACACCTTCTGATGTTCATCATATTTATTTCTTGCTATAACTTGTAATAAAGAGATGATTGATTCACATACCACTTAAACTTAATATCTGTCAAGTCACATTTAAAGACCATCCAAAAAATTGACAGAATTTGAAAGCTGAGACTTTGTGACAAATAATGTTTAGTTAAAGCTGCAGTCCGTACATTTTGGCGCTCTAGCGGTTAATAAACAGAACTGCGAGCGTCTTGAGGAAGAACATTGTCGCCGGAGCTACTTCTCTTTGTTTATGTCTATGACGAACCATGCAGGTACTCCACAGCAGTACCTACCTGAACCAGTCTAAAATAATCAGAATATAAACACTTATTATAGATGTACGGTAGTGATTCAGGACAAGCCAAAAACACGGTTTGGAAAATTAATTATTTTTAATTATATCAATTTTGAACACAAAAAAGTTACGGACTGCAGCTTTAAGTTCATGCATCAATATAGAAAACAGCACATACTAAAAGATTGGTCTTGAGATTTAAGAATCTATCTGATTATCGATTAAAAATTTGAAATCCAGCACCGACAATGGATACTGACAGAGTCAAAATGCACCATCGGAGAAATGCTAATTTAGCACCACCGATTCAATGACTATGGCCCTTTAAAACAATTTTATCTGAAACCAAAAATAACTGTTTTGTCTGGATATTTTAGTTTGCCGAAATGTCGGTGCATCCCTAATTTCAAAAGATACTAATCTGTTTAAGCAAATATATTGCTTTAAAATGGAACACATCAGTAACATCTTTAATGAACAATAGGGATGGAAAATGTAACTATTTTAATAATGATTCGGTTAAATTTGAGATAAAAGTATTTGGAAATGCCAAATGCTGGGAACATTAAAAATGAAAAAAATATATATATATGTGGAAACATATTAAATTTTTTCCCCTATTCATTTCTATTTGTATACAACACCACTGAAAAAATTAATACTGTGTATCTATGTAGCACTTTCATTGTGATCCATATGTCTGTTCATTATGTAGCCATTATGATTTCAATACATACTGTACTTAAAGATTTCTCTTTTCTGTTTCACCAAAGAAAGAAAATCATACTGGTTTGAAATAAGGGTGAGCTGAATTTAAATATTTTGGGTGAACTATTTCTTTATTATAACCCCTTATCTACCACTCTGGCAGATGAGAAGAGATATTTCTTTCAGAAAGGAGAGAGATTCGCTTAGTTAAAACGCTGAAATTCTATCCACCTCTTTCTTCTCTCCCTCCTTCTTTTTCAACTAAATCTGTCAGTTCTCTTCAAAGGGTCTCTATGAAACTTGCTGCCATTGCTCATTTGAGTTCATGTTTCATTCAGGTTCGTTAGAACCATGCAGAGCGTTGTAGATGAGAAGAACTCATCAGAATCACGCTGATGTTTAATGAGAGGCGAAAGACAAGAGATTGAAAACGAGTGGGGGTCGCTAATTAATGCAGGAGGAGTATAAAATGACGATAGCTCAGTTTCATCTTCCAATGGCTATACTCACGTGGATCAGATTTGGAGAACGTGTCTCTGTCTAATAGATTCCTGCGGAGAAAGAAAAAAAAAACCAAGATCAGTATAATTCTGACAGCGCGATTAAACGCTATCAGTGACACATTGAAATATGAAGCTTTGTTGAAGAGGCTTTTTGACAGTTTCATTAAACTGGCTTATTAGAATTGCACGAACGCAGATATCAGGATAAAGGTTCAAGATGACATCAGAAATGTTGACTGTAGGCTCCCACAAAAATACTAAGGGGATTTTCACATTTAAACCCCGCTTAAGTAACATCACATTTGTCATTTCAACTACTGCAGGGGTTTTCGCTGCTCAGAAACTAAATTTCACTTTCAATATGTAAGGTAAACTTATGAACAATATGTTTCAAAAGACACAGAGCAGCTTTAACAAAGCAAAGCAAAGAAAAGAAAAGGCAAAAATTAACAACAATTGAAGAGTTGAGATGCAAAAACCAAGTGCCGTCTGAAATGTTCTTCTATAATGAGCATTTGTACCAGGCTCCTACATTTATGTGCAGTTATTGCACTTTAATTGCATAGTAAAGGACCTATACATTGCCATTAGAGTAAAATTACTGAGCCTAGACATAGGAGCCTGATAAAAATGCAGTTGTTAAGTTTAGGTATTGGGTAGGATATGTGTTAATTAGTACTAATAAATGGCTAATATTCTAGTAATAGGCATGCTAATAAGCAACTAGTTAAGAGACCCTAAAACTTTTACCTTTACTTTTAACAGACTTTTACAAAAGTTTTAACAATTGTCATTTTAATAATTATGAGGACATACACCAAAAATCACATGATCAATGACAAAATTACTCATATTAACCATCATGTGTACATTTGGCTTAAAGCCTTCATGAAGGTATTTACTTCAATTTGGGCATGTTTTTAGACCAGCTTATATATCAAGGTACCACAGTGTTATATGTCATCAGACAATGCATTCTTTTGTTGTTAAGGTCAGAGCAGTTTTTATAAACATTATATTCTCTGTGGAGATTGTCAAACAGATAGTTCATCCAGAATTTAAAATGCACTTAATTGCATCACTCTCATGTCATTCTGAATAACTTTATTTTCTGTGAAACACATAAGCAGATATTTTGAAAAATGTTCTTGCTGTTCTTGCATACAGTGAGGATCTCCCAATTCTGTTTATGTTCCAAATCATATGAAGACATATGAGAATGTTTAAGTAAACTACTCCATAAAAAGTCAAATGATTTTCTTTAAAAAGCGCTGCTCTCCAGATATGAGGACACTTGATCAGCTGCGGTAAACTCTGAACACAGATATTGATTCCAGCCCTAGAGTTTCACTTCTGTTGATATGCTGTGTGCCTCACTCCCAGCGGCACGACTGTCATCACATCTCAACGTCTAAATCAGAAATGGCATTTCTATTATGAGGATTACATACACATACCCACACACACACTCAGGATGGACTCAGGCAGGATAGATGATCAGAGGGAAATGTGTGGTTTTGTTCTCACTAACAAAGCAGCTGTGATTATAGCCTCCAGGAAAGGCCCTCACCCTACAAGCTTCTGCTTCACCTCATCTACAGGAACCTGCTCATAATCCGCTCATTTTCAATTAATTAAATAAATGAATCCAATTATTGTATATAGACAAATATGAAATATTAATACATAAAAAATTGAAATTTAAAAATAATATCATTAAAATGTGAAAAAAAACAAATTGATAAAATATGCTAAAACGATTATATGTAATTATATATTTCCCACCCATCATTCAACTGTACATTGCTTTTTACTTATTTATTTTTTTTAAATAACTATGAAGTTAGGAAGTTATTACTTCATTAACCATTGTATATGCCTATCACAGCTATGCTGATGATACCCAGATTTACCTAGCCTTATCTCCAAATGACTACAGCCCCATTGACTCCCTCTGCCAATGCTTTGATGAAATTAACAGTTGAATGTGCCAGAACTTCCTTCAGTTAAACAAGGAGAAAACTGAAATCATTGCATTTGGAAACAAAGATGACGTTCTCAAGATGAATGCATACCTTGACTCTAGGGGTCAAACAACTAAAAATCAAGTCAGAAATCTTGGGGTGATTCTGGAGACAGACCTTAGTTCCAGTAGTCATGTCAAATCAGTAACTAAATCAGCATACTATCATCTCAAAAACATTGCAAGAATGAGATGTTTTGTTTCCAGTCAAGACTTGGAGAAACTTGTTCATGCCTTTATCACAAGCAGGGTGGACTATTGTAATGGTCTCCTCACCGGCCTTCCCTAGAAGACCATTAGACAGCTGCAACTCATCCAGTATCACACCAGTCCTCAGGTCCTTACACTGGCTTCCAGTTACATTTAGGATTGATTTTAAAGTACTTTTACTTGTTTATAAGTCACTCAATGGCCTAGGACCTAAATATATTGCAGATAGACTCACTGAATATAAACCGAACAGACCACTCAGATCATTAGGATCGAGTCAGTTAGAAATACCAAGGGTTCACACAAAACAAGGGGAGTCAGCTTTTAGCTATTATGCGGCCCGCAGCTGGAACCAGCTTCCAGAAGAGATCAGATGTGCTAAAACATTAGCCACATTTAAATCAAGACTCAAAACTTATCTGTTTAACTGTGCATTTGTTGAATGAGCACTGTGCTATATGTCCGAACTGACTGCACTGTATTTTATGTAATCATTTTCTATTCTTAACTGTTTTAAATTCATTTTAAATCAATTTGTATATCACTTTAAAATTATTTGTTTTTCATGACTATTTCACTTTCATGTAAAGTACTTTGAATTACCACTGTGTATGAAATGTGCTATATAAATAAACTTGCCTTGCCTTGTATATCCCAGTTTTCTGATAGCCTGTAATTACTGGGGGTTTTATGTTATGTTATGTTATGTTATGTTATGTTATGTTATGTTATGTTATGTTATGTTATGTTATGTTTTGGGCCATTAAAAATTACTCACGCCCGATAAAATGAAAAATTGGCACAAACTAATTTTGGTAAAAATATTATCATGAAGGAAACACACTTTAGACAAAGTACACATTTGCACAGCTAAATTAGGTCATTTATAAATAAAGTTTAAGCTGCTTACAATCAAGAGATAACTTATGTAATAACTTATACTGTAATTATGTGCGTATTTCCATTTGGCAAAAGTTTGGCATAACCAGTGTATAACAGAAACAAACCAAAGCTATGACTAGAAAAAAAATAGTGTGTGTACTTGCATGTCAAATGAACAGAAAGAAACAGAGAATGAGCTCAATAAATGTAACTATTTTTAACCTTAACTATATCTTACTGAAAAAAATAAAAAAATGAAAGAAACATGTTAATGTATTCAGAGTGTAATTCTTATTCCTTATTATTTATTATTGAACGTATTCCTGTTATTGCGTTACCTTGTGCCTATTGATTGGCACCAAACTTTCTTAGCGGAAACTTATGCAAGGAATCACTTTAATTAGGAAGGAATATAGGAGTAGCATCCTACAAGTATAAGAACATGAAAAAATGCCTTTGGGTACAGTAGTCTTTCTATGTGTTGATTTTTTTGTGTGCAACCTGAGTAAAAAAAGCATATCTGATGCAGCATTTCCTTTACACAGAACCAAACCCAAATCTAATCTTACCTAAAACTTGAACATGATTCTTTTGCAGGCTTGCAAGCACTGCAATATCCTTCAGAAAATGCCAAACTCTTTTTTCTTCTTTCGTTCACTCTGGATTTCTAATATGGAAATGAATCTGCCCTGCTCTTTCATAAACGGTTGCTCAGAGGCCAAATGTCTGCGACATTATTACTTTTCTCGCATGCAGAATAAATGCAGATGGCAGATAAGGTTTAGCAAAACATTTAGAGATCTGTGTGACTAAATTTATTCTGAACTCATCATCCATAACACTCATCCCCGTTTATGCTTAGTATATTTAACATGAAAATAAGAAATGCTCATGGCGTTCCCATTAAGAGGCGTATACATAGTTATTTGCTGTGACAAAGCTACCAGAATTCTTTTATTTTCGATGAGAGATGAAGATTTGAGGCAAGATCCGCTGCTTGCTACAAAAACTGGGTCAGTGACAAATCTGAATGATTACAACAAAGCAAAGAATTAATGAGCTTAAGACTTGCTAAATTCTTAGAAATGTACTCTTTGCATTCATGTTGGTTTAACGTGGTGTTGAAAAACATATACCATTTTTTGAGAAAGGTTACAATCAAATGACTCTAGGCATGTAATGTGGTGTAATCAAGTTATATATATATATATATATGAGTCTTTGAAAATTATACCATTATCGTCTGTGTAAACTATAGAAATGTGAAATTGTGAAAACTGTCATGTGGTGCACATGTGTATTATGTGTTCAGTCTATAGTGTGAGTACACAGATTCCTTACTAATAGCTCTACTAATTACTCTAATGACAGTTAGTTACTAATACTTACTTATAGAGAAATGTTATATAAAGTTACTTATAGTTAGAAGAATGTCTAAAGTGGACTGTCGGGGAAAAAATATTTGTACAAATGAATCACACTGCATTACGTTTTACAAGCTGGTCTAACTTTGCCTTGCCATGAAAAGAACAAATTATTTGATTTGATATTTTATGAAACTTATTGAAGTTGTCACACAGTCATGAGGATCTGAGGATCTTTTCTATAATATCCCCTCTCGCTCCCCCGCTGTCATAAATGCAACTTTAACCAAGTGTTTACGTGTAAACATGTCACCATCTCCAATTTCAACACATTTGAGAAATAAGGAGCTTTCAATCGAGAATTTAAAGAATTTTGATAATAACGTGTGAAACATTTTGCCTGTGTCCAAAAAGCCTGTTGAAAAAGTATGAAGCAGGTGTGGATGATTATCTTTGTAAATTACGCTCTTTGCTTGGTGAGTTTAATTTCAATTACTCATCCACTTTGCAACAGCCCAAAATGTAATTAACTTTAAGTATTGTCCTCTGCATATCAAAGAGCAAATAATCAGCCTGATCTTCTCCGTCACGCTTGTTGAAAGACATTGCGAGGGAGGGCTGATGATTTTTCTGAAAATAACCAAACAAAACCTTCTGCTTGTTTTGCTGAAACTATAAACCTCTTACTAATCATTTCTAGCATATAAGACCATATATTCAAGCACTCAAGACCATGTAAAATGCATTTTAAGTAGGGTGAAAAGCTATACTATATCATAGTGATGGCTCAGCATGAATACCTGCCATTCTTCATTAATTGCTAAGTCTATGACAGCAAGTGCCATCATTAAACTCTATTCATGTCCTTGTCATCACACCTACTGAAAATCAGAATATCTTGTCCAAAGCTCAGAAAAGGATCTTTTCTCTCTCTCCAGGCTCAGAGGAGTCCTACTGGAGGTTTAATTATAGCCTTTAAGAGCTGTGAGATGAAGCTGAATCCGTTATGAGTATCGCTCTGAAGCCCCTGTGTCTCGAGACCAGGGAACCAGTCCACCTTGTTTCCTTCTTTCCGTGTCAATCCTTCTTTCTAAAGTGAAATTCATATATCCCAGTTCGATACTCTGTGACCCTGAGAAATGTGCTGTTGAGGTCAACAGAGAATTCATTAAAGATTAATCAAAAATGTTGTTTCATTTCGGAAAGGTTATCTGAGAGCTGTGTGGATGGGCACGGGCTACTTGGACACGTCTGGAGTAGCAGGATTGTGAGTTACTGTGGCAATGGAAATTATTGTATTGTTGAGTGTCATGGTGTGATTATATCACAGTGGTATAAAGGTTAAGCAGGTCCTTGTGACTTTAAAGATCAATGAACAGTTTCCTCTCTGTGGTAATGTGAAGGAAAGCCTGGGCTAAAGGGATATTCAACATATTATATTTTTGACACACAGTCTATATTGTTGTGATGATAAACAGAGAGAATACCCCTGTACTGACCTTGCATTCTGTGTTTTTGTCACATGTATTGTAGACGTACAATAATACACTTGCAATGTTGGACTTGTACACTCTAAAAATGGCTAGGTTAAAAATAACTTAACTGCTTGGGTGACTCATTTTAACACAACAGGCTGGGTTCCTTGTATATACATATTAGGGACCATTTGACAGTTCAATATGTATGTTGGTTTTTAAGTCAGTTCAAGCACTGACATTAATTTTTTAGCAAAATATGTTATTTCAGCTGTGAAATTTTAAGAATTAGCTTTTACTAAGTGTAGAAATATCTGGTTATGAGTTACCAAAGTAAATCATATTTCAGAAGTTTACATTTACATGTATGCACTTAGCAGACGCTTTTATCCAAAGCGACTTACATTGCATTCAAGTTACAGTTTTTACATTTTATCAGCTCTTGCTTTCCCTGGGAATCGAACCCATGACGTTGGCGTTGCTAGCGCCATGCTCTACTATTTGAGCTACAGGAAATTTGGGGTAACACTTTAGAATAGTGAACAATTATTCACTATTAACTACAACTTTTCCCTCAATAAATTCTTAATTTACTGCTTATTAATAGTTAGTAAGGTAGTTGTTAAGTTTAGATATTGGATAGGATTAGGAATGTAGAATAAGGTCATGTAGAATAAGGCATTAATATGTGCTTGATTACTAATAATAAATGGCTAATATTCTAGCAATATGCATGCTAATAAGCAACTAGTTCAGAGACCCTAAAACAAAGTGTTACCGAAGTTTGCATCATTGGTCATTAACCAAAGTAACAAAATAACAGTTTTAGATGATCATAACATAAATAATATGTTTAATTTATATTGTGCCTTTCCCAAGCTCAAGGACAATTCACAGTAACAGTAGCAAACAAACATTCATTTCATACATAATTATTTAAATAGACAGTTGGCTCTGCCGTTGAGCGACTGCAGTTGCATATCACAATAGTAGTGCAAACAACCAAATACAAACAGAAAAAAAAACGTTTTTAAGAAGAATCACATTATGACAGGTAGTACTGGTTAAACAAATTGGCTTTGAATTTAGACTTAAATTCATGCGTGTGGATATTGTGCTTAGAAACAGTGGCAATGAGTTTCAAATCTAAGGAGCCAAAACAGTGAAAGACCTGCCTCCCATAGACGATAGACGAAATCTCGGTACACAAAGAAGCTCACCTCCAGATAATCGAAGTGGTCAAGAGGGAATACAAGGAGAAAGTAAGTCCGACAGATAGGAAGGAGCAAGACCATAGAGTAACATAAATGTAAGCAGAAGAATTTTGTAAATAATATAAGACAACACAGGTAGCCAGTGAAGATTAAGAAGTGATATGAGGCCTTTAATGTAAATTAACATTCTCACAGCAGAGTTTTTAATATATTGCAAATGGGAGAAAGAGTACACTGGTAGTCCAGAAAATAAAGAGAATTACATTCATCGAGATGGGATAAATGCATAATGATTCAGCATCTTCTGAACTGACATAGGAACAGACTTTGGCAATACGGCAAAGTTGAAAAACGTAGCTTAAGTTTACTAATATAAGCATCTAGGGCCAGTGGAGAGTCAAGAATGATACCTAAGTTTTTGACAGCGGCAGATGGAGTAATTGATGTAGCTTCAAGGTCAAGTCTGGGAGCATTAGTTACATTTTTGTGAGAGTTTGAGGACCGATAAGTAAGATGAGAAAACGAGTTTAGCCAGGTCTTTAACTCATTGATACATGAAACAGGCTGGTGAATTGTGGTCAGCAAGCAATATACAGTATAGCTGAATATCATCGGCATAGTAGTGGTACTGAAAACCATGGCGGCGAATTATTTGTCCAAGAGCCATAATGTAAATAATAAACAATAATGGGCCAAGAACTGAGCCCTGGGGAACACCATTTGAGTAAGACAGTGGGAAATTTATAGTTTTGCATGGTGATGTAGTATTGTCTGTCTGTCAGATAAGAGGAAAACTAGGATAACGCAGCTTCTGACATGCCACTCTGAAAGGTGCACAAGTGATAACTTATGACAGACAGCATCAAAAGCTGAGCTGAGATTCAGTAATAAGAATATGGAACGATTGCTCAAATCACCATAAAGTAGGAGGTCATTGACAACCCTTACTAAAGCAGTTTCAGTACTGTGATGCAAGCAAAAGCTAGGAATGGCTAGACATTTTCATTTGATCACATTTTAAAAGTTGAATGAATTAAATTAAATAATTATTTAATTATTAATGTAACAAGATTTTTGATTGCAAAAATGTATTTTAACCATTAAAACGGAATCCATAAAAGAAAAAAAAACTGATTTCAGAGGGCCCATACACATGCATCTGTTATATGTGTATTTTATTGTGTATTTACTCATTTTTCACAGCCTGAGAAATTAGTGGCAAATACTATCCTCTGTAACTGACAGCATGCAATAGCTGCGGTCCACAGACATTAGGATTGAAAATAACGTTGAATATTCCTTTAACATAAAGTCACACTCTTCTCTTTGCTCCAGGACAATGAAAAGATTCTTGACTTCAGCGAGGGAATGTCGAAGTGGCAATGTGATGCAAACCTGTGAGATGGCATTGGAAACAGACGGCTGGCTGTTATCGAATCCCGAGAGGGTTTGTACATGAGAGTAGTAGAGTGTTGTGAAGTGGCAGTTTTGCTTTGCCACCAGAACCGTCAGGCACAGCAGAAAGACTATAAAAGGAAGCGGTCTACAGGCTTCTTCCCACAAGAGAGAACATACCGACTGCTCTGGAGAAGATGCCAGCTCTATTTTCTGCAACCTTCTGCTTGATTTCACATATTTCATCTCATCAGTCTTCTCCTTCCATATTTCTCTCTCTCTCTTTCTCACTGTGTCTCTCTCTGTCTATGTCACTTTCTTTCTCTCTTCTCTTTGGCATCAAACTCCGATCACTACGAACTCGAAGGGTTTGATCACTAAAAAAACAGCGCTCACCACTCAGTAAATCGATGCCCTGGAGTCACAGTCCTCTGTGTGTGTGTGTGTGTGTGTGTGTGTGTGAAAAACCAGGCACTGACACTTGAAATATAATGGAAGAGCAGCCAAAGAAGCATCAACTCTGTTATCCATTGTAGCCTATACCCAGGCTCATTGGAAATATGTGCCTCCACCTACATTTCTGCAAAGCTCGTACTTCATACCAAAAAAA
Organism: Barbus barbus; assembly: GCF_936440315.1. Taxonomy (NCBI): domain Eukaryota; kingdom Metazoa; phylum Chordata; class Actinopteri; order Cypriniformes; family Cyprinidae; genus Barbus; species Barbus barbus. The sequence continues at coordinate 22,900,260 of NC_136763.1, read as the reverse complement.
AACTTACCTATTCGTATGAATCGCTGCAGTTTCTAGTTGAAGTGAAAACTAGAGGCAGTAAAACTGACAAATATTCCTTTTCACACATATTATGATTTACAGGGCCACGGTTACCATAAGAAGGCCTCATTTTCACACAATTCCTTGCACAATACTATGTTATGATTTCAAAACAATTTTAACATACTGCGAGATCTGAAAACTGAAACTTTTGAACGTTAGCGTCACATATACAGCTTCAGTTATACGGGTTTTCTAATTCAGAAGTGGTTTGCTTTGACAAAACAGCTCAAACATGCGTTTAATTTAAAGGAACACTCCACTTTTTTTGGAAATAGGCTCATTTTGCAACTCCCCAAGAGTTATACAGTAGAGCCTTACCGTTTCGAAATCCATTCAGGAACTGGTGGTGGAACTATACTCTCATTCCGGCGTAACAATCAAGGAACTTTGCTGCCATGGGTGCTGCAGGTCCAATGATATGACGCAGCACCTAAAAGTAGTCCCCAGCTATATCATAACATGGTACGGCAGCAAAGTTCCTTGATTATTACGTCGGAATGAGAGTATAGTTCCTAGCCATATCAGCCTAGAAAATCGCAACTTTTCATTTTCCGTCAGTCTTAGTGCACGATGTAACTACAGAAGAGTCAAGCTTTAAATTATCGAAACTCTTTGTTCATTTTTGAGCACGATGCTATGGTCTAATCTGATTCAATGATCTATGCTAAGCTAAGAAAAAATGATTTTTAAAAAAGAGTGGAGTGTTCCTTTAAAATAGCACGGTTGCATCAGCAAATGTATTTTTATATCACTTCTGCTTTTATTTACACTATTTAGGTTTAGGGTTAGGTTTGGTGTAGAGGGTATGTCATTTTCCAACCCAATAGAGCATTAAACTTTTAGCGACACTCCCCAGACATTTGAATTCTGAACCACCGCAATACGTACCTGACGCAATGTAACAAAAATGCCACAATACATGCCTGTACCAACATAAAAATGTGGCCACAGAGGCACATATTGAACACACGTTTTAGTGCCACTTACCGGACAATTCACTTTTAAACTGCTGAGAAACGAGCAGTAAGGTATGGTGTTGTGGAAACGTTAGCACAAGTGTGTATTTCCAATGAACCTTGGTTGAGTAATATGGAGATATTTCGAATTTGTTAAAAAAGAATGTTTTTTTTTGTCGAAAATCACCTGACCAAAACAGAAAACCGATTTCATCGTATTCACTTGTCGAAGAAAGTTTGAACAGCATTAACTGATCGTGATATCTATGGACTTTTAGATATCAGTCTGCATACGTGATGGTCATCTTTGGTATCTCCTTTAAAGGCATTTTAAGTATAATAGCTCCATATTTACCAGGATATTTTAGAGAAATCAATGGAGGTCCAGAAATGCCACTTAAAAACAAAATGCTAGAATCAGCAAGAAATGTATTCATTTTAAAAAATAATGTAAATTAACAAATCACTTTTCAGATTGAATAATAAATAGACAAAGTTAAAACTGTTACTTAATTTTTTTATTTGATATTTCATTTACTATTTTTAATATGTCAAATGCAATATAAATGTAATGCTAAAATATTCATAACTAAACAAATATTTAAAAAAATGTAGTTAAATGTGACAGGTTGGCTCTACTTTCAAAATGACTAATAAATAGATATGCTAAACTGTTATTTTTTTATTAATTATTTTTTTAATTTAATACTTACTTGACTTGTAATGTAATGATAAAATATGCATTTTTAAGTTCAACTTTTACATTGAAAAATGAATTAAACATTTAATGATATTACTCGCTATTAAATTATTAATAGCGAGTAATATCATAATTGTTCAGCTTCTGTTTTACGGAAAGAAAAAATAAATGGTATGTGTAAGCTTTGTCAGTTTTTTGCATGACAGTCATATTATCTGTGTGTGTTTTTCAAGATAATTCGAAGACAATTAAATTTCACCACACCAAGACTGATTGACTTCACCCTGCATTGCATGTACCACCTGGATTTCATTTATTAATGAATTTGCTATCCAGTGACATCCAGTATTATGGGAGCTAACAGAAATGCATTTCAGGTTTGGTGGCGATGAAGAGATGATGGGTACATACTGTACCCCTGTACTAAATCACTGCTTTAATCCACTTTTTAACAAAACCTTATGGAGATCTGATTAAACATCTGCATCTCATAAACCAATAAACACAATACATCTACGATAATGAAGACGTTCCAAAATAAGTCTGTCATCATCCCAAATCGGTCTTCTACATCTTAAAGCAACAAAGCTTTGATGTCTTCAAGATTTAGCTGCAGGCAAGCCCGTTTTCTCAAGATGGATTAGAGGAGATGATGTAATACGTTTTACAATATCATGAATGACATATCAATTTGACAGCAGGATCTCTGAATAAAGGAAACCCTCAGGGGGAGCTGACACATTTGTTTGAGGGATGTGAATTACCATCTAGGGACCACCTAAAACATCTTTATTTAGATGATGATGCAGACTTCTAGAATCACAGGACGATGGATTAATTTGCATCAAATTAAGCTCAGCGATCATTTTACATCCCAATATATTACTGAAGCAAAAATGGTCAAATCTGACATTTGTTTTTCTTGTGTTTTGACTTACGCCAAAGAGTATAGAAGACTGTATAGATAGTATAGAAGATGTTTTTTGGGTAACGGCCACTAGATGAACAGCCATAATTCCAACTGGATATAATTCAATAAATAATACAATTTATTTAATTTGGAGAAAGTGGCTGTACGTGTGTGTGTGTGTGTGTGTGTGTGTGTGTGTGTGTGCATGTTTATGTGGTTTATGAGGACACAAATTTGTATAATGACATGGGTATGACAGAGGTATTACAATATGAAGGTGGTTTATGAGGACACTGCCTATGTCCCCGTAATTCAAAAGGCTTAAAAAAAACATACTAAATGGTGTTTTTTTGAAAATCTAAAAATGCACAAAGTCTCCTGTGAGGGCTAAGTTTAGGTGTAGGGTTGGTGTAGGGCAATGGCACACACAGTTTGTTCAGTATAAAAACCATTACGCCTATGGAGAGTCCACATCAACCACAAAAACCAACGTGTGTGTGTGTGTGTTTTCATAAAGTTTTTTTGTTTACAGTCTTCCTTTAACGGACATTAATATAAGTAAATACTGCAAAAACAGTTTACAGTCAAGCTGTTTTATCCTTTTATATATTTATTGTCCAACATTCATATTTTTTTAATTATTAATTTAATTTCATATGTCGGTATTAATTAAGTGTTTATAATGCTAACACTTTAACTTAAAATAATTTCAACCGAAACGGACATGGTTTATAGAGAGCAAAGGTAAAAGGGAAGACTTAGACACAAAGTCTGTAAAATAAACTGTTAAAAGGATTTGATGATCACTAGTCTAGTGATTGTACGTCATTGTTGTCATCATTCAGGTTGTATTTCAGCTTTAATGTACGTTTTTTTAAACAAAGCAGCTGATATTTGCCATAGTGACAGCAAGAAGTTAAATGGCGGAAGCGCAGGGCTGCTGCTGGGCACCGCTGTTGCAATGGAACGTTCCATTGGCTTTCACTTCTTGTCATATGTTCTTCGCTTAAGCTGAGTTTGAATATGCCTTCTTCCATTATACTGTATATAGTAAACGAAAGCAGTACACAGTATGTAATCAAACCAGTAGGCAAAAAGTACCAAATACTCATTTAATGGACACTTTACTATCCCATGAGGCCATGGAAGATGCATTGTAAATGGCAGTGGAACTATAGATATGTATGAGTAGAATCCACATTTGACGGCTCCAGACATGTCGACATGTCCTCCATCTTGGAATGGTCAAAGTGTCATCACTCACAGTTTTCCAATCAATAACTGTTCCAATGACCTTTCATACAGCGGCCCAAAGAAACAGCCTTTAATGAGGCATCTATGTATATACATCTATGAATGAAACGACGCAACTGACAGTGATAGGTCATGCAACAGTGGGGGATGTCATAAGTCCAAATTCATTCATACTATCGATCCATATTATCATATTATCTTTAATATAATATTGAATTATTATTATTACACAAAAAAAAGACACTTAACAGTTTCGATTGATGTATAACACTTATTTGTGTGACCAAAATCAACTTAGTATTTTTAGTGTCTTTTGCACTGATCTTAAAAAAACCGAGCTGGTATCGCCGGCGATACAGGGGGCCCCAGAGGGTTAATGCTTTTGTACTCAATCACAAAGGTTTTGTGTTTCCCCCAAAAACTGCATTTCCACGCAAAGGTTTTGCAATCCCTTGGGTTCACTCACAGAAGCATTGAAATAGTTTTTGCTCAAACCTCATGTTATTTCCATCAACAGTTTTGTTAACAAGCACAAAAGTTCTGCAAAATGTAGTACAAGAGATCCAAAAGAGAAGCCTTTATGTAATCTTCTGAAAAGTATTTAGAGAACAATGTTTTAGTGGTGAATGACTATATGTCAGTACAGAGTGACATTTCTTTTTGAGAGTAGGCCTATTTTGCATACAAGAGCTATTGACAACTGCTGATTTCATTGGAGGGAACGTGTTATTAAAATGTTCTACACGCTGACCTCAGTATAAATGTGACAGATTAACTTCAGAGTATATAACTAATAGCTGACAGCAAACACACCCACAATCGCTGGACATCACGTCTTTTGTTCTGTTTTTGTGGAGTTATATGTAAGTGTGAATGCGGGGGCTAGGTGTGATAATACTTGTGATGTAGACAGTTGAAACAATCTGTGGGAGGCCATGTTTTGCTCCCACTGTTTACTTCCTCTTTAAAATTGCATTTTTCTGCTGCTTTTTGTCGCAGTAAAGTTCCTTTCAGGGAGCGAGTCGTGTAATTAGCCATGATTAACTAGATGTCTAATGTGCATGTAATGACACAAAATAACTAAAAAAATGACATTGAAATATTATGTGCTTAATGAGCTCCTGAAGATCATGAAACACCATAAGAAATGTGTATTCATAATGTTATTTTGCAAGCCCTTCGGATTTGCTAACCAAATCTCGCTCTCCAGGATTCACTGACATTATAAACTCAATTAAATATCCCCCATTTCCAATTTGAGGAAATTTTTTGCCAGCTGATTTTTGAGGCTACTCCAGCAGTCCGGCTACACTGAAGTGAGTCAGTGCCAGGGCTACAAGCATCATAGATATGAGAGTTTTCTCATTTCACAAGATGATCACTGATTGAGTGGATTACTTGTGGATTAGTGTGATGTTTTTATTATAGGGTGACCATATGGGCCATTTTTACGGGACGCGTCATTGCCAGGATTTCTTCTCAGGGTTTTGGCTGTTTGCACTGTGCAGGTAGAACATTTTGTGACATTCATGAGCGCTATAGAGAGCAGAGCAGATGGCTCTTTATGCTTTGATCTCTTCATGGGATTTGTGATTGCTGACATATTTCTTAACAAAAAAAAAAAAAAAAAAAAAAAATAGTCTTTATTAAACTAAAATGGACAAACCACATAAGTGTGAATCACAAGCACAACATCAACAAATCCACAACGATAAGTAAGAACTGTCCATCTTGACTGCACTTATTTCACTCCTTCCCTAACTGAAGCCGCCTACTCTCGTCTACTTTCTAAGCAAAGCGTTTGCCATCTCAAATGAGCCTATGGATATGGCCTTGGTCAGTACACATGCTGGGCTCTCCTGTTAGTTTGCGGCGCAAGGCAAACAGCATGTGTCATCTGCACTCAGGGGGCGATATAAAACATAAAACAGGCCTATATCGTGCCCCTTTTTCCTCTCCAACAGAAGCCTCCTGTGCAGCTCCCCTGGAGTTTTAACACACACACACACACACACTGCAGAGAGCACACACTCTGGCGTCTAGGAGTGCCCGTTCCTGCCTTTAAAGTGCCTCCAATCACCACTGCCAGCCACCCGCTCAACACCACCTGAGCAGCGAAGTTAGAGAGGACAAAGAGGCCTGAGCTCCATTTGCTCCATTAGAGTACTATTTTAGTCCCAGAGCTGGAGATAACGTCCACTGTTCAGGCCAGCTGGCTGAAAGAGAAGCTGTTGAGGGAAAGACCGGTGATATCTCAGAGATGGAGCTCTATTTATGGGGTGGGGGCAGTGATTTGACCCTGAGTGGGGCGGTGGAGGGTTGTAATATAGTGCTGATTACAATGCCTTCTGAATAACGGTTATCTTCAGCCCCCTGTCTGTTGAGTAATCAAGTCTTTCTCTACATCTTCTACCATGTTTCCTTCTGTTCAGGTATTGTATTTCCATGTGTCAGTGCGTGTGCTAGCCATGTCTGCTTCGTGAACTAATCTTTATTTAGAACTTGGTCTTTTTTGCGAACTGGACGAACCAGTTCACTAAATTGGACTGAAATCCCTGAAACAGTTTCATGAGTTCACACTAACATATAATATGATTGAGCAATTAGTAAGCATATTTGGCTCGCTGTCCAGAGGGAGGGCTCCAAGCTTGAGATAGAGCCCGAACCAAGGGACCCCCCCCCATCCCATCCCATCCCAAGAATGGGATGAAATTAGATTAAGAGCGGATGAGAGTTGGATGCTGGAAAACTGTCATGGAACAGCGGTGAGTTGGCTGTTGTGCTTGTTAAGGTGATTAGCTGACGAGCTCCACCTGGGCCAGACTGATTATCTAATCGTCACTCAATCAAAGCTCACTTTTGGACGTGCCTGATAGTCACTCAGACTCAAAATTGATCTTGATGCTGCTATTTCCCCAACTCATTCAGTTCTCCAGTTAGTCCAAGTACAATGGACTGACTACAGTACAGACATGTCTGATATGGGTTTCAAAGGGGCTAAATGTATGTTTCTGATGTCTTTTGCTGCAGAGCATAACAAATAAAATGTATTGAAAATAAAACAATTTTAATGGTTCTTGAGTCAAGAGTCAGTTAATGGTTACAACAGTTCTCAAGTCACCAGTACACTGAACTGAGAAAACAGTCTGGACTCAAATGACTTAAATGAGGGGGCAAAATAGAGATTTTTATGGTTTCCCATGATTAATGTAAAAAGGAGAGTTGATTAAAAATAGTTGATACACTTCAAATGCTCTAGGCATGTAAATCTGCGTTTCACATCATTGCATGCTTTAATGATGAACAATTGCATATATGTGATGTTATTGTGTGATTACCTAAACAAATTGGTGATTCAAATTGTCAGAGAGAAGCAGATTTACCATGACTAGCATGTATTACACCTGTACTTTTGCATGAAATATAAATGTTCTGCTCCATTGTGCTGAGGTTTTGTTGAAACATTTATCAATACATTGCATTTTCCAATACTGGTTGTAGACGTAACGATGTTGGAGAAAAGAAATTAAGAAATTAAAGCACTCTAAAAGTGTTCTGAGCTTGTTACAGCCCAAACCAGGAACGCGTTGTACCAGCGCTCAGTAGAAACACAAACATAATTTGACATGGTTCCTGACATGCATTATGAGAGAGTTCTGCAACAGCTGGAAAATCTGTTGTTGGAACAAACAGATTTTTTGTTCCAACAAATTGTTAAGCAGCATGAGACAGGAAGACAAGACACTGTAAAACATCGACAACAATATATTGAAGCTACAAACATCAGAACCTAGCACTGTGACTGAACCAGGAGGGACGTAACATGTCCATACTGACAGTGATAATGCGTCAGGATATAATACATTCACAGACTTTTTAAGGCGTACCGCAATGCCATTTACATGTACGGGAATGTTAATGGAAATTAACAGAATGCTAATTCTACTGTTTTATAGAAGCCCTTAGTTTGAAGTGAAATGCCTACTTTTACAGCAGTTATTTACCAGGGCATGGAGAGCTAATAATCTAATTGTTAGAATATATGATGTTTTTGCCATAAACAATAAAATATTGCCTTAATAATTAGCAAGATTTTACAAAACAATGCCTACATAGGTTTCTGGATATTACTTAGCATTAGCCAAAAAGTTAACATGCTAAACTCATTTTAGAGGTGTTTTATGTTTTGATTAAAGCTACACTGTAAATTTTGGCCCGGTTAGCCAAATATGAGTTGGACTTTGGCTCCACTGTTCCGGATACGACATAAACACTCACAGTCAAATGACAGAAGTATGCAGTTTCCTTGCTAAATCTGTCCTAACAGCTCTAAAATATAAATAATAACTAAAGGTTTACTATAGTGATTCAGGTTAAGGCAATAACATGGTTTGGAAGATGGATTTATGGTGTCCTTGCTCCTTTCAATTTTGTCAATTTCGAAGTTACAGACTGTAAACTTACTGAAAAAGAAACATATTTTATGAACAATGTACACTGATGAACCATTCACAGTAAGTGCACGTCTTACTGTATATTAACAAGGCAAACGGTCCATTTTAATGTCATGTTGACTTGCAATTAGGGCTTGATGATTAATCGAAAAGTAATCGAAATTCAGAATGTCTAAACGACGTAATTTTCCTATGTGGGTTAGTTAGTTTTTTTAAATCCTGTTAATACTTTTCCCAGGGTTGCCAGGTCAGCGAAACAAATAAGGCCGTTTGTTATTCAAAGCTAGACCAAAATTGCATTTTTTCCTGCAGTATTCCCCTCCTTCAAAATAGTGTTCAGGGAGTGGGGCCGATCACTTTATTTAAAAGTGAACTGAAAAACAACCCACGGCAGCAGCCTGAATTGGCAACCCTGACTTTCCTCTTAACACATACTACATGTAGTCACATGACTCCATGCAGTCAGAGGCATGGAAGCAAAGAAGGACTCAAACCCCAGTCATCTAAACAACAGAAGCAGCGTAAAAATATGCTTTTTTGCATATTTGTAATGTGAAAATATCCTTTTGTTACATTAAACTGAAATTTGACTTTTTTCATAAGAAGTTTTCATTTCAAGAAATGTGTGCTTTGATTTCAATTGTACAAAATATTCAATAAATAATCACAGTTTGTGTTTCCTTCAATAATTTTAAAATCACAAATTTATAGTAGAACATATATACTGTCACGGTGCATACAACGGGGAGGAACACGAGATGAGGAGTTAACTCAAATTAAACAGTCTTTAATACAATCCATCAGGGCAAGACAAGGCAGGGCTGACGCACAGAAACACCGGGAGTAATGAGTAGACCAGCCGAAAACTAACTGAACAGACAGGAACTTAAATACACAGGATGAAACTAGATAATTAATCAAACACCGCTGAACGGAATCATAATAAAACTAAACAAGGACAGGAAAATGACCAAATAAGGAAACAGGAACAAACACGGGAAAAACAAAACCAACACAGACTAGAAAGTGACATATACTGTACAGTAAAAACATAGTGAACTATGAGAGGTCTATGTCGAACTATGTCGATTTAATTAATCGACATTTTGATTTTAGATCATATCGTCCAGCCCTACAGTACTTGCAATACAGTTATTTGGAAAGTGATTTTGGACCAATGAGAGTTCACTGTGACTACCAATCACATTGCCACTAAAAAGAAAACCAAGTCACCATCAAATAGTCATTATGCCAGGTTACATACATGTTGAGTTCCAAAATTGATTATTCCTCATAGCAGTCCCTCATGCAAGGTCTTTCTATTGCCATACGTGTTGCACAAATTTAAAATGCTAAATACATTGATTAAAAAATCCTGCAAAACTCCTATGCTCTCCAGCAAAAGCACCGGCTTCCTCACATCAAACATCTCTCTGAGTGGTTCAACGGATCGCCATGACAACTCTGAAACTGATGTTATCACAGGACTGTTGGATCTGTCAGAACGACGTCAGAGCCCAAATTAAGAGATAGAATATGAAATCTGAGTCAAGAGAGGAAAATTCTGAAAATACAACAACGGAACAGAGCATGTGTGTTGTTTACTTCTGAAGTAAAGAGACTGATTGAGTCTTCTCCTCCTCAGACAAATGAAACATCAAAGTACAATACATTTGAGCACCACAAAAGAGAGCTACAAACAGCCTGTCTGGAGAGGCATCATCATGCTGTCAACACCTGTCTGTCAGTGCAGATCGAAGTCAACGTAAATAACGCCTGACTGCATCATAACACGATGCACTTTCATTGCAACACTTTCAGATGAACTAATTGAGCCAATACACCCACACACGCTTAAGTTCTAGAGTTTCATCTTGGATGCAAACCACAATAGGCAGCCTCCTTACAGCAGCCTTTGAGAATTTAAAATGCAAATGATATGCATATGTAGCGGTTCGTTATATCCCGACTAGAAATACAGCAACATATGGCGATGTTTACTTATAGCTATCGCTCGAATTATCTCTTTATTTACGTATAGATTAGACTTGATATCTGAGGCCATAGTGCATGACTGAATATGTGTCCCAAGAACAGGAGTTTTGTTGGGGCAGCCTCTTATAATGGATATTGGATAGATACAATTTGCTCCAGCAACAACAACAACAACAAAACCTCTCCAATCCCAGAAGCAATTATATCCCGATTCTCAAGAGAGACCAGTGCAGTTATACGCCGTATTTCACAATATTTCAGTTAAAATGATTTTTCTCTAAGTAACCCGACTGCTTTTGAGTGTAGACAATCTTCCAGTCCAGTCATGTCCCTGCCGTTTTGGAAAACCTCTAGAGTCTGCAGGCTTTAAGTTGTGATGGCGTTTGGGAATTCTTCATCCTCTTCTATGCATACTAATGCCAAGTTTTCTTTCTAAACAACCCAGATCAGAATGAATCAATCCCATAGTGCGGTCTGTGGTGGCTGGGGCCAGGCTGCCGTGAGGCCTAATTGGCTTTCATCCCTTTAATAAAAAAACTTGATGTGTGCCCGGCAATGGGAACCCGAGCGATGCAAACAGAGCTAGGACTCTCTGGATCGATCTGGATGCCCACGCAGTATGCTTTTCCCACCATCTATTTAATTATTCACTCCGGCCAGCTGCCCCTGAAGGGCTTTCCATGCAGTGTGTGGAATGTCAGAGGTACAGATGCAGAGGCAGGCTTGCCTATTGCAGGATGTATCACTGCAGCTCTGTGGCGGTACAACTCTCTGGAGGAGGAAAGCGACACCACATCACGTACACAACTAACAGGCAACAACATCAACATCACTCACCCATCTCGTTCTCTTTCATCCATGGAACACAAAATGTCAATTTTTGACACTTTTTTCAACATCATAAAAGTGAATGGAAATTGGGCTGTCAAGATGATTCGGTCATTGAATGAAACATTAGTATAAATACAGTAGTATAAATATGCATAGTATGAATGAAATCTGGACATACATTCTTTATACTGTCATTGTCATGTGACTCTGTCATGTGGCATCGCTTCACTGTCATTCACAAATCCTTTCCTGTGGCCTCATAGGATAGTAAATTGCCCATCAGATGCACACTTTAGGAATAAAAGGTCATTTGGGCATTTCTGGGATACTGCTTCGAGGATAATGTGAATTCGGACATACTGCTCTTTTCACCTACTACATAGTAGGCAAGTAGGTACGTATATTTGCACGCAGGGTTGGATTTTTTCAATTAATCAGTCTGTTCCAGTTCACAAAATTGGTGTAAATTATTCAACCATAATCTATATTTAATGATCTGGTCACTGAATGAATCATTCACTGAATTGATTCAGTTTGGAAAATCAATCTAAATGACCAATTGACTTACTGACCAATTGATTACTTACTTTCAGGCAGTCCGTCACACAAAATCGCTGGAATATGGACTACTTTTATGATACTTTTAAAACTTTCATGCGTTCATTTCACACTTTGCAGGATGCAGCGAAATCAGGATAAAAATGTAAAAACCTGTTAACAGTGACATGAAACTTTTCTAAAACATTTCCATTAAGGGGTGATATCTAACCTTTTTAAATGTATGTGTCCACTTTCATTTATTTATTTATTTATTTTTAATTCAATAAATGCAGTTAGAATAATAAAACATTACAGGGCTGATGAAATGAAATCAGACAAAATCCATCTTTGTACTGCAAAGGTGGCAGAGAAGCTACATCTGAAGTGGCATGTAGATTAATTAAATGAATATATAATTATAATAGATATTATAATTTTGTATAGCTCAAATACGAAAATAAAACCACCAGTAGGTAGAAAAAAAGTTTTAATAAGGGAGTCATTGATTCATTTACACATTAATAAAACATTTTTTTAAAAGGCTGATTCATTCTGGAACAAAGCAAGTGATTTATGAATGGGTCACTAAATAATCAACAACAAAACCACTATGCTGTTCAGAGATGCAAACGTTCTGCTGTTTGGAACTATGTTAGTGAAAAAATAGACAACATTGACAATAATGTATCTAAAATGTATGTCATTTAATAATAGCTTAAACTTAGCCTGTTTTATATTTTATTAATTATATACCATTTGAAAAATGTTACAGTGATTATCTTAAAAGAAGGAAAAATGAGCACCCCGCTCAAGGCTGGGGTGGTGTTGGGGAAAGTTACTTTTAAAAGTAATGCATTACAACATTAAAAAAGTAACTGTGTTACTTAGTTACTTTGGTAACACTTTCTATAAAGCCCATATTTATAATACATTATAATGGTATACTTAAAGCATTATAATTAATGCATAATGCATTATAAAAAAAACGTATAATGTGTTAAATCATCTTATAAATATTCATAAGAACTGTTTTAATATAATATAATATTTACTTATTTGTGGTTATAGTTTTTAAGAGTATGGTGATTTATAACACACAGTGAACACGTTGCAACCACTTAAGTTACAATGGATTATATTTCTCATTGTTATAATATATTATAAGTCTCATATCTTGCCACCTTTCTGTTGCTACTTTATTTAAAGCCATCAATGACCACTTATAAGTATAGTAATAATAATAGTAATAATAATTTTCTCTCAAACAGCCATAAGATCAGATATCAGAGCATATGAATGTGTAATATGACACATTTGCTTTGAACTATTTTTATTTTAATATCAGTTTCATTATTTTGATGGTACCCTATAGACAGCTGTTGTTAGGTATCTCTGCAACTACACGTTAACTAGCAGTCATTGGAGAATTAGTAGTATGTCTGCTAAATATATGCTAACACTTTATTTTGATGGTTCCCCAACAGACAAACTGACTATAATTAACTTTGCAAATATGTCAGCATTATACCCTAACCTTAACCTAAGCCTACTAATTCTCTAATGGCATGTAGTTGCAAAGTTGCTTAGAGTCAATAGACTAAGGGGACCATCAAAATAAAATGTAACCTAACATATAGACATTGCTTTTTTTCAGTTGAAATTATTAACTAGCTCACATCAAAATTAATATTAGCCTCACAGGGAACACTCAAATAACACTCCACACCTAAACACTTACAAGATGTACTGTAGTAAGATACTATGCAGATCTTAAATAATGTCAAGATATTGTCAGAGAGTCACCACAGTCTCCGCCAACGACGCTCACCAGATCCCGATCCCCTGATTTCTGATCACCGCCACCTGCCAGCACTAATCAGCAGCAATATATCCCTGCACTCCTCCCGTTCACTCACTGTCTGGTCTCAAACATTCCATGTTGACTTACCTGACCCACTTACCTTTTGTCTACTTACCAGTTGCTCCAGTGTTCTTATCCCTGTTCTCCAGAGCTCCAGTTCTCCACCGTCTCCACGCTTCACTGTTACCTCCAGATCCCTTGGAAAAGGAAAAAGGACATTCACACTCAGATAAGCCCCTAGAGACATTCGCATTCCCCGCCTGCTTACCTGGACACTCTGCTCATCTCATTCCCCTCTGCTACTACTCAATAAACCTGTTGATTGTATTGCACTTACCTCTGTGTCCTGTGTCTATCTGCTGTCAGAAGACCAGACCAGAACCGACGACCGGAGATGGAGTTCCCGAACCCTGCCGTTGCAGATCCCCCTCGAAGAGCTGGTCAGCGCTCTTCGAACAGCTCTCTCTCCGATCACACACCCTCAGGCTGCATCTGCCAGTCCCAAGGCCATCCCTGCAAACTATTCGGGTGAGGCGGTTGAATGTAGCGTTTTTTTACTCCAAGTTTCACTCTACATAGAGATGCCTTCCTGATCTCCTAACTGGATGGGCATTGCTCTGGGCACGAGCCATTTGGAACTCACAGACCACTATAATTAACTATTTCGATGCTTTCTCTTCCCACTTCAAGGAGGACTTCGGCCTATCCACCGGCTCGCTCTCCATTGACGACCAACTCATCCTCCTCCGTCAGGGAGATTCTTCGGCCAGTGACTATACTCTGCAGTTCCGTACTCTGGCGGCCTCGTGTGGATGGAATGAGGCAGCGCTACTCACTGCTTACCGTCAGGGCTTGGCAGCCCAGATGGTGATCTATGATGACACTGTCGGTCTGGAGAGCTTTATGCGGTACCAGAACCTATGCAAAGGGATACTAATCGCCTCTCACGCACTGAGCGTGCTCGACATCTCGCCACAGGGCTGTGCCTCTACTGTGGAGTTCCGGGGCACTTCATTCGGGTGTGCCCCTCTCGCCCTCCACGCCCAGCGGTGAGCACCCTCCAATTGGAGCCTGCTATCTCTACCCTACCACTGCTAACGTACAACTGCTCACCCCACATCATTTCATTTCAGTACCCACCCTTGTGGACTTGGGATCCTCAGGCAATTTCATCTCACAAGCCCTCCTAAAACAGCTTGATTTACCCCACCAGAGACAGGCCGAGCTGAAGATCGAGACCATACAGGGAAAACCGCTCGGGTGTGGGTACATCAAGTTCTGGTCCCCGCCGATCACTCTGCAAGTAGGCTGTCTTCATCAGGAGAGGATTTCCTTTACTGGAGGGACCCACCCTCGATATCATCCTGGGACGCCCCTGGCTATCTCAACAAGATAGCCCCTGGCTATTCCCCCGAAGTCAGATGGGATACCAGCGAGATCCTCCGATGAGTAAAACCTGCATCCAAAACTTCCTCTCCAACGTCCCTGTGCCCCTGGTTAGAAACCTGAAGCTCCAAGTTCATTCCACCCTAGTGGAGAGCCCCGAACCTCGTGAGGTTCCGACGATCCCATCTGACAACCTGGCATTCCAGGATGTGTTCAGCAAACAGGCAGCCACCAAGTTACCACTGCACCGGCCATGGGATTGTGCCATTTACCTGCTGCCTGGAGCTATACTCCCCAAGCGTCGAGTATACCCCCCTGTCCATTCCGGAGTGCAAGGCGATGGAAGATTACATCAAGGAGGCTCTCCAACAACAGTTCATTCACCCTTCCACCTCTCCAGCGGCCTCAAGCTTCTTCTTCGTGGGCAAGAAGGATGGAGGCTTGCGGCTCTGCATCGACTACCGGACCCTCAATGATCACACTGTCAAGCTCCCTTATTCTCTTCCCCTGGTCCCGGCCGCCCTCGAGGAACTTCGTGTGGCCCGCATCTTCTCTAAGCTGGACCTGCGGCGCGCCTATAACCTCGTTCGTATCCGGGAAGGCGACGAGTGGAAGACGGCGTTCATTACCCCCTCAAGCTACTATGAATATCGGGTCATGCCGTATGGCCTTTCCAACTCTCCGTCCGTCTTTCAGGGGTTTATGAATGAGGTGTTTCCGGGAGTTCCTCCACCGGTTGGTCATCGTGTACATAGACGATATCCTTATCTACTCCCGGAACCTGGCCGAACATCACCATCACGTGATGCAGGTCCTACGCCAACTCAGGAAACGCCACCTCTACCTTAAGCTCGAGAAGTTCCACCGCCCCACAGTTCAGTTCCTCGGCTACATCCTCAGTGCAGATGGAATCCAGATGGACCAGGGGAAGGTCCAAGCCATCCGGGACTGGCCCCAGCCTCAATCAGTAAAGGAACTTCAACGATTCCTCGGCTTCGCAAATTTCTACCAGAGGTTCATTCTGAACTTCAGTCTCCTCTTAGCCCACTCACTTCCATGCTCCGTCAGAAACCCAAGTCTTTGTCCTGGAACTCCGAAGCTAGAGCCGCCTACAAAAAGCTCCAGGAGGCCTTCTGCACTGCTCCCATCCTCTCACATCCTGAACCTCAACTCCCATTCTTAGTGGAAGCTTTCCCCAGCGGAGCAGAATTACGATATTGGAAATCGGGAGCTGCTCGCCATTAAACTGGCGCTGGAGGAATGGAGACACTGGCTGGAGAGAGCTCAACACCCCTTTACGGTCATCACTGACCACAAAAACCTGGAATATCTCTGAAGTGCTAAGAGGGTGAAGCCCCGGCATGCTCGCTGGGCCCTCTTCTTCATCTGGTTCCAGTTTTCCATCAAGTATCGACCCGGAGATAAGAATGTCAAGGCAGATTCCCTCTCACGTATCCATGCCCCTGACGAACCCTCCACACCTGAACCCATACTCCCTCCAGCCGTCCTTGTGAGCCCCATCCGGTGGGCCCTGGATGAATAGATCTGCATCGCCTCCATCATCAAACCCGCTCTGCTGGGGGGCCCAAAGGGCAAAACCTACATGCCCACCTCCTTGAGGACTTCCCTTCTGGGCTCCCCGCATGCTTCCCCGGGCTCTGGGCAGCCAGTGTACTCTCTTGCTCCTCCAAGCTCGGTACTGGTGGCCCAGTATGGCCCGGGATGTCTCCCAGTACGTTCGTGGATGTTCAGTCTGCGCCATCTCCAAGACTCCACATCACTTACCCGCCGGAAAATTAGTCCCATTACCCATTCCACGTCGCCCCTGGTCCCACATAGGAGTTGACTTCATCAAACATCTCCCCAAGTCAGAAGGTTATACCTGCATACTCGTTGCAGTTGACAGATTCTCCAAAGCCTGCAAGTTAATTCCCTTCCGGAGTTTATCCACAGTCCTCGAAACAGCAGAGACCCTCTTCCATAATCTCTTCCGCACCTTCGGCATCCCGGAAGATGTTGTCTCCGACCGTGGGCCACAGTTTGTCTCCCGTGTCTGGAAGGCATTCTTCATTCTTCACCGTCAGTCTCTCCTCAGGGTATCACCCCCAGACTAACGGCCAGGCTGAGCGGATGATTCAGGAGATTGGGAGATATCTCCGGGCCTACTGTTATGACAACCAGCACAGCTGGATCCATTTCCTCCCGTGGGCCGAGTATGCACAAAATTCCCTCAAGCAAACCACCACCGGCCTCACCCCTTTCCAGTGCATACTCGGCTACCAACCCCCTCTGTTTCCTTGGACAGAAGAGCCCTCCGACGTTCCAGCTGTCGACCACTGGTTCCGAGCGAGCGAGAGAGTATGGGACATTTACATTACATTTTACATTTATTCATTTAGCTGACGCTTTTATCCAAAGCGACTTACAATTGCTATATATGTCAGAGGTTGCACGCCTCTGGAGCAACTAGGGGGTTAAGTGTCTTGCTCAGGGACACATTGGTGTCTCACAGTGGATTCAAACCCGGGTCTCTCACACCAAAGGCATGTGTCTTATCCACTGCACCATCACCACTCAGCTCATGTCCAACTCCAGCAGGCAGTGCGGAGACACAAGACCTATACAGATGCCCGTCGGTCTGCCACCCCCATCTATCGTCCCAGAGATAAGGTCTAGCTCTCCACGCCGGGATCTGCGTCTCCGCCTGCCCTGCCGGAAGCTGAGTCCCCGCTATATTGGTCCATTTACCATCGAGAGGCAGATAAATGAGGTCACCTTCAGGTGCTAACCACCTTCACCAACCACCCTGAACGTCCCGCACCCAGAGGCCGTGGCTGACCCTGTCCCCGTAATAGGGTGTCAGGAGCCGCCCCTGGAGGACGGGGTACTGTCAGAGAGTCACCACAGTCACCGCAGTCTCCACCAATGACACTCACCAGATCCCAATCCCCTAATTTCTGATCACCGCCACCTGTCAGCACTAATCAGCAGCACTATATCCCTGTACTCCTCCCATTCACTCACTGTCTGGTCTCAAACTTTCCATGTTGACTTACCTGACCCACTTACCTTTTGTCTACTTAACAGTTGCTCCAGTGTTCCTATCCTTATTCTCCACCGCTCCAGTTCTCCACCGTCTCCATGCTCCACTGTTACCTCCGGATCCCCTGGAAAAGGAAAAAGGACATTCACACTCAGATAAGCCCCTAGAGACATTCCCATTCCCCGCCTGCTTACCTGGACATTCTGCTCATCTCATTCCCCTCTGCTACTACTCAATAAACCTGTTGATTGTATTGCACTTACCTCTGTGTTTTGTGTCTATCTGCTGACAGATATATAATCCACTATAAATGTAAAAGTAGATTTAATATGGTGTTCATTGTGTTATAAATAATCATAATCTTAAAAGTTATAACCACAAATGCGTAAGCATTACAATGTATTATAATTGTTGTTATGATTATTTATAAGACAATATAACATATTATAAGGTTTTTTATAATGCGTTATGCATTCATTATAATGCCTTAAGAATACCCTTATAATGAATTATAAATTTGGGCTTCATAGAAAGTGTTGCCGTTACTTTTTATGGAAAGTAATGCACTACATTTAATTGTGCGTTCATTTTTGTCACCTGAGCTGGGCTTGCTTATTAATTTTTAAGAAGCAAAAACCCCAAAGTTATATTTTTGACAACTGTAAAGGCTCTTACACACTCCCAATTTCTCTCAACACAGACAGGAGAGCTGTCAGTGAATAAATGGGAAAACTAAGTAACTTATCTTCTTGTAAATTTAATGCATTACTTTACTATACTTATAAAATAATCTGATTACGTAACTCACATTACTTGTAATGTGTTAACATTGGTTGTAGATGGAAATGGAATTTAAAAACCAGATAAAAACCAGACAGATGGCCACCCTATTTTGCATTAATTTTGAGTCTTGAAACTAATTCATTGTAATTGCATGGACAAGAGCATATACACATATTATAGACATGTTAAAAATTCCCTCTTTTGTCTTCTACAGAAGAAAGGAGGAGACACTTTGATGGTTCTTGTCACCAATCCCACTGATGCAGAGCTGGTGATACCTGCACAGCCTTATGGGTCGCCTCACCACTGCAGCTTTGTATGCTTAAAGAATGAGGCATGGGTCGCAGAACAGGAGAAGTAGCAGAAACATCTCTACAACACCTGTCAAGTGCTTTCCTGCACAGTGTCTTCAAAGTGAGATCCAACTCTCTGTAGAATGCTTGTCTTGTCTTGTCCTCCAAGATTTTCTTTCCACAAATCTGTTTTAAGGGTCTGGCTCAAGCTCTCTGAGGTTTTTTTCTATAACCCCTGCCCCCAGCTACTGTTAAAACTCTTATCTCGGCTCTACAACCTTGTATGTCCCCATTTTTGCTGTCTCTGTCTTTCTGTCTCCCTCTTTCTCACTTACGCACTCAGAAATCTATGTCACATATCTCCAACCCACGAGTCTCATTTATAAAACATTCTTGTGAACTGAAATTTCATCTTATATAAAACTCAACAGAAAAAAAGTGCTCTACACAAATGCTTTTATCTGAACAATCTTTAGAGTGTGTGAACTACGCCGCTATGCTTCGGAGGATTGTTGGAGGCTTTTTGTTCTGACCATGACACTGCTGAATCACATTCAGTGGAAGTGATTGCCAGTGTAATCCTGAGCAAATAGATCAGATCTAGCTTCAAATTTAAAGCCAAAGCCACACACCAAACCCACACACTTGTTCTCTACAGCAAAATTTGACATTTGGTCTTGATAGCATTTTTCCCCACCAGCTTTAGCCTACTTAAAGAAAACTAGCACAGAGGCTTTTTGGTTGCTTTCAATAATGCACATTATATAGAAGACTACAGGGAAACACACAAATTGAATGCAGTTTAATTTATTCAGTTTCTAAATACAGCATTTGGAAATTATAGCCACATATAGTCCAATTTTTAATTAACAGCATATCACAGACACTGTAGATTGCGCTTAAAGGGTTAGTTCACCCCAAAATGAAAATTATGTCATTAATTACATTAACCCTCATGTTGTTCCAAACCCATAAGACCTTTGTTCATCTTTGGAACACAATTAAGATGTTTTTGATGAAATCGGAGAGCTATCTGACCTTCCATGAACAGCAGCGCAACTGAAATATTCCCAAGTCCAGAAACGTAGTAAATACATCAGTAAAACAGTCCATGTAAGATTTGTGACGCAACGAGAATACTTTTTGCGCAAAGAAAACAAAAATAACAATCTACTCAACCATTCTTCTCCCCTGAGTTACGTCTTCCGCCATTTTGGAGAGTACCCAAGAACATATTTGACGTAATCAGCGTTGTTTACGTTTAGGGGGAAAGCGCGCGCATGAACGAAAGGTGCGTAATAAGCGTTGTTTACACTTAGGCGAAAGCGTGCGTATGCATTGTGATACTCCCTAAAATGGCGGACGATGTAATTCAGGGGAGTAGAATGGTTGAGTAAATTGTTATTTTTGTTTTCTTTGCGCAAAAACAAAAGGATTCTCGTAGCATCACAAAACTGAAGTTTTACCGATGTATTTACTATGTTTCTGGATCTGGGAACATTTCAGTTGTATTGCTGTCTATGGAGGATAGTTCTCCGATTTCATCAAAAATATCTTAATTTATGTTCCGAAGATGAACGAAGGTCGTACGGGTTTGGAACGACATGAGGGTGAGTAATTAATGACATAATTTTAATTTTGGGGTGAACTAACCCTTTAATTTAAATCAAGAGCATTAATTTAAATAATTAATGGAGAGTTTCAGTTAGATAAGACACATCTATATTATATATTGCACATTCATACCTTAAAATATATGAGTTTATAAGTGGACCTAAAGTTCATCAGGTTTTTTTTGTCAAATGCACCATTCATTTACATGTCTCTAGACTCTTACATCCCTGAATGAGACTTCTTCTTACTCCTACATACTGTGTGCAATATTTCTCTCATTTTGATAGAACATTATTTACATGAAATTTAGAATAAAGAGGTGGCATTTGAGGCTTCAGAAATCTTTCACCCAAGATCCCAGAGCTGTTGATGAAAACCTGTGACTTCGAGCACACAGCAGTCTTAAAAATATGTTCTTCATTGGCATCTATGGTTCCATGAAGAACATTTAACATTCATGGACCCTTTCTATTGCACTAAAGGCTCTTTTATAATGGATAATGGTTTGTTAGATTAATAAACTGTTCTTCACTTTAAGAAAAAAATGTCTCTTCACTGTTCACAGAAAGGTTCTTTGGGGAACCCAGATGGGTTCTTCTATGGTGCTGCTGCCTTTTTTTCTTTTTAAACCCTGCTTTGAAAAATGTTCAGTATTTAGTATAGTAAAACATCTCAAAGCAATAAAATCTAGATACTTCTGACTGATGTACTGTAGTGTCACAAACTTATGTCCAAGCAATGGACAGAAAAAGAAACTTCTGTCACAGAAAGTTCCAACCATTAAATCTTCTCAAATGGCCACAATGCAAATTTAATCAACTGACTCGATTTAATCCAAAAAGAAAATAAAAGATTTTTGCATGTTCTAAAGCTCACTGGTGTTTAACAGCTGTACCCAGTATGCTTTGCCTTGGCAAGTGCATCCATTCTAATAAAGCAAAACCTAATGATACTAATTTATCATCAAGCTAGGGGGAACACAGCAACGGCTCACGTGTTGAGGCCCGTCAGGAAACATATGTTGCCCCAAATGAAAACGACCATTGGTGAATGCAGTTTTGCCAGCCAAATGACATGTTTCAACAAGCAGACTGGTTGAGACAACCAGAACCGACATTTTCAGCCTCAACCCCAAAACAATCAATCATTCCAACACTCAATGCTAATGAAGCATTGCACATGTGCTTCAGTATCACCTCAGCCCTAAGTTCAATTAGAATATTACATCTGGATTAGTCACTGTGTCATTTTAATTGGATTGATATAAATTACACCAAAAGAGCAACTATGACATTGTGTGACATTTAGTACCTCTTTTTATGTTATGTAGTGAAAGAGACATTTTAATTTGCCCTACTTCAAATATTAATTTTTAATGGCATATTGCATTGCTTAGATTAGTAAAATACTTAGGCACTGAAAATAAAGTGGCTTTAGCAGTTATGAGCAATATCACAACAGTAGACGTGAGATTTGGCTGTATATCAGTACAGCTGTGATTCGGCCGTAGGCACGAGACTGCAGGCCAAGTGCCGTAGGTAATCACAGCATGCCGATATACAGCCATATCTCACGTCTACATCTGTGATATTGCGTTTATACAACAGTTTGACGGCATAAGTGTGTAAATACATAAACAACAACAACGAAGGGTCTTTAAAAACCCTCTTTTGTGCAAACTATTTCCTTCCACCAGCTGATCCAAAGCCTCCGTTACTAAATCCAAAATGTCACTTTAGAACAAGTAACAAAGGAACGTTGAGTTGCTTCATTAAAAGCTTATTGTATTACTGTAGTAAAAGCAGTGTATTATGTACAGAGAGATGGACTGAGCAAGTGTGATTACCTGCATCTGATACAGCACTCATTTTTCCGCTCAATCTCATATTCACAATAAAACATTTGTTTGAATGTCCGATCTCATACTATGCTTTCATCTTTTATGGGTAATTTCTGATGACAACACTGCTCGGTGCATTTATTGGCTGCGTACAAGCTGGTTTTGAAAGAAAAAAAACGTCCTTGTTCAAAATGTATTTTTCAGTTTATAAGTCTTTAATTTTAATATAACTGGCCAAGATGAGGCTGCTCTCGGCGGGTTCATGAGCATGGGTTTGTGAGCCCTGGAGCTGTCACGAATCTGGTCCGTGCAACTTCCATTTGTTCACCACCAGAGGTCACCCGCTTACCACATCGACTTTCACACTACACAGCACATTGGACTTCATTTCCCATCATACATTGCACTGACGACACACAGCTGTTCACACTGATCACGCTTGCACCTGAGAACCATCTCACAATCACCATCACCCAATCACACACACTACATAAGCTTGGGACATTCTCTTGCTCTCTGCCGAGTATTGTCTAGCCTAGCTACCTTACAAAGCGTTCATGTAGCTCTTGTTTGAGTTCCTGTGTTCTGATTCCTGCCCGTGTTCCTGGATTATTCTCTCTGCCTTGCCCTGTTTGGATACTGTTTGCCGATCGTTGACCCACGCTTGCTCTAGGATTGCTCTTGTGTCTTATCTATGCCATACCGGTTTGCTCCCATTGACCCTCCCTGTATTACGACCACGTTTGCTAATAAAGCCTTGCAAATGGATCCGCATGTCTCACGTCTTGTTGACCCCGTAACAGGAGCTCACATCTCTGAGAACGTCAAAGCAAATTTTCAAATAGTTATCTTTATTAGCAAACTGCATATTTGAAGTCCAAACAAGTACATTCTTGCCTAAAAAGCTCTTAAACTGCATTCCGTGAAAACAAAACAGTATATTTTTTAAATTATAGTGGATTTGGGCATCTGCCATGACACTCGCTGTGAGAAATACGGCAACTTTGGCAAGTGGAGTGATACTAATGGTGAAACGGCTGTTGGAGTTCTGTTGGAATCTAATATCAAAACTCTTATCAGCCAATCAGATTCGTGGGCCAGAAAGAACTGTTGTGTGTGTATATACAATTTAGGTGGTAGTTGATTAGCTCTAATAGTATAGAAAAGTTTCTTTACACTTAATGTATGAACAGGTCTAGATATGGTTAGTTTCTTATTGTTTTATTTATTTGTTAATATATTTAAATGATACATTAATATAATTCATCAATTTATTTTAAAAGAGAACATTAAATTAACAACCCTATAACAACCCTACAAAACAATGAAATACTTTAACTAAGTTTAAATCAGCTGAACCACATCACTGGTTTTAAATGCAATGGTGTCAAACTCCTTTCATCCACCAGTTATTTAATTATAACTTCTGAGACTCATTATGAGACCATCTTTCTTGTATTCCAGAACGGATCTGTCTCTTTGGTGGTCTTGAGGCAGTCTGCATATATAACCAGGTCCCTCTACGCTCGACTAGCTCTCAGTCTGGTGTGTGTCTCTGTGTGTGACTGTGATGAGACAGACAGAAGCACAGGGGCGTCCCACTGCCCCACACACATCCAATTCTGCCACCACAGTCGGCGTTCCTTTCAGTTTCACGGTCTTCTCGCTCGGCCCGGAGCATTTATCAGCTCGAGAAAAAGTCCACACGGCCAGTCGCATTTGGTCAATTTAGCCACAAAGAACAGGAGGCAGATAGCAGATTCTTTTTTTGATAGAGAAAGGAAGATTCTGCACATGAGTCAAAGCCAGATGGAATGGAGGAAGTGCATTAAAAGCCAATTGGATAGCAGAGAAATAGAAAGATGATTGAAAGAGCGACTCGTGTTTGTCACAAATTAAGGATGCACATCAAAGAGCCATTAGCGATTAAGAGTGATAAGTGAAGTGACCCATACTCGGAATTCGTGCTCTGCATTTAACCCATCCAACGTGCACACACACAGCAGTGAACACACACACACCGTGAACACACACCCGGAGCAGTGGGCAGCCATTTTATGCTGCAGCGCCCGGGGAGCAGTTGGGGGTTCGGTGCCTTGCTCAAGGGCACCTCAGTCGTGGTATTGAGGGAGGAGAGAGCGCTGGACATTCACTCCCCCCACCTACAATCCCTGCCGGCCCGAGACTCGAACCCGCAACCTTTGGATCACGAGTCCAACTCTCTAACCATTAGGCCACGACTGATAAGCACAGACTATGCTTGGAAGTTCATAAGTCATTAAAACTATATTCTCTAGCATAAGGTCTGATCCACCCTGCAGGATATTCTGTCCAAAAACCACCTATTCTACTTAGACAGGAAGCAAGTAAAAGCCAACACCAGTCACAGCTCCATGGTTTGCAGTACATGAACCTGAAATTTTGACTATAGGTACAGGTACAGGATAGATTGGTGCACAAAGTTTTACAACAGCAGTCTTCACTTAAAGATACCAAAAATGAACATTCTGACATAATTAAGTGACCCCCATGTTGTTTTAAACCTGTATGAGTTTATTTCTTCTGCTGAACACAACAAAATTCTTCAAAGTGTCTTCTTTTTTGTAATCTAACAATTTTGGCGACCATTGATTTCTATTGTATGGCCAAAACCACAAAACATTTCTGAAAATATTTTAGTTTTTCCACAGGAACGAACGTCTAAGCGGTTTGTAATGACATGAGAGTGAGTAAATGATGATAGAATCTTCATTTTTGCTGAACTATGCCTTTCAGGTTATAAAGACACATCAAAGAAGTTAGTAGATCCAAACTTTTTGACAAATCTAGATACCAGTTTTTCCTCAAATTGTGGGATTATCACTGTTGTACTGTAATACTGAGCCTGATCTCATGACGAAAATGTACCTGTGGGACCTTTTTTGCAAGACGCAAAATATGTAGCATTATGTATGCTTCATCACATATTCGATGTGAAATGTGGCGCTAAAAGAGTGTTCAGTTGGAAACTTCAGTGATACGTACTTATTGGTACAAATTTTGTATTTTGTGAAAAGAGTTCCCACAGGTACATTTTCGTTATGAGATCAGGTTGGTAATACTGCAATAAACACTTTTTACAACCCAGGCTCATTGGAATACATACTGGTGGCATTTCTGCAAGACCGATATTACATAACTTGCTGCATGTTTCAAGGCAGTTTCAAAGTGAAACATCCAGTGAGTGGCGTTTTTATTACGTTGCTTCAGGTACGTATTGTGACAGTTCAGAATTCAAATGTCCAGGAGTGTCGCTCGTACTGCAAATACACCCTACACCAAACCAAACACAAAAACCTACCCAATATTAAATGCAAAAGTGATATAAAAATTAATTTGTTGATGCAACCGTGCTATTATGCTTTTTTTTTTTTTTTGTCACTGAAGTTTCACAGGATAAGTACAACATAGCTAACAAAACAAACTTAGTTGTAAGCTGATTGATTCACTAAGAATAACCAATCATAAGAGTCGTTTGTTCAGGAGTCAGGCTATATTGGTCACACTGTATATTTTTGAATCACTAAAGGACCAGCTCATAAGATTCACTCATAACGAATTGGACTACACAAGCATGTACAGTACTTGTGTCCCAATCCTAGAAACCAGCCAATAAGATCTGTTCATTTCAGCCAGTTCTTGACTTCTGAGGGAATGAAGCCTACTTATTAGACAAAGTACGCGGGTTTGCTATTCACAGAAGCAGAGTGTGTTTTTTCTGCTTTAAACGCCATTTTAAAGAGTGAAGTAGCAATATATTTCATATTTGACAACCAACCGTAACATCTAGAGATGCAAACTACTCGACTTTTTATCCTCAAATTTTGCTGTTTTGAATTGAAAATGTTGCATAATTTATATGATTCATGCAATTTTTAACTGGATGTGATGAGACAATAAACGTTTTGCATTTTTTACATTTTAGGTATACAAATAAGAGTGAATGTGTGCATATTTTAAAATGATTTGCAAATAGTTAAAAATGATTACTTCCCAATTAGACCTAGAATTTCATACTATTTCTTTATACTTTATAAAACTAATGTAAAGTGTTCAAGACATGGTTACGGCCTTGACTTATGCTACAGTAATTACTTTGAATCTGGACTTAAAAACTTGATTAATCAATACTAATTAGGTCAAAGCTGTATCTTTAATAGGCACTATCGTTTCTTCAACTTAATGGAATATAGAAAGCCATTGAAAGGTCACACCCAGCTTACCGAATGATGTGTTCAATAACAAAAGAATTTCGCTTCCAGTCTGACATGGATTTGTCGAGAATGCTTTCCAAAATCACTTATAAGAGCAAACAATCAGTAGAGTTGAGTGGCTCATGAACACACTTCACAAGAGAGAGGCTCTTCTGCTTCAAATCAAAATGAAGAAAACTCGGGCTCTCTGACGGCATGCAACAATGACTGAGAAAATGAACAACTGGATGAAGTTATTTACGGCATCTCTGCCACGTCCATCAGAAAAACCAATAAAAAGCACCAGTCAGCCATACTGAACAGCTATTTGTGAGAGACTGAGGCAAGATTGACAATTGTCATGTGTCTGCACATGTTAGAATACAGGAACAAGGGTCAGACCTCTGAGGATCAGAAAAATCAATGTTCCTTGTGATCATAACAGCTCAGGCTGGACTAGATCTCCGCTGGGGTTTCCGAGGTTGCCACCGCCTCCGCTTCGAACACCAATCGTTCTGTGATCCTTATCGGCGACGACAGCAAAAAGTCTGTTTCAAGAAATCAGATTTTTTCTGTTGGTTTGAGTTTTTTCATGTTTACTTCCTCAGTGCTTCAGTGGACTGCATCTTCATGGCGGACAGTCTGTTAAATATGTTTTTGTCATTAGAGTGACTGTTGAATGTGGGCAGGCTGTCGACATTGCTCACCTCAAAGACTTCCTCTTTTCTTCCAACACTCTCTCCATTCCTCTTGTTTTTTATATAAAGACTTTTTTCCGTAATATGAGGTTCTGCGAGGCATCAGTGCTCAATGGACGACTTGTAGTGGTGAATGATATCCAGAAAGCTGTTGCTGGTTCAAACCCACAGGGTGCGATCCATAAATAATTACCTTTCAGTTAACCCAGGTTTCTATAGGGGGAATAAATGTTCTGTAAGTATTTTGCATAAAGCATCAGCTAAATCACCTCATTAGCAGGCTAGCCATTAAAAAATCTAGCTAGCTAAGCTACTAACCACTCTATAGAAATTAGGCATGCCACAATTCTCAATATAATATTAAACCGTTCGATATGACAACCACGGTTCAATACATGCTTGTGAATTGCCTGTTTTTTCAGGTTTTGCATTTAAGTCATTTCAGTGCAATCTATTTCTCTCTGAATTGGCTCATTTGTGCGTGTCCATGAGTCTATGCATCCCTGCTTATAACGTGCTTTTGGAAAAGCAACACATGCCAAACATCTTCACTTGCAATGTGAAAGCATTTCTAAACCTGTTGTCCAAGAGAATATTGTAACATGTTTTTACTCCACAACCAGTGTTGGGGAAAGTTACTTTTAAAAGTAATGCATTATAATATTGGGTTACTCCCTAAAAAAGTATGTTCAACAGCTTATATCCATTTTTTGGATATTTTAGTCTTGTAAATTGTCTTACAAACAAAGACAATGTTGTCTACTTATTAGATTAAGTTATCCATTAACGTTTGTCATTCGTAAACAAACATACATTTGTTAATGTGGTGACTTTTTGCACATTGTTTTTTTTCTTCCAGAAAACAGAAAAAAAATAATTACCTCAGCGACATTAATTGTTGTTTCAGTTGCTGTGACAAGACATTTTCTATTAGCAAAATAAGACAATCAACATTTCATAAACATACTAATTTACATTGGCTCAACAAAGTATCTTTACTGAGCAGAACTAAAAAGAAATATTGTTGAGAAATCAAGTCTTACTGCATCAAGTTGCCTTATTTTTTTTTTACGTTTTCTCAACTATTTATTTTTTACAGTGCATAGCAAGATGTCATTTGTGATCGTGGACCACAAAACCAGTCTTAAGTCGCTGGGGTATATTTGTAGCAATAGCCAAAAATACACTGTATGAGTCAAAATTATCTATTTTTCTTTTATGCCAAAAATCATTAGGACATTAAGTAAAGATCAGGTTCCATGAAGATATTTTGTAAATTTCCAACTGTAAATATATCAAAACATAATTTTTTTATTAGTAATATGCATTGCTAAGAACTTCATTTGGACAAATTAAAAAATTTAAAGGCGATTTTCTCAATATTTCGATTTTTTTTTGCACCCTCAGATTCCAGATTTTAAAATAGTTGTCTCTCGGCCAAATATTGTCTGTTCATAACAAACCATACATCAATGGAAAGTTTATTTATTTAGCTTTCAGGTGATGTATAAATCTCAATTTTGACAAATGTACCCTTATGACTGGTTTTGTGGTCACATTTAATCAAATTCCTGTTTATTAACTCTTTCCCAGCCATTGACAAAATTAATTGACAACATTTTTGGAGATGTTTTGAATTTGGAATATTATATTATATTATTATATAAATTATATTGTAGTGTATTGTATTGTATTATATTATAAAGTGGAACACAGCGGACTTCAAGTGAAGGTCAATAAAGCAGTTTGGTGTTGCTTTTGATAAAAGCATATCTCTGTGATCACACAGCAATGCTCCTGATAAAGAAAACAGATGCTCAATGTTCCCATTGTCGATAGCGCTTGAAAAATCTTGAACTGTGTGTGGTGTAATCTGGCTTCTCTGCTTTATCCAGCTACAGTAATCCCAGCCCTCTCTCACCCGCCGGTGAGGGTCTTTCTCTAAGAGGTTTTTGATGCCTGATCATTGTGACAGGGATTTTAATGAGCCAACCAGTAGTTGCTGTAAAATCACTGTAATTACATACAAAAGACAGGTCGTAATTTTTATTTTTCTCCGAATCCAGAGAAGAACAGTGAATCACCGTACCTGGGTGATTTGAAGAGCTGACAGGAGAGGGAAATGGCTCTGAGAGATCTGTCCCCAGGTACACGCCGACATTTCACACTGGCGGTTATCTGTACTGTGATTGGCTGCTGAAAGCAATCAATCATCAAACATCACGCCTC
The DNA here is from genome assembly GCF_936440315.1 of Barbus barbus. Lineage (NCBI taxonomy): Eukaryota > Metazoa > Chordata > Actinopteri > Cypriniformes > Cyprinidae > Barbus > Barbus barbus. The sequence continues at coordinate 22,870,578 of NC_136763.1, read as the reverse complement.
CCACAATGCACAGAGAATATGAAAGCAGAGGGGATTCTTTGCATGGTGAACCGTATTGCAGATATGTTTGCGTTTATCTCGGGTAATAAAACTGGTGTCCGGTCTCTGGTGGCAAACATACACTTTACAGATAAACAATTAACAAACCATAAAAGAACAAAGCAAGAGGGGCTACACCCCAGAGTGCACCTGAAAAACATCACGGCTTTCCCCTCGTCTCTCTGAAGGCTCTCAAAAGCACAAATACAAATCAACACAAGTTTGATCTTTGCGCCATATCTCTTTCAAGCTTTTTTTTTAAAAAGCTGTTGAATAATTTAATGCTTGCGATTAAAATCAGGGCATGTCTAGTTACAGTAAAAAACTAAGAAATGAAATGCTCTTCACAAGCAAGCAACGCTCTTGATCACACAACTATATGGAGTGTATGATGAGCTCAAAGTGTTTCTTGGTGCCAATTAGAGATTTGGATGTGTTATATAAACAGAAAGTGGGTGGGTTGAGTGTTTTAGATTATGGGGAACATTAATATTTACATTTATAGAAATAACCAAATGAATTGTTAATGTGGCGTGAATGTTGAATGAAGAAAAATGGTAATAGTCTCCTGTTTGCACAGGGATTGCTTGGGAAGCCACTGCCATATTATGTCAAAAGTCATCATAATGACATAAGCACTGGAAGAACATCTCATTGATAATGAAAGAGGTTAAACTGAAAGACCACCATGTGAGCCGAACTGCCACACTGGGTTTCCATTTAGCTTACAAACCGCATAACCATCACACGACTAGTCAGATGTAATGGAGTCTTTTGGCTGGACCTTTGAATGCAAACTTGGTGAAATCCATTATAGATTTAATCTGCCGATCCTTCTGTTTGTCACTCTATGACAACAGCTCTCAGCTCTATATGTGAAGGGAATGCCAATCGAAGTCTCTAGAGTAAATGAAGCTCCTGTTTCATGAAACCAGTGGAATCATGTTGATGCCTCGTCCTCCTGTTCAGACTGATGTCAATCATCACATTCTCTTTACTTCATAATGTGCTGTATTAGGCATGTTGAAATTGCATAAAAGCTGAAATAGCATTATTTTGTAGCATTCATTCTAACTCCAGGCTCTCAAAGAAAATAAAATGTGCTTTTGTATGACTCATATAATAGAAGAGTATTGGAGATTAGCCAAAGGATTTCACACTTATTATTCATTGGTATTTTCACTCACGGTTTATCCTCAAAGGGTTCTACAAATCAATATTGTCCACTATTTATCAATGACATGTTAGCAATACATGCTGGAGTAGACAGGAAAAGGATAAATGGTCCACAAGTGCAGGCAGTTATAAATCACCCATGTACAAATGACTTCTCGCTCTTCCTTTATCTGCAAGTACCTTCAAACCAAGACAAATCATCCTGGCACAAAATAATAGCACTTATCCACAGAGATTTGTTTTCATTTAAATGCAATTAATCACCTCTTAGGAATCTGCCCCATGTATCATCACTTTTGTACAATGGAATTCAGATTTCATTTTTTAAATAACATCTTTATACTTGTGAACAAATGACATTTTGATCATAAAAATGAATATTCACGCGAGTGAAATTTTTGACGTTTGAATCAGTCACGATTACATAGCTGGTCATTTTTCTTTTATATTGCATGTTTCTGGAATTTGAGGCTAATCTTCATACTGGATTTACGAATCAAGAAATTTTACTACTGTGCTTACAGTTGAAATCTTAAAGAATATAGTGCTGCCTTCTGAAATGTAATGTACAACTGATTACAAATTACAGAAATTAATATTGTAAGATAGCAAGATAGTATTATTTATTTGGTGTTGTGTGAAGAAAACTATATTGTTTTTCAATGCATGAAAAAATTACGAAACATTTTCATCAAAAATTTGTATAATAATCCCAAATAGCCATCCTTTCATTCTAGTTAGACTATACTGAACTAGGAAAGTTTGCGGTGGGTATATTTTTGCTGTTTTTGAAAGGCAAGGACTGCATTTCAGCGATATTTTCCATATGTCTCCTTGAAAGTTATTTCTGTTCGTGGTCAAATGAGGAACGAGACAGCTCTATCTTTAAAGTAGCTGCTGGGATCATGTCTGTCTGCTCCCCTTTCAAAAATCTCATGAAGATCCACTAAACTTCTTTCAACCTATGTCTCAGGCTATTTTAAAATTTAGGGACAGGAAAAGGAAAATATGAATTAAAATAACCTTGATGTCTGTAGTCGGATTACATAATCCAGATACGGTTAGTCCATTAACACCCAACACAACATTACAACAAAAATGCATGTTGCATCAGTTAAAGCAGGCATAGCCTAATACAGATGCAACCCAATGCTTCTAATCTACATTCAGTTCAGTTATGAGAGAGTATTTACACAGGCTATCAATCAATGAGTGCAGATACTCAATACAGCTGCTCTTCAACATACAGTATAGACTCTGTTGGTCTAGAGCCGATGACAATATCTAGCTGAGAATGTTCAATGAATATGAGAGCAGAGCAACAGAGCATATTGTGCATGCATCCGCCACAGATGTTCTAGCATCTCCACAGAGAAAAACACACGTATTCCTTACCAATAATTCAAAACTGTGAACTTTTGCATGAATCCATCGTGTGTAAGTAAGCACACTACTGGTTTATGCATATTCTCTGCATACAGTACAGTAAATGAACAATTATAAAACAGTTTTAACACTTTAAACAAGCAGCATTATCTATTATTCATGCATACATAGTGGCAACTGTCCCCACCCATAACCAAAACTTCCTAAGTCATTAAAATCCTCTTGCAAACAAGTACAAATATATACGCATGCAAATAATCTATAGTAGATTAGACATGTAACGTTTATGCGTTAAAAACGCATGCTTTTTTTTTTTTTTTTTTTTTGCTCTATTACACGCAATGTTTGAAGATTCTATTCATTAGAGCGCCATTCCCGACAGAATTATAAGTTTCCAGTTAACTTCTCTGGGCTGAATAACCCTATGAACGGGGCTGATCTAGGATTTATTCTGGCAGAGGCGTAAACGCACGCGCATTTCCCCCCCTGCTATCGCCGGGGTTTTTTTTATCCTACCTGCATGAAACTGTGATCTCCACTTTGGTGGCGGGGATGTTCCCCGTCAGCGGGTCGAACTCGTAGACCGAAGCCATGTCTTCGAGTTTGTCCATGATGTCTCCCTCCATGAGCGCGCGCGGCTCGGGGCAGTTCCGCTGAGCCCCGCGGAGGCTTTCACGGTCCCGCTCGGACCAACCCGGAGTTAACAAGGCCAGGGTATTAATGAAGAGCCCCCCTACAACTCAAGAAACTTGAATGGGGTTAAAGTCGGGGGAAAGTCTCTCAAAACTGTGCTGGAGAATCGGGTGGTCCGCTACGGCTCATCGCCAGAGAGAGAAAGATCTCCTCTGCACATCAAGAGCTCTACATGTGCGCTCGTTAAGAGCATCCAGCGCTCTCCAGCCCTGCCCTGCTATCTCCAACACGCCCATGCGTACTACTGCGCTCTCCACCACACTCAACATACGCGATTCCTTACAGCGCTGCGTGGGGCTTGAGTTACAACTGAGTAAAAGCCGAATCTAAATCCTGTTGTGCCAAAAGACACCATTTTAATCTATATATGTATGCAATAACATACAGGGTCTGTGATTTTATTGATTGTTCTTTGCCATTGATGGTATTTTTTTATAAAGACTTACTGATTTAATGCTATTATTAATATTTTATAAAATATCAGCAAGAAATCTTTCATTATAAAGAAAATAAAATTAAATGTAAAAAATTATGTCGTGTAGTTGTCATAAGGTTGCCATAGCAACTTGTCACATTAATAAAGAATTTAGCTGTTTGGTCACTGTGTGTGTGTGTGTGTGTGTGTGTGTGTGTGTGTGTGTGTGTGTGTGTTCATCTGCTCATCCAATCAAAATTTTGGATCTAGTCAGAATTTTTTCAAACTGGATGCAAAGCCTCCAATAATGAGGCTGATACTGTGCTAGAGCTGATGAAAGTAGTGGAGTACCTCTGTAATATTCACCCCTATTTTCTATTACACAGGACAGATGTGTAATTCTCCCAAAATACATCCATAATTTTTGGGGAGAGAGAGAGAGAGAGAGAGAGACTGAAATAATGAGTTTTTTTTTCCTTTTTTATTTCATATTGAATGCATCAGAGTGTTAAGAAATATGTAGCACTATCCATTGCATTAGTAATCAAAAGCATCAAGTCACTTGTCCAACAAAGATCCATTGTGAATTCATATTATGTTAGTGTAAAAATGCAAAGCTCTAACCTAGAATTGTAGGAAAATGTGTAAATTCAGCACCACCATGTGTGGACAGCTCCCAAGAGCCAATGTGCGTAGGGGCAACAGGGGAACTTTTTGAACCAAAGTTCAACCACAGAAAAGTCAGCTATTATGTGCAAACATATTTACTGTTGCCTAAAAGCCCAATGTTTCAGTGTTTGTTTAAAAATCTTATGCAAAAAAATTATGCATAAGTGGCTAATCTCTTTCTTTTTAATGGGGACTATAAAAAAGCATGCAATTAATGTGCCTTTCCTTCCTTCTTTTATTTTGACAGGAAGGCAGTGCACATTTTTATTATCTTCAGTAGTGCAACTGCAGCAACACTTTTCTGAACCAAATAACCATTTCCAAGAAACATCAGCGTACAGAACGAAAGTACTAATGCGGTAAAATCACACAAAGTATTGCTATTCTATATTTGTTGCTCTGAGTAGCGGCTGAATCCTTGCAGCCACCTTTTTTCTCCCCAGAATGCGAGTCTATTAAAAGCAATTATTTTCATCCCTTTTTCTTGGACGACTTAAGTAGAGTGGTCTTAAGCTCCCGGGTGAGAGGCAGGCGCCACTTTGGAGATCAGTGGGCACGGAAACAGCCTCACACTGGCACCACGACCACCCTCGCCTCCCCTTCCCCTCTGGAGTGAGTCATGATTGTAAAGGCCACGTTAAAGCAAGCGGCCCTCCAGATGGGCGTGTGGGTGGACGCGAGGACACACAGATCTGCTCTTGATTTTGAGGTTTAATTGTGGTGCCTTCAGCACCACAGCAGTGAGAAGAAGAAGTGGTGCCCGTATTCAACTTTGACCCTGTAGCACATACTAATTACCACCCAGTGCCAACTTTAGGCGATGTGAAGTCCATGCCAGGGTGAGGAAGGGATGCAAACTGGATCTCTGCACTGGTAACCGGGACCAGTAAACGCACCAGATGGGAAGGCAAAGCTGCCACAGAGAACAAAGACAGGAAAAAAGAATGTTTTCCATAATGTCAGCCAAACTGCACCATTCACTGTGATTTGGGGCTTTAATTGCTGTGTTTCTCTCACATTGCGTCAACAGGGCCAGAAATAGGCCTATTTGGGTGCAATTAAGTGGAGGGAATTGAAGGGGTAAGGTCCAAATGAAGACCCTTGCAAGGTCTTGATAAGATGATTAATATGGGTACAAAGAAGACCGGGGGGTCAAATACAGACAGGCTTATACTTGCCATCCTGCTCGGCATCTAAGCCAGAATTTGTTTGACATCACTTCTATTGTGGCGCCATCTTTTAAATAGGAGTCTAAGATAACAATCTAACAGCTCACAGGTGCTCAAAAGGCCATCAGCTGCTGGCAAAGGCTCATGAATAAATTACAGCTCTACCACCAACAGCAATTTTTGCATCTTTTTTCCCTCCCACCAGTGTGTTTTCCAGTCCCTGGCAAAGAATAGAGGTGGTTGAGGACTTTTTCAAAGCAGTCCGTTCCTACGGCCTAATCTCTGCCAAGCACAGCGCACTAGACTAATCCAAGCATGTGCTGGAAGCTGGGGACTCTCGGCTGTCTCCTTTCATGTATTTGATGCTAATACTAGCAGCCCTGCAGGCGGCTGTTGGCTCCTTCTCAAACTCCATTAGAGAGTAAAGGTCACTCTCTGGGGGCTTCCTGATGTTGGGAGAGGAACTTGCACTTTGGTCTTTGATAACATGCCTGCACATGTTATCTCGGCAAGAAGGTAATGTTTTACCTCAGTTGCTGGATGAAAGGTCGAAGGAAGGGTCGTCGTTATATCGTGTCCCTCACCAGCTGCAACATATTCATACGTGAGACTGCTCTCGGGAGTTGGCACCATGGTAGACCTAGCTTTCTACCCAGCCGTGGCGCTGATCTATTTCTTCGGCGTGTTTCAGGCGAACAAGGACGGCCGTGTGGATTTGCCCGACAGCGCTTCGGTCAATGTCTTCTGCCTGTTTGTGCTGATTCAGCCGTTGTGTTTGATTATAGGTGGTTACACGGGGATGGCCACATATTTGATTTCTGCGTATATATCCTACAATGCCCTGCCCTGGAAAAAACCGTCAGCCGGTCAGCAGGAGGATACGGAGAAAAAGAAGAAGGCAAAGACTAATTAAGACACTCTTAATTAAGACTTCAAACAACAGCTTTGCGTAGGCGGGAACAAAGTGCAACTGTGAAGCCATGTGCTAGATATCAAGCCTTTTCCAAGATCGCTGTACTTTTTATGAAGAGGATAATTATTCATTTACTACAAAGAAAAGGCTTTGCATTCCATGCATGCATACCTGGATGGTCATTGTTTTTTTTTATTGTTTTTGTTTTTTTCCTAAGCTGTACATTTCAACCATTGATCTAAAGACATTTGAAAAGCAGAATCTCTGCTTTACCTGAGGAACAGAAGGGATGTGAGTGCTGGTCCGATTTTGTGTCTTTTTGATTGACAGCAGCGGATCGATGGACTGGCTGCCTCTTTAAATGCCACTTTCACAATGTAGTTACACGTCAGCCTGAAAAGACTCTCTCCAAACACCGTTTAAAGAGGTTGTCATTTGGAACATACTGACGACATCGATTTCTGGTCAAGCTGCAAACTTTTTTTCCATACCTGACCTGGACTTGTATATGACGTATATAATTCAGGTTCGATTGTGATTAGCTTAATGCTTTGGTGCAGAGCAGTTAAAATCGGTTTGTTGTTGTTCTCTATAAGTTTCCAGAGCAGTGGGCAGCCATTTATGCTGCAGCGCCCGGGGAGCAGTTGGGGGTTCAAGGGCACCTCAGTCGTGGTATTGAGGGTGGAGAGAGCGCTGGACATTTACTCCCCCCACCTACAATCCCTGCCAGACCTGAGACTCGAACCCACAACCTTTGGATTACGAGTCTAACCATTAGGCCACAACTATAACAGTATAAATTAGCCCAATTCCGTGGGAAAAACAGACTTGGCAACACTGCTCATGAGCTAGGGAGCTAACTGAGACACACCTCAGGAGTTGTCAAAGGAAAAAAGCAGAATATAGTTTTTTTTTCTTCTTTTTTTTTCTTACAATGCCTAACGCTATTGGCCGTACCGGTTAGGTGTTGTGTGGTAATCTTATTTCACTTTAGACGCTTTTATCCAAAATCTCTCCTCCACAGCCCTCTCCTCTTTCACCGTTTGTCTCTCTCTAACGCTCACTCACACTTTTACACTTTTTTTTTTTTTTACTCCCAGCCTGCAGCTTTGTTTTCAGTAGAGAGTCTCTTCCAAATGTGTAAAAGCAGGTCATCAGCACACACACACAGCCTAGTGCAGAGTAGAGACAACGGTCCCCCTGCAGTGTGCTCAATGAGCCCTGGTCTCTCTGTACCCAGCGATCACAGCGCAGCCACGGCACCCACCGCCTCTGACACAATCTCTCATTATCACCCCTCGGCAGACTCTGCAGCTCGAGGGGTTCAGAACCACGGCCAAGGGGTGGGACCGCCAAAAAATGGCAGATGTGCCTCAGCAAGATACACAGAGATGAATGAAAGGCTTGTGCTAACGTCTGCCATGTGTCATGTCTCCTCTGGAGCATATTAAGCATTTCCTGGCAAGTCAAATATTCGTATACTATAGGCATCCCTTTTAAGCATATAACGGCTTAATAGACAAGTTTCCCATTTTATTTACCCACATGTCAATCCAAACTAATAGGAGATCAGAATGATTGAGAAATGAACTCTTTTCCACATAATGAACCTGTCAAGCTCTACTATGGACTACTTTTAGGATCCTTTCTAGTGCTTTTTTGTTGTATTCCAAACATTCAGAAGCCTAACAACAACGTTGTGTGGCAAATAGAAAGACTTAAAGTGTCATTTACCCTCTGCATTGATTCAAAAATGGCGACATTAATGTGGCAAGATTTTTAGTCAATGACCATTTAAATTTCAGTCTCTTCCAGTGTTAATCTCGTTCACAGATGAAAATGTTTATTGACAAAGGTTTTGTATTTTGTCAATGATAAGGATATGCAAAATAAAGGTAAATAAAGCTGTATAAACTGAAGTGGGTTAATTGTTGCCTTTACCAGCAGCGATTGAAAATGTCCTACTTCCCACTTTTGAAGTCATAATTATAAGTTTGTCGTTTTCAAGGGTTTTATTGTCAAAAAGAATAGGAATCATGGATTACACCGGGTTAATTTTTTCCATTTCTTTGGGAAATCTTTTTAAAGCCTAAATGTATTGAAGATATTCAACCAATTTCCAATGGATTTTGACTAAAATAGTGTCTCGTTCTTGCATTATTGTACACATTCACCATAATCATTTTGCTAACGATTCAAGTTTCAGTTAAATGCTGTATTTACTGAGTAAAATAGAATTTGCATCAAATGATTATTTATATTGTTTGTAACAGCAAGAGAAAGCAATGTAGATGTGGGTAAATGCTTATGTGGGTTATGTGGGTAATGCTTCCCTTTCCCGCCATGTTTAAAGTTTATGGCCCACCCGAGTCAAAAACTTGGGTGTCACAATTATCTTCTCAGTCATAAATATGACTTGAGAGGCAGTTCATGTCCAATTTCTGACTAGGAAAATTGTATTTATGATAACATATAATTCACAAGTGCCCTTGAACTAAGCTACATGATAGTGAGAAAGTCACATTTCTATAACAGCACACTAAAATTGTGTAAAATTAATTCTCAAGTACAGTTTTCACATGTTGCTTTTGTTAAATGTTTAAATTCAGACAGAAATCCATCCCATTTTAGTTTATATAATGAAGAAATATTGACAAAATTTGAATATTTTTGTCAAAAATAAAATAATTAAAAAATAATGAAAACAGTAGAACACACACACAAGATGATTTAGAAATATACTGCATATCTCATATAAACTGCTTATATTGTGTTTTTGTTATTTTGGAGCTCAATAACTAGAGTCCCTGTTCACTCTGTATATCTCTGTATATGAGCGGCCTGTACATTCTTCAACATTTCTCCATTTGTGTTGCAAGTCATATGGGTCACAGAGGTGTTGATCTCCTTGAGATTGAAGATTAAATGGAGAAAGAGAGGTTGTGATGGAAGATGCTTGTGAATGGTGTAAAACAGCACATGCACTTTTAAGGCCGTATCGCTTCAGTCACATGTTGATGCCACTCGTCCATCATCATCCTACAGTCCTCCCGAGGAAAGGAAGACAAGCACAGCCTCACCAGTTAATGATGACAATTTACACGTGAAATGAAGATGTATGAGTGCCGTTTAAATTGCGTTGGGTTTCCGGAAAGCTTCATCTCCCCTTGCGCTCTTTAACAGCATTCGGCTGTGTCAGTATTCAAACAATCAATATGAACTTGTTACAAATATGTTTTTGTCGCCGATTTGTATTGCAAAATGCTTTTGCAAGTTCAGACTTCGACATTTTCAGAGACATCCGCTGAGAGACAGAAACCTCGATCAATCCCTACTAGAAATGTCACATCCGTCTTTCGTCACCATTAGCCAGGAAAATATCACCGTTTCTGTGATGAATAAGGCTTTTCCCCTCAAGGTTTGTACATGACCTGAATGGCATTATTTGTATCATCTGTAACATGAATATAACAAAAACCATCATGAACATGTCCACATCATACCATTAATATCATTTTAATATTTACATTTTACACATACACACCTATGTATGAGCGTGCGCATGTGTGTGTGTGTGTGTGTGTGAAATATATTCTATTATTCCATATACAGACAGACAGAAAAACAAAATAGTACTTCGATCAATTCAGCAAGGAAGCATTCACTTGATCAAAAGTGACAGCAGCGACATTTATAATGTTACAGAAGATTTCTATTTCAAATCAATGCTGTTCTTCTGAACATTTTATTAAATCAAAGCATGATCGTTTTTGCCACTTACAATAAAAAATGTTTCTTGCGCATCAAATCAGCATATTAGAATGATTTCTGATGCATCATTTGACACTGAAGACTGGAGTAATGATGCTGAAAATTCAGCTTTAAAAATATGAAAAAATGTATTCACAAACACAAAAACAAAAAACAACCCTGAACATTTGTGCAGTATAATCAGGTGCGCCGTAAGTGGGTAGGGGGTTGCTAGGACGATTCTAAGGGCCCGGCGATGGAGGGGGGCCCCCTGAGCAGAAAACGCAACTTCTACAGAGGGGAACGCGATCGCGATTTCTACCAAGGGGGACCCTCAGAACGCGATTTACCAAGAGGATCGCGGAATGCGATCTGCATGGAGAGGGCCCAGAAACCATAGCGGCGCCCCTGAGTTTAATACTATATATTAAAATGAATTCAAATGCACACCTAATTTTGAATGGATGATAAATTCTGTAAAATCTACATATATTATAGAAATATAAAGGCAAATATACAGACATGTAATAATTCCATAGATTAAGTTTCTTTTTTACTTTAGATTTTGTGGTGAAATGTGAGCTGACTGGTTTATAAGATTCACTGTGTGTGATGACAGCAAGCCAGTGATTCCATACGGACAGATCATATCTTCAGGGTCGTCACAGACAGGAAACAGGAAGGAACTCAACCGTAATTCTATCTGAAAGATAAACAGCAAGAAAACAGCACAAGAACACTGAGAATTAACTACTGCCATGGGTGAAAATGAAATGAAAACAAACCAAAGATTTTTTTTGTTTGTTTATTTCTCTGAAGGAGTGCTTGAACCATCATTAAATAAAATCTGTACAGTCTTTACAGTCAAATATTTTACATCAAATTTGGTTGCATGCATGTGTAACAAAAGGAAACAAACTCTGTACAATCATTTACATTCCTTGGGAGGAGTCAATGTGATAAAAGGCACCTGTAACCTTTTTGTTGGTGTGTGTGTGTATACATACATACATACACACACATACATATATACACACACATACATATACATATATATATACATATATATATGCCCCGCTGCATTTCACCTGCTCCTGGAGATCAATAAATTGTCAGCTCAACTCAGTGTTACAGCAGAACAGCTCTAAAATGACTGATTGCTCTGTCAAGCCTTTAATTTCAGCCTCTTGTTCTCTATTACTTAAACGTCTTTTCTAATCTGCGTATTAATTGCCTACCTGGGTTGCCAGGTAACTAGAAAGCACCCCATTGAAACTTTTCCTTTTTTTTCCCAAAAAAGGGCTTTAACAGCAGCGTTTTGCGATGGCATGATGTTCCACACGCTGAAAGCGAGGTAAGGCGTAAGGCGTATTGCAGAGCAGCCCTGCTTTTCTGGCCGGGAGAGACAGAGAGGGGCGTAAGGCAGCTGGGGCAACCTGCTAACCTTTGGCATCACAGGGGGTCAAAGCCACAGGTTAGCACTACGCTGATCAGTAAACAGGTGTCAACAATCTCCCCTGTAGAGAAAAGCTTTCGTTTGAGATTCTATACAGATGCAGAAGCTTATATAGCATGTCAATGCCATGCATCACTGGCCTAGAATATAAAATATAAGCAGGGTAAAGCTACAACACTAAACATACCACTGGTAAACTACTGCTGTGAAGCTGAATGCGTAAGAAAGATTAACCCCAGAAGCTTCAGATACTGTACATTGAATGTTAAGCCTGCTAAAGAGCGACTTGAAGCGGAGCACCAGGAATTGCAGGCCACTGACTGGCATGGCTGTTGGTTTAAGGTGTATATAAGGTTGCAACTGTCAATCTCAGAAGCAGCCTTGTAAACCAATGTGCTTTCAGACACAATGGAGAAATAACTGAGAAGCTGAAATAAGCAGTGTTATAATGGAAGTGAATTCACAAACTATAAGTTCTAGCAATACCAAGCACATTTTGACAAGCTCTCTTCCCAAGAATATTACAATTGTACCAAAAATGCTATTCAAAACAATGTTTTTTCATTTCTAAAATGAAATGAGTTATAGATGCACAGTCCTTCGTAATCTCACTAATGAGGGGCACTTAATAAAAAAAGGTTGACTCTCTTTATGTATGCATTATTAGAAGAGCATACTGTAAAAACACATGATCTCTGAACATCATGAACAGAACGAATTGTAGAAATTGTACGGAAAATAATTTGTGTAAATTGTTGCATTATGCAACTGCACTGCAACTAATTTTTCGAATGAGGACTGTTATTCATTTAGTTTAAACAAAACACCAGTATAAACGTACAATTTTGCAAAGTGATCCAAGGGGGGGAATGTAGGACAGTAGAAATGTGCAATTATTTAAATCAAACTTTGGCAACACGCTTTACGCTGTATATTTTGATCTCCCTCTAAGAACAAAACACACAGACGCACATAAAAAAATGTAAGATGGTATAAAGCAGCATTTTTCACAGTTTTGAAAACAAATGTTCTTTGAAGTAGAGGCTGCGATCATTATTGAATAAATTTGGCCTTACTTTAAAAGACTTCATAGAAAAGACAACTGTTTCAAAGGACAAAAATGGATCATTTGGTCAAAAAAGGCCCTATATTGTTAATACGTTCTAGAATCATAAACCCAAATATAACCTTAATGAGGATGACATACTGGCTACAGTACTGACAAATTGATAAAGGTGTATACACTGGGAACCACTGGTAGAAAATCTATTACCCTAAAGGTTAAGGAAGCCCCTACTGCATTCTTCCTAATGAATATTTATATATGTATATGAGCTTTACATTATGCAAATGACTCCAGCCTAGAGACTCATCCTAAGAAACGCAATATATAGCCACTGTATATTAGCTTTAAATGACTGACAGCAGCTTTGCGACATCACGTCCTATTCAATCAAAAAGGGAAACTTGCAAATTTGATCAAAATCTCTTTTGGTAGCTTGGGAATCCCGCTGCACTTTTGCAGCACTTGATGTGTGATTATCCATGCTGTGGGTCGTTCATCAGATAAACCACTAAAATCTCTGTTGTCTGGAAATAAGAGCTTCCTCCTTACAGTAGCTCGTGTACGCGGCTGCATTCAGGTGGTGAATTGCCAAGGGCCGCCCAAAAAAATGTTGTGCAGATAAGAGTGATAGATATGTTTCATTAAAAAAGACTGTAAATCTAGGAAAGCCTGAGAAGGGAGCGGTGAGTGGCAGAGCAAGATTAATGGCGTGAAAATAAACAAAGTTGCATGTGTTCTAGCAAGACAAGCTCACGACGCCCACGTTCCCCCATCAGACACGCCATATCCTACAATGCAGAGGAGGCTGCTTCCCATTTCATTTAATAGGGAGTGAAAACACGATGCCTAATTTGACCTACTTTAACACTGCTGTCTTCAACATGCTTGATGCTTGTTCAAAAGTGTGATAGTGGAGAAACAGTAATGGCTGATGTCCATTTCGCATCTTATTATGGGGTCTTAAAGGGGTAGATCATCTGAAAATGTATATTCTGTAATAATTTACCAAACTTGATGTTGTCCCAAACCTTTATGAATTTCTTTCTTCATTGGAACACAAACGGAGAAGTTTAGCAGATTGTTCAAGGTGCTCTTTTCCATATTGATAATGTATGAGCAAAAGCAAGCTCCAAAAAGTGCAAAAAACAAAAACGTCATACAAGTAGTCCATGTTACTTGTGCACCATAAGTCAAATGACAGATTTGTGTGACATAAATGACACACACAGACAAAAATGAGAGGTGAAACAGATGATTTTAAGTGAAAAACATTACATTTTAAAATATTTTTTGTGTGATTTTTTTTAATAGTACTGTTTTTATGGTGTTTTTTTGTGATCAAAAGCTCTTCCTTGATGTACCTTGATTTTATGGAAAAGAGCAGCTGCAACAATCTGCTTGTTGAAGAAAGAAAGCACAGGTTTAGAGTAAAGAACTATTTTTATTTTTCAGTGAACCGTTCCTTAAAAAAAAAGATGATAATAACTTGGACCAGGCATGCTGTGCAAATTCTTTAACACTTCTGTTTTAAAGTGTTATATGGTAGCCATAATATAGAAAAAAATAACGGGCTAAACAAAGAGACCAAATTTTCATCCAACATTACAGTGTTAGATTGTCTGAAATTCTGTTTGTCGTACCAGGAATATGTCCAACAAGATGAAACTGGGTCCTTTTCTACTCTCCTCAGGGGATCGTTGCCACTCAATCGGATGCTTGAGCCTGAGGTAACATTTAGTTCTGCCTAAAACTGTCTGCTAATGTCACTAAACTCAATCCCCTGATGAGTTGGGCTTATTACATGGGCAGACTCTCAAAATGCCCACTCAGCAGATTCTGAATACTGCTTTAAACTTCTGAGACCTCTATCCACACATCCAGAAGACAAAAAAAATCCTGTCATGTGCAAGAAACCATAATCAGTGAAGGTTTAACTCACAAAATATAATTTTAAACCTGAGGTAGAAAACATAAAATTCACAGCGGGATGGAGAGCACGAGTTTAAAAGCAAAGGAAGCGTATCGGAAGAGGGCTGTACAGTGTTTGTCTATGGATTAGGGGAGTTTAAGGAAGCCATTAGTTATTAGAAAGGTTCAGAGAAACCCCCTGAAGAGGAAGGCATTGAAAATTGTGGTGGTCCAATATATTGCACAATGTTTCAAGGGAACGTGGGACTGGGATTGATGAGGACTCTGCATCTGCTCACATCAGTAAACACAAAAGATGCCAATCTTCAGGATACTGAGAAAAAGTGATTCAGTTTCTGATACGACATCAAAGCTAAAGTCATATGGCTCTTTAGGAATGACAAAAAAAATAAGTAAAATAAGCAGCTACAGATGAGGACGTTTTCTTTAGACAGGAAGTGCAGAAGGACACTTCATTGTACAGATAATACAGTTTCGGCGTCATCAAAATGGCACCTTAAAAACATCCAGAAGAAAGCAACCAGCAATAGCCTATCTCAGACTCATATGATGATTAGATCATATTCCTCGGATGCGACTCTGGTTGATGTCTCGTCTCCTTAAGGCATGTCCAAGAAACCACCTTCTGGAGGGAGACGGCTGACCCATGGACTCTTCGCCAAGGTCGGTTTAAGACACCTAAAGCTATGCTGTCCAATTAGCCGACAGCTCAGAAAGGCTCCATTGACAGCAATCGTTCCAATCGGAGGATCGTCACCTTTTCTTCCCCATCTTTGGATTCCAGATCTTTACTCTCATGTCACTGTGGGATGGAAGAAACAAAAAAAAGAGACATAAAATGAGAGGTGGAGGAGATGCACTAGGCCGATAATCAGAAAGACAGACACACTCGGTTGTCTGTATCTTCAGACACCATCACAGTAGCTCCTCACATTGAAGAGATGGCACAGACATCAAAACCAAGAGTTCACAAAGCGAGCCTCCACAGTCCCCGCTCCTCTCACCAATTAGGCGCATGCACCGTTTTATCCCAATAAAAATCAAAACCCCGCTGTGTGAACCAGCCCACAGAACCACGTGCTCGCATCTTAACTAACACACTCCATCTCTGAAGAAAAAGATAAGTTTGAATCGCAGCGTGATGCAGATGAACCAGTTATTAGGTTGAGATAAAGTTCAAACAAATTCTTCATGAAAAAATAAAATCATTAATCAAGATTAACCTGAGAAGCAAAATTAAAAAAATAAAACAGAATTTTCACTAAAAATATATTTTAAGTAGTGCTGTCAAACGATTAATCGTGATTAAATCGCATTCAAAATAAAAACTTTTGTTTACATAATATATATATGCATAGTGTATATTTATTATATATATATTATATATATATATATATATATATATATATATATATATATATATATATATATATATATATATATATATATATATATATATATATATATATATATATATATATATAAAAATTCACACACATGCATGTATATATTTAAGAAAAATATGTTATGTTTACATATTAAATATATTTATTTATAAATTATATGAATATAAATATATACATGTAAATATTTTCAAAATATATTATTATGTGTGTGTATTTATATATATATACATAAATTCACACAATACACACACATTATGTTCACAAAATGCGTTATTTTGAATGCGATTAATCGCGATTAATCGTTTGACAGCACTAATTTTTCCCAACTACATGTTTTCCTCTTCTTTAAGCATTAATCATATACAATTTAATGTGGTTTGCTCAAGAAGAAAATAGCCAATGGGATATGAAAAATGTTTCAGCAAGGTTTTGGCCCAAATTTCTAGGTCTTGCTAAAAGCACTCATTGGAAAAGCACTTGGATCCTGGTAAAACAGCACCAAGTCTCGAAGGGCGCTGAGGGAGTATCTTGTGGTTCCTAGACCTTAACTAGAACCAATTAAACAGATTTACGCCACTGGTGTTGAATGCAATAAAAGGTGCAATAGGTTTTTATTGCTCTCTAAAAGATGAGCCACTTGAGTGCATTGAAATGGGGAATAAAAAAAACTATGCATAGAGTCTAATTAGTACAATTTTCTTTTACTGGCCTGAAGTGAAAGAGCTAAGGGAAAGTTATGTGGGATCAAACACCTGAAAAGAAGTTGGCCTATGAAACGAAACTGGTGCAAAGTATGAGAGAGCTGGAAGATGAACACCGAGAGAGATGAAAGTGTGAGAAAGTACTGACAGCAACAAAATGACACAGTTGAGCTGTGTAGTTTATTCTCAGACATTCTGCAGCTCACATCCCCTTGAGCGCATTCGAAACACCGCCACTCGGCTTGTCTTTAACCTTCAGGAACTGTCACGCCTTTGCTCAAGTATCTGCACTGACTGCCAGTAGCTGCCAGAATCAATTTCTGTTTGATCGACAATGTTGAAAATGGCCTGGTCATCCGCTAAACCCAGCATAAACAGTCTTATATGTCCCTACTCATATATGGCATTTAAAAGAATTAGAATTTAAATGAATCTGTTCCAAAAGTGATTATTTAATTTATTTATTGACTTTCACACAGATTCTTTTAGCTGCTTTAAATTTATATGATATTATATTTCTAAATATAATTTAGAAATAATATACAGTATATCTCTATCCATCCATCCATCCCTCCCTATATATGCAACCATAAGAAATACCATAAGAGTAAATTTCCTGTCAAGCTCTAATTTTATTTATTTTTTTTCTCCTTTTATCAGAGAGTAAAGTTTGCAACATTCAAAATTTCCTTCAGTTTTACCAAGCACTGTGTTCTTTTCTCTTCACGGGTTTTTTTTTAATTCCACTTTTGCAATGTGAAGACGACAACAGACACTGATTATCTCAATTGATTTAATGAATAAGATCTCATGAATTATTCTACTGGAATACACTTGGAAACTCTCATTCTCTCACTATATCCTCACTCATGTATTACTCCTGGTCTATTTTACATTTTTGGGAGGGACTTTATTCTTTTACCTTGTCCTCACATTTACACCAAATTTAAAAAAAAACTTTCAGTTGAAATGTTTGCACACTTTCTGAGTATATACAAACGACTGAGCTTGACGATATCTTAAAGCGACAAAATGGCTCAAAACAACATTCTTTGAAAGATTCAAATGTTACCTTGCAAAGTTTGGCAAATCTGGCAACTAGTTACTATAGCAGCCTGGACTCACTTAAACCTGTGTAAGTTGTGAAGTAGCCAGCCAATCAGATCAAAGCTTGAAGTTCTGGAAGATTCTTGCCACTTTTATGTGCAATATCCATCAGATAATCTGAAACAGCTGAAATGACCACTTTTATGTGCTAAGTATGCTATGTTGTCAATTGTTAAGAGAGTTTCAACAAAGGACTTGTCAGAAGGAAAAAAAGGAAAAAGGGGAAATATCCTCAAACAGAGAGACATAAGATTAGAGAGAGAAAGGACAGTACCAGAGGGAACCAGGCAGGAGGTGGTTAGTGGAGGATCAGGGGAGGCTGGTGGCCCGGCCCTTGATGGCCAGGACCCGACGGGGCAGACAGGGCGTGAGCCCGGGGACATAATTCCACAACTTCACCCGACAGTCACTGTGGTTATGAAACCCCACAGCATAAAGGGACGGGATGAGAGCGAGAGACAGAGAGAGACAGAGAGAGTTGAAAGAACAGAGGCACATTAATGAAGACCAGTCAAACAATCCCACAATCCCCTGCCCGCACCATCTGTTCTACAAACAAGCACCCCCGAAATGGACAAAAGTAGGTCTTAAAAACATATTAGTCTGACTGAACATTTCTAAGTAGAGTACTGTCTGGAAAAAGACGTCAGAAGAGAGTAAGAGCCTGAACCGAATCGCAGAAATAGACGAGCAAGTCATAACAGACTCATTGAGCTGATGACCCATTTGGAGCCTTTGGAGGGCCGTAAATAACTGGTTATATTATTATTTCAAAATTACCATAGTTAAACCCTGTTCTTCAATGGGACATGGAAGATGTTATTTATCTTGTTTTCCCAATGTACCTGTGAAGTTTTCTTTTCTCCTAATTTAAAGATGGGAAGTTCAAACTGCAAACAGGTTTGTTCAAACAAATGATTCATCTTTTCTTTTACATCATAATGTATGTCCACACATTATGTGACATTTAAATGCTTTAACACATTAAAATAAATGTCTGTGTTGGCAAATACAGCCATTCGTTACCACTGTTAGATTAAGACTAATTGGTGTATTTAGTGTATTTTTGTGTGTTCCAGTTTAGTTTTTTACACCTAGCATAATTGAGATAAATGTTCATGCCATATGAAGTTCTTACCATCTCCTATAGGCTTTTCCCTGCACATTAAAAATGCCTAACAAAAGTTGATTACATTCCTACTGTGGCCGGGAGAGCTCAATGCGCTGAAAAAAAAAAACCACCAGCAAATTAATAAAACATCATCAGTTTGACAAGACATCTACTGCAAATACTTACAACACAACCAAATACAGAAACGTGCTGCAAATACGCACAGACTACATCGGAAATGTTTAAGGGAACATTGAGTTAATTACAAGTCCGACTCTCTAACCATTAGGCCACGACTTCCCCTGTCAATTTGGTGGTGTTGCAAGTATTTGCAGTGCGTTTCTGTATTTGGTTGTATTTGCTGAGCATTTCTGTATTTGATTGCGTTGCGAGTATTTGCATCATGTGTATTGTCAAACTGATGATGTTTTTAGTTAATTTGCTGGTGCTTTTTTTCTATTTGAATGTGTTGCAGCGTGTTGAGCTCTCTCACGTGATGTAGAAATGTAGAAATATATGGTCTTTATATCTTGTGTCAGAAACATATTTAATTTTGTCAAACAATGTGTTATAACACACAATGAGTCGATGACCCAAGAGTGTCCATAATAAAGTACAAGAAAAATCTTTCAATAATCCAATTTATAATTTATTAAGAAAATGTACTCTTTGTATTCATGTTGGTTTCATATAGACTTCTCCAATTATTTGGTATGCTTGAAGGTCGCCCCTGCAAACTTGCGTTCATCTGCTATTTTTGAATGCAATGCCCACGACTAAAAATCCAACCAACAATCCAAGCCCTTGCCTTAGATTTTACACTCAGATTTTTACACTCATATTTACCTCACAATACGGAAGAAAGGATCTGTCGCTACTTTGATTTCATTGCAACAGTAAGCTATTATTTATTTTTATATATTGGCAATTGGCTCTGTTTACCAGATTGGAACAAACCATCCAGCCTGATCTGCAAACCAGTTCATTAAAAAAAAAAGACAACCAAAAGAAAGATTTTTCCATGAATCGCTAGTAAATTATTATTTTTCTGAACACTCTCTATTGCCTGATACACGTACCTGGAGGCGGTAAAGATCTGTTTGGAATTGGTGCAGATGGCATTGATAGGGCTGTCATGGCCCTTAATCTCTCCGATGGGCGTGAAGTTGTCCACGTTCCACACCTTGAGCATTCCCCCCCTGCAGGCGCTGAGGAGCATGGGCCGACCGGGAACAAACGCCAGAGCACACACCCAATCCTTGTGCGCGTTTGGGATTTGCTGAGGAGAAACAAGTAACATTCCATTTTTAGCTCACTTCTGCTCTACAAACGGCACCATTCTTGATGTCAATCAGGTCAGCAGTAAAAACAGTGGGTGGAAGTTTAATTCTTCAGTTTAGGGGTTAACCTCTAACCTTTAATACACACAAAAATAGTAATATGAAGACAGCAGTAATAAGACTGCAAAGTAGGGCTGCACAATTAATCGAATTTCTAATCACGATTACAATTATGGATGCCACGATTACAATTGTTCAAAGTCGCGATTACAAAAATAAATAAACAATTTAAAATGCCCACTTGCATTATTCTGTGTGCTTAAGAGGTGTTTGCGGGGTTTAACAAACTCAAACACACTGGATAAAAGACATTTTGTCTAACTGATAGTCACTCTGTTGTGCATAATAGATATGTTAAACGCGGAACAAAATAGCGGTACTCGTTTGAACTGCGCGCCACACGCAGACCTCTTATCCGCTCGCCTCAAAAGAAAACAGCACAGCGCGAGCTTGGAGCGAATGCGTTTATTACAGTGAGCAGTCGCGATCACACACTAAACAATGCTGTGAAATCCAGTAAGAAGCGCTCGAGTTCAGCGCAGAGTTCTCAAATCACGTCTCTTTAATTTAAACTAGTTTAAAGCCAAATAAATCGGAGCTGTCATTCTCATCAACACTGAACAGTGTAACAACGATCCAGTTAGAAGACGTTTCAATCCACAAATCACCCACATTTACCATAGTTTTACTGTAGTAACACTAATGGTACGGTGGCAGAAAAGTAGGATATTCTTATTGAGTATTATTATATTATTAATACACTACATATGTTAAAGGAGTAATGGAATATAATTACATTATTTTGTTAATTATTCTATCAGTTGATGTGGATTTGTAATTGACAATGTCTTTAGGCTACTGTTTTTCAATGCAAACACCATAGAAACCTATAGTTAGGCTACTTTTTTACCATGGTAATGAGGTGCTGTACTTTTGGTTATGTATAAAAGATGAAGCTGTTACAGTTTTCACAATGGTACTGTCAAATGTACATCTGCATCCCAACTCAAGCTCCTGTTAATGTGCATTTCTAAGAGATAAAACTTGTAATATTACATGTTCAGTGCTACCAAATCAGGGGCCGGTGCCACTGCTCTCAAATGTTAGTCTGGAGCCATGATATTATAAATTGTATTGTAAAATGTTACTGTAATTTGACATTTCGTCTGTTTAATTGTAAATTAAATATAGCTTTAGTAAACCATTTTTTCTTTTAATTTTAGTATAACATTATTATACCATGCATAATTTTACCTTTTTTTGTTTAAAGAAGAAACCAAACCAATGTACAATTGACATTTGAGGCTCAATGCTATAGAAAAGCAATAAAAGTTCAGGAAGAGTGTTTTCAGCCTTTTTTTAAATATATATTTTATATAAAAATATGGCATGCAGCTTCAAACAATGGCATACATCTGTTCAAAATAATAATTATTAATAATCGCAATTACAATCTCAAGGGAATAATCGACAATTATGATTGTCATAATCGTGCAGCCCTACTGCAAAGGATTTCAACAAACAAGCCAAATTTTAAATTTAAAAATATAGTAATAAAAAGTAATTTAAAAAAAGATACTATAAAAGGATTAAGACATTTATGAAGCTCTATGTGTCGCATGATAAATTTCGCTTTTTTACCACCATCTTCGGCTGATTCTGCCAACAGGCCTGTGGACAGAAATTTCATAAAAGAGAGCAACCAAAGCACTTTATCTTTGCAAATTTACCCAGTTGTGCAATCAGTGAAGGCAAGTAAAGTGTGTGTTTAGATAAACCCACTGCTTACACATTGGTAACTGCATTGGGATTTAAACGTCTTCCTATTGAGGGCGAGAGGTGGCGTGTGCTGTCAATCACTTAAAATATAAAGATTTGGATACGTTTAATAGATAATGCTTTAAATTAAGATGTCTTTCATCGGCATGCCCAAAAACCTGACAAAAAATTGGAAAGGTTTATAGGTAAATACTGATTAAAAGATCTACGTTCATCATGACACACCCTGGTGATATTTATCATCGTTTTAGATTTCAGCATCAAACTGTGCTTTAATTATGACTATTATAATACAATTTATCAGTGAAATGCATAATTCATATATCCTTGATTTGCAGGAGACTCGTTGTGTCAAACCCATTTTTTTGTCATCTTATAATAGTCTACCATTATTTTTGAGCTTTTAGCTCTGGATGATGTGAAATTTTGGTATGTGTTGTTGTCTAATATAAGCAGCTGGAGAAACCATTAAACTTAAACATATTACTAGCTGATCTTAGCTGTCAAACCAGCGCTGATAAATGAAGCCATCCTACATCTATTGACACAGGAACAATAGGTAAACGCTGGGATATTACCCTCTGAAACATCATTTGTCTGTGTATATATTATTTTTCGGTATTGGATATTGTATTTAATTTCGTCGCTGTCAGTCATGTAAGCTGTTTTAACTCTAATGCACTTTAAACTCTTTAGCTTTTTTATTTCAGCTTCTTTCCCAGTTTTTCTTTTTCTAGATCCTTAAAGTAATAATTATATCAAAAATATGTAACTGAATTCTACATTTCTTAGTCTTAATTACATGGAAAAAAAGGGGAACAAATTGCCACATGAGGCTGATTGCTTTGACAGTATGATGATTGTACAGAGGACAATTGGAAGAATTAATATTATAACCATAAATGTGACCCTGGACCACAAAACCAGTCTTAAGTCATTGGGGTATATTTGTAGAAATAGCCAAAAATACACTGTATGTGTCAAAATGATTGATTTTTCTTTTATGCCAAAAAAAAATAGGACATTAAGTAAAGATCATGTTCCATGAAGATATTTTGTAAATTTCCTACCGCAAATATATCAAAACTTAATTTTTGATCAGTAATATGCATTGCTGAGAACTTCATTTGGACAACTTTAAAGGCGATTTTCTTAATATTTAGATTTT
Source organism: Barbus barbus (assembly GCF_936440315.1). Taxonomy (NCBI): domain Eukaryota; kingdom Metazoa; phylum Chordata; class Actinopteri; order Cypriniformes; family Cyprinidae; genus Barbus; species Barbus barbus. Next base: position 22,847,305 of record NC_136763.1, on the reverse strand, counting down.
TGTGCACCCTCAGATTCCAGATTTTCAAATAGTTGCATCTCAGCCAAATATTGTCCTATCATAACAAACCATACATCAAAAGCTTATTTATTCAGCTTTAAGATAATGTATAAATCTCAATTTCTTATGACTGGTTTTGTGGTCCAGGGTCACAAATAGTTAATACATTACAAGCAGCGTGTAAATTATGTCATGTGACATTATAACATCACACATTATCATAATACCAAAATACGCTTACATGCAATAGTAATTTTCACCTGAATAAGTTCCTGCTGTCCCAGATCCCATTTCTTAATGCCATTGTCTCGGGATCCACTGAACAGTACGTCTCCATGTACAGCAAGGCACTCAATCCCATCATAATGAGGGGGCTCGAAGTTATGAGCTGGTCCAATGTTACCCAGGGTTCCCTCCGCAACATCAAATATCTGCATTAAAGAGATCATGAATTCAGAATGAATTTTGACATAAGAGGTCATTGTACTATAAAAGCAAGTTTCAAAACTCAAACCCTTCTTGTTAGTGCAAAAAGGGTAACACTTTAGAATACTGTTTCTTACTTACTGCATAACTAATAAGGAATTATTGAAGAATTAACAGGTAATTATTCATTAACACTTAACTCACTACTGTTAACTACTAAAGGAAGATGTGTTAACTAATCAGTATGTAATACAATTTTATGATTGTGTTAAGTAACAGTTAGCTAATCAATACCTAATGTATTCTTGTTACATGTTGGTTTTTTTTTGACTGTTCCATGTCGGGTTTTCTGTTTTCCCCTGTGTCCTAGTTCAGTTTAATTAGTCATTGTGTGCACCTGTCCATCCTCGTTATCTGTCCCTTTATAAGTTCCTGTGTTAGTATGTCTGATTGTCGGTTATTGTTGCTATTATTGATGTGTGTGCACTCCCCTGTTTGTATCTGCTCCTGGAATCCTGATTAAAAGAAGGAATATTGTATATCCTCGTCGTGCGCTCCTTGCTCCGCACCACACCCGTAACATAATAACCGACCAAAACAGCAAGTTTGCGGCGTTTTTCCCCCGTTTTATTTTCCCGGTTTTTGCCAAGTTTTTTATTTTTTTATTATGGATCCCGCTGCCCTCGTCATCCTGCTGGAGCAGGGGGACCGCTCTCTCGAGGACCACACCGAGGATTTTTTGTTCCTGGCCAACTTAACACACTTCCCGGACTACTGCCTCTGCACGTTCTACAAAGCTGGACTTAACATCACCACACGGCGGCAGTTGTCCGGGGACGGCCCTCGAGAGAGCCTCGCCGCCTTTATCGAGTGGGTGCTGGTGTCTTGCAAATCGCAACTCACCGTGGACCTCGCAGAGAATGACACCAGCCCCACTCGGGACCCAGCGCCCACCCCGCAGCGCGGAGCTGCCCGAGCCCACCGCAGACGGAGAGCCAGAGCCTGCCGCGGTCGTTGAGCCATCGCCATCAGGAGCGACAGAGCTGCCGATCGTCCCGGAGCCCGAGCCCCAAACGTCTGACCAGGTGCGAGAGCCGGCAGTGCATCCGACGGTGGAGAAAGCTGTGGAGATCGCGGGGGCGATGGAACGCCCCGCCCACGGCGCCACCGCTGAGGGTGAGCATGAACTGGACCTGGGAAACCTCATTAACTTTCACACTGACACAATCATCCTGAAGCCAGCTCCTGTATTGGATTTCTGGGGAATTATCCCACCCGACCTCCCTCTCCCACCGCCTCTCATTGATCTGGTTCCTACTCCAACTCCCTCATCACTGGAGTTCGTCAGCCCCTCTGCTCACCCTCAGCACACCATCTGTGGCGTGGGCTCGCCGCGGGTCTGCCGACCTCCAGCTCTGTTGGCGTTGAGTCTGGAGGATCCCTCGTCTCCGCCCTCAGCCTCCGAGACCCAGACTCCGCCTCAGTCCGGCGACCCTGCGGCTCCACCATGCCTTCAAGCTCCCTCGGCTCCACCGGATCCCGTCTGTCCACCAGCTCCACCGGGCTCCCTCGTCCTTCCGGCTCCGCATTGGTCAGTCGTCCCCCTACCTGCACCTCAGGACTACTCTCCTTGGGCTGCGCCCCGTCCCTTCGTCCCTCCGGCTCCGTTGGGCTCCTCCTTCCCTCCTGCTCCACCTATGTCCTCTGTCGCTCCGGCTCCGCCGCGGCCATCCGGATCTCCGCCTGCGCCGAGGTCGCCGAAGACATCTGCTCCGCCTTGGACCTCCGGATCTTCGGCGTCACCCTGGCTCTTTGGCTCTCTGTCTCCACCTCGGGCTCCACCACCACCTGCTCCGCCACCGTTGGTCGGCCCCATGGAGTCGGCGGTCCCTCCTCCACCATGGCTCCTCCCTCCGTCGGCTCCCCCGTGGGCCACCATCTGGACTGTGGCCTGGGTCGTCATCTGGCTCCTCCTGTTCCTGGCTCCCCCTTGGCTCCTCCCACCCTCCACTCCCCCATGGACTTATTGTTTGGACTCCATGTCTTGTCTCTGTCACCCTCCTGTTCCACATCCTCCTCCAGAACCCCCACCCGCCCTCCTCAGTTGTTACGTTACGGCGTGAGGCCACGCCTTGCGGGGAGGGGGCGATATGTTACATGTTGGGGTTTTTTTGACTGTTCCATGTCGGGTTTTCTGTTTTCCCCTGTGTCCTAGTTCAGTTTAATTAGTCATTGTGTGCACCTGTCCATCCTCGTTATCTGTCCCTTTATAAGTTCCTGTGTTAGTATGTCTGATTGTCGGTTATTGTTGCTATTATTGATGTGTGTGCACTCCCCTGTTTGTATCTGCTCCTGGAATCCTGATTAAAAGAAGGACTATTTTCTATGCTCGTCGTGCGCTCTTTGCTCCGCACCACACCCGTAACAATTCTGTCACACCTCCTGAAGAACTACTATTAATTATAATTGAATTGGTGCATTTCTTTGGCGAAATACAGGAACGGTCCGCCCAAGTGCCATCATTCCACACTACATGTGGGCCAGATCATCATTCCACATGTGCCAGATGTGGGCCGCACCTGGGCCAACACTATGTTGCTATCTGGGTTGTGTCGTTTTTTTCTACAAAGTTTATGATTACATTTATAGGTTTTTTTTTTTTAGAGTGCAAGTTTGATTTGAGTCAAAATTATATAGTAATTATTATTTACTAATAGGTTCACTTTAGAAAAGTGTTTCAGGTTCTAAGTAATTCTTGCAGAATTATCTAATAATTCTTTATTAATTACTAATGGGTTCCCAATATTTTCACTTTAGAATAGGCCTACTGTTTCAGGTTTGAAATAAGTCCTGCAGAATTATTTGATAAAGTGAAAGTGGAAAGTGAAAATACAGGTAACCCATTAGTAATTAATAAAGAATTATTAGATAATTCTGCAAGAATTGCTTAGAACCAGAAACCGTATTCTAAAGTGAAAATGCCGCCACAAATAGTGTAAAGGTCATTGCACACAGTGTCCGATATTTTTGTCCGAAATTTCCGCACGTTAAAAAATAAATACGACCTCACGTTGTGTCAATCACGTTTACACACTGCCTCCGAAACTTTCGTCCGTCATGACAAAATTCAGATCAGGTTCGATTTTCTGTGTTTTCTCATCCGTACCATGCATTTTGATAGGAAAGGATGAGGATTACGAAAAATGGAAAAACGCACGCGAAAATTTCGTACTCAGTGTGCAAAGACCTTAAGTCTGTGGGACTATGGTATAAATAAATTTAACTGTATAACAGTTTCATTGCAATTCATGTTTCAATGTTAGAATTATAGAACAATAAACATAACACATATTACCGTTGCACTTATCTGTACATAGTAAATGCAGTTATTTTTAAGCTGTTGTTGACATCCTATCTAAAACGTGATTTAGTAAAAAAAAAAAAACAATAACGTTACCACTTTAATATGTCTTGTAATATCCGTGCGTGCAAAGGTCCCGTGCGATATTCTCGAGGTCTGAATTGATATAGCAATATTGACAAACTTGCTGCTTTGGCAAGGGGCGGGGCAATACTGAAACACCGTCTAAGCTGTTCGCCAATCACACCGCACTGGGACAGCTAACCAATCACAACACATTTCGTTTTTCGGAAGCCGGGCCTTCATAAAACCCGGAACTAATCGAGCCGTTTGTGCCAGGCTGGGGAGAAAGGTATTGTAATAATGTAAATTATGTGAAAAATAATGCGATTTTCGAACCACCAAGCATGAGAGCATGTTCTAGTACACACCCAAAACAAAATCAAGACTTTGTAAAAGAGCATAATAGGACCCATTAATTGTTTCAATAGCTTCACATGCATATTTATTTCATATGCCAAGATTCAACCATACCAAACCATAGTCTAAAACAAGGTAGAAAATGATCATTTATTTCTAAATTATAACTGCTTTAGATGCAAATATTTTAAGCACAAAATGGTACTCAATGTCAAACCTGTATCCTAGATGACTACATGAAGAAAAGAGACCTATATAAAAAAGGGAAATAAACTAAAATAGTTAAACGCACCTTCACGTAATGGTCTTTGGATCCAGTGATCACCTGATCCTTGCCTCCTCCAGAATAACCCACTGTAAGACACATGACTGACCCAATGTGTCCGGTCAGCTTCCCAGTGGCCTGCATTCTACACACAAAGAATAAACCAGAATATGCACAAGGTTATGAACTCTGTACAGCCCGTTCACTTGGTAGGTTTTTGAATTCATCAATAAATGCTAATGACTTGGGAATAAACTATGCACCTGTTGAGGTCCCATGTGCGGACAGTGTTGCCTGCAGCGGCATACAGCACAGATCCGGAGGGATTGAGGGCGATCTGGTTGATCTGGTACTCGCCTTGGGCTGTAGTGATGGTGCGAGTGGTTGTACCAGCGCAGGCATCGCCTGAGACCACCTGACCCGATGACCTAAAGATGGATGAGTAGAAATTTTCATGCTAAACTAAAAACTTGGTGCATTCAGATGATACGGCTAAATGCTAATTGAAAAGATACTCACGTAAATGTCCGGACACACTTGGCAGAATCGCGAATGTCCCATACTTTGATATATGAGGTGGAAACAGTAAAGACCAGGCCGGAGTAGCTGCAGTATTTGACAGACACAACGTTGTTAGGATGTCCTCTCAGGGTCACGATTTCCTGTCCAGTCACCAGGTTCCACATCTTGCAGGTTCGATCTGAATTCCAGGTATTAAAAAGAAAATGTGACACTATTCATATTGCCAATCATGTGCATCCTTGAGCCCAAAGTAAAAAAAAAAAAAAAAAAATGTATATTTTGCGCTTTAGGCACACATCACCAATGGCAAAAAGGTTAAGCAGGCTTAAAATTACATACAATTTTGATTTAATTAGGTTTAGAAATTAATTTAATTGTTTAAAAAATGTTCAGTCCCTTCAATGTATTGTAGTCCTTAAAGCTCAAATTTGTACTCAATGTCCAAAAGGTTGCTAGCCCCGCCAGCAAAAAAACACAAAAGCATAATTGGCAAAATGCTAAATATGCATTTATGATTACAGTTTCAGGATGTAATCCTGGCAGCTGGTAAATTAATAAAAACTGAAACACTGAGTAATATGTAAAGTTGCACAATATTTCTGTTGAGCTGCCCACGGTTAGCGGCCTTTACAGCAGTGGGCTTTTGACCTCGAGAAAATGTAATTCAAATTGGCTCATGTGTTTGTGCTTATGGGTTTTTACGTTTTCCTTTCACAGGTTCACAATGGAAAAAAAACTATACCTTTAGAGCCAGTAAATAGCAGCTCGTCCGTGGCATCCAAACAAAGCACAGGTTTGGTGTGTCCCTCGGCCATCGCCACACACTGCAGAGGGGCCGTCCTGCCCCCCTTCAGCCCACCTGTGGGAGTGATTACACCCCTGCACGAAGACAAGCAGCATTTTAAAACACTGTTGTGAAGTGCGGAAGTCTGTTAGGTTAGTCGAGCAGGTGGAAAGGAGGATGTCGCATCAAAACTTGTTTGTGTTCAAATACAACGTGTGTCATCTGTTCCACACGGATGGACAAAAAAAAAAAAAAAAAAAAAAAAGCAGAAAATTTTTTTTTGCATCAATGTGTGAAAGAACACCAGATTGAGAGACAAAAAAATCGAAACAGGAAGAAGGTCCAATCTATTAACCTAATTATAGGATATGGTCAAATTTGTGAAGCCACTGAACAGTATTTATATGTAGAGTACGAGAATTAGAGTGTGAGCTAAGCTAAAATGCTATGCAATGCTAAGCTAATGCTATACAAACTGTATGCTAAGCAAATACATGGAGCTGTTAGTTGGCAAGAACCTAACTGAAAATCTAAAGAATGATACACAGAATCGGCCATTTACATTACAAAAATTAAATTTTTTTTACAGTATTAAACAACATGCGTCATAAAGAGATTTTTCAGAATTTCTTATCAGGCATTGAATTGAGTAGTCATTAAAAATTCTTTCAGCCAATGGAGTTGCTAGGTGGACTTGATTCAATGGGCAGAATAAATTGTTCACTGAATTGTTCCGGCGGTTGAACCTTGCACACTCCAGGCCCCCCATCCTTCGGCCGCTCTCCCTGGAGTTCATTGTCAATGTGCTGATATTTCATTTGATTTATCAGACTCCAGCTGTGTTTTACAGGCCGCCACTACGTCTTCCTCTCCAGACTCCATGGGTCACACAGGATACGGCCATAAGCCAGGCAGACGAACATGAGTGAAAACAATAGAACAGACTCCATATATTGAGCAGGTGCTTATTATGTCCTGTTGTAGTGTACCACTGCCAAGCAGCAGGGGAGCCGATACATGTGACGTTGATGTCACACTGACTGCAAAGCCAACCCGAATGCACACTTGAAAGGGAAGCCTGTTCGACTGATGTAAACTGCAGCCAAGTCCTCTGTGAGTTATGGACTTTGGTTCAGAAGCTTAAATCCGCATTTCAAAGCCGCTCAGTTGGTTACTGCTGACTTTGCAGGATGGCACAGAAAGTGGATCTATTTTAAGACATCTTCAATGTCCATATGTTTTGCAGAAGCACGATCGACACTGGTGTGTTTCAAGTAACTTTTATCTCTAGACCCAAAAAGTCTGCAATTGACAGAAATGTTAAGCACCTAAGTAACATTATTTAAAGGATTAGTTCACTCCAGAAATGAACACCTTGGATGACATTGGGTGAAAAATTTTGTCATTCTTTCTTCAGTCGAAAAGTAAGGAAATATTTTGAGGAAAAAAATTCCAGGATTTTTCTCCATATAGTGGACTTCAACAGGGGACCAACGGGTTGAAGGTCCAAATTGCCGAGGAATAAGTGTCTTATCTAGCGAAACAATTGGTAATTTTCTAAAAAAAAAATTACAATTTATAGGCTAAACATTTTAACCACAAATGCTCATTTTGCACTAGTTCGACCTCACGCATTACGTAGTCACGTTGGAAAGGTCATGCGTGATGTAGGCAGAAGCACCGACCTAGTGTTTACAAAGTGTGAAGAAGGACCTTTCAAAAGTTGTTGTATGCTGAATGACACATATTTATATGTTTTTGTATTAAATGGTCCATTTGTGTGCATATCATCAGTTTAAATCTTGAAACCTAAAAAATTTCTTCTGCTAGGAAAAAATGTGACCTTTCCAATGTGATTACGTAATGCATGAAGTGCATGGACACGCATCGTAGAGCTAGTGCAAGATGAGCATTTGTGGTTATAACGTATATAGCATTTTTATTATTTTTAGAAAATTAATCAATTGTTTTGCTAGATAAGACCCTCATACCTTGGCTGGGATCGTGTAGAGCCCTTTGAAACTGCACTGAAACTGCAATTTGGACCTTTAAACTGCTGGTCCCTGTTGAAGTCCACTATTTGGAGAAAAATCCTGGAACGTTTTCCTCAAAAACCTTAATATCTCTTCGACTGAAGAAAGAAATACATGAACATCTTGGATGACATGGGGGTGCCACCTTCAAACCATTTGTGTGATTAAAAAATTCCAAAGGCACCTGGACACAGGTCTTTGGAGCCCCTACCTCGACCACTGCAGTCCCTAATGGCTAATACTTATGCTGCATTTAGAAGTCCCTCGTTTTAAGAATGCATTCTATGCACCACTTGGTGCATGTGACCCTTTGGTGCATACACCCAAAGGGCCCTGGTGTTCAGTTTATTTGTTGCATGTCCTGAGGCTTTGAGGCCCCTTGCCCCACTGGCCTGATCCATAATCCACCCTGAGTTGATATGCACGAGAACAGAAAGTAGATATGACTTGTTCACGTGTGCTGAGGCAGCACAGAATTTGCAAATGATCGACTGAAACTCTTGCACTCAAGCAGGGATGAAAAGAAGGAACCTACTGCGTCTGAGGATGCAGAGCAACACTGGGCTTTTTAAACTTATTTATATCCACATAAATTGTTTAAAAGACTCTTTGCAGTAGACAGGCAGCACTTCTTCCTCCTGGCAGTCTTATGTGAGAAAGATGGTCCCAATTAGGAACCACAGAGTTTCCCAGAAGCTCCCAAAAGACACTTCAAATCTCTTTTTCACCAGTATGAATGCCGTCAAATCGCCTATCAATCATCGAGACCACATCCAGACAAAGGCGAGGAAGGAATGGTTGCTCTAAACCATGTTGGTCTGTCTAATGGCTGACAGGCTTGGTATCACCATCACACAACACCTGTCATGGTTGCTCATATCACATTTAGACCGTATCATAGTACTGAGACTGCTCTCATTAGAGTTACAAATTACCTGCTTCTATCATCTGATCATGGTTGCATCTCTTTATTAGTTCTACTGGATCTTAGCGCTGCGTTCGACACTATCAACCACAACATTCTTTTAAATAGACTAGAACACTTTGTTGGCATTAGTAGAAGTGCATTAGCATGGTTCAAATCGTACTTATCTGACAGCCATCAGTTCGTAGCAGTGAATGAAGAGGTATCATATCGATCACAAGTGCAGTACGGAGTACCTCAAGGCTCAGTACTAGGGCCGTTACTTTTCACGCTTTACATGTTACCCTTGGGAGATATTATCAGGAGACATGGTGTTAGTTTTCACTGTTATGCTGATGATACTCAGCTCTATATTTATTCGCGGCCCAGTGAAACACACCAAATGCATAGTCGATATAAAAACTGGATGACGAGTAACTTCTTACTGCTAAATTCTGAAAAAACAGAGGCGTTAATTATCAGACCTAAAAACCCAACATGTAATAACCTAGAACACTATCTAACACTTGACGGCTGCTCTGTCAATTCTTATTCATCAGTTAGTAACCTAGGTGTGCTGTTTGATAGAAATCTTTCATTTGAAAGCCATGTTTCTAGCATCTGTAAAACTGCATTTTTCCATCTCAAAAACATATCCAAATTGTGACCTATGCTCTCAACGTCAAATGCAGAAATACTAATTCATGCGTTTATGACCTCAAGGTTAGACTATTGTAATGCTTTATTGGGTGGTTGTTCTGCACGCTTGATCAACAAATTACAGCTGGTCCAAAATGCAGCAGCTAGAGTCCTTACTAGAACCAGGAAGTACGACCATATTAGCCCAGTTCTGTCAACACTGCATTGACTCCCCATCAAACATTGTATAGATTTTAAAATCTTGTTAATTACTTATAAAGCCCTGAATGGCTTAGCTCCTCAGTACTTGAGCAAGCTCTTATCACATTATAGTCCTCCACGTCTGCATTAATTAGATCCACCGGAACCGGGAACACTCCCCATAACACATGATGTACTCGTTACATCATAAGAAGAATGGCATCTATGTTAATATTTGTCTGTTTCTATTCTGTTTCTCAGTCCATGTCCGGATCAGATGGTGGATCGGCGCTGGGAGATGATGTATGTGGCCCTGATCGTCGGTGGAGGCCGGACACCTGGATGAGCCCCAGGGACATATCCCCAGTCACCGTAGCCACCCGATCAGGTCCGTATCCACCCCAGATGGTTACTGCAGTCACCAGATCCAGTCCGTATCCAGATCAGATGGTGGATCAGCACCCAGAGACAGCCTCAACAGCCCTGAACGTCAGCCGAGACCAGGACACCGAGATGAGCGCCAGAGACAGATCCCCAGTGAGGACCCCGCCACTTAGACAGTCATCGGGAAAGACCACTGGAACCAGTTGAGCCCTTACAATCTGACTTTGCTGCAGTTGGAATTGAACTGCTGGTTCGTTTGGCCAGAGGAGAACTGGCCCCCCGACTGAGCCTGGTTTCTCCCAAGGTTTTTTTTCTCCATTCTGTCACCGATGGAGTTTTGGTTCCTTGCCGCTGTCACCTCTGCCTTGCTTAGTTGGGGACACTTCATTTCCAGCGATATCGTCAATCTGATTGCAAAGACACTATTTAAACTGAACTGAGCTGGATGATGACATCACTGAATTCAATAATGAAATGCCTTTAACTGAAAATCTTTTTTTTAATCTTTTCATTTTACATTATTGACACACTATTTTCCTTTTTTGATATTGTGCAGTTGCTTTGACACAATTTACATTGTTAAAAGCGCTATATAAATAAAGGTGACTTGACTTGACATTGGGGAGCGAACAATGTTTCGTCTTGGATGGCATCCACTAGCTTTTTCTGTTTTCCCCCAACAATAGCACAGGCAAGCTGGTGTACAATTGAAAACCGCAATCTCCACATCCATCGTAACTGCACCACAGAGCCAACTGCAAATGGATGTAACGTTTACTGACAGCTGGCAAGCTGAATTTCTGGTCAGATTTATGATGGACCTCTGCCACGGGCTAAATGAGGGTTTCTATCGCAGGAGAGATGTGCTAAACACACATGTTGTTTTGATGGAAGAGAGGATTAGTCTATAAACTGCTCCAGAACTTCAGGAAACAAAAATAAAACTTAAGGTCTCAAGGTCTCAAGGACTTGTACTTGAGGGACCAAGACAAGTAAAATGACTTCGGGGTTGATCTCTCATCTCTCGTCTTATTTCTGTCTTATTTTCCCACTTGTGCAGAGTGGAGGATGCATTATGCCAGTCATAACAGTGGGGGGAGTTTTCAGCTCAGTACTGACCCCTCCTGGAAATCGGAGAACTCATTTCTTTGAGTAAATAGGTGGAAGTAATCTGTCAGAAGAAAAACAAAATCAAACAAAAGTAGGCATTACTTTTCAAAAACAGCCTTCATTTTTTGGCATCAATTGTTGCTGCCAAGAAAGCATTGTAGCTCCAGTTGTGCCTGCCAATTAGCCCACATACATTGGCAACCTGGAAGGGCTAAACAAGCTTTCCCTCCCCTAAAAAAAATAATGAGGCTCTTCCCCTTAAGGCTGACAGCGTTCCCGACCAGCCCAGTCTCGGAACGCTCCTTCCTGCCGGCCGAGCGAGACGGAAATGAAGCTGGAGTTTGGGATGAAGGGAAATTGGTCTCCAGTGGGCTGAGATCAGCCTCTGTCCAGCTCAGCGCCTGTGAAGTTCTAATGATGGTGGAGCCGTCAAAGCCTTTGTGAAAGCGCAGCCGCACAGAGGGTGACAGGAGGATGGCTGATTAAAGAGGAAACTGGGACATCCCAGCTCTCTGAGGACAGATGAAACGCGAGAGGCTGCTGTTGGCACATTTGTGCTCTCTCAAGTGAGAGGAACTCTAGGGAGGTCCGGTGAACAGGAACTGATGGTGATCGGGTTCCGGACTAACACTGTGTGAGGAGTTTAAACATAAGTATCTACAAAGTAGTTTACGTGTGTGCGAACTTCAATCAAAGAATACTGATAAAGCATTAAACTGATAAAGCACCACATCATTTCTCCACACTATGCAGCTTAATTTTTTGCTCATTTGAGCCGATAAGTGAGGAATTAGAAAAGTGTTAAGAGTTAAGGAAAATGCTCACATTTTATTTCTCATTTAGTGTCAATCAAACAGTCAATACATGTATAGTGCCATGCTGTGCTATGAACATTACTGCCATAAACCAAAAATCAGTCTGTGCACACTCGACATGCAAGCCCTGCAATACTAAACACACATGAAAAAGAAAACACTCCATTTCACACAAGTGCGAAAACCAAAACATTACAACAAAATGGCAACAGCAAATTTGAAAAAAATAATAATAATAATAGAATTGATGTTCTAAAAACCACACCTTCATGCAGCACATAACCAATGAGGAGAAAGCTCATGGATCTGGACCCTTCCACTGGGTTGAAAGCAAAGAAATCAGATGCTCTGAGAAAAACATGGAGTGTGAAAAGGGGGAAGTGGAGATGGGGGGCAAGGGGGGTCCTGTTGCCTCTTCTCCAAGTCTCCTCAGCAGAGAAGACGAGCATGCGGAGGACAGGATATGGAGTTTCAGTGCTTTTCATGGATAAACAAAGGGGGAGTTATTATGAATGAACCTTATCTGAACATTACCATAGCAGGATTTAGAGCAGACCAGTGTGGTTCAGAGAATAAAAGCCTTCCCTACTGACTCACTCAGCTTTACGCTGATGAAAGAGGGTGTTGATCAAAAAATAAAAAACAAAGTCCAAGCTGCCCAGTTACACTGGCTTCAGCTTAGACAATTTAGACGAAATAATAAGACATCATAGCGTGAAGTTTATCATCATGCTGTTTTGTTTCATTCGGGGATAGTTTATCACCAGTAGCTCACTTGGTGAACAAGTTAAGCCGGCTGTCTGTGATTCCTCCCTTAAACAGATTTGTCTCTCGAAGGAAATTTAGGGCCGAGTAGTTCCAAGCACTCCATGTTCTATCACAGAGCCATTAGCTTCTTCTAATGGTATAACGAGAGCAACTCGAAAAAAATGAGAAAAATGCAATCGTGCTGTCAGGATAATGGGGTGCAGAGAAATCACAGTGCCGCTATATTGGATAAGAAAAGAATATTGAGCAACATACAAAATTGAACCTGTGGGGTTTGTCTGAACCAATTTTTTGGAGTCTTTACAACAGAGACCAGAGGAAACTTCCGAAAAAACAAATTAGATTACTGGTAGTTCAAAGGACAAAAAGACAAAATTTGCTCAACATGTTAACAAGTTTGGTTGGCATCTTACTAGCCAATGTTTCTGTCGATTTTCATTTATAAGCTTCATTAACATAGTTACTTAAGAGTCAAGAGACAGGGCATCTCTCAGAGGGTGGGTGTTAACCCTTAGTTAAAAGCCCTGCCGACAACTTCTGGACTGCCTAAAAATATTGTTCAGTTGGTGAGGCAGACCTTCTTGGCTTTGGGAGTGACTACTGAAGTTCTTATCTGTCAGATCGGGTAATTTTGGCAATTTTTGACAAGGAATCAGAGAAAAAATTAAAAGGCAGTTGGCAGAAGGCATCGAGTTTTTGCCAAAAATGCCGCTAAGCATGACACTCTCGACCAGAATCGTTTTGAGTTGGCTAGTGGGATGCCACCTTTTGATCCCAGTCCAGAGCTGTTGCGAGAGTCAAATAGGACTTTTAATAGGGCCTTCCAAACAGCTCGGCAGGAAATGATCAATTAAATGATTTTGTGACATTTAAGCAAGTACATTCAGACCAAAAGTTATATTTCAAAATTGGTTTTCCTTCCTCTGAACCTTCAAGATCGTTAAAGCTATTCAAACAAGTCTGTCCATAAGGTTCATTCAATTCTCACAGAGTTCACAGCACAGGACGCAAATGGAAAGGGTGCATGCATGCTCACGCCATGACCACACCCGGTGGGGGCATGGCCGGGCGGGGCAACCAGGCAACAGAAAACAGAATGACAGACAGAGATCTCTACCTGAGCACCTCCGAGAGAGAGGAGTCGCTGTCATCCGACCTACAGGGCAGAACGGCAGTTGGGTTAGGGGAAGGTAGGACGAGTCAGAAGACGACAGAGAGGGAAGGGGAGGAGCCTTTCAGGAAGCAGGCAGGAGCAGGGGTGGGGCTGGAGCAAAGGGGGAGGAGTTAGCAGGAAGGTTATGCAGAGTTCATCGGGTGGGGTTACTGGTATAAGACTCAATGTTAACAGGAAGAGCCCACTCCAAACCTGAGCTCTGATCCATATTTAGAAGCCTCACAGTGATGTATTCCCAGAGCTTGTGTTGTTGTAATGGATACTTCACGTCTCAATTCACTCGGCTATTTAATCTGAGCTGTTTTTATAGTGACTATCAATGAAACATGACTAATAAAAAAGGCCAGCGTTTTAGTGAGATGTATTATCAATACTATTTTTTTTCATTTGGGCAACATCTCTATTGAAACACTATAGCACTCTAGGCTAAACGGCTCCCACTATTCACAGACACAATATAAACGTACATGAGATTCAAAGCCGCATGTGGCAATCATCGCTCACACATTATACTAAGTGCTTTTTTGTCAAATTGGATGATTGGATGATTGGATGATTGGATGATTGGATGTTTACTATTTAAGTCAACAACATACTGACCTGCACATTTATATTTATATTTTTTATCTATCTTTTTATTTTATTCTTTTTATTTTTTTTTATTTATTTTTTTTTTTCTACTTTTCTTCTCTTAATATTTGTATACTTTATAATTGCACTGTCCTTGGAGCGGACCTGACCTACATTTCACTGCTGGTTATACTCTGTATAATTGTGTATGTGACGAATAAAACTCTTGAATCTTGAATCTTGAATCTTGATTGCTGATGTGCAGAGAATAAAATATGAATGATAAACAAACATAAGTTATTTCCTTTCATTAAAAGAAATAGTTCTGAAAATATTTTGTTGTGTAATTAGTATTTTAAAACAGAGAAAACCTAGAACCAAGTTAGGACACAGTGTTAAGCTCTATCAACAATATCTATGAGATGCAATCGATTAATATAGAAATGTGTGTCAAAAACAAAAAATAGCTTTTAAAATGAACACATTTACAATGAAAGCCTATGGGGCAAGACACTGCATTGGAATAAATGTTAAAATGCACAACAGCATAGAAATAAGACTTAAATATTATGTGATTTAAGATGAGACTAAAGTGTCAAACTCACTAACCATGTCTGTGCAGATTTACTTCCAATTTTTAAACACAGCAGCTGCATTAAACATATATAATATTAAACTGATCAAAACAAAAGTGACAGAATAGACATTTATAATGTCACAAAATATTTACATTTCAAAAATTCTGTTCTTTTGAAATTTCTATTCCTCGCAGAAAAAAACAAGTCTGTTTCCACAAACATTTTAAGCAGCCCATTAATAATAAGCATCTCATATTACAATGATTTCTGAAGGATCAATGGCTGTTGGAAATTCAGCTCTGCATCGCAGGAATAAATTACATTATATTAAAATAGAAGAGTTATTTTCTGTTGGTCAGTGACGCTAGTCAATGAAGTCAGAGAGTTAGAGTCAAAAGAAAAACAATATGGATCGCATTTGATTGGCTGAAATGTAAATGAAGTGTCACACTACTTTAAAACACAGACTCAGTCATACTAGAAGCAAATAAACTTAGGACATGCACACACGCTTATTTGAGAAACAGATTAATGAGAGTGTGACCAACTGACAGGACACTTTGATTCGCTGACACCAACACTGATATGAATGTTGATGAAGGTCTATTAATATTGGCCTGCATGAATGTCTTGCGTCTGCTGTCCGGTTTTGTTATTCTGTGCCAACCAGAGCAAAGAATTAAAGGCTGTCAGGATTCCAGTCTAATCAAGTCAGTCCCGCCCATTAGGGACCAATCAGTAATCAAGTGGAAAAGCGTCTCATGGGTTACAATAATTAAGATCACAAAACAGCGTATACTGAGACCGACGTACTGACTGTGACTGACATGCACATTAACAGGTGAGATTATTAATGTAAAGACGCATCAACATACATGAGAAAGGATCTAATTAAGTTCTAAATAAAAAGAAGTGGTAAAGGAAGAAGTATATTAGCACTGCATGTTACATCTTTAAAAATGTTACTAGGGTGTTGCGATGTGGTTGCTAAGATGTCAAGAGTGGTTGTTATGTTGCTAGTCCAAAAAACCTGTTATTCTGGTCCCTAAATATTGTTTGACTACTTTAATACAAGTTTACCCCCAGAAAGGGGTCAAACTGACCCAATAGTGTCATTTATTTTAAACATTGTTTTTAAAAATATACATTAATTTATAACATTTGTAATGAACAGCCTGAAAGGTACTTTAGAAACAAATAAAATGAAATGAAAAATGGCATTTAATTCCTTAATATTCCATTTATTCCTCATAAAGCTCATCTCAGCAATTCCATGTACATATTTGTTGGTCATAAGTTAAAAAAAGAACATTTTTGTATCACTACACAAGTCTTCATAAAGTGGGTTAGTATGAGCCCTATTCATTTTTGACTCATCATAGTATTTACTGTCAATAATTTTGTCTATAATAATAATAATAATAGCTCAAAACCTCATGGATTAGTCCATTTTGGTTTGTCTCTTTCCGTTTCTCTTTTTGACAATACCAAATTTGGAGACAATTTAAAGAGTCAATGTTTTTGCTACAGAATTTTACCTTTTTTATCATTATTACTTTTATATCATTATCAAAAGGGGATTTTATCAGTTGATAGACAAACGTTTAGACACATCTGAATGAATATTTCTTCAGGATCTAAAAACAGTGGTTCTCAATCAGGGGGCTGCAGGATGACTTAAAATTGTTATTTATTATTATTAAAAATATTATTCATACTATTTATCATACTATATACGATTTGTTATTACATGTTATAACAGCAATATCTTAGCCTAAACCTAAAGCAATCTTGACAAACTATTTTACATTTAACTATTTAATAAAAGACTCGGTCATATTTGATGACTGATTTTCAATATACTTTACAGAGAAACCAGAGTAGTCAGAGTCAGCCAGCGAGCTCTGACTTTTATTTTGAAATAGTGATGAAAAATCATGAAAAATTGGTAACAACCTGCCAATTGTTCAAACAGGTATTCTAGTTTATTTTTTATTTTTTTTGGAGAAAAAAGGTCTAAAAATGTTTTGAATATAAAGAAAAACTGACAGCTTGTCTGTTTGTGATGCAGCATGAACTATAGCGCGCATTCGGGGTTCTTGCAGCAAATATTTTCTGTGTTTGATAGAGGTTGAATTCAAGTCAAATACTGCCATACTGCCCATAATACTTCAGAATTATTTTTAAAAGTATGGAAAAACACGTTTCAGGTCACTCAAACCATATATGGAAATGGAGCACCCTTATATGGTTACTAATAGTGCCTGGTGATCATCTAGTGGATAAGTCTGGTGCTGCGCCCAAACGAAATCTTACTGTAAACTAATTTTTTGAGATATCAACCTCAAATTTGGAGCACAACTCATTAAAGATTTTTGGTGTTGATTTTCTGGCAGTTTTAGAATTCAACATTTTCTAAAATATATATATCTTATATAAAAATTACTTTTTACATTTTATGTATATTTTACATTCCATAACTTTTTTTTTTTTTTTAGTTTCTGCAATAATCTGTGTAACAAAGCGTCTTCTTTAAAAAGAACCAATAGTTAACAGGTTAACATAACTTTAGTATTTTTTATCACCAATTTCAAGTCTAAACTCTTATAAAAGTAATGGTGTGCTTCTCTTCAATAAGTTGGCAAGATCTGAGGCATCACATACGCTCACAAATAATGCCGGAAGGGTTGCACCATCAGGGGTTTGTTCAAATCTCTAAGTATGAGCTACAGTAATAATGATTCTTGCCTTAGCAAATAGTACTAATTAAGGTAATTTAACATAGAACACAAAATGACTGTGCTAAAGGTGGTTGTATAACTACGAACAGGACAGATAGCAAGCCAAACGCTGTACACAAACTACAGAATGGTGCGGCTTGGTAGAAATTACATTAAGAGAAATCTACAGTCTGCTCCCATATGTGTCCTATCCCACACTCACACACACACAAACACACCCGGGAATGCAATATTCAAGGGGTTGGAGAAATAATGAGATAAATCCCTGACAGGCGCATCAAATGACCAATTTAGATCTCTATGGCAATATCAGACACTGCTGATTCAATTATGGAAGGAAAGTGCAAACAAAACCCATCTTCAGAGGGTGGAATAATTGGTTATTCTACCCTAATGTGCCCACTTGTGATGTTATAATGAGAATTCACAGGAGCCGAAGAACTGACAGTAGTTTCTGCTGCCGGCTTTGAGTTATACTAACAATTCGACTGCAATTTAAGATCGATACTACCTGCGGCACACACTGGGTTAAAGCTGAGGTACCGAACTAGTGGATTAAAATACTGTAATGAAGCACTCGAAGTAACCTGACAGAAAGCATACTTCAGCTATTTACTTAAAAAAAAAACTAGCTGGGTGGAAAAGGAAAGCAATTAAATAAACCTAGAGAACATGTGGGCTTATGCAAAATCCCATGCTCAGGTACAATGAGGAATTAGACCCTAAAAGTAAATCAGCCTATTATGATTTTTTATTTTTTTTTAAATCAAGATAATAAATAGTTCATGCTGTCCGTGTGTGTTTGTGTGCAACTCACTTGTCGAGCGCTGAGCCCTGACTCTGGTTGCTTGTCAGCCGGGAAAAGACGTTGCGGTCATTGCGTGTTCGAAGAGGAGGGGAAGGAGGAGGGGTGTAGCCTACCTCTGGACTTCTGACATTTACAAAAAAAACAAGAAAAACAATACACACAAAAACAGCATGCTTGATTAAAGTAAAGAGTGTAACAGTATCCTGAAACCAAATATTTCAGAACATATCAACAGCTAACCTGATACATACTTCACCTTTAAGGATAGTTCACCCAAAAATTACAACTGAAGTTGTCGTCAATGGCTAACATCAACTATCGGTTACCAACATGTTTTCAACTGTAATAAATTCAGTAATAAACTTTGTCTTTTTCCCCACAGATCGCAGTTTGAAACCCCAGCAACTAACCTTAACTAGAAACATTGTTTGGCAGATTTCTGGTGATGAAGTTACCTATATGGGTGGCCTCGGTCGTATGACTGCCTCCTTGTTAAGGGAGATGTGTCAGATCCTCTGGACTGCCTTGGGCTGAAACATCAGCATACAAATTGTGTTATGTTCAAAATAACTGAATAACTGTGAGGAGACATCATTTATTCCAGCACGAGAGAGTTTTTCCTGACAGTTCCACTCACAAAGTGTGTCCTCTGATAGGCAGGCTGATGTTTCGAGACACCAGCTCTCTGGAATAAGCCTCTTTGAGGACCAGGCCGTTTTCATGGATCTCCGACAGAGAAGCCAGGGACTTCGTGATGTTCTTGGAGGAGAGGTCCAGAATCGGGCCCAAATACTCAGCTGACACCGCCTTCATTTGTGCAGATAGCCGAGGCTCAACCTGTGAGAGGAAAAGCAGTAAATATTTCAAAATACTACACTGCCACCTGCTGGTTATAACACACAGAACAGAAATAAAGTGCTGCTTTCCAATGCTGATGAGTCCATTCTATATAGTCATGTCATAAAATACTACTCGATCAACGCCGAGACACAAATTTTGAGTTTTACCTTCATCTTAAAGTCATCTTGACTCGCAGACAACTTCATCTGGGAAAAACTGTAGCAGGAAGTTAAGCGGTGAGGTTCAAATTTAGATTTGGTAGATTATTTCATGATAATCATCTGTGAATGTGCTGTAAGAATATATTCATACCCGCCCTCTGACGCCTGACTGAACTCAGACGCATCCTCATCTGTGCTCGCATAGCCATTCTCTGAGGAATATATGAAACAAAATGACAAATTAACACCATAAATACAAATACAGCTGCAAGAAGCGATTACCGGTGTTCAAGAGTACTAAGACATTTAAGCAAATACGAGAAAAGGCATTATCTATTATTTAGGAAGACTGTATCTATGCAAATCAATGATTAAATAGAGCAGTTTTACCAATTCCAGGTAATTTACCATAGAAGTATTTTGTTGTTACCTGTATAAGTCTTATAGTGCCACCTAAAGCACAATCTCCATAAAAGTTGGTATGCATCTTTAGGATCATATGCTGCATGTGCTCACCTAGTTTCATGAAGTTCTCAGTTTTAGTTTGGGATGTATAGGCCTTTGGGTATATTTGGCCAGGCCCATTTTCTAAACGACCATGTTATATCTAACCAAAGTGTAAGGTTCAACCTTTTTATGATAATTATTGACCTAGAGAGCCCAGAGAATTGTACTGCCATGGTTTTCTTGAGGGTAAAAAAATCTTGAATGATTAACAAACGATTGAATTGACAGCAGTGAGTCTTGAGGCAAAGCTGTTCAGAATGAGAAGGCCTATTATATGATATGAATACCGTGTGCATGTTTGAAAATTCGTGTAATCGTTTAGACACTTGAAAAATGTGATCGAGACCCAGTGGCCGATTTCTTTCAAATTTCTCTCAGACTTTAAGGGCCGAGAGTCAAACAGACCCACCGAGTTTTGTTCTGATCAGCCTCTGTTAACCCTGTCTTATATGTGCTCGAACTTCATTGGCTAGCTGATGTGTAGTTATAGCTGGTTTTTAAGTTTTTGTCCTATTATAGCACCACACAGTGGCCAGACTATGTGATTTTTCTCATTTGACCTCAGATCAAGGTCTTACGTGTGCGTATCGAGTTTGAGGTAAATATCTCATTCTGTTGAAAAGCTATAGCCATTTTAGGAAAAAATGGCCCTGCCTCTTTCAAACATTTTGGCGTGCCGTCAGTTTTTTTTTATACAATTATTGATATTCACTCTCTAGAGGATTTTCCTGCACTGGTTTGGTTCCGACTAGGCAAAACTAAGACTGGTATACAAAAGAAGGTTTTTCAAAAAATGCAAAAAAAAGCAAAAACAAAATCCTCAAGGGTGGCGATCGAATCCGTCACATGCATTTCGTTCGTCTCCAATGATTTAAGATACGTCTACGTTAATTCTACGACAAGTGCTTTAGGAGCGATTTCGTACTTTTGTTCGCTGTAGCGCCCCCGTCAGGCCGATCAGGCGAGCCTTGGTCACGTTGTAGACAGGAAGAGTGCTAACCATGCCTCAAAGTTTTAGGTCTCTACGCCTTACGGTTTTAGGTCAGAATGCTGATCTGTGAGAATCTTAATTACAATAATTACAGTGCTACTCGCTTGAACCCCTAAAACACAATGTATCCCTGGTGAGGCTAACACAGTATACACAGCAAGGTTTTTTTATATAATAAATAAAGAGAATAAAAGGTAGATAGAATAGAAATAGAATAGAGTGTGTTAGTGTTAGAGGATCGATGTGTTTTTAGCCGTTTCTTGAAGATGGCTAAAGACTCAGCTGCTCGGATCGAATTGAGCAGGTCATTCCACTAGCAGGGAAAATAAAGATATATGAATACTTATGACTGATTACTCACCTTGCTGAACATTGTGGATTAGAGCTTGCAGCTCAGGGATACATTCTGCCTTTTCCCTTAGAGCATCCAGGATCATGTGATTTTGGGAAGAGCCAATCACATCCGTCTGCCGCAGCTGACCCTCCAGTAGGCGAATTTGAGCCTCTTTTTGAGCAACTTGTAACCCCTATATACACAAACACACATGAAACACTACCATTCACACGTCTGGGGTCAGTAAGATATTTTTGATTTAAGATATTATCATCAAACAGTTTTGTTGGATTTGTCTGCCTGGACTTACCTTGTCAATAGAGGCTTTAAGGAAGTTGTCCAGGAGAGCGCGAGCTTCGGCCAGCGAGCAGGAACTGATGACCACTGAGGTGTCCACTGAGTCCAGCTCATCCTAAAATAAGCACACGATTTGAGCAATATCAAAAAAACCTTATGTAAATATAAGTGACCTCTGATTCAACTACATACAATAAGCAAGCAGTCATTTATGAGATGCCCTGTACCTTGGTCTCCTCGATCTGAACGATAGTGGCCTGGCAGTCTGACAGACTATCACTGATGTAGTCGATGTTGGCATTGAGAACCTCTATCTCCTCGTTCATCTCCTGAAGGAGCCTCTCCTCCTCATCCTCTCCGAAGCCCTCGTTCAGTAACTTTTCTCTCTTGCGCAACAGCGCCTCCTGCTGCATGGACAGCTCCTCACGTTTCTGGAAGCGTGATCGAGACATCATATTTTGAGTTATGTTCACAATCCTTCTTTATCGCTGAACTGTTACATTGTTAAACACACAAATCAGTAATTCACACAACCACCATACAACAAAAATGCACAGGGTTTCAGAAGATCACTTTGATGTGTAACACGTATAATGCATAATCTAACATGTAAAAGAAATATAAATGCAAAAATCACCTTAATGAGGCGATCCATATCAGCTTCCACATTAGTGATAGTCATTCTCTGCATCACAATATCCATGATCCTCCTCTCCAGAGATTGCCACTTCTGACGGGCTGTCTTTGAAAAACTTGTGCTCGTACTCTTTCGCTGGAACTTTTTTCTGCTACTGAAATCAAATGCAGATATACAATGTATAGCTTTTTCAAACGAATTTTGGTACGGTTGAATGGATGAACCAGTGAATGGATGACCTTAAGCACACGTGTGGTTTTGTTTATTTTCTGGTTCAGTTGCAAAAAGGGCAGTGTGAAAGTGAACCGCACCAAAACAAAAAAATCAACATTGTATTGGTCCGGACCAAAGCAAGTGAACTAGCGGACAAAGATGTATTCTTGAAAGGATTATAGATAGTTAGCGTTTCTGGTGTAGAACCAAACTTTCTTTACCTTAATTTAATGCTGTTGAGCAGCAGACGATGTGAGGGGAAATGCATTGTTGGTTGGCGCCACCTAGCGTGCAGGTGTGAATTAGCAGATGACGATCGATCGTTTCACGCTCGGTGTGAAAGCACCGTTCGTCTGCGATTCGCCTCGCTTTTTTGCATTGCGCGCAGTGTGAAACAGCCTTTAGACTGCTTTCTGAAGGATCACGTGACAGTGAATACTAGAGCAATGATGCTGAAAATTCAGCTTTACCATCACAGGAATAAACTGCGATTTTAAAATAAATTCAAATAGAAAAGTTATTTGAAATTGTAATTATATTTCACAATATTTTTGTTGTTTTTTTCTCAAATAAAGGCAGCCTCAGTGAACATAGTCGTGGCCTAATGGTTAGAGAGTCGGACTTGTAACCTAAAGGTTGCGGGTTTGGATCTCAGGTCCAGCAGGGATGGTCGTGGGGGGAGTGAATATCCAGTGCTCTCTCCACCCTCAATACCACGACTGAGGTGCCTTTGAGCAGCATATATGGCTGCCCACTGCTCCGTGTGTGTGTGTGTGTGTGTGTACTTGGATGGGTTAAATGCACAAATTCCGAGTATGGGTCACCATACTTGGCCACATATCATGTCACTTTCACAATAGACTTCCTTGAAAAACATTGATCGAGTCATTGGTGTATGCATCACTGACCTGGCCAGGTTTACTCCAGTCCCATGGCTCTCATTCTCTCCCAGGAATCCATTCAGTTTGGTATTCCACTGGCGTATGATGCTGGACACCGAGCGAGTGGATTGGTGTTCGGAGGAGGGTATTGTGGTGTTGGTGGATAGCTCTGCTCCAGAGACCACATTGGTGAGTCTGCGGGCCACGCGTCCGGCCACACGCTCTGACATGGGCTTGGCCAGCCGCCTCAGCGCCGTCACTTCCTGCGTCTTCCTCCGCAACACCATCTCCTGCTGACGCTTCTGGGTCTCCAAAGCTCGGATCTGATACTAATAGAGCACAGAGAGAGTGAGTAAATAATACTTCATAGTCCACGATAAACAGCTGGTAGCACTCGTTTTTAAAAGGTTAATCAGCAAAACCTCTTGTCGTCGCTGCTCTTTCTTCAGTTGTGCGATTTCTCGGTTCCTCTTCGCATCGATCATCCTCCTCCGCTGCTGCTCCTCCTTCATCTGCTTCATCAGAGCCACCTATGGGTGGGATAAAAAGCAAGCACTGTGAGAAACTACTAGATGCAACAGCACCTAAAAGTATTAAAAAAAAGTAGTCCGATGTTCCCATTCACATAAAATTTGGCGTAAAAAAATATTATGCAATATTAGAATGAATGTGACCCAAAATACAGTACATTCCATTTAACAAAAATGCTATATATGTATAATATTAGGTTATTTTGTTTTTTATTTACATTTTATGAACACATTTCTTATTGTTTGCAAGAATTATTAAATAGAGGTATTTAAATTTGTGGCTGCACTTATTTTTGGTCCATCTGTCACACTGGAAAGCAACAGTCAATCAAGCACACTGCATTATGGGATAGACTTATTTCATACCTTGTTCTTGTTTGTATAATGCCTATTTTGCAAATGTTACCTGGGTGCTATACACTACCATTTTAAGCTTAGTAAGATTTGTTTAATGTTTCATTCTCACCAAGGTTTCAGTTATTTGATCAAATAAATACAGGACACACAGAAATAGTGTGAAAAGTTATGTGATCCTTCAGAAATCATATTAATATGCGGATTTGCTCAAGAGACATATTTTTATTCTTATGTTCTTATTATTATCAATGTCGAAAACCATCATGCTTTAAGAATTATTTGATCAATAGAAAGTTCAAAAGAACAGCATTTATTTCACATAAAAAAATTGGAACATTATAAATGTATTTGTCACTTTAATGCATCGTTGCTGTATGAATGTTCATTTCTTGCAAAAAAATATAAAATAAATAAAACTTACCGACAATACTATTGTAATGTTTTAATATTTGGAATCAGCTATTATTTTTATATTTTCGGTTTTAATTCGAGTTACATTTTGTGTGTTTTTGTCATTTTTAGTAGTTTATATATATATATATATATATATATATATATATATATATATATATATATATATATATATATATATATATATATATATATATATATATATATATATATATATATATATATATATATATATATATATATATATATATATATACAATACTTTAATTACACTCTTAAAATAAAAGTCTCAATTACAGTCAATTATCTCTGCAGCAGATGAAACCAATGAAATGTTTAGTTTTTTCTCCTGATGGCCTCAAGGAGGCAGCATATTTCTAAAAATAAAGCTCCAGCTCTCACCTTTGCTTTCTTCATCTCGGCCACCTCAGACTGCAGTTTCTTGAGCTCTCTCTCGTAGCGGCTCTGGTTCTTCAGCAGACGCGCGTGCTCCTTCTGAGCGGCCTGCAGCTTCAGCAGGTCTCGGTTCATCTCCTTCAGACGCTTCTCATAATCTGATTTGATCTTACTGGCTTTCTCTTCAGTGTAGTTCTCCATGGACACTAAAATGACAGAAAATGATGGAAGAATCGTTTACTGGGATTATTAAAATTATCATAATTTCTTATGGATTTGGAAAAACATGATGTGAGTAAATGATGAGTGGGTTTTAATTTTAAAGGTTAACTAACCCTTTAAAACACTTATATACTTTTGGGCCTTTTGCCTTGTCAAAATACCAGAAATACATCACAAACAACGGAAGCAATTTCTCCACATATAGATGTGAAGCTGGCAGACGCTCACTGAGGTTGTGCAGCACACGGTCTCTCTCCAGCTGTGTGTCTCTGATCTTGTTCTGGAGCAGAATCAGTTTCTCCTCATACTGGCTCTTCAGCTTCAGGAGCCGCCGCTGGCTGTTCTCCAGCTCATCGATGAGTCTCTGCTTGATCTCGATCTCACACGTCAGGTCCGCAAGATCGGCCTGTAAGCTGACTAAGAGATGAAGAGCCACAGGATAAAAGGTCAGTGTGAATGAAAGAGACTGACTGGATATTTCTAATAAACGCTAGGGCTGTCAAAAAAAAAAAAAAAAAGAATATTTGGCAAATTTAAAATAAAAATCCACATTCAAATGCGAAAAAGTTGCATTCGAATTTTAGGTGTCCGTCAGGCTGCCTCATCAGTGGCACACAAGATGCAATGACAATGTAGGTATCGTTGCATTTTCATGCTTTTTTTAGCCTATCCAGTTGAACCCACTGGATGCGGCGCTGCTCATTCAGAACATCAATGTGGAGATAATGATGTTTACATCAAAACTGAAACCAAGCCGCTCACACAGAACGCATTTTTATTGCATTGTCTATCACCGTTGCACTCGTGTCTCGCACAAGAGAGACAAATGTTTAGAAAGCCATGTAAAATTAATGCAAGTTCAACTTTTAAAAAACGTCTCGAGAATTCAGGGTGGGTTTTTTTGCATCCCACTGCATCTCATGTTTTTAAATGAAAAAAGTGCTCTTTTGTTTTCGGTCCTTAGTATTAAACTATACATGCATACATGATGCTTTTTGTTTCTAATTGTTTAAGCAACGCAATTAATTATATATGGTTTAGAAACATTAGTTTAATAGATAGTCGTGTTATTTTATTGCCCTCTTGTGGCCTCAGGAGAGAAGCCAAAAGCTTTTTTTTTCCCCTAATAGAAATTATGCCTTTTAAATTCGAAAATAATTTGAATATTGATTATATTCTAGTACAAAATTCGAATTTAGTTTTTCAGCCAATTTGACACCCCTAATAAACGCATCTCAGAATGCACCTTTCTCGTCTGAGTCAGAGTCGGAATCCACCAGGCTCTCGTCGCTGTCGAACTCGTCCTCCTCCCTGGTCTCCTCTTCCTCCTCCTCCTCCTCCTCCTCACAGCCGCTCTCCCCGTGATCATCCTCCTGAAGAGGATACATGCCATCCTGCACCAAGAGATCAAATCTTAAGACCGTCTTTCGCACTCAAACCACAAAAAATAATTATATACCATTTAAAAACTTTACTTAAAGCCTTTATGTATAATGAATTATAAAGAGTCGTTAAAGGGTATAATGCATTATAATTATTCATAATGTGCATTGTAATACATTACATCTTGATGTAAATAATAATAACCAAATTTAAAATGCATAGTGTAACAATGAATTGATGAGTGTTATAATGTATTAACTGTGGTTACAATTATTCATGAGATGTGCAATGCATTATAAGGTGCATTACAAGACTAAACTACTTTTATAATGCATTATACATAAAGGCTTTAAGTAACACTTTATATATATACACATATATTATGCCTAAACATTTGTATCTCAAAATGTTACAGCTTTCTTCATGTAATATTACAACTTTCAAAAAAAATGAAAAAGTCATTTAGCAGTGCTTTATGTCTTTATTATGTGTTATATTACAACTTTATTTCTGTAATTTTATGATTTTATTATTAAAACACTACCATATAACCTTCTTTTCTTTAATATTAAGACTCAATATTACAATGCCTTCTTGCAATAACTTTATTTTTATTATTGCTGTCAAATGATTAATCACGATTAAATCGCATACAAAAAAGTTTGTTTGTATAATAATATGTGTGTGTTCTGTGTATATTTATTATGTATATATATAAATACACACACATACAGTATATATTTTGAAAATATTTACATGTCTATATTTAAATTCATATAATTATAAATAAATATATTTGATATATAAACACAACTTATTTTTCAGAAATATATACATGCATTAGGGCTGGGCGATATGAGCAAAAATCCATCTCTCTGTATTTTTTGGCTGATTTGCGGTATACGGTATATCTCGGTATTTTGTATTTGGATTAACCAGATAAAGTGAACGTAAGCATGTAGAAATATATTATGTGCAAAAAAAGGTTAAAATCACATTACATTCTAACATTGCAACATTGCAATCTGAAAACTAAAATAATGCTTTTAAAGCAGAAGTTAAATTTACTAAACTAAAATGAAAATAATAAAAAGGCACAAACTAAACGAGTAAAAAAGGCTATTTTGATTACCCCATTACTCTTTACAGTTAGTGCTATAATACAAATACACTTAACTGTAGGTTTAAAATTCTACATACGTCACATTTATTGTCCAACTACAAATATTTCAGAAAAATTTATATTTAAGTTATTGCGCTCCTATTTCGTTGCGCTCTGTCTGTTTGGTGCGCATGCGCGTGGCGGCGCTCGTTCTAAATGAAGTCTGTGAAGTTTAGCAGAGAATCTCAAAGCAAAAGCTCATGCATTTCTGACAGCAAAATGGAAATATTTCCATGGCTTTCTAACATTTACAGATGGAGAATATACCTGTGAAGTATAAGTTATGCATTAACGAAAACAGCATATCTCAAACACATTAAACAGCTCGAGTAGCATCTCTGTCAGCAGCACACGCAGCTTTGCTGTCAGAGCATCTGCAAGCGCAAGCTGCTTTAAACTGAAACTATAAACTATAGGCTTCTATATCTTACGAGTTTTTTTAAAGAACAAATTGTATTATGCCCTTTCTCCGCAGCAGTTCAGTCTGTGTCCTCCCTAGATATTCCCCCAGAACCTCTCGTATCAAACTACTGTATATCGATCTAACGGTAGTGCTTCATACCATACCGCCCAGCTCTAACATGCATGTGTGTGTATTTATTTATTTATTTATTTATTTATATATATATATATATATATATATATATATATATATATATATATATATATATACACGATTCTTGCTAAAATGTGAATCATGATTTTTCTCCATGGGAATTGAGATCATGATTCTCATTTTTTCAACCAAAATGTATTGTACTCAAGTACAACCCCCCCCCAAAAAAACCCCCACAGGACATTCAGTATAATAAAGTGTTGGAGTAACAAAAACTTGTCTCTTTTCTTTATTTTAGACCCCTTAAAGTGAATAATTTTAAAGCTTTAAGTTGTTGAACATAAGAGAACATTAACAATAATAAATACAAATATTCACATTCACACGGGGCGTCGACGTCAACGCCTCTCGTTTACTTTGAATGGAGTGACGTCAAGCGTTGCCGAACTGAACTGTGGGTCCCTCGCGTCGCTTCACTGGCATTGCACGCGGCAGAAGTTGAAAACTTTTCAACTTTTCAAGCGCCAACGCAGGCGTCAGCCAATCAGATCGCCTTATGCAAATACCCTAGCGCAGACGCTAGCCAATCCCGTTCATGCAGCACCAGAAAAGTATGTGATTGGCTGTTATCACTATGACGGCGCGTCAGCACCAGAGCCGTTGAGAAACAGAGTTGCGACACTCCCATAGGCTTCCATAGGAACTTATGAATGCGGAAGTAAAGCGTGTCATGGAGCAGCCAATAGTTCCAAACAACCGATAGTTTCAGCATTGAAGCCCATTCATTTCAGTGCTTCTCAAGCACAGTCGCCAGAAAGTTGAGGAAATTACAGCATTTTTTGCCATTTTAACGCATTAGTTTATCTCTCGGAAATCTGACCAGTAGTTGTATTTTATGAAACGCGTTATAGTTAATGTTTATTTTTAGATAATAGGCAGTATATGCTATATTTGCAGTTAGATAACGTGAGAAACACCTTAATAGCGATCATAGCCAGATGCTAGTTGATGCTAGTTTTACATCTTTCTGTAATCTTTCTCTCCCTGAAGGAAGTTGAATTAAACCATTTATTTCAGTATCTTTGGAGCATTTTCACTGGTAAGTTGATGAAATAACTGCTTTTTAAAATATTTTAACGCCTTAGCTGACCTGTTCTTGAATAGTAATTAATAGCGGTATTTTCATGTCGTCAGGTTAAATAATGTTTATCGTTAGATAATAGCTAGTGAGACTATTAGATTTGTATTATATTATTATAGATACACTAGCTACAATAACTAAACTAGTTATCATAACTGTATTAAAATGTGAATAATAGATGAAGAAATATATATTAATACAATAACACATTTTACATACTAATTAGATTTCTTATACTCTGTAAACAAGCATAATTTATTTCATCATTACACTGCACATCCACAGGAATAAGTGTAACACAAAAACGATTTTTCGATTAATCGTGCAGCCCTAATATATATACTTAATAAATATACTCAGCACACATACATATATTATGTAAACAAAAACTTTTATTTTGGATGCGATTAATCACGATTAATCGTTTGACAGCACTAATTTTTATTCTAGCAGCACAGCTTCATTCTCATAAAATACTGTTTTATTGATAACATTTTATTCTTGAAACTCATTTTTTTCCTCAAAATATTAAAACTTTTCCTTGCTTTTATATTAATAAAACACTGCAAATAAAAACATTGCAATATATTTTCTCATATTACAAATAAAATGCCATTCAATATTAATTTTTTTAAGACTTAAAAATTAAGACATAATATAATATAAAATATAATATTCAACTTAATTGAAATAATTTCTTCTTTATTCTCATATTTATTCACACTGCCGTAAAACATAATTCTTGCATTATTACCGCGTCATTCTAATAAAACATTGCCATGCTAATTTTCCACAGAATGTTATGATTTATTTTTTTTATCCATCTCAAATCTTTGTAAACAGCAGACCAGCTGGAATATAATGAATACATCTCCTTTCTCTCACCTCTTCAGGTTCATTATCAGAGTCTCCATCTCCATTTTCTCGTCTCTCTTCGTTTTCCCTGCTCAGACCATTCTCGCTCTTTTCTCCATTTTCCTGAGGATAAAGCTTGGCCCTCTTCTTCAAACCTTTTTCTTTCTCAGGACTGAAAAAAAATAGTGATCTATTATTAAAGTTCCTATAGACAAATATATGCATAAACAAAGCACTGACGTAACCAATAGGACATTCATCACACAGAGTAGTTTGCACACTAAAAAATAAGGGATCGGGCCATAATTCCGACAATTCCACCAATATCGGAAACAACCGTCATTTAATAGTCATGTAATCGCACCACGGGGACTCATGCAGTGGAGAGATTTATCCTGGGTCTTCTGCTTTGTAGCCTTTGCAGGTCAGCTGAGACTTCCAGTAGTAATTCTGTAACGTTGGGTTCACAAATTGCCCATGGCCTCTCTCCCATTACGACCACATTAGAGCGGGACGTTCCTGTAGTCATATTCATTATAACGGACGATTTACTGAGAGATACTTGTGTCTGTGCCAGCTTGCTGTCCTTAGTTTAAGTCGGTCAGGACATACTGGTACAAATACAGAGATAAATCTAATTCTGGCACATTTTACAGCCTCTTATTGGCTCAGTAACATAAAACAGAAGAGGACAAGCATAATAAAGTCTTCCAAATACACAATCAGTGGAATAAGTTACAAGACCTCTGCTACCATCAGAAGAGATTGCCAGACATGAAGTGTCATGAGCACCTGAGACGTCCTGGAGCAGGGTCTCTTATTTAATAACATTAATTCATTCATTTGTGACCCTGGCCTGCAAAACCAGTCTTAAGTCGCTGGGGTATATTTGTAGCAATAGCCAAAAATACATTGTGTGGGTCAAAATTATCCATTTTTCTTTTATGCCAAAAATCATTAAGATATTAAGTAAAGATCATGTTCCATGAAGAAATTTAGTAAATTTCTTACTGTAAATATATCAAAACTTCATTTTTGATTAGTAATGTACATTGCTAAGAACTTCATTTGGACAAATTTAAAGGCGATTTTCTTAATATTTTGACTTTTTTGCACTCTCAGATTCCAGATTTTCAAATAGTTGAATCCAAATGTTGTCCTCTCATAACAAACCATACATCAATGGAAAGCTTATTTATTCAGCTTCCAGATTATGTATAAATTTCAATTTCGAAAAAAATTGACACTTATGACTGGTTTTGTGGTCCAGGGTCACATCTATGCTGTGGATATTGTAGTCTGACATCATTTAATTTTAGATGTGACCTTAAAATGTTCAAAAACACATTTTCATAAGTGAAAATCTTTTCAGACCTATCTTACATGGAGCATGGTAAATGATAAATACATGGCAAATGAAAAGAAAATATGAGCAGAATAAATAAATAAAAAACAAGAACAAGAATAAAAAATATATATATAAAAATAAAAATAAAAATAAATAAGAGAATTAAAAAATCAATTAATTCATAAAAGAATAAAAGCATAAATTAATAAATAATATAAAACAATATAATAATATAATATAAAAATAATAAATTAATAATACAAAAATACATAAAAAAATAAATAAATAAAATAAATAAAAATAAAGAATCAGTAAAAGAATGAATAAAAAATAAAATAATGTATATACATAAATGCATACAAGAATAAACTAAATAAAAATGAAAAATCTATAAAATAATAATAAAAAAAAAGCACATAAATGCATAAAAGAAAGTTTAAAAATAAATAAATTAATTTAAAAAAAAATAATAAATAAATCAAAGAATAACATAAACCTCACCTCTTCCTCCTCTGATTTCTCTCCTTCTTCTTCAGCCTCTCCACATCTAATTTGGCTTGACGAATCACATCTGTCATCTCTGCATCCATGGAAACAGAGGGGGAGGAGCCGAGAGGGAGTGCTGGGGTAGATGGGTGAGAGGCCGGGTATGGAGAGCGGGTGGAGAGGCGAGACAAACTGCGCCTCAGAGACTCGTTCATGGCCTCACTCTCCAGCAGCTTAGACCTGAGGACCACAGACATACGAGTCATTGTTTTCCACTGCTCCGATGAGAAATTCACATCCAAACGTGTCATGAGTAGAATATCAAGTTACCTCAGCTCTTCGATTTCTCGAATGTAGTTCTGGATTAGATTGCCAATCTCCTCGTTCGTTTCACCTGTTCAAAGAGTGACAGATGTATTGAGCGATAACGAAATGACAGAAGCATTGATGTTTGTTTGTTTAATACCATGCCAGAAAACGTTTTCAAGGATATCAACTAGGGTTGTAACGGTACACGTATTCGTACCAAAAATTTTCGGTATGGGTCTTTTGGTTCGTTATGCATGTGTACCGAACAAATACAGCATTGTTTTAACGACTGCACAAGTGGAAATTCATGGGAAACTTCCAGTTTTATATATTGTTAATTTTGATAAGAAACAAAATATCATATTTCAAATTATGTCCATTTTTTTCAGGAAATTCAAACAATAAATGCCATTTTCACGCTCTTTGATGTGGCTGTATAAACGCCTCTGTTCAAACGGCAGGGTGGAGTGTGATCATCCCTTCCTCTTTACTACTAGTTTTAACGCGAAATAAACATGAATGAACATCTCATGCCTCATTCAATCGCTCAATCTGTGTTTCAACTGCAGAAAGACGTCAATAAAACAACTTGTAAACAAAACGTCATCAGTGTCCACAGCGCATTAGTTCACAAGAGAAATAAAGTCTAGAGAAGAGTATTTAGCAAAATATTAGACTCATTATCTTTTACTTTACTTGTTAGTGGCATCTTAATTATTTAATGTATGTTTAAATTAATCTGTTATGAAAAGTATAAAGTATAAATGAATATTTCTACAACAAATACAAATTTTATAATTTGATAACAACAATATACAATTACTTCTGAGGTGGGTTAATTACCATAATTATCATCTTTAAAAAAAATATTTTAAAATACAGTAGATCTGATAGTTTCCATCTCCAGACTTCTGCAACCTCATGAAAAAAATTGCAGCAACTGCAGCAGTAAAATGTAGTTAAGCTGTTCATATTTCATAATATTTCTGTTTTAATATTGAATACAATTCTCTATTTTTAATGTTTCAATAATGCAAGAATAATCAGAAAATACAATATAGTTTAATATAGCTAACACAGAGTTGAATAACTATATCGTATCCCCCTAAATAAACTATTAAGTTGAAGCATTTGCAGTACTTGTCTACTGATTAATTCAATTACACAGAATGATTTTGCTCTTAATAGTGTTGCATAGAAATACATAATTCCTATGCAGCATAAATCAGAGACACCGCTGGGATACCAAGACATGGGATGACTTTAGAAGCAGACACAAAACTGGCTTACTGGCACAGCCTTTGGAAAACTTATTGGTCAAATAAAAAAAATACATTAAATGTATTTAAATATTCATGTTACATTTATATAAACAACAAAATTACACTTAATATATAAATAAATATCACCCAGTCCTACTATCTACACATAATTCAGTGGTAATCCCCTCTCCGACCACTAGTCTCACCAGTCTTAGTGAGCAGCAGGTTGACTCCATTGGTGAGCAGCTGGGTGACTCGAGTGTTGAGGTGGTCGATGGTTTCCTGCATGGCTTTGACCCGCATGCGTAGTGTGTCATTCTCCTTTTGGAGCATGGAGTTCTCTTGAAACAGATCGCTAAAACCGTCGGATCCTTCTTCGCAGGCCACTCGTTTTCCCTGAAAGAAATCCAAAGAGTATGAGATGGATAGGTAGGCACTAACCCCGTCCAACCCAAGCAACATTCCCCCAATCCTTTCATGCTCGGTCTCTCTGTCAGTGCGGCTCAACTCTCTCAAAGCATCATGGCTAATCGCTAACTTCTTCTGGTGGCCGTTTATCATCCAGGTCAGGCCGAGGTGCTAAGCTGCTGCTATGCTCCATTAACTCCAGCGAGATCCCATGAGCTGAACCATGTTATTATGCACAAGCCCACCGCACAGGCTCTCTCATGCCCTGAACTTATTACATAAACAGCTAGAGAACCAACTGGGTGGCATTCAAGGAGAGAGGAGAAAGAACAAGTGTAGGTACATTGTGAACGAAGGTCACCTGACTCATTATCTTCCCCAAGTCCTCTATTTGATTTAATAATAGAGGAATGAATGCATGATACAGGAAGTGTTTAGCTGTTTGATGCTTCAATGTCAGCTCAAATTGTTTCCTCTGTAGTAATATAAACAAGTAATAAGATATCTTGCCAAGTCAGTAATCTGGTTCCAGCTGCGCAGATCATTCTGGCACGTGTCATATGTCTGCTATCCTGATAACTCAAGTGAGTTAGTAAGTCTGTCTTTCAGATTCGCCCAAAAATGAAGTCTGTCATTATTCCAAGCCCATATGATATAGTACATTGTAAATATTGTATGAATGTGCAATTCATGATGATGTATTATGTAAAAACTGTACATCTCCGACTAAGATCAGATGAATTTGTTGGTAAAAAGTCACCATGAAGGTCCGACCCAACCTCGTCCCTTGAGGTGTGTGAGTAGATCGTTCAAAAACGTACAAAAGAGGCTGTACTAATTCATATAAACTCGCAACCAATTCATGGCGACGTATTACCACCAAACTGGATGTTTCTGAGCAAGATCCTATGATTCGTATGATTTGTAGGTAGAACATCACCATGAAGGTCCAACCCTAAATCTAATCATTAAAAGGTAGGGTAGGCAATTTCAGAGAGGCTAGCATTAGCAAGCTCTCTTTAAAAGCATAAGATCCCACCCTTCCTGCAAATCACTCTCCAAAGCCTGATAAAAGTAATCAAAGTAATCTGACTCCACCAATGCCGTCTCTCATGGTGTCGCTGGTTAGCCTCCGTTCGGTCTGTGCATGTTCATGTGTTTCGTAGCAGGCGTCTGGTGGAGCATTGGTGGAGTCAGATTACAGTACAAAGTGCATAATATTACAATAATAATGCCTTCCATTCTCGCTCGGTCTGCAATAGCGCTTTGAACGTGCTGATGAAGTATCATGTCTGTGCGAACAGAGTGAGCGGAGGTATGCAAATACATATGTTTACAGGCAGGAAGACATTTTATGATCCTACACCTTCCACAGATTAAATAAATAAATGCATATAAATTAGTGCTGTCAAACGATTAATCGCGATTATTCGCATCCAAAATAAATGTTTTGTATACATAACATATGTGTGTGTTCTGTGTATATTTATTATGTATATAAATACACACACATACAGTATATATTTTGAAAATATTTACATTTACATGTCTATATTTATATTCATATAATTTATATAATAAATTAATATATAAACATCTTATTTTTCTTAAATATATACATGCACGTGTGTATATTTATATAAAAATAATAAATATACACAGAAAACATACATATATTATGTAAACAAAAACTTTTATTTTGGATGCAATTAATCACGATTAATCGTTTGACAGCACTAATATAAATACATTTAGACCACTTAACTTAGTGACGACTGACGAGATGTGAAGAGACTTTCAACCAGCATAACAAAAAATGTTTTGAACCAAATCATCTACCCTGCTTTTAAGAGTTGTTTGAGTAGATTTTACAAAAATGTGCGAAAGAGATAAGAATTTGCAAACAATTCATAATGATGTTTTACATACAAATAAGATCATACATATCGTAATTATATCATTATATTATATCGTAAGACTAAGAATTTGTGGGTAAAAAGTCACCATGTCCAACCCTAACCCGTCCCTCAAGAGGTGTGCAACTGGATCGTACAAAATCATACAAAAGAGGTGCTGAAATTGTGATTAATGGTGACATTTTACCTACAAACCGGATGTCTTTGAATATGATCCAATGAATTCATATGAATTGTAGGTAAAACGTCACCATGAAAGCCCACCCCTAAACCTAACCATCAAAAGGTGTGCGAGTAGATCGTACAAAATGTGTGAAAGAGACTAGGGATGCACGATATTGGATTTTTGCCGATATCCGATATGCCAATATTTTTCAACTCTTTTTGGCCAACACCGATACCAATATATTTTGTTTGGAAACAACACCAAGTCTCTCCTGTGCAGAAATGATAAGCAATATACTTTTAATTTTGGTTAGTTTTTAACAAGAACTTATTTATTAGAATTAAATAAAAAATAATGAAGGTTTTTTTAACAGTACATTGAAGCTTTGAAAATAACTATAAATCAACTATATCAATCGCTGCATTTTTCCCCCAGAAAGATGCAGTTAGCCCTAATATTTTATTTTAAGATTTAACATTTGTAGATGGTCTAAAACAAAAGTTGTAAAAATTCTGAAAATCTTTTAGAGCTCATGATTTGTTTAAAAAATAAAACATTACATATTAATGAATAAATCAGTATATATAAAATTATTTAATTTACAAGTGTCATGTTTTGTGATTTTTTTCTTCATGTAAGCTATAGCTTCAGAAACAGTCTAAATATTATTTGTGTAGACTATTTTACTTTTAATTTAATTAGAAGTAAGCCAACAGCGCTCCCTACAGATTAAAACTCCTTACAGAACGGGCATTAGGACCTGGGGGAGGCTGTCACTGCTGCCGCTGCACGTGTTATTACTGTTTACTCTATCACACACCGAACGCGTCATTCTGTACGTGCTTTCACAGATTAAACCCAGCGATCCAAAACATTCAATCCAATCATCATTCAGACAAAACTTTGCTTCAAGAATGAGCCACACTGCTGACGTGATCCAATCACTAGCACACTCTGAGCACATGTGAGTTAACCCATTCCTCTTATCGGCAAGAAATATCGGCATAATTTTTCATATCAGGCCGATGCCGATATTTACATTAAAAGCCATTATCGGCCGATTCCGATATCAGTCCAATAATATTGTGCATCCCTAAAAGAGACCATATGAATTTGTATGATAGGTAAAAAGTCAGTATGAAGGTCCGAACCCAATCCCATCCCTCAAAATGTGTAGGATAAAATATCACCATGAAGGTCAACCCATAAGCCTACCCCTAAAACTAAACTCAAGAAGTGTGTGAGTAAATGTGCAAAAGAGAAGATACGAATTCGCAACCAATTCACGAGGACATTTTACATACAAATCATACATCTTTGTGTAAGATCATATGCATTTGCATGATTGATAGGTGAAGGTGACCCCATTCCTCAAGAGATGTGCGATTAGATTGTTCAAAAGTGTACTAAAGAGATTGTACAAATTCATACGAATTTGTACAATTTGAAGATAAAACATCAACTAAACCTAACCCTCAAGCTAATGTGAGTAACAAATTCTTACAAATCTTTGTAAAGATACTTAAAAAATTGTCAAGAGATTGTGTTGGTGGAAGGCGAGATTTTTAGCGTAAAATTACTTTTTTCTGGCTGTTTCGGAAACTTAGCCTAGAACACTTGGAATATAGTGCAAAAGTAGCATGGAATACTTATGTACTTTTTGTTAGTATTATTAGGAGCTCGACAGCTCAGTCACCCATTCACTTTCATTGTTTTGAAATGAACAGCCAGGATATTCTACAAAACATCTCTCTTTTTTCCACAGAAGAACATTTTTCGATATGGGGGCGAGTAAATGATTGTCCATTTGAATTGTTCACTTGAGGGTGGGAAAAGACGCCTGGAGACTAACTCTTCCCAGAATGCCACGACCCTCCAGGTCCTTCTCCTTACCGCTTTGTACTCCATGATCTCCATCTGTAGGCGTGCGATCTCTGCTCTCAAGGCACTGATCTGCTGGCTGGTTTTGTCCTGGTTCACCATCACTTTGTTCTTGATGTTGCGAGCCCGATTGGCGTACTTCAGTGTGCTCAGGGTCTCCATGAAGTCACGGTCAGAGGGGCTCACGCAGGCAATCATCACAGTCCGACTAGACAGATACAAAGGAATTCATAAGGGTCTTTCACAAACACACACAAGGCAAACAGATAAAACACAAACAGATGACAGATAAACACAAACACGCTTTCATGGACTGCACACGCTGCCCGCATATTTTTGTGGATGCGGCTGGGATTGAATGTCTTTGTCTGTCTGCAGTCCCTTATGTTTAATTCAATC
This sequence comes from Barbus barbus, assembly GCF_936440315.1. NCBI lineage: Eukaryota > Metazoa > Chordata > Actinopteri > Cypriniformes > Cyprinidae > Barbus > Barbus barbus. The sequence goes on along the minus strand of NC_136763.1, from coordinate 22,808,753 downwards.
AACTCCCCCTCTGAACCCACATCATAAGAATATATGGGCAGTCTGTGCCGTCCACTGTGGGCTGAGAGACCCAAGCGCTGCGCCTCCACGCAGATTGATGCAGTGCACTGTTAGCATGCCTAACCTTCAAGACACAATGACTGCACTGTGCACAGCAACGTTTACAAGTGTGTGAACTTGCATGGACAATCCGAGACCTCTAAACTAAGTGTAAGACAAACTGTCTCAACAATGACAGAAGTTAAAGCTTTCAAGATATAGTATCACATAGGGACTAAATAATTAGGGCTTAATACCCTATACCCATATTGTATAGAGGGTGGGAAAAATAATAAGATTTTGCTTCACCCCACTCCTTTTCGGACACTTTGTAATGTATAATGTCTTTGGGACGTGGTTTCTCCTTGGTTTATATATTTTGTTTTATATTGTGTTTTGTTCGAAAGAAAGAAAGAAAGAAAGAAAGGGCTGTCAATGTATTGTTAATTTACTGAAACTGATGATTTGAAAATACATATTAAAAATGTAAAAAAGTATATAAAAAATATATCAATAAAATATTTAAAAATCTTAAGTAATCATGCCCCCTGTACTTGTATGTACATTATGAAGTAATTAGGGCTGTCAATTTAATGTTACGTTTCTGAGATGAATTATTCAAAAATACAAATTTATATTTTTTAATTATAAAATAAATAAATCTCAAATAAATTTAAAAATAATCCCAATTAATTATGCCCACTGACTTGTATGTACAGTACATTCTGAAATAATTAGGGCTGTTAATTCAATGTTAATGTTCTGAGATTAATTATTTAAAAATACAAATGAATAATATATTATATTATATTATATAAAAAAATAAATGGATAAATTTAAATAAAATCGCAATTAACTATGTCCCCTGATTTGTAAATTCTGAATTGGGTCTGTTTAATATTTATGGAGATTAACTATTATAAAATAATACAAATAAAATATATATAAAATAAAATATTTTTTAAATGATATTAATGAATCATGGCCCTTGTTTAAATTCTGCAGCAAGTCATAAAAATATTTAATTATTCCATGTAAATAAGCATAAGCGAAACAATAAATGTGTCATAATAAAAGAGGTGGGGTTAGAAGTAGGAATGGTCTGTATCTTAATTTAACAAAAATAACAATGTGTATGTGCATGTAAAGACTATGCTACATAAATAAACTGAACAATGTTTTATTTCACATACAACAATAACAGGTGTAATATGTGTCTTGTAAAAGGTGTGGTACAGTAATTATAATTAGCAGTTTCTTAAACAACAATAGAAGTCAGTTGGAGGTCCACAAAGCTATCTTCAGTACAACCTGAAAAACTTCATAGCTTCATAACAGGACTACTGTAAATATCTTTTATATATCTAAAAATGTCACAAATTAGGGGTATGGTAATCTATAGTAATTATAATTAGCTTAATTTAAGACAATAAAGCTCAAAGGGAGTTACCTAGTATGATACAAGTACACGTGTGTGCAACTCAACAAAAACGTCTTTTAATTTGACACGGTGTTCCCAGTGAAAATGTGACACTTGTGGTGTATCAGATGTTACCTGTTTCCTCCCAGCGAGTCCTGCAGCAGGCGTGTGAGTTTGGAGTCTCTGTAAGGCACATGGCCTGCCTTCTTACTCTGATCTCCCAATGCACTGATCACATTACCCAGGGCCAGCTGCCAAACACACACACACACACACACACACACACAGAGAGAGAGACCCGGTCACGCTCCATCGCATGCTGCTATCGAAGATTAAAAGCTTTTAAATGGGCTCTCTTACAAATGAGTAACTAGGCTTTAAAAACAATAGAGCTCTATTGGGCTCTGGGCTCTCCGAACAATGGCTCTTCTTGGCTCTCTTCCAGTCTTCAGCTCTACTTCAGAACACTTTCACAATGTAATTACCTTTCCTTCCCTTCATCTACTCGGATAACTTTACCAGCAAGACAGTGAGAGTGCAGTAATGAATGTAGAAGGATGCAGAATTAATGCAACATAAATTTCACACCTTAGTTAACATGGATAAACTTGACTCAGCTAAAAAACCTGTCACACTTATAATGAAGTGTAGGACTTTGAAAATCCCTGACGAAGCCAGTTTTGTGGTGTTGGCTTAGTGCTGAGAACTTTCTGGAGTGTTTATCTACTCATGGTTAAAGGGTACTCATAACTTTTGATATGTAGTGCATATAGATTTGGATTTCTGAAGCCAAATGATAGACCAGAATTTAAATAATTCAGTTTTTCATTCCATCAAAACATTGTGTCTTGATAAACAAGGTAATGCAAATCACCTTTAGATGACAGAATGCAAGCAGAAAAATGGCCCTAGGGGAAACTGTAGTTGTCAGGGGACCATCCCGGTGCCTAGTTCCTATTTCTGAGTTCCTAAAACTCACCCGGTGTGAAAGCCACTATACTCTAAATATCACACGTACCAGGCCACAGTTGATAGAGATGCCCTCTCTCGCTCTCTCTCCTGTGGCTCCTGTGCGCTTGAGCCGCTCTGATCCAGCCAGGTCCACAAAGTGAAACTTAGCAGTGAGCGTCTCATACTCGGGCTGAGAGATGGAGTCATCAGACACACCATTCATCTCTCCGTTCACCTGGAAGAGTTAAAAAACAACTGCAGCTGTAAGCTACTAACACAAGCATTTTAAAATTACAAATGCAAAATTATGTGCACAACCGTCACCATCCCTGCATTTTTAATGTGCGCTGACATGTTCAGTGTTGATGTTTCTATATAATTACTCTGTTTTCTACCGCAGCAGTCTGAGCTCTATGAATTTTAATACTTTAAAACTTACGACCTGCTTAAACTCGTTAATGGCTTTCGAAATGCAGTTTTAATGAATATTCACACGTGTTGTCAGATGTTGTTGGCAGCACTGTGAGCATCTAAAGCGGCTCCTGACTGATGTGTTGATGTGCTGTACCTGTGGCTGCGGGCAGACTCTCATCTGGCAGAGGTGGATGGTGAAGATGGCATGAGAGCGGGAGCTCTGGGCGTTCATCTGCGTGCTGGCGGTGGTGCGGGAAAGAGCGCCCAGCTTCAGACACTGCAGCAGCTGAGGAGAAAGCACACAGTACTGTTATTATGCTCACTAAAGCTTGCTATTGTCCTCAAGTCATCGGGTAATAAGAGCCATTTAAAACAAATAAACGAAGTCAACAATAGCATTACATTCACAAAGCATTTCACCTCCATCATCTGTCACATTTCTGAGTGAAAACACATAATCAATGGGAAATAACGTTAGGGTGGAACTGTGACAGTAGCTGTTGTCAAAACAATGCAGCAATTAATGTCAATGTTTATTTCATTGACTCCAGTAAATAACCCAGGCAGATATCTGACCTCCTCCTCTGAGCTGACCAGCCGTGAGGTCACTCCGGTGGTGTAGATGCCTCCGCTCCCATCCTCATGGACCTTAATGTTGGACTTCCGGCCTCGAGCCTCAGGTGTGCTGTCGAACAGGTCCAGGATCTCCTCGTTATAAAGCTGCAAGACAAATACACACACTCCGTAACATTTAGAGGGCAAAGGTCAAAGAGGTCAAAAGGCCAGAGCCTTGCATGTTCGACCTCGGGAATCCCAGAGACCACACAAGCTGATGACAAATAAATGGTAACATAACTCATGAGCAAAACTACAACTGAAGAGAGAATGAAAAAACAAAAAGAAGTGGACAGGGCTTTCCCAGCTTCCCTCGCTTGAGGAAGTGACACAGAGGGACTTGATAAAATCTATTTAAGGTTCAAAACAATAAATCAAACTGCTAACATAGAAAAACAATGCACAAAGGAGTTCTGGAAAGGACAAGACTAATGAAATAAGGGCACTTTAATGCCCTATTAAAGCCACCCCAAGGGACGGCGACTGCTCACTGCCGCAGGACTTGAGACAAATCTGTCGAGTTATTCTCCACAGCGAGCCGCGGATCTGCTGAAAAAACAGCAGCCTGTGCCAGACAGCAAGCGTTAAAACGGCCCGTTACAGGTTTAAACTCATTACCTAGGCCGGGACTTTACACGAGGAAGGGGCTAATCGGTTTACAGCTACACTGCTGTCTGCGCAGCCTGCCAGCTGAGCGCCTCTTCCCGTCTAATGACTGATTGAGTAATGTTTCCTATACTGTCATCGAGAGCAGTTGCTTCTCAATCACACTCAGGTCGAGTCTATCTGACTGAACTGTTACCAGACTCCAGCCGTCTGTCATCATACGCAATGCACACTGCAGAAAAGAGTTTATGAAGTTATAAATAAAACAAACACTGGAGTACTTTTATGAGAAAATACTATTTCAGCCTTTCTTCTCAGAAACGAGTAAGTATAGAAGCTTATGTAATAACGTAATTGCAACTTTTTTTTTTAACTCCACTAGTAATTTATTCATAATTAAAGTTTTTTTGAGAGTTTATTACTCACAATTTGGACTTTTAATTACTATTCTGGGGGGGAAAGTCTAAATCAAAGGATAGTAAGTGGAAATTGAACTTTTTTATTTTTTATTCTGTGGTGGAAATAAGCTTAATATTAATGCATTGAATTAAATGTGAATTGTTTTGTTATTATTTGTGAAATTTACTAGCAAATTTGATTAAATTATTTGACAATTGTTTCCAAAAGTAAATCCAAAACATTTTTTTTTTTCAGTGCAATTCGACTATAATCATGGCAACCCATAAAAATAAAAGTTCGGTTTAACTTGATGAAATTGTGACAGAAATATATTACTTTTGTACAGTAGAATATACATCTAAAGGTACTAATAATACAAATGATAAAATTACTACAACACTAATTTTTAAGAAATAATCACACAATTGTTCTTTAATTTAAAAACCTCTGATATACTTGTACAGCACTTTGTTTGCCAAAAAATAAAAGGGTTTGCTTAATTTTCACTTGATTAAAAGCTTATTTTTTCATTATTTTTAATAAATTTTTTTTTTTTGCTTATTAAAATAAATATTTCATTTGATTATCAGAAAAATTTAAATAAACAATTGCTGAAAAAAAAAAAAAAATCATGGGGCAAAAAATCAATTTATTGTTGTAAAAAAAGTAATACATTATTAACTTGTTTTTATCAATTCGATTGATTAGACATGCTTTTTCATTATTACAACTTAATTGAACCACCACGGAATCCAGAAAAGTGAAAGCATAAAACACAGAATTTGGTAAAAATAAAAGCAAAAACAGTAAAAACAGAGCCCTAAAAGTATTGCTTTTGTTAAACTTTTAATAAATCGTTGTTAAATTGTATACATTTCATGATTTAAATTAATTAACCATGCTTTTTGATTACTTAAATGTAATTTAACCATTAAAGTGTAGAAAAATTCAAACTGGGAAAGAAAAAAAAACAAAAACAGGATAAAGAAAAATTGGAAAAACAGCTTTTAGAGAAAAACAAAACCCAATTTGGGAAAAAACTAAACTGATTTCATTGGGCCCTATAAATGGCAGCAAAACTACCACAAAAAAAAAAATAAATAAATAAATAAATAAAAAAAATATTTCTATATTTGATGAAGTCTCACCTCCAGGAACTGGGCGCTGACTTTGAATTCTGGCAGGGGCATGCCGGCGCTCTGTGCATCTAGTCTGCGTTTCTGGATGCCCTGGAAGAGATGTTGCACGGCCCGTGGGATGATACCCAGCTCTTCCTCTGAGATGCTTACATCAAAGCCAGTGCCCATGGTATAAGTCTTTCCTGAACCAGTCTGCAACAAACATCAAAAACATGCACAAAATCCATTACAAGAATAAAAATGAATAACACACAATATACAATCATATATACACACACAAAAAAAAAAAAAAAAAAACACAACTAGTGATTAAAAGGGGCAATTAAATTACAATTCATTCGTTTCCAGAGGTCTGCTTATAATTCATCAAAAAGAGTCATAATTTAGATATAAATGGGTATTTTCTACCTTGAATTTAGCCTCTGATTTGAACGCTCTCTTGATAGGTGTATGACTGCTGAGACTTCAATTGAAACGCCCCACTGCTGTGATTGGCTAACAGCAACTACGCTACTAACAGGCACAGTGTGAAGTTCATCATTTAGTCACTGGCTTGATTCACTAACGCATAAACAGCAGTAAACCATTGTGCGACAAAGAACATCTTTACATGAGTACAAACTGTAACCAAACAATATTTAGTCATTGTAATATGTGACCTTGGACCACAAAACCAGTCATAAGGGTCAATTTTTAAAATAAATAAGCTTTCCATTGATGTATTGTTTGTTATAATGGCACCATATTTGGCTGAGATACAACTATTTGAAAATCTGTTATCTAAGGGTGCAAAAAAAATCTAAATATTGAGAAGATCGCCACTAAAATAGTCCAAATGATGTTCTTAGCAATGCATATTACTAATCAAAAATTAGGTTTTGATATATTTACAGTAGGAAATTTACAAAATATCTTCATGGAACCTGATCTTTACTTAATATCCTAATGATTTTTGGCATAAAAGAAAAATCTATAATTTTGACTCATACAGTGTATTTTTGGCTATTGCTACAAATATACCCCAGAGACTTAAGACTGGTCTTGTGCTCCAGGGTCACATATCAGCATCAAAGCATTGTCAATGGATGACGGTAGTTATGCATTTGTCACTGTTTGACTGTAATAAGATTTTCACAGGCATCTAATCAAACAATTGCAAATGTTAACAAGATAATATCATAAGTTGGCATTTAAAATGATGTGAATATCAAATCTATTGAAACCATATTTACTCAGATTAAGGCCCAGTTTCACAGACAGGGTTTAGACTAAACCAGAATTAGGTCATAGTTCAATCAGGACTTAAATCATTTATATAAACATGCTTAGAAAAAAACATTACTGGTGTGCATCTTGAGACAAAACAAAGGCACTGATATATTTTAAGATCAATCAGTGCAAGTTTATTTCAACTGAAACAGCTCAGACTTACATTTTAGTCTAGGACCAGGCTTAAGCCTTGTCTGTGAAACCAGGCATATCTGTAATTATAATTAATCATTTAATTAAAAAATATTTAATACAATATTATATATGAATAGAATAAAATATAAATAATTGAATTAATAAATTGGTCATTTTAATGTGCATGCTGCTTTTTGTCCATTTCAAAGTTATTAATATACAATCTGTTGAAGTTTTCTAGGTTTCAAGAACCTTAAAATGTTTATGACATTTTCAGGCCAAATTTTCAGCGCGAGAGGAAAAGAGAAAGGTCACAGGGTCACGGCAGACTGGCGGTGAAGTGTTAGTACTAATTGAGAGAAATTAATGAGCTGACCATATGGATGTGCATTTGATATGATTCAGGTAAAGTGTCAGTTCTAACTCATCTGCCATTTCTGGTTCACAATCAGTGTAAACGCCGTTTTATCAGTTGTCCAAGTGTAGACAAGTGTGGTAGATCTTACTTGTCCATAAGCGAAGACGGTTGCGTTGTATCCCTCGAAGCAGCCTTCGATCAGCTTGTGAACACAGGCGCTGTAGATCTGATGCTGCTGAGCGTCCAAGTCAAACACAAAGTCGTACGTAAAGGCCTTGTCTTTACCCAAGAGCAGCTGGGGCTCCCCGGGAGTAACGACGGTGCAGATGTGACATCCCTCAATCTTTTCCTTTGCCATCTGCGGCCGGATCCTGATGAAAAGAACAATACATACAAAAATGACAACACATAATAACAAAGGCAAAGAATCATGGACAAATCTGCATTCAAGTCATGTCAGAATTAGCATATTTGACGATCTGCTCTGCCACAGAAACTACTAAATTCCAAGAAATTAATGGTTCAGTGTTTAAAGAGAGACAGCTAGCCAACTCTTAAGTCTAATAAAACAGGATTTTAAATTTGATCTGAAATAAAGAGAAAAAAAAGAAATAGGAATAGACAGATAAAGACAGAAGACTTGTGTAAAGTAGCTACCAAACTATCTTAGACAGTCCCCATGTAATTAAGAGCTTTCATTACATTTTGTTTTAAAAATAAATCTACTAACAGGGAACTAAATCTTTTTTTTATTTATTTCTTTATAAAATAAATAAAAAATATTTTTTTTTTTTAATCAATAGATTTTATTGTTTTACTCTTGTCCTAAATAGAGACTTTCAATCTTATACTAGGAAAATCCATTTAAAAAATAAAAACACGCTTAAAAGTATCATAATTTAAACAAAGAATGACCAAGCAAAACATTAAAATAGATTTTAAATAGATTTTTACTGTAATGTGAAATCTACTTAAATGTTTAAAAAAATACAACTGTCCCACAGTTGTGGCATAATTTTCACCACACAGAGCAATTTTACTTCTAATATATTTGATCAAAATTAAGTGTACCAAGTGTTTTCAAGGAGTGTTTGTCATTGAAGAGTTGAAGAGTATGCTTGAGATGGAATATGCAAGAGATACTAGAAATTAAAGCATGAATCACTATTTTTACTGTGCATTATGCCATGCTACTTTTCCATTTTTTTTCTATGTAAATGTGCTAGACAGATTGCGTTCCATGTTTTTTGTGGCGTCTCGCACCTGAGTGCCGCATTTTTAAGACGATATGTCAAATTTCAACCTGCTCAACAATGTCAGATCCAAAATCCTGGACCAATCAGAAGACCCTGAAGGCGGGGCAAACGTTGCAAGCTTTATGTACAGTAGCAAGCACTTTCATTAACGGACAAGTGAATACTTGCCAAGTTAACATCAAGGTTAATTAAATCTCCATTGTATAGTAATGACCACTAAGTTGAATTAGACCCCATGGCTCCTTGATGATAACAGCCCTATTGTCCTGTTTTTGAGACACACAGACAGAGATGATGTTACGTGTGGACTGACCACCACCTTCTCTTTTATATGTATTTATATGAATGAGGACATACCACAGGCTAAGACTATTGTTTTTATACAAAGTCATTTCGAATTACAACAGACCAACCCTAATGGCCTAGAGTCCGAAATTTTCGCACGTTAAAAAATAAATACGACCTCACGTTGTTGTAATCACGTTTGCACACTGCCTCTGAAACTTTCGTCCGTCAAAAAAAATTCGGATCAGGTTTGATTTTCTGCGTTTTCGCATCCGTAGCATGCATTTTGATAGGAAATGGATGGGGAATACGAAAAAACTGAACATTTTGCATGCGAAAATTTCTAACTCAGTGTGCAATGACCGTAACTGCCCCAAGTAATTATTTTTAAGTAAATGCAATAAAACATATTTATGTAGTCAATAATTAGTTTATTTATAAACAATTTATCAAAAGTACTATTCATTTCATTAAAGGAATCGTTCACCCAAAACAAAAGATCTGTCATTAATTACTCTCCCTCATGTCGTTCCAAACCCGTAAGACTTTTGTTAATCTTCGGAACACAAATTAAGATATTTTTGATGAAATCATAGAGCTTATCTAGCTTACCAGATAAATAATGGAGCAGCGGGCACATTTGCATTGAAGCAATAACGAAGAGTCAAAAAACGACTGAAGACTCACACCGTGTCTACACCGGATGCGAGCGGTGCAACAAAATACTATAGAACCCATTATAATCAGTGATGCTGTCTACACTGGATGTGGCACGACATGACAAATCCCCGACAGTAAACTGATGCCTTGTTCGGTTTATGACTTTCTGACAAGTGATTTGCAATGCCCGCTTCGTCACATCCAGTGCGGACAGCCCAAAGCTGTTGGTTTATTTTGGTAAAAAAAAAAAAATACTTTGCCTAGCAGAAGTTACGAATGGCTGGTAACTAAAACATTTAGTAGCCCAATTGGCAGGTGAATGAAAAAGTTCAAACCCTGTTTCCAGCACATTTTAACAATTCTGTGATAATACTGATAAATGTGATCATTTTTGTCACTATAATCATGATAACAAATGTTCATAACGTCACATCCCATCACATCCCTTGTCTATGCAAAAATGTCCCCAGAAATGTGTTAAATTTGACTATATATATATATATATAGTCAAATTTAACACATTTCTGGGGACATTTTTGCAAAGCCAACTACAAACACACACCACAAACTCCAAAGTAGGTCCTTGAGTTACGAAGCAAAACATGAAACACACCACAAACACAGTATAAGTAGCAGACACGTCCCAGCATATGGTAGTCACATTTAAACCCTAATTCTGGGTGTTACATTGATCATTAGCATCTACAGCTGTGACGGATGCACAAACCGGTCGAATGTGGCAGGAAATGAGAGAGAACCGTGAATAATCAATTAGCAAGAGCACACATGCACAGAACGCAGACCCAATCCCTTCTGCTTCACACACACACGTCTATCCAAATCTACCCATCCTCCTCTCTATCCGGCCTCAGCTGGGCTTTAGCCTCTTTCTTTTATCCCGTCCCACAGTCAGGGGATCCGTAATCTATAGTGCATTGATCAGGAGGACAAACACAACAAATGAGGCGCTCCCCTGAGAGGATCACACACTAAAAATAACCCCACGCTGGAGGATTACACATCCACTGCATCCTAACCTGATCCTAGACCAGCTTACGCCACTGAAATCCTGCAAAAGAGTCCTCCAAACTGTTTTCAGATCAGTGTGCGAAGGCACATCCTTATCGGCTTGATCGGTTTATCCTAAAGAGCCGTGCAATTTATAATTTCCTGTGAGATAAACTACTAAACATCTTGAGGAGATTATTAACGCTTTGCTAAATAATTATGTTGATGTTCCAAAGAACAAAGACATTTCATTCCCACAGGGCCTGGGGTTTTAATAGGGTTGCTTTCTCTAAATAAGGCCTGCTAATGCTATCAGTGTCATTATCAGTTTTTAATTACGCAAAAAGATGAACCCCAAACACTTTAGATGAGTCAGAGACAAAATCCCATAAAACTACTCAAGTATATCCTCAAATAGCAACCTATTTCACACGCCAATGTGTCAAGGCAATTCAGAATTTGACTCAAGTGTTTCTGCGGGACTCTAAAGTGGATTCATAAACAAAAAAATCAGATGTTGGGCCTCCCAGTTTAATATCTGCAGTGATCCATCATTTGCGTCTGACAGTCATGACACCCACACATGACAGAAACGCTCCTCACACAAGACGCATCTGTCCGCCTGCTGTCTCCGTGTGTGTGTGTTTGTTTGTTTACGTGTACGAAAAACAAAAGGAAGTGTGTCATCAGTCTGCTTTGACTGCACTTCCTGGTCTGCAGAGGGAAGTTCTCTCCACATCCTTCTGTTAAAGCGGTCTGAGATCAGTGTGAAGCCACCATAACCACAAAGAGTCATGTTTAAAGTAGCTTTCTCCCAAAATGTGGCATTTTAACGCTAATAGTTTACTCTAGTTATAAGATGGCAGCATTAGAGGTGTATCGTCCAAGTATTGATGGATTTACAATGGGAAATTTTTGATAGAGCAAAACAGAACAAAGGAATAAAAAAAAAAAAAAATATATATATATATATAACCTCACAATTTCAAAAGTATAGGTGTAAGACATGAAACTTTAAATGCGTCAACATGACTCTGTTGTTGTAATATTGCCTTCAAGTCTTGTATATGCAAAGTTATTTCTAATCATTCATCTCCTGCCGTAACTATGCAAAGCCAGAAAACCATGTACCTTTCAAACAGTATAGAATATCAGGAAGGGATGTAAAATGTAACAAAGTTTGGTTTACTTGGAGAAAACCACTTCAAACCACTTTTAATCCACTTCAAATGTTGACTACTGTGTGTGTACAGGCTATATCACATGGCCATTATAAGCAGATATGGCGATTTTGGCTTTCGTAACATTATTTTGTAACATTTGTGTGTCTTTACTGTCAATTTTTATCAATTAAATGAAGAAAAAGTAATCATTTGCTGCTCTGTTTTCGGCTTATGTACCTAGCTTTGGCAGTATTGTATTACTTCAGTCATATTTTGAACTGGAATAGGCTATATCTTACGGACTACAAACTTGGATAGTAACGAATTGGTATTGGTAATGAATTTATGAAAATATTTCACCTAGAACAACTGTCCTACCATGAAAAGGATGATTTAGAAACTTTTTACAGCTAAAATAACACTTCAATTAAATGTAAAAATAAATGTAAAAAATACATAAAAATTAAAATGTATGATAAATAAATACAGCTCCCTCTCTGTCTAGATTTGTATTTAATTGTATACATTTTTTATATTTGTAAAATGTTTACATTGTCTTCATTTAAAAAAAATAATACATTTAAAAATATATAAATATGAAAAATGTACAAAATATTTCTACATTTGAAGAGTTCAGATGCAGAAGCCATTTGAAATTTTCTTCTAAAATGAGCATTTTTCTTAGGCTCCTAGGTTTATGTTCAGTTATTTCACTTTAATGGCAATAAAAAGAACCTATTCGTTGTCATTAAAGTGAAATTACTGAACCTACACATGGCACTCAGACCTGACCTCTTCCTTTCTTTAATATATACATTATTTATTTATTTTTTATATAAATTGTATGTACAATATGCTTTTTTACCCATTTTGGCCAACAACAACAACAAAAACTGCTGAATGCTTTCTCACTACACTACAAGCTTTTCTCTGAGCTGTGCTGATGCCCATAAAGTACTAGCCTTGGCACACACTTCCATGTCTTTTTGTGGTTTTGAGAGACTGCTTTTAAAAGAAGTGATCCTGTGTGTGTTCAACCGGTGAGTGAGACGAATACAAAATGCCTCTGCTGGAGGCAGACACAAAGCCATGCAGTAGACGAGCGGTCATTCAACTCCTTAAGATTATGGTTTGTTTGGGGAAGAACCTTGCATCAGTTTCATAAACGGGTGCGGGAAATCACGTCTGTGATCTGGCTGTGAAAGGGTCCATCACGAGAGGAAATGGAGGTCTGTTTCCTGCACTGCCGCCCCTCCCTTATGACCCACTGATCTGTTTTTCCAGGCGCTGGTCAGAGAGAGTGAAAGATGGGAGGAAGAGTTTGCTTTGGATTTGGAGGGGGAGGTGATGATGTCAAAACAATCGTGCTTTACTTCCGTATTACTCGTTTCATAACTCATAAACGTAAGGCCGTATAAACTTGAAAGATTTGGTTGTAACGGTTTATTGCCAGTCGAATGGCTCTTGGCTTGGGCCCTTTAGACCGGGGCACTGATGAGGTTCTCCATCCATAAATGTTAATTGGCGATACTCAACTGCCCTTTTATGTGGGCGACTTTGCATTACAGTAAAAGATATCAGACCGAATATTTCCATAAAACTGACAGTAAGTCAAGTTTAAACACTGTTTGTTGATAAAGAGACCTCGGCAGAGTGATCTTTGACTGGAGTGACACAGTTCTGACAGAACTAGACAGAAGTGCATGTGTCTCCGTGTACGTTCATGTGGCCCGCTGTCCTCTCATGTGATTGGATGGCCATCCTTGCATTTTTCTGTCTTTCAGATCCTGTTTTCATCCCGCACGTGGCTGGTTGATCGTACCCTCGCACTCTTCAATTTCCTGAAAACAAAGCCCAGGAATGTTGGGCGGCCATCCAAATATGCACAGATATAAGTTTATGTTGGCATTGCAGTGAAGTGCATCTAACTTAAAGTGATATGGAAGCTTTCACTCAAAAATGAAAACACTGTCGTCATTCCAAACCTGCATGACTTTCTCTTTTCTGAACACTAAAGGAGATATATCTTGACCCTATCTATCACTACAGTGTAATTCAGTGGTCACCTAACTGTTTGGTTATCAACACATCCTTCAAAATATCTGCTTTTGTACAGTAACTTTGTAAAAACAAGATAAAAATGGTATTTAACTTTTCTATGGGGTGAGATATTTTATAAAATATGAAGGTTGCATTTTGGTTAAATTACTCATATTATATACATACATAGTCAAAGCCAAATGTATTCAGACACCTTCAACATCTCTCACATTATCACAGTTTATTCGCTACAGTTAAGAAAATGGTAATAAAATATGACAAGAACTAAGAGTTAAACTGTGTCAGACCAAATTGATCGTGACAATGTCAGATAACTTTGATAGAAAGGTATGTAATGAATTAGGTTGAATAGCTGTCAGCTGTTACATTTAAATATTTGTGCTTAACGTTAGACTGAATTTATCAAAACGTATATTAAAAAGTGTAAATATTTTATTTAAAACGTATATATTTAATCCATAAAACACTTAACGTTAATGTCAAAAGCTGTGTTACAATAATGAATTTTAGCAAATGTTGGCGTGTTGGATGATATTTTTGTGTTTCCGTGCCGTGAAAAGATATGAAGAGAGCGCGCGGTCTTTCTCTCTTTTAAGAGTCATTATGCTTAATACGACTAAGGTTAACCACAGTAAAGCTCCAGAGACAGATCCTCTCCGAAGACCTCGTTGGCCATCGGGACAAGACCACGGGAACCAGACAAGTCCTCTGCTCAATCGGAGCTGTGTTGCAGCCTAGAATTAAACCACGCCATGCTGGTTTCGTCTGGCCAGAGGAGAACCTGTGCCTGGTTTCTCCCGAGCCTTTGGATTGCTTATTTGGGGACGCTTGGCTGACTGCACAGACATTATTGGAAGAGAGCTGAACTGGATGATGTCAACACTGAATCACCAATGAACTGACTTAAACTGGAAAAATGACTCTTGCATTATTGACAAACTATTGTCCTGTTTGACTCCGTAAAGCTGCTTTGACACAATTAGTGTTGTATAAAGCGCTATATAAATAAACGTGACTTGACTTTATATACTCTAACACCTTGTCTTATTTTAGTCTTAGTTCATTAAAGTTTCGACTGAATTTTTCAGTTGTATTACAGATGTAATGTTTGTCAACTGGAGCTTTAAAGGGATAGTTCACCCAAAAAAGAACATTTGCTGTTAATTTACTGACCCTTAGGTCACTTTTTTTTCTTCATTCCTGTTTAGTCTGTATGAAAAATTTTATAAATGGAGATTGTTATGAAATAAAGGCTATTATGTGTCGTAATGTGTGTGTTTTTAGTGATTGATAAACACCAGTTAATAATTTTGTTAAACTATAAAAATACATGTTTATTTATTTCTTACGATAATTGCCAAATAATCAATCTTATTTGAGGTAACGTATAAAACACATGGAGAAAACGGTTAAATTTTAATTGACATAACTTGCTGTAGTTTTCTAAATGTTTGACCAATTAAAACATTTTAATTGAATGGACTCTAAAATTAGTTCAGTAAAGGTTGAGCCAACTAAAAAAATAACAATTCAGATAACATTTTAAAGTCAGAAATTGACTGAACGTAAACTTTCTGTGGAACTAGTTACTAAATAATAATTAGTTGAAACCACTTGAAATTTTTTACAGTGTATATAGGCTATATATTATAATGCTTTGCCTTATATAAGACCTTAGAAAGATCCCAACCCTATTGACCATCTGCAGAGGTGTATCTCACACACACTGAACACAAGCTAACAAAAGGTGATGACATCAGTACAAACCCTGCAGTTTGGCGGCCTTTTACTGTCAAATTCATCATTCAGCAGTTCCAAGTCTCCAAAAAACAAACGCTTTAGTCTTTTGATTGAGGCATTGACTGAACTCCAGCGGCGCACAGAAGCCGTCTGGCTGATAAGATTAACTGTGTCCACTCCATTGAGGAGTCTAGTGGAAAAAAAACGCCAGAGGACCAATCAAACCAATAATAGGCTTTTATCTCTTTTCAGCGCCTGTGTGATGGGAATGGGATAGAGAGAACACCGCACACACAATCTTCAGCTTGTAGGTGTGAAAAGCCAAGCGACCCATCCAGGATTTCCTTTGACAGATCTGACTGCTGGCGAAACACTTCTGAATAAACAGAAGTTTTCATATTCAAAACACTCCAGATTTGGATCATATTTATGTATGCTACACATTACCTGTTCTCTCACATTTTGAATGCGTTCATGTTATGATTACGGCAAGAACAGGAAAAGATTGGCTCAGGAAGGGCTTTGGAGAGCAACACCGAACTCCCATCCGGAGCAGAACTGTCTGTCCGCACTTTTCTCAGCGAGTATCTCTCTAAACCATCAGCATGATTTGCATGAAACCCTCAGAAGCATAGACATATATAGAAAGCTCATTTCCCATGCGGTGTTCTTTCGAATTACTAATTTAAATAATAATAACTACCAAAAGCTACACACACTTTTTTGTGCTGAGGTCCACTTATGATTTTAGTCAAACAGTCATAATTTAGGTTCTCCCAGACCATTTTCACCCTCTCTCCGACTAACCGTGCCATCTTTGACTCTTGTTTTCTGAAGGCTCTAACAGTTTGCACTGCCCCGTTCTTCACTAACAGCCTCTTTGCAAAGCCTGTATTACATTAGGACAGCTTCACAAAACAATCTGCATTAAAATGTGTCACTGATGCAAATATTTATATGTTATGGATAGATAATGATAGATGACTAATATTAAAATTGAATGCGACTTTGTTTAGATAAACTCAATCAATAATAAAAAAATAAAAAAATGTTTTATATGCCACAAGCAAATTTATGCATTACATATACAGCTGGAAAAAAGAATATTATTTTCGAAATTTACTAAATATAAAAATAATTATTTGTGTTTTAATGTAGTTAGTCGGTCAGTTTTAAATTTTAGCTTACTGGTTTTTTTTTTTCATTTGTTTTAATTTTACTAATTGTGTTACTTCAAATTAACCAAAATTCAGTTTCTGATTTTCATTAATGTAACATTTAGATTTTATTTCGGCTTTATTTCAATTACACACACCAATTTTTTTATAGTTTAAGTCAGTTAACAATAACACTATAGTTTAAAATGTGGTTAATTATGTGTAAATGAATGAATCTGATGTCAAAACGTTTCAGAACAAGACATCTTTTTTATTTCAATAAATGCTCTTTTTGGCCTGAGGAGGAGGTTTTGAGAGCTGAAAGCTACGTAATGCATCAAGCTCTTTTCAAGCTAAATTAGATGAAGGAAAATTAGATTTCTCATTACAGGCCCCTTTAAGCATATTAACAGATGAATACAGACTGTAGTTCGACCTCAAACACACACGCGGTTTAATGTACGGACCACAGCGTAAAAAAAAACACACACACAGACTTGGCTACCATGCCAAGGACAACAATCAGAATCCGCTTACAGTGTGTGAAGTGTGTGTGTGTGTGTGTGTGTGTGTGTCAAACAGGTGTACGCAGACGGCAAACACACACTGGCAAACTCGTGAGACATCAGGAACATGTCAGCAGAATTTACAAGCTGATTAATCCCCGCGACTCTATGAGCCCGACGCCCAAACACAACAGTTAAAGGACAATAATTCTTGGCTGCATCACATAAATGACTTCACAGATCAGCGTTTTATCCTGAAGGGTCTTTTTTTTTTTTTAAGATTTATTTTTGGCTTTATTAGTTTAGGACAGTGTAGAAGTGACAGGAAGCAAAGTGAGAGGGGGGGGGGGGATTCGAACTTGGGGACGCCCGTAGCACAACAGTGCTATATGTATCCACGCTGTCCGGTCTGAATTTCTTTCTTCTTTTGAACCCAAAGAAGATATTTAGCAGAATGTAACTGGTAGCCATTGACTTCCATAGTAATTCTTCCATAAAGTACTATGGAAGTCAATGAATACCAACAATTGGTTACCAACATTCTCCAAAATATCTTCTTATGTGTTCAAAAGAAAACAGAAGATCATTTTGGGTTTGGAACAACGGCCAAAAATATAAGCCCCAAATATATATTTCATAATGTACATGGCGCCCCGCACCGCCCGGCAGTGTTCAGCACGCAGGTTTCACTCTCCTCGTCATTGAGCAGTATGACGCTCCGCTCAATATTCTGCTCTATGAATGTGCGTTCCGCTTATATACCGCTCATACTCACCGGAAAAAGCAAATAACGCACTGACGGGAAATTTCTATGTAGTATACAGTGGGGGGAAAAAAATATTTGATCCCCTTCTGATTCTGTACGATTGCCCACTGACAAAGAAATGACCAGTCTATCATTTTAATGGTAGGTTTATTTGAACAGTGAGAGAGAATATCAACAAAAAAATCCAGAAAACGCATTTTAAAAAAAGTTATAAATTGATTTGCATTTTAATGAGTCAAATAAGTATCTGATCCCCTATCAATCAGCAAGATTTCTGGCTCCCAGGTGTCTTTTATACAGGTAAGGAGCTGAGATTAGGATCACTCTCTTAAAGGGAATCAGCCCAGAACTACACGGGAGGATCTGGTCAATGATCTCAATGCAGCCGGAATCATAGTCACTAAGAAAACAGTTGGTAACAGACTACACCGTGAAGGACTGAAATCCTGCAGCGCCCGCAAGGTCCCTCTGCTCAAGAAAGCACATGTACAGGCCCGTCTGAAGTTTGCCAATGATTCAGAGGAGCACTGGGTGAAAGTGTTGTGGTCAGATGAGACCAAAATCCAGCTCTTTGGCATCAACTCAACTCGCCGTGTTTGGAGGAGGAGGAATGCTGCCCATGACCCCAGGAACACCATCCCCACCGTCAAACATGGAGGTGGAAACATTATAAATTGGGGGTGTTTTTCTGCTAAGGGGACAGGACAACTGCACCGCATTAAAGGGACGATGGACTGGGCCATGCACCGTCAGGGCTAGGGCATTGAAGCCAGTCAGGACATTGAAAAAGGGTCATGGATGGGTATTCCAGCATGACAATGACCCAAAACACATGGCCAAGGCAACAAAGGAGTGGCTAAAGAAGAAGCACATTAAGGTCCTGGAGTGGCCTAGCCAGTCTCCAGAACTTAATCCCATAGAAAATCTGTGGAGGGAGCTGAAGGTTTGAGTTGCCAAACGTCAGCCTCGAAACCTTAATATGACTTGGAGAGGATCTGCAAAAAGGAGTGGGACAAAATCCCTCCTGAGATGTGTGCAAACCTGGTGGCCAACTACAAGAAACATCTGACCTCTATGATTGCCAACAAGGGTTTTGCCACCAAGTACTAAGTCATGTTTTGCGAAGGGATCAAATACTTATGACTCATTAAAATGCAAATCAAATCAATATATAACTTTATTAAAATGTGTTGTTTTGGATTTTTTTGTTGTTATTCTGTCTCTTACTGTTCAAATAAACCTACCATTATAATTATAGACTGATCATTTCTTTTTCAGTGGGCAAACGTACAAAATCAGCAGGGGATCAAATCATTTTTTCCTCACTGTACCTGTTCCTGTTTGCAGTAGCACTACTGTGCTGTAACATGCTGTAGTACAGCTGTACTGGGCAACGCTGTTAAAATGACGCTCTCGTGACGCTATGCTCTGCTCACATGCTCTGATAATAATAGATTTGTATGACTATAGATTATTTGGACAAATATAAAAAATAAAAAAAAGTTATATCTGATTCTGTTGTATGGAAATTAATAAAAATGTATATATTGATATTAAATATTAAAAGGTAATACTTTACAATAAGGTTCCACTAGTTAATGTATTAACTAACATGAACGAACAATGAACAATACATTTATTACAGCATTTATTAATTTTACTTGACATTAGTTAATGAGAATACAGTTGTTCACTGTTAGTTCATGTTAATTCAGAGTGCATAAACTGTTAACAAGCAAAACTGTTGATTTTCATAATGAATTAGTAAAATATTGAAATTAAATAACTAAGATTAATAAATGCTGAAGAACTATTGTTCATTCTTAGTTCATGTTAACTAAAGTAGTTAACTAATGAAGCTTATTGTAAAGTGTTACCAATATTAATATCAATTCCATTCAGTTTTGTGTGTTTTTTTTATTCGGTATTATTAAAATTGCGTTATTAAAAAGTCTTACAAAATTACTTTATAATATTTAAATACAATAATAAATAATCATTACAAAGCATTTTCGGTTTTTAGTTTTCGGCTAAGTGCATCCAAAATTTTCATTTTCGGTGCATCCCTTGTTTCAGCTTTTGAGAAAAGCTTCTTAAAGGGATAGTTCACCCAAAAATGAAAATTCTGCTATTAATTACTCACCCTCATGTTGTTCTAAACCCATAAGACCTTCAATCGTTTTCGAAAACAAATTAAGATATTTTTGATGAAATCCGAGAGCTTTCTGACTCTCCATAGACAGCAACGCAACTACTACATTCAAGGCCCAGAAAGATAATAAGGACATCGTTAAAATAGCCCATGTGACATCAGTGGTTCAACCTTAATTTTATGAAGCTACGAGAATACTTTTTGTGCACAAAGAAAACAGAAATAACTTTATTCAACAAATTCTTCTCTTCCGTGTCTTTGACGCGTGTTCACGACAGAACCACGACGCATGATTTGTTTATTTTTAATAATTTTGTGTTTTAGGTTTTAATATTTATTAGATTTCATTTTTAATGGTTTGATAAAATTTTTATAATAAAAACTATGTATTTTCAATTCAACAACAAAAAAAACACTGAAATGTAAAGAAA
Source organism: Barbus barbus (assembly GCF_936440315.1). Lineage (NCBI taxonomy): Eukaryota > Metazoa > Chordata > Actinopteri > Cypriniformes > Cyprinidae > Barbus > Barbus barbus. The sequence continues at coordinate 22,788,223 of NC_136763.1, read as the reverse complement.
GTTCTCAAGTGAAAAGAACCACGATTAATAATCGTCACTATAATTTTGATTACCAGTTTAAACATTATTGTGCAGCCCTATGCTAATCTACAGCCCCAACTAACATGATGTTTCCTTCTCATCTGGAGACCATCAGATGAGTGTGACCTCTGTTGACCCCCAGGACCTGAAAGAGACATGGGTTTGTGCATCCTCAACCACAAATAAGACCTCAGAGCTAGTTAAGAGCCCCAGTTTCACACGCTGCGTCCGTATGTGTCGGGGTATGAGTGTGTGTGTGACCTCTCGTCGCCCTGAAGGCCCCTTTTTGAAGGTGGAGAGTCTCTCCAGATGTCAGATTTCCTTCCCACAGTCCGGTTTTCCCACTTCCACCCACACCAAACTGCTTCCACCAACCTTTTTCTCTCTTTTCATCCTCCTACTACAGATTTCTTCAGCTCTAAACTGTCCTCTACTCCATCTCTGCCTCTATCCTAAAGTCAATCCTCCAAAATGATTCTCATATCCTCTCTCGCTCTCCCGAGTCACGCAGTCATCGTCCAGATACAGGCATATGATGCAAAGGTGTTCTAGAGATTAGGATTAGCCTGTCCTGTCATGCACATGCGCATAAACACACAAAAAACACATACGGACACAAACACACACCTGGTGATGTGTGTAAACAGCTGCTGCCAAAAGTCCATGTGCCTTGATTATATCTGCAGCGTTTCATCTCACGTAAAGCAAAATACGGTAGGTTTTGGCATTGCATTGAAGAAATCATAAGAATGTAAACAGTAAAGCACGTCACCCTGTGCGTGTATGAGAGAAATAGAGATAAAAGTGTGTTTGTGGTGTTCTTGGACCTCTCAAGGAAGAGGAGGATGTCTGGAGCTTCACCTCAAACACACAGCAGCACCTCCTTTTTGCCCTTTAGACAAGAGGTTATCAGACCGCTGGATTTAACCAAACAGAAAACTCACCCCAGCTCCTGCTTGTCTTAAACCATACTGGAGAGTCTCTGATCCATATACCTCAAGAAAACAGTGCTAATGTGTTACATAATCATATCATGTTCATATTCCAGTGTTTTTATGAGCAAGATAACAGGCAAGTGAATAAGTCAAGAGAAGAAAATAAAAAAACACTGAAAACCATACTATGATTTGGCACATGGACTCATTTTATGACTATTTGAATAAATATTAGTTCACCAAATCACTTGAGTGCAAAGTCAAGTGGTGCAACTAACATCAAGTGTTAGAATAAATGGACCCCTATATAAATTCAATTATTAATGAATGATAAAGTTTGAAAATAATAACAAATGTGTACACTGAATATAATCAGTTTTAAAAAAAATGGTTTTACTTGGTTACACCACATGACATTTTTAAAGTCATTGAATATCATTTTTCTTGAAAAAAAAAAAAAAAGTTATTTTAAACCATATGAAAGCAACATGAATACCAAGTGACCTTAGCAACTGCAAACTAATGCCTTGACAACCAGCCACAACACCCTTTCACTTAAACCAAATGAAATTAATTTCAATTTAATCGACAACAAGCTACAAACACGTTCATAGACAATAAGCTGAAAATAACAAAGGACATACATAAAATGTATTTATACCATCTTCTGTTTTGAAATATATATAAATGTAGAAGCTTTGAAAATCATTTGTCAGTTGTGGGCGGCAGGGCTCTATTGTTTCACTGACATATATTGAGCAACGGCTTGTAAATGCTGATCTAAGTTTTCTCCGAGTGGGCCATAAAAAGCTCTTGTTTATCTCAAACAGGTAATGGATAGAAAGCGGACGGCTATTCTGTCACTGCACTTCCTGTCTTCTGTATTTAGAGTCACCAAGGTGGCTCTGTTTTGGCTGCCACTCTGGTGCCTGCGCAGGTAAAACCTGTAAAACCTGAGTCGTGTGTAAACCTGATACAGCAGCACTGAGGTGACACCGCATTGATAATTGTCTTTGAAGTCAGAGAATGAGGGGAATTGTTGCTCAGTTCATTAAAGGGCAGTTAAGGGGGGATTGAATGCGATACTGTCCTGATGGGAATTAGTCCATTCAGAGGAACCAGAGCTTTGAATCCTGAAAATATTGTACTAAATAGGCAACAACAATGACTTTGAATGGTTTCACTGTGAATCTCCATGGGAGCTGGAGGACAGAATAGCTGATACTGGTGTACTAGTGAATCCAAGTTTTGTTTAGAAAAAAAATTAACGTTAAGAGTAATGGTTAATAGTGCTGTTTCATTATATCACACTGGACAAATAAGTCAAGTTGAGTGCATTTATTAGTGGACACAGTACACTAACTTTTCAAAGAGATTTTCTCTTCTGCTCACCAAGGCTGTATTTATTGGAACAAAAATACAGCACTAAATATTAATATTGTGAAATATTTATACGATATTCAAGAACTGTACCCAGCTCAAATTTTTGATTTTTTTTATATTATTTCTGTTGAACGAAACATAAGTGAAGAAGAAAGCCAAAATATTCAATGCCATTATCATACATTTATTGAGTAATCCAATAGTTTGTAGAGGGGGGTCAAAATGACAATATTCACCTGAGATACAGAGCCAAATTGCAGGGGGGTAAAAAATATTTCTAGAAAGATGGCAGCATCATTATATTAGTTTTACACAAAGATTGATAGGTTTATTAGTAAAATCTGTTGACTTTAGCAATCTTTGTTACATTATGTGCCAATAGTGACCATTTAAAAATGGGCAAAAGCACTTTTTGCAAGTGACCCACGTTTTTTAGCACCAAAAATGTGCACAATTTAACAATTTATCTCTGGAACTGAACCATACAGGGCCTTAAAAATTAAGACACCAAAAGGAAAGTTTATTCAAGCCCAAAATCTAAAAGGGCATTAAGGCATCTTTAATACGTCTTGAGTTACAGGCATGCAAACTTTGGAGAAAAGAAAAAAAAAATGAAAAAGTACTTTCACAGTTTTGAATGGTCACCATTGACATCAAATGCATCAAAGCTGCTGTTTGGAGAAAGGTGAAAACTGTCATTTTATTGTCAAAATAGTGGATTAGTAAATATTCATCCATGACATTTAATATTTTGGCTTTTTATTGACAAAATCAAAATTTTGAGGCAGGGAAATTTTGGAAATTGTTGATTTGATACCACATGACCCTATTCAAAACAACCAACATTTGTTCTAAAATAATAGTTAATGTGACCCCTTCAAAGTGCTTTGGGCCATAAATATAAAGAGTAACATAAGTAAAAAGTAGTTATGATGTCGGCTTAATGGAAATGTTCACCATGAATTATAAAAAGCAAGATTATGGTCATCAGAGTCCTAAAAGCCAGGCAACATTTTAAAAATGATTCAGTAAATGGTCGTTGAGTCCTCTGAGCATCAGCGTTTCCCTTTGCGAGCCGGTCATTTCCCAATGCGTGCAACCCATTATTGATCACATTGATTTTTACAGAGAGCATGGAGCTCTACATCATGGATAGGCATTATTCACAGTACTAAACCACAAGAGCCAGACAGACTTTTTTTCAATGCCTCGTGGCTAACATGAACTTGACCAAGCATCTACTTTCCACGATGCATCTCAACCCTTTCATCGTAGCGTCCACATATGCATGGAGACTCCGCAGCTCTGCAGGTGAATAATAGCCTAGCGTGCAAACATCTGCTACCACAGACGCCATATGAATCTCCTGAGGACCAGAGGAACGGACGCTAGTAGACCATCATATGGTGAAACGGGAGATTCTGGCTTGGTTCTGGAGTCCCTTTGTGATTTTGGCAGACTTTGGGATTTTCATCTGCGCCATACTTTACCTGAGAGAAAGTGAAAGGACAGGCCGCAGCAGGGATGTTGGCCCACCTCATTTATTAAACGAGGGGCAGCTGGGAAAAACAGGTGAGGAAACGAGCAAGTGTGGATTGCCAAGGTCCCATTCTTCCCAGAACAGACTTGCCAGTCATACTGTTGCCAGGATATTCTAAGCCCAGACACAAAGAACAAGAGCAGACAATCATATCTAAAGGGGCTTTATTGTACTGCAACGCATTCTAGTTCCTCAGCGCATTATGGTCTCTCTGGGCAGCCTGAGAGTGTAATTGAAAAGCTTGAGGTATAGTACCTACATGCTCTCTCGCTCGCTAAGTCACTTTGTTAGATTGCTTAATCTCCATAACTCAACATACAAGTAGCGCCTGTGGACGTCTACCACTTCCCTGTGCTCAAGCCGGCACAAAAGCAAATACAGTTGGGGGTTCGATGCCTTTCTCAAGGGCACCTCAGTCGTGGTATTGAGGGTGGAGAGAGCGCTGGACATTCACTCCCCCCACCTACAATCCCTGCCGGCCCGAGACTCGAACCCGCAACCTTTGGATTACGAGTCCGGCTCTCTAACCATTAGGCCACAACTTCCCTGAATATGTATGTATTTGTATATTCCATGTAAACTCTTATATAGTATCCAACACAGAGAAGCTGTTTGAAACTTAGTGAATAGACTTGTAGTCTATTGTCCAGTTGAGAAATATAAACTTGCAATTTCGAGAAAAGTCAGAATTGTGAGTTTATATTTCGCAATTCTGAGAACTGCAAGATGTAAACTCGCAATTGCATGAAAAAAGTCAGAATTGTTATAAACGAAGTAGCAATTAACTTTTTTATTGTTTATATATTGGCAGATTCGGACTTTCATAATCTGTGTCGAAATAACGAGTCAAGTCGTTTAGCAACAAGCTAACAACAAACTCTATTGGAATCAATAGTGGAGTTGCACTTCACTTGAATTGCACAATTAAGTAAATGAACATATGAACAGAAGCTTAAATATTGATATTTTCAGTATACAAAGTGATTGTGTTACTTCAGAAAAGCCTTATGGAGCTTATGACTCCACACTGTACAAAAAAAAAAAATAGTTGTTTCAACACAAAATAATTTGCTACCGCGCTGACTTAAACATTTTTAGCTTAATCAACTAAAATATTCCAGTTGTCCGAGTAACTTAAAATACCCCACTGACTTAAAATTTGTTGTTTATTCAACTTGAAATTTTAAGTTGAAACAACTTTTTGAAACTATTTTTTTTTTTTTTTTTCCAGTGCAATGACTTTTACTATTTGGGAAAACAGCTAAAACACCTTTCAGATATGCTATTGTGTGTTTTTGCCGAATACAAGCAGGTTTGGAATGACATGAGGGTGAGTACATGACCATTTTAATTTTTTGGATGAAAAATCCCTTTCAAATGCCGTGGCTCGTTAGATTTTGTAACAAAGCTGGAGGACTTGTTATTAGCACAGAGCCTACTTCACCCCCGTGATTAATAGTCTGATGAGTGAAGCAGTCTCTCTATAGCATCTACAACAGGCCCAATTAATGCTTCACACAGACCTTGAGCTCTGATTCCAAAACTCTCGTTCTCGTCTGGACTACAACTCCCAGAGGGCCGTTCAGAGATCCGTACGGCCTGCAGGACGGGATTACCCCCATTACAGCGATCTAAGAAGGGCTTTGCGCACAAAATAGTCATGTGCTGGCCAGTCGGGGAGGCTAAGGGGAAGAGCAATAAAAAGCTGTATAACGCTCTGCTAAATAAGAAAGCAGGGACATCAGAAATATTATGAAAACTGTGTGCATAATCAGCTACGGAAGTGAGGAGAACAGGTTACAATTACACAGCATCTTCATCCGGACAGCCGTCCGATAAAAGAGCATTTGTGACATGATAATACCACAGTGTTCCACCTACAAAAAAATCTGGGTCAATCCTCACCTCCCATTAAAATCAATCATATTAGACACGCATTCTCGCTCACAATGAGGGTAAAAATTCAATAAAAAAAAAAAAAAAAAAAAACAAAAAAAAAAAATGCAATTAAATTAAATAATAAAATAAATAAATAAATAAATCCCAAAACAATGTTTTGAACAGAGTACTACTCTTACTTTTCCTGTTCTACATACGCAAGTATTCTGTATGTGGGAAGTGTTCAGATGACCTGCTAAATTTGCCAAAATTTGAAGACTGCATGCCAAAATGCAATGGGTTTGACTTTACCTTCCGTTTCCAGCACAATAAATGAAACTGAAGTAACCCCTGCTGTGTTCTTTCTTGCCACATAATTTGATCACACTGCCAAAAACAAATCATTTTTCACACAAAACTGAATTAAAATACATAAAAATGGGTTTACTTGTACAAGGTTATAGACAGCCTTTGCTTATTTGTTTGAATTAAATATAATGAAGTCACGTGACACAGTAATATATTATAATTTTAAGTCATTGTATAATGTTTCACATGCAATTTCAATACTACGCAGATATATAGTATGCACTTGTGCGCAATATGCGGATATTCCAGTCCAAACTCAAGACACACGTTCATGCAGCTGTATGGTTTTAAAAGAGTGATTTTGGCACATCGGTGGATTTCTAGAGGCTCTTTTCTCTCAACACCCATTTCAAGGTCAGACGGCCCAGTGATCGCAGCTGGGAGCGACACTGAGTGCGTGCGCGAATGAGACCTTATTGTGTGGTAAAAAAAAAAGCATATTCAGTGAAGCAGCAGACAGATCCTATTCATGTAAGCAGGCGCTTTTAAAAGGTCATTTCTAAGTAATTGTATTCATCAGTTCATTATCTTTAAATAAAATGATGAGCATTAACAGTCATATGGTAATCAACTTCTGAATATGTGTGACATTCATCTGTTCTTATTGGCTCCAAGCATGAATTAAACGAGCAGTAATCCAGAGCCTGGCTGTGTTTGCCGGGCCAGACAGAAGTCCACAACCCAGCGTGACCCAGCCTGGGTGAGTGAATCAGACTAGATGAGCTACTCCCTGCGGTGAGCAAGCTATACGCCATCTAAAGCTTCCTGTAAGCAGGTGTGTGTGAGTGTCTTACAGGGGTAAACACACCTCCAAACAAACACAGATGCATGCTGTTTTCAATCAAGTCTGTCACCGTGGCTCAAGAGAAACATGATACAAGTCCAGCGCAAATAAAAGGCCACACAGACCGGAACAACACATATCTAATGACAACACAATCAACTGAGTAGCATACAGATCTCTTCCAAATAATAATAATAGCCAAAATTATTCTATTGTCAAAGATGCATGAAACACCACTCACACAGAAGTCACTTTCAAACCAAGCAGCATTCTGTTGGTCAATGTGGCAAATCCGTGTGAAAAATTACGTAAAGAACATGATTAATATACTGGATTTTGACTACGAAATTAGTTAATTAAAAACCGAGCATTGGTAAATCAGACTGCACATTTTGACAGTTTATGATAATATTTAACAATTTGTAAAACCTACAAAGAATACTACATTTTTAGATTTTCTGTGATGTTTGGCCATGCAAACTCATTAACACTGTACTAAGATATTGTGGCTATTTTAAATGGTTCATTGCAATAGTTGCTAAAGTTGTGTTTTTACAATGCCGTTCATAGTTATGGAGTGAGTGAGATTTTTAGTTTTAAAAGTGAATACTTCTATTACACTGACCGACCGACCGACCGAATGAACATTTAAAAAAATAATAATAATAATCAGTACAACTGTTGATCTGAAAATGTTTCTTGAGCACCAAATTAGCATATTAGAATGATTTCTGAAGGATCATGTGACACTGAAGACTGGAGTAATGATTCAAGTCTGCAGCTCAAACAGTGCTCAAGATATACGCTAACATTTAATGAGCAATAACGCTTGCCTTATATGCCACCACTAATAAGGAACCAAAAGCAATTTCATCAGAGACCCCAGGACCTATTTAAGCTCATTACGGCTTAAGATACCTAATCACCAGCTGGTCCCTTAGATCCGTTAAACAACTTCATTATTATCGTTAACAAGCTGTCCAATGTCCAGAAGGTCCCGTTAACACTGGGTGCTCCAAACCCTGGCCGATTGGTTCTGTTATGCGGTATGAAAGGAGTTACTGAGGGACCGGTGCAAAAGGTCCAAAACCAGAGAGCTATTCACTTAATTGTCCCACAACCCCTAATCCATGAGAGAAAAGCAGGACTATGGGAGGGGGCTGGTGGCTGGAGAGGGCAGCAGGGGGTCAGTCTGATTTCAAAGGCCAGGGTACAAGCTCGTCCTGAAAGCGGTCCAGCATCTGAGCGAGGGGGCTGCGCTCCATGGCCCTTGGACAGTCCGGCAGGGAGCCAAGAGAGTCTAGCGGAGCGTGAAGAAGGAAAAATAGCCCATGTATGTGTACCTCAGAAAAGCCCTTTTGAAGTTTCCTGAACCTTTGTTGAAATTTGAATAAAAGCAAAAAGGGCTTCTGTCAGCAAAAAGTTCAGAAATACTAAATGCAAAAACCATGAAGTCCTCAAGGTTAATTATTTTACAACTATGATAAGATTAAACACGACCAAAGAGGATACGCCGGGAATTACTTATTCTATGCTTCCTTGATCCCAATTAAAGTTTTGTAGCAAAGTAAAAGTACATTACACGTACACACAAATCCCTCAGCTTTGCATTAACACATTTTAAAACAATTCATCTCTCTTAAAGGAACAGTTCAACCAAAATTTGACATTATTATTCACTCTCAAGTTATTTAAAACTTTATCCTTTCTTATAAAAGGACAATTTTTGTAGAATGTTCATTGCAGTTTTCCAGAATACTCCAAAAATCACAAAAATGAATGAGAAGTCACACAATAGATTTATATGAGGAACAGACTTAAAGCTCACGATATGATATTTGAAAGCTATCTGTTTGCGCATCTGAATATGCTTACTTGCCATCCATATAGTAGGTGAAAAACAGTTGTTGAGTAGTATTATGTCCGAATTCATTACTTCCACCAAGTGTGCATCCAATGGACAGTTTACGATCCTAAACAGAATGTTGTCAAGTTTGTAGTACCTACTTCAGACTATTACAAACTCTAGTAATAAAATGTATTGATGAAAAAAAAAAGGTAAACCGGTTTATTTTCAGTAAGAAGTTCTCCTGTGCATATAAATACAAACAGAAAAGAACAGCGTGAACATTCTACAAAGCGTCTCTTTTTGCATTCCATGAAAAAATTATGGAATTTTCATTTTATGGTGAACTATCCTTTTAATAAGATCCCTTATGCTTTAAGAACATCTGATGACATCTGTATAGGCTTTAAGGCTGGAATACACTACACTGCTTTTGCCCAGATTGTTGCCCCAATCTACAGTCTGAAGGAGTTGATGCTAATTGCCAAAAGTCAGAGAGAGTCAGCAGATTAGAGTTGACAAAATTCATAGACTCCAATTTTTTCACTTCGGACTATGAGAGGATATCAAACACGTTTGTGTGCGAGTTTGTTGTGATTGAACGACTTTAACGTCTGCTAGTGTGTGATCCTCAGTCGTTCAGTGTATGATGGACAGTTTTTCCTATTGGAAGTGTATGATGCCTAGCGTTTTAAGCCGTGTCCAGCCTTTAGACTCTGCGGACCAATGACATTGCTATACGTGACATACAGCTGTTTATTAGTGCCCCCAAAACACATAGAGTGACCGATCACACGCAAATAATTAATAAATGCCTCTCTTTGTATGCTTCCACCGAGAGCTAATGTTGATTTTGCTATGCAACTCTTTGACACTGAAAGCGAAAAAGACACTTCCTGATTTCTCTTGCCCTCTCACTCACTCTCTCTCTCTCGCCGCCTCCCTCCAAGCCTCTTCCCCTTTTCATTTGAAACACAACCGGCCTTTTCTTTCGTCGGTGTCTACCAGAACAGCATCTAATTCACTCAGAGAGACATTATCAATTGATGCTCTCATGTCAGTGAATCGGGGTCGGTGGGTCTGGAAGGGGTTTTAAAGGGAAGCCCTGAGGCACACTGACTACTGGGTGCATTTAATATCACGTCTTCCTGCCTGCCAGAAACTGAGACTAATGTCACAAGTAGGTCACAGAAACATACCTCTGACCCCCTCAGCTATCACTTCCTGTTCGGTGCATTGAACTTAATGCGTTCAACTACACATAATCTACTGCTTTGCATAGCAAACGATTTCCGGTGGAAACTGCAGGAAGGATAGTCATAGTGAGAGTTTCACAACATAGCATGCAATTAGGGTCTTTAATTTAAACGACTGGCATGCAGTGAGGTGCGTGTGATGACATAGTCCGTTGTAGTTGTGAGTTTAAAACTCACAGGACTCCACCCTTCCTGCCCCCCAACAGGAAATAAAGAAACACAGATCGACAGAAAAAGGTACGGCTCATGTGGCAGGCCAGGAAGTTCTTCAGAAAGAAGAAAGTCAGGGCGTTGTTATAATAATGAAGAAAAAATATATTGAAGAAAAAGCTTCATTAGAAGAATTATATTTTTGAAAAGAAAAGTAGTTTGGCATATTTTATTATTTAGGTATTATTTTCTAAAGCAGTTAAGCTCAAATTTCATTCATATTTGAAAAATATTTATCCACCAAATCAAAGTCATGTGGAAGGCCGTTTCTGCCACTGAATAATTTTTTTTAAAAAAGGTTATTGCGACTTTATCACAATTCTGACATTTTTTTCTCAGAATTGTGAGATATAATGTCAGAATTACGAAAAAATTCTCTCGCATTTGCGAGACGATATCTCGCGATTCTGAGGAAAAAAAGTCATATATAAACTCAATAACAAACAATTTTGGGGAGGGGGGCGGATTGCGAGTTATAAACTCCCAATTCTGGGGAAAAAAAAGTCAGGCACATGAAACCAACATGAATACAAATAGGCCATTTCTAAGAACTTGGCGACTAGACTCTTAACAGATTTTTCTTCACACTGTCCATTTGTCACTGACCTAGTGATCACCTCTACCATGTAACTCCTTGGGATGCCAAGGATCTTAAAAGCCCCAAAACGCTTTACCCTGAAGTCTTGGAGGAAGCTATTCTCATAAACGAGGCAATTACGAGTCTAGTTCCCAGGAGCCTCCACTATTAACACGACCCCCCCCCCAAAACCCCTGCATTCTCAGCCAGCCCCTGGAGAAAAGATCAAGCCATGTCAGTAGGAAGCAAACTGGACACATAAACAGATCATGCATTTCTCAAACTGTGGAACGCAGGCACTTATCTGTTCATAGAGAAAGCAGAATATTTCTAAAAACAGCTTGCGATGTTAGAAGACTCCCATAAATATGAAATCATCAGACATGTTATCTCGAGACCCCAAAGTCATTCCTAAGAGACCCCTCCAACCACAGACAGCCTGCCGCCACAGTATGGATAACCTTCTTTTATCAGGCAAGAAAATCATCAGCAGAACAAATTTTCGCTTTGTGTCTAATTATAACAGCGCTGTTGAGTCAACACTCCTGGAGAACGTCTCACTTGTCTACACCAGAAGGGTAGAGGCAAGGAAAGATGGCCTGCAGATGACATACACCCATGGGACGACACACACACACACACACACAATACAGATGCAAACTCCCACCCACAGAGGCACAAACATAATCAATCTCTCAACTACAGGCTTTGATGGCTATTAAGAGGAAATGAGGTAGAAAAAGGGTCAACTCATGAGAAGCAAAGCTGAGCTTGCTACGCTGAGGTCACATATTCGCACTGTGACAAGGACATTTTGTCTCTCAGTAATTATGGGGAAGTAGTTCATTTCCCAAACGACAGCGATGACGTGGCATACTGTAAATGCAGAACAGTATGTAATCACTCACAACACTGTAAATTAGGATACTGCTCATCCAGAAAAAACTTCTGAAATAAAGATCCATCATCTCATCTTGTCTGTTGTTAAAGTGGGCATCAGGGAAAATTCTGATTAGCTGATGTCCTCAATTTCTCACCGTTCCAGCCCATTTCCAAAAAGAACTGCCAATGATGAAATAAATGGCATTTTGAGGATTTCACTGCTTCTTTCATATGACAACAACTCATCAAACACCTAAAAAATGACAATGAAACACGAGTAAAAGCTATATTACTGTACATTACACAACTTTAGCCCAGATCTGCTATTGGGGCGAGTCAGAATATGTGGATTTTGGCTATTTGGTGTTGACAAATTTCACACAAAAAAAACACTTGTGATTTGTGCAGAATCCAAAAATTTACCATCAAGACTGAAGATCATTTCATCTAGTTATCTGGCATGTTTGATATAAGGCTGGGCGATATATCGAACGCGATAATCATGCGCATCTCGTCAGTAAAGCCGGATCCGTGATTAGCTGTAAATCTCCATCCCCTGCTTTCAAATGGAGCCACATTAACTACACAGAGCCATAGTTCACTGACAAGCTACACAATATCGTGTTCATAATCGAAGGAGATTCACCTGCGATAATGAACGCGATATTGCGTAGCTTGTCAGTGATCTACAGCTCTGTGTATTAAATGCCACTCCATTTGAAAGCAGGGGACGTTGACAGTTGACTGCTGACAGTTGTGACGTTGAAAGGGTAGTGTGAATTTGAAACAATGGAAACACTCATCTATAATATAAATAATATCATGTGTCTATAATTTATAGGCGTCGGTAAACCAAAAGCAAGTCTAATGAATGCCATAAAGCTATTCACTCAACTTTCACGGTTTGCTTTGTGTAACAAAAATAATATTAATGGGTGACTTATGCTAATTATGATTTGTTTAAATTTAACCTCGTAATAAAGAATGCCAGACATGAGAAAGGGGTGGGGTTTATGCAGAAAAAATGATTGGAGAAGTTCGAGAGAAGTCTTGTCATTTCACTGGAAGATTGAGTTATGATACTGCAATTAATAAATGAATGAAACTTGCATGGATGAATCTTTCACAATAACATCAGTAACGTGCATTTTGAAAATTGTGTCAATTTCTATTTCATGCCAACTTTAACTAGATTTGAATTAGGTTCGTAGGTGCCTAATCATTCAGTCTTTTCAAATCATCATCACAATCATACATAAGCAGCAGTCACTGAGACGTCCCAGCAGTTCTTCTGGCATCCCTCCACAATCCCATTCTTTCTCTATATGTAATAATGTTCAGATCTCAAGCCGAGCCTTAGGATCGAGCCTCGTTCAAGGACAGCAAGTTCATTTACCATCATCCATTAAGACTGAATGGGCAGGCAAGCTGATGGAAGTGGCTTGTGTGTCTGCAGACTCCAAAATTTGTACCTTCAGACTATAAATCTGAAGGTAAAACAACCCCCCATCACTCCTCTGCAGGTGTGACCCAGAGTGAGCAGCAGTCCCAGTAAAGCACGCTCACTATGCAAACTGTGCATCAAAAATCAAGCATGCACCTGCAGCCACACTTCCTAATACTGGACAACACAAAAGATCCACTTTAATCTTGCATCACTGCGAAAGCAGGTCCATTTTGGCCCTTTAAAACAGCACACAAGCCATGCTCACCGGAGGGCTTATAGCAAGAAAACGGGGTTACGGGGATATAACACATCCAGACAGCTGATTTGATCTCTATCTTCTCCCATCAGACTGATCTAAGGAGGATCCAGACAATGCTTAGACCACCGCCTCCAGTCATGCTGCAGCCCGATGCCGCTCCAGACTGCTGACAGGCGCTTCAATTTTACGAGCTCACCGCTACTGAATAATGACATTAATGTGATTGGCAATTCTGATGATCATTGCAGATGAACGAGAATTGATCTGCAGCGACATTCATTATCCCTAATGTGGGGTTTTAACAAAGGAAATAAGGACACTGAGAGGGAGCGCGCACGCGTCTTTGTGTCATTATCACCTTGCAGGCATTCCTGCATCATCTGATGTCCTTCAGCAGTAATGCAAAACTCATAAAGCAATGAAATACACTTTGCTGCACACAATGCACGACACAAGCCAAACCTAAAATTAACTTCTCTCTTGATATGCGTTATGCATTTCATTATGCATGCATGTAACATGTATGTGGCGGCGGCACATGGGAACTATAGCTCTCGCGCACAGCTGTGTGTTCGGCACTTGCAAGCAATTTCACCCTCTCCAGGTTGCAATATTGCATCTATGTGCATGTGCCCACCCTATCACCCGGGTCTTACCTAGCGTAGCACACACCCAGAGAATTGCAACAGCCCTCTGTGTCTAATAAACTCTTTGATGCGGATGTAAATAAACAGTGTAAGATCAATAAAGCACATTAAATAAAACGAAGCGCGTTGCACTACAAACAATGGGAAATGATGGTTGCATAGAGGTACAGTCGGCAGAATCTGACAGTCGGGATTACCTTAAAGAGACCTTGACACAGCAGTCGTTTTGTGTCGCCATGCTTTGTGATGCCGTTTCACCTCGCCCGTCAAAATGGGAAGCGATGCCGCAAAGTTCTTGCAAAGTTTAAGCACGAGCTGAAAACACCGTTGTGCTTTAACACGCGCGCCACCGGTCCGGTTCGTCAATCAGCGTTACGCAGCCAGACATCTCGGCTTTCCTCTACAATACTGCTAAAATCAGCAGAGCGGTGTATAAATCGCATGAAAGATGACGGAAATTGGCATATTTTCTTCCTTCGAGCTTGTATCCTGTCATATGTGCGCGTGTTCATCCGAACGCAGTCACAGCGTCTGCGTCCTCGCGCGTTCAATGAAGGCGCTCACTGAGAGGGGCGGTGGGCGTGTCCATGCGCAGATGATTGACACGCCTCCCGACCACACGTACTGCTGTTCCCGCCCACACATAGATATAATTGACCAATTAGAGCTCAGCGACGGATTACCTTTAAAAAGCATATTAAACCAAATTTAAATCGACACATCTGAACGTTGCATTGGGAAATTAACCGATTATATAATAATAGCCTACTTAGGTGTACTGATAAATAATTTAACGTGTTATTTTAGTTATGCAAATGTGTTTCTGTTAATTATAACTTATTGTTATCAATAATCATTAGGGTAATTATTGTTTAAACCTGTGAAATGAACGTACCAATTATTTATTCCATCACAACCCTCATGTTCCCCTTTTTTATTTCTAAATAGTCACAATGAAATATGGGGCACGCGATTTGTAAGAAAGCAAAGAAGCATCAAAGTAAATACTGAACCGAATCTTTTTATTGTTCATCATGTCCAGTCAAGCTGTGACTTATATTAAAAAAAATATTTAATTGCGTGCATTTAAAACCTTAGAAAAGGAGAAAGGACAAAAGAGCCTTTGTGTTCAAATCAAACAAAATTTGAGAAGATTTTTGGACGCTGTCAGACAAACTGCGAATCGATTCAACTGAGTCATTAAAAAGATTCGGTTCAGAAGATTTGTTTTTTGGAAACGAAAGTCATTTCTAAAACAGCTAAGAGCTGCAAACGTGGAATTGCTCTGGGTTCAAGGGGCATGATTTACAACATTCCATTCGTCACACATTATACACAAGAGAGCAAAGGCTAAACAAAATACAGAAATATACTGGATATACATTACCATAATGACAAAACATTACTTCTGCATTAAAAGTGGAACCATAAACTGTATCTGTTTAAACAGTCACAGACAATTGTGAGGAGCAAAAGCATGCTTTATATCCTTTCATTTTTAACAAGACTGGAAACATGAAAGCATTTATCCAAATGCAATCGTTTGAGCTTGTAACTTCAGTCCAACACAATGAAGCAGCTGTAATGGGAGCAACCTTAGCAGTTTTTCTGAGTTTGTCCAAATCACCACTATATAATATCACAAGAGCACCAGATTCCCGTGAGCATTAGGCTATATTTCGCCTGTGGAAGGATAAGTTGCAATCCTGTAAAACATAAAGAAGCTGTTTCATATAAATTAAGGCACCCACAATCATTCTGAACTCATTCAAACAAATGTTAGGATTAACAAACATTGTATCAAATTATTCACATAATGCCCCCATCATAAATGACATCTCAAAAGAAGCGAATGATTAAGAATATCCTAGAAAGCCCGTCTTCTGGATTATTCATTTACGTAAGTGTTATTCAGGGCATGCATATGGAGCCACGCTTGGAGGTTTAACACATCACATGATGCTATTTTAGAGATTTAGGAGCGAGCCAGGACATAATCTCAGTTTGGGTAAGCCGGTGTTTTTGAAAATGCCTCCTTAAATATGAATACAGGCTTTCACCTTTCACCCTAATTTTGTCATAATTAATCAGATTTTAATGCAAATCTACATATAACAAAGAATAGTGTAGGAAATCCTCTATAACAAATCAAAGGCAAAAGAAAGCACACACACACGTATGTGTTTATATGTTTACTTTTTATGTGTTGTTGTCTTATAAATACATACTGCATCTATATATATATATATTCTGAATGTGTGTATGTATGTGTATATATATTTACAACTTGCTTTTTAATATGTAGGATATACACACACACACACAATGTTATTTCAGACCACCAAACCAGAAATTGACAGACCTACAGCAGAATTACACTGAATGTAATGCGCATTTTCATTTTTCTTTGATGTTTCCATAATCCCCTTTGTGCAGTTTCCTTAGCTATATTTAGTTTTGAGGTCATAAGCTGATTCAATTTTCTGAAAATTAATATTATTATGCATCCGGTTTTTGCAAACTCATATCTGCCTATGGGTTACCAATTAAGGACTAATCCTGATTCATT
The DNA here is from genome assembly GCF_936440315.1 of Barbus barbus. NCBI lineage: Eukaryota > Metazoa > Chordata > Actinopteri > Cypriniformes > Cyprinidae > Barbus > Barbus barbus. The sequence goes on along the minus strand of NC_136763.1, from coordinate 22,771,620 downwards.
CAACTCTGCACTGAGTAGATGAATTTGAATTAAAGTTGCAGTAGAGTTTTTGATGACAAGTCTCCAGTGTGTATTTACAGATCCCAGCACACTTCAGTTCAGTCTAATGGTCGGCCCACACAGACAAAAGCTTCCATATAATAGCCAGGAGCGAAACGGTTGACTCATTCAGTGTGTGTGTGTGTGCGTGGAGTGTGGGGGGTGGGGGGCAGATTAACCACAGTCCATGTCTGTTTCTATCCTGTGAATGCAGCAGCCACACATTTGGGTAGAGAGCGAGGGAACCATAGGAGGCAACGGCCAGGCACAGAGTCACCTGACAGCTCTGACTTCATCTAGGTCAGTCCATGTCTGTGCCCCTGGGCTACACACACATCCAACCACACACACGATCACATACAGACTCCCTCATCCATCCCCAAATTACATGCATCCTCCCCCCAGCAACATCACCATCTGTGTGGGAAGGGGCTTGCCAAAACTCACAGGTTATAGAGCCCAGTGTTCACTTGATCTGGTGTAACATGAAAAGTCAACTTGCAACATGCTGACTGTGTGTATTTCTACAGTAAATAGCGTGATAAGGGATACTCACCCTCCTCACCTTGTGCTTTTTATTAAATTTATCATACATTTGAATTTTGGATATTGTGTGAAGAGTAGCTGGTTACATGAAATAACAAATTAGGCAGAAGAGGCTGAAATGAAGCACTAATCTAGCTGTACCGGCCACATACCTGACTTCCAGTAAGAACTATTGGATGAATGTTAGGCCACCTCATTAATATTCATGAGGCAAGCTAAAAGGCTTATAATGTGTTCCCAGCACTTTCAGGTAGTTTCTAGTATTCCAACGTTCACAATTTATGTTTGAAATTAGCTGTGTTTTTAATAGCTTGCCCTGCTAATCAGTTGCTTGTTCTGTGCAACAAATGGCGTCTGGTTTTCATAAAGAGGGGGAATAATTACCCCATCGAATGTTGACAAAGGCAAAGATGGTGTGATGAACGCACAGTTGGCTGAGAAGGAAGTTAATGGTCGGGGCGGTCTGGTGGTCAAAAGAGTGTCTCTTCGGGGGGCCTCCATTTTGTGTCGCGTGCGGGTTCACTCCCCCCCAAGGCTTTTGAATTTCACGCTGGGCCTGATTTGGGTGCATAGCCTATGGGACTTGCCCCACTGACACGGTTATTGATAGTGTTTGTGCCACATGACGGACAGAAAGGCCTGGTGTGTGGAGGGGATGACAGCGAGGTCACGGCGGAGCAGAAAGGGAGGGATTTCTTTTGTCTTGGATGGGTAAAAAGAGCAGACAAGCCTAAACTAGACCACTTGAAACCACATGAGCGCACATGACAAGAAAGACCGTCCATGTATGAAATGAGCGATAGAAACAAAGCCCAATTAAGTAACACTGTCTATAAAACATGGCATGATATGTGATTTATACCTTACATAATTGTGGAAAATGTACAGTCGGCTAGTTATTATTGCAAAATACACCCTTGCATTTTTGAGGAAGGGCCTATTGATCTTTCACCAGTTTCGTAACAGACACAGTTTGTGCATTTTGTGCCCTGTTTCCATGGGAACGGTTTTAAAAAAGAAAAGTAGAGCTGACCACAAAAAGGTTTTTTGTATAGTCTATCATTTAGGATGTCCACAAAGCGGTGTGAATAGACAAACCTCACTTCAAGCTGAGGGCAAAACACATCACGAGATGAGCATCTGCCTTCAGCCACGAGGGAACACAACTCTTCTTATGATCTCTGCTCATACCTGAGTGTAAAATAAAGATTTAATTAAAAGGCATCAGCGGTCTAGATTACAGTAAAGGAGAGGCTGAGAAGGTTTTAGGGACCCCAAAACAAGTGGGGTCAAATCATTGGAGAATACTGCTGGCTCGTTACTGTAAGTACATCTCACTCATGGACACCAGCTGTCTGGCCACATGGTGGAAAGACCACACAGTAAATGACCAGAGGATGACATTGCCTGATTGGATGTACTGTAGCTCTCTAACGTGTGCTATGAAGTTTTATTCATACAAATATGGTCATGTTTACACAGCAAAAACGCAAGACGCAGGGCAATGCCATTGGAAAAAACACAAAACGGCTGTTGAATTTTACCCCAAGCATGTCGTGTGGTAAGATACGATCACATTTACTGTTACTGTGGTCAAATTCTATTCATTTCAATAGGAATGTTTTGTGCAAGGGTGAAAAAGCTCCCCATGCAATTTTCGCTCATGATCAAGTTGATCATACGAATCTGCTGCACTGATCAACAGACAACTGTATTGTTAGAAAGTGACTTCTGTGCTTTACACATAGCTACATTATGGAAAATGTTTTTTTGCTCAAGGAACTGCACCTACATTTTTCTTTAAGGGCTGTTCACACTACATTTTTTGGTTATATTGACTTGCATTAATATCAGAGACATTTTTCATACATTCATACGTATGCAAATAAAGAAGACCAATTTCCCAATTTCAAATTTAGTGAACTCTGCCCTGTAAATTCGTATCACGAAGACTTCAAAGTGACGTAAAAGTGCAGTATATTACATATTTTTACATTTTGCATGCGGAATGGTTTAAAAACAAAAATGACTTAAGCCGCGGTCACACTAGACCAGGGCTGTCCAAACTCGGTCCTCGAGGGCCGGTGTCCTGCAGAGTTTAGCTCCAACCCTAATTAAACACAACTGAAGCAGCTAATCAAGCTCTTACTAGGCGTACTAGAAACTTCCATGCAGGTGCTGAGGCAAGCTGGAGCTAAACTCTGCAGGACACCGGCCCTCCAGGATCGAGTTTGGACAGCCCTGCACTAGACCTTTCGTTCCATTGACTTTCATTCATATGCATACGAATGCGTCAGACCGGAAACTCAAGCCCGTGCAAAGATATTTTGCATTTCGTTGCGTATCAAATTCAAGCTTGGTGAACTTGGGCACGTTCAGGTTCGGTATGCGCAACAATTGAAGATATTAGAAGACATGTTTGTCATAAGAGTTTTACAATAACATAGCATATCAACATGATAATGATGAATTTGTAAGTAAATGTAATTAACATCAAAATAAATTCACAAGAACAAGTATATTGTTTGCACGTTTATTTACATTAAAGGCAAAATAACTGAAATAATAAGAGCACAAGTATAGATCTGGAGCTTCTTTAAGTCTGTCTAAATATCATGTAGTAATTGCAATGTCTTCTGGTCCATATCCTTTCCTCAGGTAGGTGTGCTAGACGCTGATTATTGTAACATAAAAATACTATACATATATATTTTGCTATTGTATTGTGGAGTGACAAACGTTTCTAGGCTCTGATTATATAATGGCAAATATTGCAATATCATAGCACAACAGCAGTGATCAGCAATAATGATAAGCCTAATACTCACAATAAAAATAATAAGGTCATATAGATCATAACACAGTCTCGGAGGTAAGAAGTGGATTATCCTTCACCTGAAATTTCTTCTTATCCTGAAATGCGAGGCAAATGTTGGATCACAATAATTAGGAACCAGTTTCCACAAATCCCTTCACTCAATTGGGATGTTCTCTTTTATTCTGGACGGCAAGGGCAGTGACTGTAACATTGAGTATTTTGCAGTATTAAAAATGTATTTATACCGATTTCATCAGGCTCTGATAATTCTTCAAAAAGAACACACAGAGTGGCCTTCTCAGCTGCCATAGTTGCAACTCTTGCGTCATCAGAACAGGGTGTTCAACGCACCACCGTTTCCGTTTAATAAACGTTTTGCACCGTTTTTTCGGGGCCGAACACACCCCTGGCCTGCGAATTCGCATCACGTGATACCGTGTGACCAACGGCAGATCAATACGTCACTGCATGACTTCGGAGTACATTGTATATTTTTACATTTTAGATGTATTATAATTTGTTTTGTGTTGAATTTAAGTTTTTGAAAAGACGCTGCACATTTCGTGTGCTCAAAGTCTAGTGTGACCGCAACAAATTTTTGTGTAAATCGTTCGTAAAGCCGTTCTGAAGCAAATTTTCGGATTCATAAAAATGTTCGTATTTTCAAAACGGGCAGCCATTTATGCTGCGGCGCCTGGGGAGCAGTTGGGGGTTCGGTGCCTTGTTCAAAGGGCATCTCAGTCATGGTATTGAGGGTGGAGAAAGCGCTGGTTATTCACTCCCCCCACCTACAATCCCTGCCAGACCTGAAATTCAAACTCACGACCTTTGGATTACAAGTCTGACTCTCTAACCATTAGGCCACGACTTCCCAGGGTCAAAATTTTGGCCAACTTTACACGTTGTCTGGTAGTCGGATATAGAATTGATAGTCCCAAATACGACTAGAGTCACCCTTTCAAACAAAGTAAGTGTATCGCACCCCTTCTCAACACAAGTTCAATAAGTGTTTGGTGTTAAACCCTAAGTTAGCAAATACTTGGGAATTTGCCTTTCCATTTACGAAAAGGAAAGCTGGAATTAAAGCACTGCGAACTAGCCAAACCATCTATTGTTTTGCTCTGAAAGTCTGCTGTTTTAAATACACTGCTGTGAGAGAAAAGTGATAAAGTGACACGTGACAAGAAGAATGGATCATGGGTCAGACAGATCAGTTTGTTCATATATCATTTGGTTAAACATTATTAAGGAAATCTTTGTTGAATAGCAGGGGGGACGCGTGGTTCCAAAATGTCCCAGAGGAAAATCACATTACCATCAAGGCTGCAAAGCATTGTTAATATATCATGAAGCAGTCAGTTCACATTAGGAAGCTTTCTGTACTAATGGTGTTGAGTAATTCACTGTAATTCATCAATGCTTGCCATGGTGTGACACTCAGCAACAAAATAAAATAAGCTGTTTCTCGGCCCTACAAAATGCTATCAAGAGCAGCAGATGGCACGTTCTGTCCCTCACTTGACGTGCGTCTGGTGGCTATTCATGACAAAGCCAGTGGGACGGTTGAATTGGGCAGATGAGCACTTCATTGATTTCTTTATTCAACCCCAGGGGGCCACTGTATTGTGCTATTGTCCCAGCACCTTTGGTTCATATATTTTAATCAAGAATTATTGTGCAATTATGCACCGGAGGGACAGGTGATGGGGATGGTGACATTATTCCCTCTAAATGTCAATGTTATTTGTCCTTTTCTGTCCCTTTTTAAAAATGGGACGAGGGCCAATTGTTAAAGCTGACAGGGTGATTATGTAGAAGCTCGCACATATAATTTTACTGACAGCAGGGCTAATTTGATTTTGCCACACAATTTCTGTATACGTTAAACCAGAACATTAATAAAATTCTGTCTGAACTCTGAACACAGGACTTGACTTTAATAGAATAATTGGCCTAGTTATTGAATCAGTGATTAAACTGAATATGAGACGCTCATTCAGAGCTAAAAGCCCTGTTAGTCCCTTGAGTGTCTTGTAAAGTTTTTAAAATATCACAGCTCCTCCTACTGGATAAAGCATGAAATCGCCGAGTGTCATTGGACCCTTTGGAAAAGGTTACTCTTGTATTAGTTAACATGGAAAACAGGAATAGCCTGGCAAACGTTGTGGTTGACCCCACGCTGAGACAATTAAATATTTCGTTTTCTTTTTTACAATATTGGCACCCTTGGTAAATATGAGCAAATGTGGCTGTGAAAATAAATCTGCACTGTTTATCATTTTGATCTTTCATTCAAAACATTCACAAAATTCTAACCTTTCATTGAAGAAAAACAAATAAATGTGTGTGTGTGTGTGTGGGGGGGGTGATCTCTTGATGAAATAAATGCTGTTTCTAGTTCATGTTGGCCACAATTATTGGCACCCATTTATTGCAACATGCTTTTCCCAAGATAACAGCTCTGAGTTTTCTCCTATAATGCCTGAAGAGTTTGGAGAACACCTGATAACAGATCAGAGACCATTCCTTCATCCAGAGATTCTCCAGATCCTTCAGATTCCATGTTGGTGCTTCTTCTCTTCAGTTCACCCCACTTTACGTCCAGTTTACCTATATCACGTAGTGCACATTTAACAAACACACGAGTCACAACTTCAACCATCTTACATACTTACACAATAGAGAGTCAAGTTACTCAAGATTAACTGTCAACAAAAGCACATTATATTGCACATAAGTGTATATTGCGCTAAGTCTCCCCAAGAGAGGGAGAGAGAGAGAATAAACTGCATTACATTACTGCATTACAGACATTCAAGTGAAGACTGTATGAGGTCAGTGCATATTGGAGTTCATGTTTATGGCTCTACGAAAGAAACTGTCCTTAAATCTCTTGGTCCTTGTTTTAAAGCATCGGTAGCACCTGCCCAATGTCAAGAGCTGAAACAAGTGAAAACAAGGGTGTGTTGAGTCCTTTAGTATATTTTTGACCCGACTGAGGGCTAGAGAGTTTTATAGATCCTTCAGTGATGGTAGAGGACTGCCAGTGATCCTCTCAGCAGTCTTTATGAGCCTTTGAAGCCCCTTCTTGTCTGCTTCAAAACAGCTAGCATGCCATACTGTAATGCAATACGTCAGCACACTCTCAATAGAACAGCAATAAAAGTTTACCAGCAACTTTCCGTTTAGATTGGTTTTCCTAAGAATCCTTAAGAAATGTAGACATGTGCAGTCCAGGATAGGTCAGCAGAGATGAGGGTGCCGAGAAATTTGAAGCTTTGGACCCTCTCAACACAGACCCCATTGATGTATAGAGGGAGCAGATCTGTCTTATGCTCTCTGAAGTCTATAATGAGCTCTTTCGTCTTAGAGGCGTTTAAGGTCAGGTTGTTAGCTGAACTCCATGATGTTAGTTGCTTGACCTCATCTCTATAGTCCATCTCATCTCCCGCAGTGATTAGGCCAATCACTGTTGTATCATCCACAAATTTGATGATGGTGTTACTGCAATGAACTGGGTTACAATCTTATGTGTAAAGAGAATACAGTAGAGGGCTCAGCACACACCCCTGTGGAGAGCCAATGCTGAGCAAGTCTGTCTGTGTCTGTGTCAGTCTGTCTGTCTGTCTGTCTGCCTGTTTGTCTGTCAGTCTGTGTCTGTCTGCCTCTGTCTGTGTGTGTCTGTCTGTGTGTGTGTGTGTGTGTGCGTGCGTGCGTGCGTGCCTGCCTGTCTGTCTGTCTGCCTGTCTGCCTGTCTGTGTTTGTATGTCTGCCTGTCTGTCTGTGTCTGCCTGCCTGCCTGCCTGCCTGTCTGTCTGTCTGTCTGTCTGTCTGTCTGTCTGTCTGTCCTGCCTGCCTGTCTGTCTGTCCTGCCTGCCTGTCTGTCTGTCCTGCCTGCCTGCCTGTCTGTCTGTCTTGCCTGTCTGTCCTGCCTACCTGTCAGTCTACTTGTCTGTCTGTCTGTCTGTCTGTGTCTGTCTGCCTGCCTGCCTGCCTGTCTGTCTGTCTGTCTGTCTGTCTGTCCTGCCTGTCTACCTGTCTGTCTGTGTCTGTCTGCCTGCCTGTCTGTCTGTCCTGCCTGCCTGCCTGTCTGTCTATCTGTGTGTGTGTGTGTGTGTGTGTGTCTGTCTGTCTATCTGTCTGCCGGCCTGTATTTGTATGTCTGTCTGTCTGCCTGTCTATCTATCTGTCTACCTGCCTGTCTGTGTCTATCTGTCTGCCTGTCTGTCTGCCTGTCTATCTGTCTGTCTGTCTGCCTGCCTGTCTGTGTCTATCTGTCTGTCTGGCTGTTTCTCTGTCTGTCTATGGCACTAAAGAGACAGACTGCAGACTCTGTCTGTCTATTTTCAGTGAACAGCATTAGCACAGTGAATGACAGAGAGCTGTTTTAGTCACAAACAGTAAGTCAGCTCTCAAGGTTTGAGACGCAGCCAGAGTGTAACTCTACACCTCCATTAATTAATAATTCAGTGATCTCACAGCACCGCAAGTATTTGTCTGAATGAAGAGAACACTTTCATCAGCTTCCAAACTTTCTCATCAGTCGATCTAAAGGACACAACCGGAGGAGATATCTAACCACTGTTGGCCTGCAGATGGAGACTCAGGTTACAGTAATTCTGGGTTACACTATCTAATGCATCTCTCAGAGCCCAGAGCTGTGCACTTCCTTCAGAAAGGAGACGTTTGACTTTTTCTTTTAATGTTGTTATTCTTATGTTTTAATCTTTATTTAAAGCAGTGGATTGATTCAAGGAAGACTTTTGGCAGACTGATGATCAATTCTATATCCGACTACCAGACAACGTGTAAAGTTGGCCACGTTTCTCACTTACCAAGCTGTTCGTTGTCTTCTGTCTGAGCGTTCCTCTACTAACGCACACCTTCGGGTGGCCCATCTTCTCCAGCAAACATGACTAAAATGTTATCGGCCCAGGAGGCTGCCAAGATCTATCACACAAATTACGTGAGAAACGCGAGGGCCGTCGGTGTGCTGTGGACTATCTTCACCATCTGCTTCGCCATCATCTGTGTGGTGGTCTTCATTCAGCCTTACTGGATTGGAGACAGTGTTGACACCCCTCAGTCAGGCTACTTTGGGCTCTTTCACTACTGCATTGGGAACCCCATCACAGGAGAGCTGGTGTGTAAGGGCAGTGCTTTGGACTTTGGATCCATCCCTTCAGGTGCCTTCAAAACCGCTATGTTCTTCGTTGGGATCTCTTTGCTGCTGATCGTAGGGACTATTGTCTGCTTTAGTTTGTTTTTCTTCTGCAACTCAGGCAGCGTTTACAAGATCTGCGCATGGATGCAGCTGGCAGCTGGTTAGTGGAACTATTTTCCTGAATTTGAGTTTTAATAATGACATAAACATGAATTATAATATAATATAATATAATATTGAACCACCAATGGAAAAAATAAATATATATATCTTATTTTATTTATTTGTTTTTCTTATACAGTGCCCCAAGAAGTATTTGCAGGCAACAGTTACATTTAAAATATATTTTCTTAAAAATATAGCATCTTAAATTTATTATATATCAAACCAAGTGGCATTCATTTGTTGCTTTTTGTTTATAGTGATATAGTGTGTCTGCAGATGTTGTTTAATATTTAATTATCTAATGCAATAACATTCAGTCATTTCTAAATTTGTTTTAAATGCAGTTTATTTTTTATTATTTATATACTATTGTAGTATTTATTAACATTTTGAATGAGGTTTTATTTGATATATTTTTAGTTTTAATTTTAGTAATGTACATTAAGATTTTCAACTAAAAGTAAAACTAAACATATAAAAGCTAATTCAAAATATTATTAATAATTAATTCATATTAATGTGTCTTTTTTAGTTTTTGCTTTTTACAATTTCCAGTTTCATTTTTATTTTAGTTTTAGTTATGTATTTATTTTTGAATTCTTAAAACTTGAACAAATTCGAAATGTTGCCTTGGCAACAAATTGTTTTTTTCTTTAAAACTAAAGTTTTTCATCAAATATTTATATTTTATTACAGTTTTGACATAAATGAAAGTCTTAAAGATTTAGTTTTGTTAATACAATTAATACGGTGTGAGTTAATGGTCTGTAAAAGTTATTATAGTAGTTATTATATTATAGTTATTAAGTACTGACTAGCTCTTCAGATGCTTCAAAAGTTCAGCTACATTCTTGAGGCTGAATAGAGAAATAAACAGCTTTATATCAGTCCTGAACTGCCTGAGGTTACTCAGGACTTCAGCACCCTGGATAGTTCCACATCTTATTAACAGGCAATTGCTGCTTTACAGTATATCAACGGAATGTGTAAAAAATGTGCTGCGTTGTGAAATATAATGCTTTTTAAGTCATCTTCTACCTAATGAAGCTGTCAATGAGGACACGGATAACCCTCTCATCACATCATGTTACATAATGCATTTGCAATGCTTGCTCTTTAAACGAAAGTGAGAGTGATAATGAGAGCGAGTGTGTGTAAGGCAATACCCACAGCAGCACCAGCTGCCCTGCAGAGAGTATATTGTCATATGAATAATAAATGATGAGTTAAGTGTGGCTGACGTTGCCAGGCAACAGCCCCAATGCAAAGTATTTCTGGTAGCCAATAGTATTTTTGACTGTAATGTGAAGGAGCCTTGCTTTTTCTCCAGTGAATAATTCTCAGAGTGGGTTTATTTTTGATAGTTACCTTCTGTATAGACTTAAAGATTAAAGAAGTATTTAACATTTACACCATATTGACCAAGAATAAAACTAATTCAATAGATTTTATCACACTATTTCAAGTAAGGAGTGGGGGGGGGGGGGGGTGTTTTGGAGGAATACGTAATATCTTCGAAATATGTAATATAAAACGTATATTATATTATATTTATTATATTATAACGATTGCATTTTATTAAGCAATATCACAGAAGAGCCCTGTATTTTGATCACATATACAGTAAGAACAGTAATATTGTGAAATAATTATAATTTCAAGCAACTCTTTTCTATTTTAATATATTTTACAATGTATTTATGGCAAATCTGAACCTATTTTCCAGTCTTTAGTGTCATCCTTCTTTGTGTATCATTCTGAAAAACATGGAAAACATTCTTTTTCTTTCTTTTTTTAAACATTGTTTGATGAATAAAAACTTCAAAAGAACATTTATTTGCTTTATTCTAACGATGTAAAGTCTGTACTGTTACTTTTGGCCAATTTATTTAATGCTTTTGGAATAAAAGTGTTAAGAAATTTCATAATGACCCCAAACTTTTGAACGGTGTTTCAATTCCGAACAGAACTGTACCTCGAAAAACTAGTTATTTTATGAATCTGTTCAGTGAATGATTTAATAACTTGTAACGATGTAATCTGCAGAAAAAAATCACCGAAAACTTCAGTGTTTCTGGAATACGCAAACATGAAATATATATATATACACAGTATCTCACCGAAGTGAGTACACCCTTCACATTTTTGTAAATATTTTATTATATCTTTATCTATTTGTCATGGCTTAATGGATAGAGAGTTGGACTTGTAACCTGAAGGTTGTGGGTTCGAGTCTCAGGTCTGGCAGGGATTGTAGGTGGGGAAGTAAAAAAACAACACTCTCTCCACCCTCAATACCATGACTGACGTGAGACCCTAGAGCAAGACACCAAACCCCCAACTGCTCCCCGGGCGCCGCTGCATTGGCTGCCCACTGCTCCGGGTGTATGTTCACTACTGTGTGTACACTTAGATGGATTAAATGCAGAGCACAAATTCCGAGTATGGGTCACCATACTTGGCCACACACCACTTCCCTTTCCCTTTTCCCCTGAAGAGATGACCCTTTGCTACAATGTAATGTAGTGAGTGTACAGCTTGTATAACAGTGTAAATTTGCTGTCCCCTCAAAATAACTCAACACACAGCCATTAATGTCTAAACCGTTGGCCACAAAAATGAGTACACCCCTAAGTGAAATGTCCAAATTGGGCCCAAAGTGTCAATATTTTGTGTGGCCACCATTATTTTCCAGTACTGCCTTAACCCTCTTGGGCATGGAGTTCACCAGAGCTTCACAGGTTGCCATGACATCACGGAGCGGTGGATGTTAGAGACCTTGCGCTCCTCCACCTTCCGTTTGAGGAAGCCCCACAGATGCTCAATAGGGTTTAGGTCTGGAGACATGCTTGGCCAGTCCATCACCTTTACCCTCAGCTTCTTTAGTAAGGCAGTGGTCGTCTTGGAGGTGTGTTTGGGGTCGTTATCATGTTGGAATACCAGTCTGTGCTTCAGTATGTCACAGTACATGTTGGCATTCATGGTTCCCTCAATGAACTGTAGCTCCCCAGTGCCGGCAGCACTCATGCAGCCCCAGGCCATGACACGCCCACCAGCATGCTTGACTGTAGGCAAGACACACTTGTCTTTGTACTCCTCACCTGGTTGCCGCCACACACGCTTGACACCATCTGAACCAAATAAGTTTATCTTGGTCTCATCAGACCACAGGACATGGTTCCAGTAATCCATGTCCGTAGTCTGCTTGTCTTCAGCAAACTGTTTGTGGGCATGCACAAGAATGTCAAGCTGTCGTCATGCAGACCAATTTGATGCAGTGTGCGGCGTATGGTCTGAGCACTGACAGGCTGACCCCCGACCCCTTCAACCTCTGCAGCAATGCTGGCAGCACTCATGCGTCTATTTCCCAAACACAACCTCTGGATATGACGCTGAGCACGTGCACTCAACTTCTTTGGTCGACCATGGCGAGGCCTGTTCTGAGTGGAACATGTCCTGTTAAACCACTGTATGGTCTTGGCCACCGTGCTGCAGCTCAGTTTCAGGGTCTTGGCAATCTTCTTATACCCTAATCCATCTTTATGTATAGCAACAATTCTTTTTTTTCAGATCCTCAGAGAGTTCTTTGCCATGAGGTGCCATGTTGAACTTTCAGTGACCAGTATGAGAGAGTGAGAGCGATAACACCAAATTTAACACACCTGCTCCTCATTCACACCTGAGACCTTGTAACACTAACGAGTCACATGACACCGGGGAGAGAAAATGGCTAATTGGGCCCAATTTGGACATTTTCACTTAGGGGTGTACTCACTTTTGTGGCCAGCGGTTTAGACATTAATGGCTGTGTGTTGAGTTATTTTGAGGGGACAGCAAATTTACACTGTTATACAAGCTGTACACTCACTACTTTACATTGTAGCAAAGTGTCATCTCTTCAGTGTTGTCACATGAAAAGATATAAAATATTTACAAAAATGTGAGGGGTGTACTCACTTCTGTGAGATACTGTATATATATATATATATACTATATAAAAATTTATTTAAAAAAAAAGTCAACTGAACTTGTTTCAAAGCTGATGAACTTTACACTGTTATTGATCTGAATGAAACCAACACTTAACTGGCTTGAGCTGAATAATGTCATTATTGTCATTTTAGAACTGTTTTACAGCAGAATTTGAATTGTCCCATAATTAATTCAGCGGTTTTTATTTTTTACTGTGTAGTTGCTCTCAAACAATCTGTATTGTATACCCCACTGTAGAAATAAAGGTGGCTTGAGCGAAAAGCGCTGAATTCAGCTAAGCCAATCAAATTTAAAGGCTGTACCTGTAATGTAAAATTTAGGCAGCTTCTATTTAAAGGATCGTCAGCTTCATCGGAACAATTGTAAAACACAACATACTTTAAAAAACAACAAAAATGTAAACGACTGAAAAAACTAAAACCTTCACTTAATTTGTATCTGACTGGGTTTCTTTTCCATCTTCAGCGACTTGTATGGTCATAGGCTGTATGATCTATCCAGATGGCTGGGACTCAGAGGAGGTGAAGAGGATGTGTGGTCAGCGGACAGATAAATACACACTGGGTAACTGCACGGTGCGCTGGGCGTACATCCTGGCCATCATCAGCATCATGGACTCCCTCATATTATCCTTCCTGGCCTTCGTCCTGGGCAACCGGCAAGACAAACTGCTGCCAGAGGACTTCCAGGTGGAGGAGAAGAAAGGTATAGACTTATACTGTGTGTTAACGATTACTGGAGTCCATTACTGATTACAAACTACATGACAAAAAATGAAATTAGTAGCGTCATTAATTAGATTACACATTTTAAGTAATGTTTTCCGACCACTTTTTGATTACGTTTGACCTATTTATCTATCACATTTGAATGGGATTGAGTTTCACATATATGCATGTTCTTGTGTTAATATGTAATCATGTAATCCGTAAAAAGTAATTTGGTTATTTAATATAATCTAGTAACAAGTACCTAAAGGGATAGTTCACCCAAAAATGAAAATTCTGTCATTAATTACCCTCATGTCGTTCCAAACCCGTAAGACCGCCGTTCATCTTCAAATATTAGCCTATTTAAAAAGATAAAATAATATATATTTTTGATGGAATCCGTGAGCTCTCTGACCCTCCATAGACAGCAAGGATCCTAACACGATCAATGCACAGAAACGTAGCAAGGACATCGGTAAAATAGCCCATCTGACATCAGTGGTTCAACTTTAATTTTATGAAGCTACGAGAATACTTTTTGTGCGCAAAGAAAACAATAACAATTTATTCAGCAATTCTTCTCCCCAAGTTACATAATCAATGTAATCAGCGTTATTTACATTCAGAAGACAACACTTGGGGAGAATAATTGCTGAATAAATTGTTATTATTGTTTTCTTTGCGCACAAAAAGTATTCTCGTAGCTTCATAAGAGAGACGGGCAAAGGGTGTTTTGTTTCTTTTTACAGCACCCTACGTTCTAGCCTTCACCATTTTATCTGATCTAACTAAAGCTGGTATCTCATGGCGGTGTAAAGTTGCTTTTTTTTAACTCGTGTATCTTCTGCTGTGTAAAAATAACAATGCCCAGAGAGACATGATTCCATTTTTGCTCTCTGTAATGACTGTGGCAGAGCTCTGTAATCACAGAGAGCTCACTTCAGACACGCAGTGCTAGTGAAATGAATTCTATTAGCCGTGGCAGATTTGTGTACATTTATGTGTGCCTTTCATTTACGCGCTCAGTCACTTGCAACAACACAGCAAAACACTATTAATCATGCTATTGTTGTTTGCATATTCCTCATACAATGTTGTGAATGTATGTTGTTGAGAAACTAATATAGCTCTCGTTTTTTTGTCTTTAGAGGAAGCATGAAGATCCCCAGTGCATCAGTTGACCCTATGGGTTTTTTTGGGCCACTTTTCGAGAAATATGAAGGAAAATAATTATCTTAATTTACAGTGAATCTTATTGGTCCAAAATCCTGCTCCACTCTATAAGTGGGGACTTTCATTCAATTCAGTATCTCTTTTTGCTAGTTACAATGTTACTCCACCCCAAAATGAAAATTGTCATTCATCACTTACCCCCATGTCGTTCTAAACCCATAAAAGCTTTGTTCGTCTTCTGAACACAATATTTTGGATGAAAACCGGGAGGCTTGTGACTGTCCCATTGACTTCAAAAGAATTATCATTATTTTTGGGCCAGAAAAGTATAAAAGACATCTTCAAAATAGTCCATCTGCCATCAGTGGTTCTACCGTAATGTTATGAAGCTACGAAACAAAAATAATGACTTTATTCTCTGCGTCACCGTAGTGACATGTTGCAGATTAATCATATCTTTTAAGCAGCAGGTTTGCAGAATTGCAGGAAGGTATAGTAAATTGTATATTTTTACATTTTGGAGACATGATCTCACAGCCGTGTCCAAAGGAAAGCAACTTTTTATGTCTAAGATGCAATACACCAGCTTGTTCCATGAAGGCATATTATATATATATATATATATATATATATATATATATATATATATATATATATATATATATATATATATATATATATATATATATATATATATATATATATATATATATATATATATATAAAAAAAAAGCTATTCTTGCGCTATAATCAATCTGTGTAGACAGGAAAGCAGTCACTCTTTACAATGAATGTAGAGACTTAAGCAAATTGAAATGAATGAGATATTAATTCTGAAATGAAACGGGTTATGCTCTTTTGCATTATGAATCAAAACTGTAAAGTTAATCCAAACTACAAAATCCTTTTGCCATTTCAAAAACTTTATTTGAAGTTACTACAGCAACTATTTTAGTTCAGTGCTGAACAATCAAAAGCAGAGACATTCATGAAAAAGGAAAGAGCGGAGAAGCAGATGGTATTTGTGAAGGTCAAATGAAACTGCCCCGTCCAAAAGAGAAAGCAAAGGCCCTTCGAAATCTGCTGCTGAAGCAACACTGTGAGGAAAAGACAAGCTCAAAGATGCACAGATCATTGCAGATTCACATCAAGGAATCTCTAAATCAGTGATTCTCCAACATTTTCCTTAAGCCATTCGTTCATAGCAAAACTGTACACAAATAATGGACTGTACAACGCTGATGGTGTGAAGAACCAACTCTTTGGTAGGAGTATGTACAAAATTTGAAATGTTTTCACCGATTTGAGATTTTGTAACAACCTTGATACCAAAACTCCTCCCTGGCATTCACATATTAAATGTCATTATTACTGTTGTTCAAACCATGATAGTCCTTTATGGATTTTTTGACATATGAACGGTTAGCATTTCTCTTTGCCCTTTGTGGTAAAAATACATGTGTGTTTCTCTTGCACTGTTGCACTGTATAGTAGCTCACATTCAATATGAAGATTTCTGAAACGCACCCAGGACTTCAAAACCGTCCATTCATGTTCCCTTCATTCAGACACCTGATGTAAAACCCCTTGTGAAGATATGGAAAACAGTTTGAACGAAGCTGCGATTAACAATCGTTTTTTTTAATACAATGAAAAAAACACTACAATCAGCTACTGAGTCCGATTTACTGCAAACACTTAAAACAGGGAAGTGGAACTCTTTTAAGATAAATCAATTCTGACATGTTTCAAACATCCTGTGATATGACGGCTATTGATAGAAAAGTGGTTTTAGATAAATCAGCAAGAGCACAAACCACTGAAATGACAGTACACTCAAATTATACCAATTACGTAAAAAAAATCTGTGTGAGCGGACCTTCTTGAACTTGCGGCTAAGATCTGCCGTGACTCCAGGCACGGCTCCTAAGACGGCGTCTGTCAGTGGGGAGCATTCATGGGCGTGTGGGATTTTTTGACCACTAGGAGGCGATCCAGGAATGACGGAGGCACTCGGCAGCCGTTGCTCTTTTCTCTGGGACGAGGTCCAACATCAGGAGGAGGAAGTCTGAGAAATTCTGGGCTTCCTCTCGGGGCCATTCGTACTTATCGACCAGCACGTCCTGCAAACCCCACGGTTTCAGCTTGGTGATGTGCCTCAGGTCACCTAGCGTACAAATAAAAACATGGACACATCCAATCAGAAGTTAGACAGTTGGAATTAATCAGTTTTAAAAACGGCTATATGGACTATGCATTCACACGCACACTAAAAATGTATAGCCATACTAATAATGGGAGTGCTGACATACCCCATCAGTCAAAGTGCGAAATTCACACAAAGCTACTGAACACTGCCAGCAGGTTTATCAAGTAACTGAAACGCTTTAGCCAAGCAATTAATCATGAAACAAGTGTCTATTGACAGACGCACCTTTCTTGGTGAAGAATTCCTTGGAGTATTTGCCGTTCACGATGAGTTTACGAGGAATCTTCCCCAGCAGCTCGATGATCAACGCGATGTGATCTGTTTACAATAGAAATGAGGCTTAAGATAAAGCTTATGATATTTAAAACAAGCCAACTTTTAAAACTATTCACTTGAATTGATGTGCTAAAAATGTTTTTTTAAATATGAATTATAATTTATTTTTTATTATTGCTTTCACTATGTAATGAAAATATCTAGGATATATAAAATAAAAATTGATTATTTAGCTGTTACTATTAGGGCTGCACTATTAAAATTATGATAAGCCTCTATTAATTGAATATTAAAATTAGGGGCAAAAAAACAATAAATGAAATCGCTAATAAAAATTTGACACCATTTAGTATAATTAAAAAAAATACTAAAACAATAAAATCAATCCTTTCAAATCCAAAGGCATCACATCACTAGGTTAAACTTTATTTTAAGGTGTTCTTGTTACAGTGTAATTATACATTTCTGTACTGAATAATATTAATGAACTACATGTACTTACTATATGGTTTGGGTTAGGATGAGGTTTTGGTCTAGGGTGTATTGCATGTAATTATGCATAATTTATTGTTTTTATAATAGTAAGTACATGTAATGTTTAACAAGGACACCTTACAATAGTGTTACCGAGCATTATTATGTACCATAAGCACAAAAATATGATATTAACTGAAACTGATAAATTAAAGCTGCTGTGGTTTAGATATATTTTGCATCCCGTTACTATATTGTATATTTCAGCACAGCAGGAATACTGTGATCAATCAGCAACGCAAAAACTGCTAAAATGTCAGGGGATTACAACATAGTTTTATTCTAAAACAGTTCAAAGGGCGAAACCTCTCAGGGCATTCACTCCCTAGTGCCACCTCCATAATGACAGCGCAAATATTACACTGCGCCTGAGAAATGGATGCATTGGGTGTCTAGTAAGTGCTAATTAATAGGCACGGTGTGATTTGTTCTCCAGATGCGACTGTTTGTTTATGTGTAGGAGCTTTTGATTGGCTGTGAGTCTGCTGAAGTTGTGTGGGTTGAATCCCAAGCTGTGGAAGAATAATTACCTTCATCTCTGGAATAATCCTCTCCGGAGTGAGGCTCAAACAGGTAATCGCCTGTTGCCAGCTCAAATGCCTAGGGAGAGAGACATTTTGAGAAGGCATGCATGTGTGAGTGAACATAGCAATCCTAGTATCAGATTCTCTAGGTGGTAGGCTGATGTCTGAAAGGCCAGACCAACCTTCTCAGCCCTGCTCGGACTGAAGCGAGTGCAGCTCGCAACACTATTGTTACACAGTGGGTTTGAAATGCTGATACAGACAGATTTTAACCTCTCTCGGTGGGTCTGGCCTTACTGCTAAAAAAGGTGCACCGCAGAACAGGACAAAGGCAGAGGGGAGCAGTGCTCAATGAAACGCTCGGAGAGCAGAAGTCAGTCAAAGAGTCACCTCTCACTGACACCTGTGACTTCAGCCAAACAGGAAATTAGCTCCGTTCCAAAAGCTGCCGACCTAGACAGCATTTTAAAACACTAAGGTCATTCCAAAATAGTGCAAAAAAAGGAGTCAATGTTAGCAACAGGCTAATGTATAACTGAAATCAAAATTGAGTGTTAAATCATTACTTTAGCAAAATGCTAATGCTTAACTATTGGAATTCAATTAAGAGTCATTACCTTACCAACATGCTAACGTAAAACTACTGGAATTAAATTTTGCTATTGAATCATTACTTTACCAAAATGCTAACGTAACTACCTTAGTCACTACCTTAGCAAGATGCTAATGCAAAACTTCTGGAATTAAATTTGTGTATCGAATCATTACTTTAGCAAAATGCTAACACAAAAACTACTGGAATCAAATTAGAATCGATACTTTACCAAAATGCTAGCATTACTTTAACAACATGCTAACTAGGGTTGGGTATCGTTTGAATTTCATCGATTCCGATTCTTTTCGATTCCAATGTGATATAATTATTAATTCAAACATTTATCATGTCTCTCTTTTTTGCAAACCATTTACTGGAGCTGAATACCATGAACAAAAATGAACAGGCTGCATAAAAACTTGACTCTTTAAGAGCTGTTTGTGTGCAAAATAGAACTGCATGATTCTGGATACATTTAGTTTTTAAATTTTTTTCCCAATGAAAGTTGTGATTCTCTCATGATTCTGAAGAAAAAAATATTAGACAACTAAACAAAATCACATGTAATTTATGAATGACTCACTCAGGATGTACCCCCTTTTCGCCACCTACTGGCGTAACATTGTAATCGATAAATCTTCATTTGAAGTGTCAAATTACTTTCAAAAGGAGATTTACTCTATTTTACCGTACATAGAGTTTATATCTGAACTATAAACTTTTATAACAGTGCTTCTGTTTCATTCATATACATGAGAGCTGCTCTCTTTAGGTCAGCAGCAGCAGGGAATGCAGATTTAAATGTTCAAATCACACTGACTGGTGTAATCGCACGGACGAACCAAGTGATCACAGCATTGTGATCGCACACGACAAAGGTTGAGGAATGAAACAGATGAATTAATTTAATTTAGAAACAGAATCACGATGGTGCTTGAATCATGTTCGCAATCTTTAACGGTCTATTAAATTAATGTCATGTTGGTGGTGACAATGTTTAGCCATCACAGATATTATACTTAGTTTTTTGGCTTCTGATCGCAAATGCAGCGAAACTTTGGAGCGCTTAGATTAGCGAGCAAGTCCTGGCAGACCGCTAGGTCACACCGGTCCTCACAGATACAGGAATACATAGGAATCAAAATTTTACTTTGACAAGAAGTATCCGATTTCTTACCTTAAGTATCCGATTCTGGAATCGATTCCCAACCCTAATGCTAACGCAAACCTCAGCTCACTTGGTTTTGTAACAGAGCTGCTGATTTGAAACTTTGATGTTTTGGAACTGCACACTTCACACTTGATTCCATATTTATTTATTAAATATAGGCTCTGAATAAATCTCAGGCGGCTGTCTTTAAACGCACCATGCAAGCTGTGCTCCAGATGTCAGCTGGGGTGCTGTATCCTGCTCCAATCAACACCTCCAGAGAGCGATACTGCCGCGTCTGAATGTCGTCTGTGAAGTGCTTGTGCTGATGATGACAAACAATTACATAAAGAATCAACAACCGCTGGCACAGATGTGAGGCATGAATATCCGTGAGGATATTAGCATCTCAATTAATCAATTCCGTTAAGGATTGGCAGAATCTTTGTTTTGGGGTGGACTATCACTTTAACACTCTGACTGAGTGGTTTCTGGTGTAAATGCATGGAAAACTCCACACTCACCACCCAGCAGGCGTTGCCCAGGTCAGCGATTTTCACTCGGATATTATCAGCGTTTAGCAGATCCAGGGGGTTGACTAGCAGGTTTCCTGCTGCAATCTTAGCTGCAGTACAAGAGAAGAACAAGAAAGAAGGTTTTAGAGTCAATAACACACACACATTCTGGACTGGCTCCTGAGTTTCTATGTGTTTGTTGAATTATAAAGCCCAGTAGGATGTTGAGTCTAATGCAGTGGCTCTATATTAATCTATATCAGCCATGAAAAACAAGGGCATCATGAAGACACTAGAACACCGGTAACTTGTGGTTAACTGCTTGTCTTATTGATTTAAAAGGTAGGGTAGGCAATTTCAGAAGGAAAATTAAAGCGTAAGATCTCATCCTCCATGCAAATCACTCTCCAAAGCCACACCTCCTACAAAACACACGAACACGCAGATACTAACCAGCGACACCATGAGAGATTACCACCTCATGTCTTGTTCACCGGTGAGAAAACATTACGCTACAAAGCATTACAATAACGCCGTCCATTCTCGCTTGGTCTGCAAACGCATAATGTAATGCACTGATGACGTATCATGTCTGTGCAAACAGAGCGGGTGGAGGTATGCAAATACATACGTATACAGGCAGGCAGGACAGCCAATCGTAGTCATCGGACCAAACAATCTGATTGGACGAACATTTTATGGTCCTATGCCTTCCACAGACGAAATAAAAATTCATTTGCACTTTCCCAACGAAGAAGTTGGAAATTACTACTTTCCAAGTTAAAACGAATGTAACAAGACAGACTTGACTTCAGCCCAAAAAAAAAAAAAAAATATTTTCACAGCTGGAGCACATTATTGCTTTTTGATGAAAGATAAACAGATTTTTCTTTTGATTAACATGCACTGATGAATAATGCACAATAAGTAGGGATGCACGATATTGGATTTTTGCCGATATCTGATATGCCGATATTTTTTAACTCTTTTGGCCGATAGCCAATGCCGATACTGATATATTTCCTTTTGTTTGGAAACAATACCAAGTCTCTCCTGTGCAGAAATTATAAGAAAATTATTTTTAATTTTGGGTAGGTTTTAACAAGAACTTATTTGTTAAGTTCTTTTATAATGACAGTACATTGAAGCTTTAAAAATAACTATAAACAAACTATATATTAAATCACTGCATTTTTTTTCTCCAGAGATGCAGTAGTAACCTTAACATTTTAAGATTTAAAATTGGTCTAAAGCAAAAGAGTTCTGAAAAAATTCTGAAAACCTTTTAGAGCTCATAATTTGTTTAAAATAAATAACATATTACACATTAATGAATAAATCAGTATATATAAAATTAAAGTGTCATGTTTGTGATTGTGATGCCTTACTGAGCAGGCATTAGAAGCCGGGGAGGCTGCGCTGCTGCACATGCTATTACTGTTTATACTATTATACACCAAATGCGTCATTCTGTACATGCTTTCACAGATTAAATGCAGCAATCCAAGAGTCAATCTAATCACCATTCAAGCAAAGCTTTGCTTCAAAAATGAGCCACCCTGCTGATGTGATCTAATCGCTAGCACACCCTTATGGAATGCCAACCTGCCATAATTATAAAAAAATAAATAAAAATGTAAAAAAGCAAAAATAAATAATTATCATTTTATTTCCTTATGCATTTCATTTTTTTCCATTTATTTTTTTATTTATACATTTATTTTTATATTTATGCATTTATTTCCACATTTACAGGTGCATCTCAAATTAGAATGTCGTGGAAAAGTTCATTTTTTTCAGTAATTCAACTCGAATTGTGAAACTTGTGTATTAAATAAATTCAATGCACACAGACTGAAGTAGTTTAAGTCTTTGGTTCTTTTAATTGTGATGATTTAGGCTCACATTTAACAAAAACCCACCAATTCACAATCTCAACAAATTAGAATACTTCATAAGACCAATACAAATTTAGTTTTTTGTGAATTGTTGGCCTTCTGGAAAGTATGTTCAAATGCACGCGATCACTGATTGCACGCTTCCCAGCCGAAACAACCCCCCACGTGAAACTGAAATAACCCGTGATATTTTGGCCATATTGCCACTATCAACAGGAGTGTCATGTAGGATACACTTCTTGTACTTCGTTTTGGGCACCACAAGGTGTCACTGTGTTGGCCTTCTGTGGCCCCAAAGCTTACCCCTCGACTACTCTGGCTCGATTGCTATTCCTTCGGTAAAACACGCCCTCCTCATTACCCTACGGACAAAGAAATGTATAAATAAATAAATGTATAAATAAATGTGGAAATAAATACATAAATATGAAAATAAATAAAAGTGGAAATAAATAAATGTATAAATAAATAAAAATAAATGTGGAAAAAATGAAAAATACATAAGGAAATAAAATGATAAATAATTATTTATTTTTGCTTTTTTATTTTTCTTTGTATATTTAAATATTTATTTAGGCTTTTTTTTTTACATTTCTTTGTACATTTATTTATTTCTAATTACGGCAGGATTGGCATTCCATACACCCTGAGCACATGCAAGTTAATCTATTCCTCTTATCGGCAAGACATAGTCATATTTTTTCATATCGGGCCAATGCCGATATTGAAATTTAAAGCCATTATCGCCTGATTCCGATATCGGTCCGATAATATCATGCATCCTTAAAGACAAGAAAAGTGTGTTAAGAATGTGAAAGGATGATTATTTCATGTTGACTAAGACTTCAAGACAACAGGAATAAGAAATCATTTTTCGGGTAACACTTTAATATAGGGACCAATTCTCGCTATTAACTAGTTGCTTATTAGCATGCCTATTATTAACATATTGACTGTTTATTAGTACTTATAAAGCCCATATTCTGCATGACCTTAATCTACATCCCTAATCCAACCCAATACCTAAATTTAACAACTACCTTACTAACTAATAATAAACAGCAAATAAAACGTTTATTGCGGCAAAAGTCATAGTTACTGGTTTGTTAATAGCAAGAATTTGACCCTAAAATAAAGGGTGACCCATTTTTCAATCAAACAATTTATTACAAGTAGGGATGCACGATATTTATCGGACCGATAAATTATCGACCGATATGAGAGAAAATGATGTCATTTTTATTGCTCCAATAAATAAATGAAATCCGATAACTAGATCCGATAAAGTATGCTTGCTGGTAAAGCAATCAATCAGTCTGATTTATCTAAGATTCATCTTTCCTAGTGCAAGTGATTGCAGCTTTAAACTGCAGTGACTCTCAGCATGTGTTGTGCTCATTATGTCATCATTTGCGAACATGTCTTCGCCGGTCTGGAAGTTTTTCTCGGTGGCAGAGGAGGACAATGCCATTGTCATTTCCAGCGCGTGTTCAGCAAGGATTCCGAAAGGAGGAAAAAAGGCATCAAGTAGGGTTGTCACAGTGAGGAAATTGTCCCACTGGTTAATCGACGTGTGTCAACACCTTACCGGTATCACCTCGGTGGAGTGGGGGGGGGGGGGGGGGGGGGGACATCGTTAGAGTCTTCTCTCTTTTCCTCGCTTTCCTTCGGTTTTAAATAGCTTGTAAGCTCTGTGCGCGTTTTATTTTCACTTTTAAATTAGTGGCAATTCGGCGTCAAGCAGTTGTTTGTTTTTAGTTCGCTTGAGTTCTCACTTTCCTTTGCTTAAATAGCTTGTGAAAGTACTGTGCGTATTTTATTTTCACTTTTAAATTAACGGCAATTCGGCATCAATTACAACATATGACATAGAACGTATAGCTAACTTTTATTAACAAAACGAATAAAAATGCACTATGCCTAATAAAAAATAACAGATAACTTACAAATTTTAAATATGCATGGTAGGCCTATACAAAACTGAAAATCAGTAAAGACTGAGGAACAAATAATTATAAAACGTAGAACGTTTATTAGTGAGATGGAAAGTTGAGGCACGGACTGCATAGACCTTGATGTAAAATAATGGGAAAAATATCACAGTTTAAATCAAATTAAAATCAGCAAATACTGTGGAACCAAATAGGCTAAATGAGAAACGAATGTTTAAAAAATAAATTAATAAATAGACCTTCCGATATCACCTTAGATAAATGGCAGGTCAACAGGCTTTTCAAAATCCAAAAATATTTTTAAAACAGGCGTTTTTACATTTCGTTTTGAAACTCTTCTGCCATCGTCTTGTCTTTTTCACCTCACTCTTGTCAGTCAGCTCGACTCTCTCCTCATGTGATAAAATGAAATCTGATCTGTGATGCGCGACTGTCGTTCGTTCACAAAAATGAACCGAAATGCATGCCTTACAGACATGATTAATATATCTAAAAGAAAGCTTTAAATTGCTACTTAACGAAATAAATAAAAACGAAAACAAAAACTATTTAATACAATCATTATCCGTGAAGATTCACTTCTCTCTAAAGGCGCGTCTAACGAGGAGATGGCAAATCCTTACTATTTTCCCCGGACACAGTCATGGTAATTACTTTTGCTGGGGATTTTTCTTTATTGTGTGTATTTGAAGCAGAACTCTTCATCTGTGCTGACGGCTCGCTGCTGCTGCGGGACACTAAACACCGTCGAGTCGCTCTTGACAGTTGCGGCACGGACTCATGTTGTTTCCACCAGCGCGGCAATTTTTTTAATCAATAATTGATGGATGTCTAAAATATGAAGATAAGGAGAAGCCTAAAACAGGCCCGAGGCCCGGCCCGCGTCTGAACTATGACGTTAAAATTGGCCCGAAGCCCGGCCCTAGGGACATAAAAAAGTAGGAGCCCGACTTTAAATTAAATTTAAAATAATAATAATATAATAATTGGGGGCTAAAAGTGTGCTGTAATGCAAGCGTTACTGAACATGTACAGAGTAAAATATTACTGAAAATTGATTAGTAATGCCTTACACTACTGCGTTACAGCAAAAAGTAATCCGTTACTGTAATGCATTACTTTTGTAACGCCTTACTCCCAACACTGCTTAAAGACTATATAACTTTCTCATCCTCGTGCACTAAAAACGTTGAATAGATGCATTTCTTTATGCATGAAATATTTCAATATAAATTTGTTGTTAATGAGTTGTTAATTGCAGATAAACCATAGTTCTGTCATAATTCTGTTAAACCATTTCTGTTACAAAGTATTGTGGTGCCTTACACAAAAAATAAAAAAAACATTTGAAGAGTCAGGACTGATGTTTGCTATAGTTAGGCCAGAGCTACTAAAATATAGTTTTCAGTGAATCTTAGATTTTCTCCTGGGTGCACAAACTGCAGATTATATGAAAATTATAATATAAAAATATGAATTTATCGGTATCGGTAATGAGAAGGACTTAATTATCGGTATTGGTTAAAACTTTTCATATCGTGCATCCCTAATTACAAGCATTAGTTAGTTATTGTTATATGACAAATATGACTTTAGTCTGCTGTGAATGAATGTCACCATAACAGATAGAGAAAGGAACAGTTCACTGAAAAAAATAAAAATAAATAATTATGCATGGTTTTTCCTTCTGGAGCATCAGTGAGCGTTTGAACCTTCTGTAATAGTTGCATACGAGTCCCTCAGTTGTCCTCAGTGTGAAAAGATGGATCTCAAAATCATAGTCATTGTTGGAAAGGGTTCAAATACACAAAAAAGCTGGAAAACGAAAGAATTTGTGGGACCTGAAGGATTTTTCTGAAGAACAGCAGGCAGTTTAACTGTTCAGGCCAAACAAGGGACTCATGAACAACTATCACTAAACCAAAAAAAAAAAAAAAAAAATCAGCTGTAGATCATTCAGGTAACAACACAGTATTAAGAATTAAGCGTATGTAAACTTTTGATATTTTCTCTTGTGGACTATATGTAAATATCTTTTATGTGAAATATCTTATTCGGTTGGTACTAAATAAACAATAACATGCATTTTGTATGATCCCTCTTATTTTGGTAAAATTAACATTTTGCAGATTCTGAAAGGTGTATGTTAAGTTTTGACTTCAACTGTATATCTGTATATACTGTATACCATTTTGCCTCTTTTCCAAAAGCATTTTTATGCACATAATTGATAATTAAAATGTTTTTTATATTTATAATTTTTATTTATTGATTTTTAACCTTAGGTCTAATAGATTATTTATTTAATTGCCTATTAATTTAAAAGTAATTTCCTGATATGACTGGAGGAACTCTGCAACTTTATAATTTTATAGTTTCATCAAATTCACATTTTACGTGAACTGCCCCTTTCCTGGTTAAATACTGCTACATTATTCAACACCACAAAATCAGGCTGTTAGTGATTCCAGTTCAGCTGACAGTGTTAGAGACTCTGTAGGAGAAAACAAGAGAGAGAGAGAGAGAGAGAGAGAGAGAGAGAGAGAGAGAGAGAGAGAGAGAGAGTGAACGGAGTTAGTAAGAAGCAAGCAGAGGGGTGTTCCTCCAGCGAGGGCTCCACACTGACCGTCCTTCAGGCTCTCCTCCTCTGTGGCCACCTGCATGCTGGGGTCCACCTCCATGGTGAGGCCCATCTCCGCTCTTGGGCCCTCAACAGAATCGGAGCAGTTCAGCTCCGCCGTGGGGATCTCTTGATCCTGCACCCTAGGGCACTGTGACTCAACCATGCCACAAATCAAAGGTCCATTACCGTCTGTGGCGACAGGGGACGGAGCACTGGGCTCATTCTCTACGGTGCCATTGCATGCTGGGTAAGGGTTAGTAGGCTCGGAGCAATCGGTGCTGCTGTCATAGGGGTTCACGGGGGTGTCGTCCTTCAGCTGCTGCTGGAGATCCAGGGTCTGCTCTTCCTCAGGGCCCTGGCTGTGACCATTGATGGCGCCTCTGTGCTGAGACCAACCATCTGAGATGCCATCTAGGGTGGAAAGAAAATGTTTGATTTCAACACATTCTCAGAGTAAATACACTGATATGTCTCGACGCAGACACTCAAGCGCAGCAGCACCAGTTATAATTGATGAAGACAGTAGATGGAAGCATGATTTTTTAAAAAAATGACTAGGATATGGCCTAGACTCAAAGAAAAGCAGCAGAGATTCTGCAACATAACATTACAGGTTCAGAGAGATGGCGCCGCTGATGGCAGCTACTGTGCATTGCTCTTCAGAGTTTGTACTGTTTTTGTTTGTTTTTCCTTGTTTTTCGTTACTCAAATACTATCAGTTTTACCAGGGATGACCTGCTGAACATTCGGCAGAACACACCACAAAATCTTTTACCGGATTTTGACTACTCGGACGTTTTGCTGGACATTGTAGTTGGCGGAGCCGTAGCTCTGGCCAAACGCTTCAGGAGGACGCGCAGACAGGGAAAGCGAGCCGGCGCTTGAAGCTTCGTCAGCACGGATCTCGAATGCCATTGCCTAGCATCCATCTGGCGAATCTCCGCTCTCTACCCAACAAAACGGACAAACTCTTTCTGCTCTCCCGGACAAACAAGGATTTTTCTAACTCTGCTGCTCTGTTTCACAGAAACCTGGCTAAATGGCGACATGCCGGACAGCGTACTACATCTGCATAATTTCCAGCTCATCACAGCAGATCGGGACACAGAATCAACTGGGAAATTGCGCGGCGGCGGGACGTGCTTTTACATCAATGAGAGGTGGTGTACAGATGTAACTGTGCTAAAGATGATGCGCTGTTCAGATCTAGAAACGCTCTTCATTAACTGCAAGCCGTTCTATTCGCCGCGGGAGTCCTGCTCGTTCATTCTTGTGAGTGTCTACATTCCACCGCAAGCGCACGTGAGCACAGCTTTACAGAAACTCGCTGATATGATCACAGAGAGTGAGCAACAACACCCGGACTCGGTTTTAATCATTCTCAGGGACTTTAATAAAGCAAATCTCTCCTGCGACCTACCAAAATACCGACAGCACATCACATGTCCCACCAGAGACAGTAATATATTGGATCACTGTTACACAGCGATAAAAGGACGCATATCATTCAGTTCCACGAGCAGCTTTAGGACTCTCTAATCACTGTTTGGTTCATCTTATACCGTCCTACAGGCAGAAACTTAAATCTGCAAAACCTGTATTAAGAACTGTTAAAAGATGGACTAATGAAACGGAGCGGGATTTACAAGCCTGTTTCTCTCTCACTGATTGGACTGTTTTTGAATATGCTGCCAACGATCTGGACGAGCTCACAGAGACTGTAACTACCAGGACTCCTTTAACCTACAACAATGACAAACCATGGTTCACTGCAAAACTCAGACAGCTCCATCAGGCCAAAGAAGATGCTTACAGAAAGGGGGGATACAGTCTTGTATAAACAGGCCAAATACACACTGGAAAAGGAGATCAGAGTGGCAAAGAGGAATTATTCTGACAAGCTCAGGAAAAAATTATCTTCCAGTGATCCTGCTTCAGTGTGGAAAGTTATGAAGGATATCACCAGTTACAAGTCACCATCCCGCAGCGCTCTGGAGAATCAATAACTGGCAGACGATTTGAATTACTTTTACTGTAGGTTTGAAAAAACAACCCACACCCGCCCTGAACACCTCCAGCAACCACCCTCTCCCCCACACCTACAATTCAAAACAGTGAAGATGACGTGTGCCAGGTCTTCAGAAAGAACAAAAGAAGGAAAGCAGCAGGCCCAGACGGTGTGTCACCAGCCTGCCTAAAAACCTGTGCTTATCAGCTGGCCCCCCATCTTCAAACAGATCTTCAACAAACCACTGGAGCTGTGCGAAGTCCCCTCATGCTTCAAATGCTCCACCATCATCCCCGCCCCAAAGAAACCCAAAATTACTGGACTTAATGACTACAGACCTGTGGCTCTAACGTCTGTGGCCATGAAATCATTTGAAAGGCTTATCTGAAGGACATCACTGGACCCTTACTGGACCCCCTGCAGTTTGCCTATAGAGCAAACAGGTCTGTGGATGATGCTGTCAATATGGGACTGCAATTCATCCTGAAGCATCTGAACAGACCAGGGACTTATGTGAGGATCCTGTTTGTGGACTTCAGCTCCGCTTTTAACACCATCACGGACACCCTTCAGAATAAAATGTCACAGCTCTCCGTCCCCACCTCCGTCTGTCAGTGGATCACCAGCTTCCTGACAGACACCACACTGATCGGCCTCATTCAGGACAGTGACGAGTCTGCTTACAG
This sequence comes from Barbus barbus, assembly GCF_936440315.1. Classification (NCBI taxonomy): domain Eukaryota; kingdom Metazoa; phylum Chordata; class Actinopteri; order Cypriniformes; family Cyprinidae; genus Barbus; species Barbus barbus. Next base: position 22,742,042 of record NC_136763.1, on the reverse strand, counting down.
ACAGGAGGTTAAGGAGCCGGCTGTATGGTGCAGTCTTAACAACCTGGCGCTCAACACGCTCAAAACTGTGGAGATGATTGATAACTGCACTTCAACAACTGCACGTCTGGTTCAACTCAGCTACCAAATCTGACCTCAGAAGACTACGGAGAGTAGTCCGGACTGCTGAGCGAATCATTGGTGCAACCCTCCCCACTCTCCAAGAGCTGTACTTATCCAGAGTGCGCAAAAGGGCTGGTAAAATCACCCTGGACCCCTCACATCCCTCTTTGAACTGTTACCGTCTGGTCAACGCTACAGAGCTCTGACAACCAGAACGACCAGACACAAAAACTTTCTTCCCTCAGGCAATCCATCTCATGAACACTTGACAATAAAACGCGGAACACACAACTCTATTTATTCGCCACACTTGCTTACTTTATCTAATTTTTTCATTTCAAATTTGCACATATCAGACCTGTACACCATAATTGTCTATATTATATATTGTGTTTTTGCCGTTTTGTACATTGCCTATTTGGATATTTGTATTATTCTTTATTATCTGTGTCCTGTCCTGTTGCTGTCTTTCTGTTGCACTGTGGTCTTCTGTCACTACAAAAAAATTCCTCGTATGTGTAAACATACTTGGCCAATAAAGCTCATTCTGATTCTCACAAAAAAGGCCAGTGTGTCATTTCATAATGATTTAATTAATAATAGCAGTAACTGCTTTAGATTAACATTTAATGTATAAGAAAATTTAACTGGTATTTGCTTATGCTCAGTGTTGGTGATGGATGCCAGAGCATTATGGGAAGTCGTGGCCTAATGGTTAGAGAGTCGGACTTGTAATCCAAAGGTTGCGGGTTCGAGTCTCCTGCCGGCAGGGATTGTAGGTGGGGGGAGTGAATGTACAGCGCTCTCTCCACCCTCAATACCACGACTGAGGTGCCCTTCAGCAAGGCACCGAACCCCCAACTGCTCCCCGGGCGCCGCAGCATAAAATGGCTGCCCACTGCTCCGGGTGTGTGTTCATGGTGTGTGTGTGTTCACTGCTGTGTGTGTGTACTATGGATGGGTTAAATGCAGAGCACGAAATCCGAGTATGGGTCACCATACTTGGCTGAATGTCACTTCACTTCACTGCATTGCAGGGATGGAATATTAGATATATTATAAAATGAATAGAAAATGTTATATATTTGCAGAAAATGTATCGTATATGTACATACAGTATATACATTATGCAGAGTTTTTCTATATTCTTTCATTGAAGTCATGTGTGTGTGTGTATTATGTGGGGAATGTGGCCGTATCTGCATGATTATCATATGTATAGACGGACATCAGCGTGTTTATTACCGACTCTATGACGGCTATCATTGTGATTCATTGATCAGCTATTATTGATTATATGGCCCATCTGTATGATTATCATCTGTATGGACGCACATCAGCGTGTGATTACTGACTGTATGACCATGTCTGGCAATACCACTTCATGTCTGGCAATCAGAATACTTCAGTATACATACTATATACAAAGCATTCTTTTTCTATTTTTTTTCCTTTTTTATTACTCAATTATTTTTGTATTTTTTTGTGCTCAAATAAATCTGTCTATTATTTTATAATTGAAAAACTATGCAGGAATATGTATAATGACTAAAATAGCTTGTATAATTCTGCGATACATTTGGTGGTTATTTTTCCTCAAACAGGGGGGTGGGGGGACTATAAATATTTTCAGAAAAAATATTGCAGGAATCTCATTTTTCATGGTATCTTCTTCAAATTTGAAATATAAACTCATGAGACACATGGCTTTCAACCCATTACGTTTCTGGATTGCTCCAGGACTTATTTCATGTATTTGTATATGAAATAAAAAAAACATTCAGTGTGGAAAAATATTTTTCAAGGCACGTCAGTGTGTATAACTTTTTATCTTTTTGAACATTATCAACTCTGGATGATGGATAGTAAAGCCGAGAGTGTCTTCTTTCCAAAGATACCTAATTTGTGTGTGTAGCATACTTTGTCAGGAACTGTTACCATTTTAATTTAGGTAGGTTATTTTCACCTGTGAAGCCCACAATGGGGGCGAAGGTTAACAGGTTAAAGGGGTCATCAGATGCACATTTTCCACAAGTTGATATGATTCTTTAGGGCAGTGGTCTCAAACTCAATTCCTGGAGGTCCGCAGCTCTGCAGAGTTTAGCTCCAACCAGCTCCAACTCACACCTGCTTGGAAGTTTCTAGTGATCTTGAAGACCTTGATTAGCAGGATCGGGTGTGTTTGAACAGGTTTGGAGCAAAACTGTGCAGAGCTGTGGCCCTCCAGAAACTGAGTTTGAGACCACTGCTTTAGGGTCTTAATAAAAAGTCTATAACATACTTTGGTTAAAATTAGGGCCGGGACTCGATTAAAAAAAATCTAATTAATTAGAGGCTTTGTAATTAATTAATCGAAATTAATCGCATTTTAATCGCATATAAATATTTGACCTGAGAACAGTGAGAAGTAAGTTTTTTTATATGGATTTTTACATTTCCCATCCACAGGGCCAACCAAAGCGGTCTCATCAGCTTCTTTGTCCATGTTCACTGTGGTTTGTTTTTGGCTGTTTCTCAATATTGGTTCTTCAGCGATCTTGCGTCCTTGTGTTCTCGTTCTATGTCATCATTAACCGTCGAAGTTCAGTTCCAATTCTCAAGAACGCAAGTACAGAGAATGCATGAAAGTGCCCGGATATGTTCTTGAAACTGAGGATGCATCGAGTGCAGACTTGAGAGAATCGAGCCGTTAGAAATCCCAGAAAACGCTGTGGGTGGCCGGTGTAACTTTAAAGTCGCTCTCACAAATACTTAACGGCTCTTCAAGTTGAAAGTAAACATTTATCGTTTTGTTTTGGTTAATTTTAATGAAGTTATAAGACCCGGAGAAAGTCTGCATTTTTATTGGCATATTAAAATGAATCTTAACAGTAAAACATATAACGCTGTAAAATAAAACAATACAATTATATGAAAGTAATATCTATAATAGTATGAAATGTTTTAATAAGTTATGACATTTTGTAATATTTATTGTTCATTGGCCGTTTCTTATGCTGAGAAGCATAACACTATGAGTTAACCGCTGATTTAAATAGAAGAACAGATTAAATAAAGATGATGGACATCCTCAACATCTTCCTGTCAATCAGAATAAGCATGAGTCTGTTGGTGAACCTCTTTGGTGGTTCAGGCACAGCTGTCACAACACACGGGAGCGGCGAGCTGTCGGCTAGCATCAGATCCAGCGCACTGATCGCCAGACCCCCGTCACTTTGCGGTCAGTTAAGCAGGAATGCAGTACATCTCAATTCTCATAAGTGTGCGTTCTGTGTTCTCGCGTCCTTCCGAGTTCGTTCTTCCAAGGAAGCCTGGCAAGACCGGTCTCCATGAGAACGCAAGTCCGTTCTGAACGCTAGTTGGTGCTCCAGTATAATCGGTCCGCCGAAACGCATCCAGTGAGAAACGTTCCGCGGTGCAAAAATAAGTGCGATTAAAATGCGTTAAAAATTTTTAACGCGTTATTTTTGTGTAATTAATTAATCTAAATTAACGCGTTAAAGTCCCGGCCCTAGTTAAAATTTCTCAATGGTAGTGTAAAAAACAATTTTTATAAGGACTGCCCGATGGCCCGGGGCCAGCGTGAAAGACGTTCGGGACAGTAGATGTATTTGTCACTTGCCCGATTGGGCCACTGCAGCGTCGTTGCAAAATTTTATCATTTGCATGTATTAATTAAAGCCTTGTTCATTTAAAAATTCAAGCGATTAAAAAGCCTTTTTTCGTGAAAGACAACATTCAGTTGTACTCGCTTCGCAGTGTTCTGTTCTGTGTGAACAGCGCGCGCACAGACAGTCGCGTCAACAACTTGTAAAGTGAATTTTGCATCCGATGACCCATTTAATAAATCATTTAAATCATAATAATGAGCGTTTAATTGCCTACAATGCCTGATAAGCGCTCAAGTGCATGCATAAAACTTGCCACAGCGCATCGGCAGAAGTAATGATTATGAATGTATCTGTATGACCAAAAATGCGGGAGTATTTTAGGAGTACACCGGCGCCTCCATCTGTCCTGCAGTGAGCACGCTGCTGTTCAGCTCCACACTCCGCACAGAAACTTGAATAGCGCACAGTTTATTTATTCATTTATTTTTTCTGTGACTAAGCGAATAATAAAATTTTGGTCGACCACGCCTCTTCTGGTTGACTAACGGTTAGTCAACAATTAGTGGACAGCCCTAGTTGCTATCGTAAATTAAAACTGTTAAAACAATTTTGTTAACTGAAATAAAGCTTAAATAAATAAAATAAAAATATTAGATGAAAAACTAATTTAGAAAATGAGAAATGGCAACTAACTAAAATAAAAAAAGTTTAAGTACTAACATTAATACTAATACTGAAAATATAAAAATAAAAGAAATTCAAAATATGAATAAATACTAGGGGTGTAAAAAATTTTCAGGACGGGTCTTTTGGTTTGGAACGCATGTGTACAGAACAAATGAACACTGCATGAGAATAACTTCATTGGAAACTTCCAGTTTTATATATTGTTACTTTTGATAAGAAACAAAGTCTCATATTTGAAATTGTTAAATTTTTTTAATTTAATGAATATATTTCAATAAATAGAATTTTTTTAAATTATTTTAAAAACTGCATTGTGCAATTTACATATTTGCACGCAATTGTTTAAGTTAAGTGCTGATTATTATATTTAAAAATAAAATTCAATTAAATTTAAGCTAGTCTGTGTTGTAAATTGTAACCTTATAGTAATGTAAAAGGGTCCCCTGTAGTTTAGAGCATAAGCCGAGGTAGATTTGAAAAGTTTAGTTATAACTGAATTTAAGGGAAGAGCAATTTGTTCAGTAAACCACTGTTTAATTAAAAAAATCTATTTTATGTTTAGTTTTTCCCCCTTGTGTACTGAAAACATAACTAATGTGACGTCAAAACCGAGGTACGTACCAAACCACCATGTTTTGTACGTTACACACCCCTACTGCCTGTTATTCGTGTTTAAAATGTATGCTTTTGGAATGTACTAAGATAGAAGGTTTCCTATATAATTTGCAGCATTAACTTAATATCTTTTATATGCACACTGTAACCGAAATACTCCCAAATGATTCAGAATCAAATGGAGAGCTTGTGAATTGAAATCTATTCAGGAAATGTGTACCAGTGCTAAAGCGTACTGATGGCTTGCTCTAAGAGTACTAATAATCACGTTTGAGTTGATGCTCACTCACCGAGTGTGGCCTCAACTGTGATGTCATGCAGGGTGTGACTGGTGGGGACTGACGGGGTGCTGTCGGGCGTCTCCGTTTCATCCTCCTCTTCCTCTTCTCCTCCCTCAGGGCCTTTCTCCAGCCCCTCTATCTCCAGAATCCTCTTCTCCAAGAGCTCAGCCTGACGCTTCTGTTTCTTCTTCATCTTTTTCTTCTTGTTCTTGGACATTTTGCCCATCTGAAGAAAATAATATTTTCTATTAACGTTTACCTTTTTATGTGTGAATGAACATCAAGGAAGATGCTAAAGAACTCATCTCTGAGGAACACTCACTTGTTTTGGGGCCGGAGCTGTACTCACTGCAATGGAGGAAGATGAAAAAGAGAAGACAACATCAGCATCTTGTTGTGTACCATCAACATTGTGAAAGCAGGACGTTTTCAGTTGCTTCACAGAGTTCAAAAGCAGTGCACACGAGGTTCTCCAGAGAATGTGCCATCCTTCAGTTGTTTAGAGGAGCTTATGAGTCACTGCTCTCCATTTAGAAACATCCCGCAGACTTTACATCACTCTGCATAATATATCAATGGAGATGTTCTATGCTGAGATGTCAGAAGAGGTGAATGGATGTGAAGTTATCACACCATTTCCACCACTGACATACTGTTTAGCATGTTCAAAATCAAACCAATAATACTATATACAACAGAACATTCATAAACATCCTGACAGTCTAAATGCTAGATATACAGCTTTTGACCAAAAAATTACTAGTTATTTGTGACATATTTGTAATAATTTAGTAATATTTACAATAAACTTTCTATAATTACATTTAATTCATATTTATCACATTTTAAATATTCTAATATAATAATATTTAAATATAAATATTATGGAGGTTAATTTAATACTTCATTCTTTCGATTCTTTTACGTTCCACTGCAGAAAGAAAGTCATACAGGTTTGAAATGACATGACGGTGAGTAAGCGATGGCAGAATTTTAATTTTCCATTTAATACACCATCATTTATGCAACTGTACCTACAGAATAAATGCATTCATGCCACCACTGAGCTGCAATAAACGGTCTATAAATAATCTAAATACCAATTCAGATGCAGCTTTAAAAACAAGTTTGTGCAATAAATTCGGTTGAATCAAATATTTCTTTCTAAAGCTACTTTTCGTAACATCTATTTGATGTTTTTCCCATTTAACACAATAACGACTTTAAATTATCCTTTTAGGGGTGATTTCTCAACCAAATTTAATGAGCAAATATTTTGTGATAATTTCTTGCTTGACAGCTCTAAAAAATGTATAATGCAAAAGTTATCATAACCCAATGAACAGAATACTGCTAGAATACTTTTTTAATAACTGGCCAGTTCCATTGTAGATTATAAAGCTCTCTACTGTCTATTAGGGATGATATTCGACATGGACACTGCATACCGATTCAATATGTATTACAATTTTTTTTTTTTTTATGCATTTGGATTGCATTGTGATGTTTTTTTCAGCTGTTTAGACTCATTCTGATGGCACCAATTCTCTGCATAGGATCCATTGGTAAGCAAGCGATGTAATGCTAAATTTATCCAAATCTGTTCTGATGAAAAAACTCCTGAGGTCTGAGGGTGAGTACATTTTCAACAAATTGTCAATTTTGAGTGAACTATTCCTTTATAGTGTTGTCACGATACTGGAATTTCTAACTTCGATACGATACCTTGAAAAATATCGATACTCGATACCATTTTCGATACCACGGTGAAAAAAACTGCCACAATATTAAGGGGGTAATTTTTTTAATTTAAAGATAAATGTAACAAGTCAAGAACATGCGGTATATTTTACAGGAACAAAAAAATGTCTTGAGGTACTGCATTTGTTGATTTATTTATTAATCTTAGTTAAATGTTAACTAACGTTTACTAATACATGTACTAATTAAAATCCAAAGTTCTATTTGTTGATATTCTCATTTGCTTCATAACCAAAATATTTCCAGATATAGGGCCCTATGAAATCCGTTTTATTTTTCCACAAATTCCATTTTATTTTTTTCTACATTCAATTTTTTCCATTTTAATTTTTCTGGATTCGGTTTTATTCCGTTTGAATTTTTCTGGACTCTTATTTTTTAACGGTCAAATTAAATGCTATTAATCTAAAAGCATGTCTAATTCATTAAAATCATGAAAATTATACAATTTAACATTTAATTTATTAAAAGTGTAACAAAAATGACACGTTTAGGGCCGTATGAAATGTTTTATTTTTTTCTCACCTTATGTTTTATTGTTACCAAATTCTGTGTTTTAGCATGTCTATTATTTGAATGCATACAAACTATTTTTATTTATTCTTACAGTAGCCTTATGAAATGTGAGACCCTCAGAAATTCTGTCATGTGTATTTAAATTTTACTGGATATCAGATGAAGGCATAAAACAATTTTAATTAATTTATATTTGAATTAATGAAAATTAAACATTTACATTTTTGGCAAATGAAGGGGATTTACTATTAAAATTAAAATATTTTGTGATTATTTCTTTAAAAAAATTAACAGTAGTAGTAAGTAGTAGTATTATGTACATTCTACTAAATAATAGCAATATAGCCTATTTCTGGCACACGGTCTTTAATAAGTTAAACCGAACTTTTATTTTGACGGGTTGCCGTGAATACTTCTAAAGTTCTGTGTGTGTATGATATGAAGCTAGTTTTACTCAAATTAAATGGTAAAATGCTGGTAAAGTGCTTTCAGATCAGTTCTGGAGATATTGTTGATGTATTTATGTCCTCATTGAGACGGCAGACGCTGAAATCACCGCGAGCGCCACATTAGTAAACACAACCGCACGTGCAGCACATTCACACAGAGACGCGCAGAACATGCAGGATTCATATTTAAATCGACTTTTGCAGCTTAATATTTACAGATACTAGTCCATATCGCGATTTGATTTAAGTGTAATGACCTACTTTTGATTAATTCATCCAAACTTTGACAAATTCCGTGACATTCCGCGTTAAACTGTAAATTCCGTTTTTATGACTGGATTCCGTGCGCGTTCTCTGCATCACGGAGGTCATAGATCCCTACAGATAGCGCTCCTGCTGTGTTCTTTAACAACCAGAGCAGTCATCTTTCTATTCACTTCACTTTTGCTATTTAACCAGAGCGAAGGGGACGAGTGCGGTCACGTGTGGTGCTTGTCCACGCGCCTTTGGAGAGAAGTTAAAGTGACAGCTCGGCTAGTATCGGTGTATCGATACTTCGGGAAATTAATATTGGTACCGTTCAGATATTTCAGTATCGATATTTATCGAAATATCGATACTTTTGACATCACTATTCCTTTAATAACATTAATAATATTTGTGACATATTAGAAGTTGTCCCGTCTGTTTATAATCCCTAAATAATCTAAATGTTCTGAGAAGAGCGCTTGCAGTCACCTGCGGATCCAGAAGGTGGTGGAGCTCCAGATTTCTGCCACTCTGTGGCCTCCGTAGCCAGTCTCTTGACGTACGCCTCATTCACATCCAACAAGATGTTCTCTGGCTTTATATCAGTGTGAATGATCTTACACTTGGTGTGCAGGTAGTCCAGGCCTTGCAAAACCTACACAGAGAAAATTTAGGTTTGCCCTGCTCTAAACCACATCAAATGATATTGACCGGAAAAACACATACCTGTCGAATAATGCTCTTGACGCACGGCAACGGCAGGCCCTGGTAGTTGGACTTAATAATCCACTTCAGCAGATGGTGGCCGAGAACTTCAAACACCATACACACATCTGACAGCGCATGGTAAAGGGAAATGGAGAACAAAAGTCCAGGTCCTCTGGGAACACAAGCCAAGAGCTCCAGCTCATTACGAGCTGCACTTCACAAATAAAAGATTGAGCTGGGCTGAATCTGGGCAAAGCGCCTACTCTCACAGCTGTGGATCGAGAGATTGAGCGGCAGCTGTAAACAGCATCCTGTACAGAAGCGAATATGAAGTGCACTAGAAAAACACCTGTGGACACCTGTACAATAAACAGTGGCACTGAAAGGATACGGGTTCCGTTCACACCAGAGATCTTGAAGTCGTCCAATAACTGCACCACTTTCTCCCTGCTGGGATCATTCTGGTCTGTGTTTCTGACCTGAATCCACCAGATGGGGGAAAAAATAACTCATTCCTCGGACAGTTTTACACACAAGACACGTTTTGAAATCATTTTCTTTAGTTTATTACAAAATAAACCATTTTTTCATTTGATGAAACCACTTTCCTCGGGGCATGTGAATACACCTGACTTTCATTACTTTCCCACCACGCTGTAAAATTCATCTGACACTAAATGGTCTCGCGAATAATTCATCGTAATGGTTTCTAAGGCAGCGCTGGTGTTGGGGTAACTCACCGCTCTCAGGAGCTTGATCTCATCGAGTGCTGTTTCAGTATAGTGCTCTGCACTCTTAACCACTTTCATGGCCACAAAACGCTTCTCTCTGCAACCAAAACAATAAATTACCTCTCAGTACACATACTTCATTTATAAAATGGTACTGCAGGAACAAAAGAAAAAACAGACAGGTAAGTGAACGTACTGTATGTCCCAAGCAAACCAAACAGTGGAAAAATGACCCCATCCCAGCTTGCGGATTACATGGTACCGTCCATTAAACAGGTCGCCTATTTTCACATGATGATAACCACCTAGAAAATAAGTTTTTGGCTGTTAGAAACATCTGGAATTATTTGAATATCAGGGTCCAAAATGAACACATTCTAGATCTATTATTTTATTCAAAAATACAATTTATAAAGGACTGAAATACACCTCTTCAAATGTTAGGCATAATCTTTAACTCCAAAGTCAGGTAATACAAGTCAAGGTTATTTGTTATAAAATGTCATGTAGTTCAACTCCCCGAAAATGTAATTATAGTTAGAAATTAATTATTCAAGATCTGTGTTCACTCATTTGTATATCAAGCAAGTTTCAGAGAAATAAACACACCATGTGTTTTAAGCTCCAGGTTTGCTGTGCTTCTTTAAGAGCATTGCAACTTGATAAAAATCATATTGGGATTATATATCAAAAAACCGATATTTGGTTAAAATGTAAAGTTGTAAAGATGTATTTGTACAGCAGAAGAATTAATTGGGAAAAAATGTAGATCAAGAATCATTTTGGAATCGGATCGTGCCTGAAGATTCCCACACCTAATATCAATATAATTATGATCATAATTATTATTATTAAACTCAAGTATTAAGAAATATTAGTATTGTAATAGTAGTATTTCATTGTAAAAAATAAAATCTAAAATGTACTAAAAAACAATTGAATAATTTATAATAATAATACTAATATTATGTCTTAAATAGGGCTGCAATGATTCGTCGATTCTGCCCACGTCTAGTAATCGGCTAAATACCGGAGGTGGTTATTAGACCGTTTTCCAAGGCTGCATGATACATTAAACACATTTAAAAATCATAATAAAGCATAATTCTATTGTGAATTCACAAACGCTGCGATTCAATTAAATAAATGTGTGATGCAAGTTTAATATGCGCTTTAATTGTTTACATGCGTGTAGGTAACGTCCGTGCATGCACCATTTCATCAGATTAGTGAGGTAAATCATTTATAAATCTACGCAAACACAGGAGAATACATCTTTCTCAATATACTAACTGTTCATCACAATTTCAAAATAAAAGTTTAAACTCTCACTCCGAATTTACACATTTTGATACGTTTTACACATTTTCCACCGTCCACATATTCAAGAAATTACAGTTGCTGTAGCATCTCTGTCATAAAGAAATGGCCAAATATTAAAGATTAAGTGGACATTTGAATTAAATGTTTGGTATATTAAACCAGGATAAGATCGTTAGGCCGTTGGCACCCTCTGCTGGCTTTTGATATAATGTGTAATATAAATTTGCTCTATAGTTTGTAATACATTATGCATTTTAACAGTTTTGTTCAATAAAATCGTACCATTACATACTTTTGATTACATGCCTCATTGCTATCATATATGCATTTAAAAGTAATTTTAAAAGCCATTGTTCACTTGGGTCTATTTTTATTCCCACAAAAAATAATTATGATTATAAATAATTATAAATAAAAAAAATGAATAATTATCCGATTAATCGGCAGAATAATAGACAGATTACTCTATTACCAAAATAATCGTTAGCGACAGCCCTAGTCTTAAACTCTTCCAAATGTTAAACCAACAAGCTTTTATTTTTGGCAGAAAAACTCAGGGATCAAGTTCCTCATTTGTTGGCAACGGGTTTATAAATGGATCATTACAAATCTTTTAAAATGGGTTGGCTCACACCGTGTTCCGAAATGCACTTATTATGAGCCACTCAAACTGAGCAGATGCAGAGACGGAGTTCGTGTGGAGCAGCACACAGCATGTTTACTATAAACTGAGCTGCTGAAAACACTGAATCATGAGCTGTTGCATGCAAAAAGTAGGGGTAATAGTTGAATATTCTATCTGCAATCATTTGAAAAAATTAAATAAAATTCGAATTTCGCTAAAATGTTGCTGGCCGTTAATACAGTGAATCCCTTATACATTCTGAGTATGAAAACTGTGTCAAGTGAAACTGAGTTATCACTAAAATGAGAAATATACAAAACACAGGAACATCATGCCCAGTCGAATGAACAAAAACAGCACTGCATTCGGCACAACACTGCATTCACTACTAGATGTACCCCGAGCGAGCCGAGAAGACCACTCTCTGCAGCCGGCTTTATTGTTAACATATTAAGGCCGTGTATCCACCAAAGTGTTTTTTCACCCGTTTTCAATGGGAGTGCCATGTTTTTTAAATAAATGTTCAACTTGGGGCAAAATACACCACTCATTACTGTCAGTTTTTAGTCAGCCGTCCAACAGTGGAGCGGGGCAAATTCCACACGACCAACTGCCACATCCTACTCGTACTACGACTGAACGACAATGGAGAAGTTAATATTGATATGAAAAATAATGCATGCAACATTTTATTCCTGATGCATCTGCCACATTACTTCAGCGGCTATTCTGTATGACCACAATCAAAGCGCCTCCGTAACGCTCGCAGTCTCAGCAAGGCATTTTCAGAAGAGCTGGCTAAAAACGCTTTGGTGGACACTTTCACCTGATCATGTTGATGTACGTGTTTTTACACGATAACCATGCAGAAGTGTATATGTACGTGCTTCACAGCCGTTTTTTTCCCCCATGCACTCTGCGTGGAATGCGTTTTTCTGTACAATTTTTTTGTTTGCACTTATTGTTTAATGTTTTCAAATGAAAAAAAAAAAAAAACTCATTAAACAATTTAAATAAATGAATATTCAAATATTAGTTTTTTATGAGCTCAAATATTCCAATGCAATATTTTAGAAAAATGCCCATCCCTAGAAAAAAGATAAGTGCTGCGCTTCACTCTGAAATGTGCAGTGTATATATTAAATTAAATAGCAGCCCCTGCCATTTAATAAATCAATCACAGTTTTTACTTTGATTAATCGCTCAGCCCAAAAGGCCAAGTATGGCAAAAAATAATGTTGGATCCTGTTTACAATGCATTCTCTTTCACTGTACACACGAGTCTCTCCCTGTACTATGATCACAGGACTCCTACCCTTGCAGTAGTCATTAGGATCCTCTTGTTCCTCATCATCTGAACCCAAGATCTCCTCATCTTGCTCCTGCAGTGAGTCAGGCTGCTGTGCGGCTCCCCTCGGGTGGGGATCAGGCCTGGAGAAAGAAAGCTTATCTTTAGCAAACAGATGTAGCAACCACAACCGCTGGCCAAATGTCTTCACATATCTCTCATTCTAGATGTGCTAGTTACAGGAACGCAGCCAAATATTTATGCAGTGCCTTTAAAGTGTTATTATTACAGTTTAATATCTCCATCATCTTGCTACTGCACCATATAATCCATGAATGTCCATTGAGCTTCTCTAATGTCAGACATTTATGAAACCTATAAATCAGTGTAGGTGCAACGTTAAACCGAAGAAACTAACGTTATATTGCAAAGTGAGAGAGACGGTCTTTGCTGGTTCACTATAGCTCAGCAGGAGCCGTGAATAAAATCTTAAGAGGCATCAAGCTGAGAGAAATCAAAGCATTCAGTCTTTTTGAGTCAAGTTGCTGCAGCAAATTCAGCCATTATTTATTGACCCTCATGTTGTTGCAAACCTGTAAGACGTTCTGAAATATGTATGTCTGTCCATACATTGTACCCCACTGACTAATTGAGTGAACTATCCTTTACAGCCCATGGCAAGCATGAATACGGTTAACATTTTATATACATGTGCCAAGATTCGAAGCAAGTTAGAAGACCAGACGCTATACAATTTTGTCAATTTGATTGTTTTAAATCATAAAAGTGTGATCCATTAATTCTACCTGCATTGTCTAAATATTTCATTGACTTTTTCAATATCACGCTACTCGTGGTGTTACTTCTATTGGTTGGCTGCACCAGCAGCGGGCATTAATGCGATTAGATATGCAGCTTTGTGCCGTTCCCGCTGATGAGTTCGCCTCGCTGTGTAGCGTAATCTCTCTGAAGCAATTTTCTGCATCTTAAACTGGGCTCTGAACTGCAGCTAGGAAGTTGGAAACAAGTCCAGAATAGCATAAGCCTTTACAAGGACACTTTTTGAATTAGTCGTTCTCAATACGGCTTATGAACAATACACAAAGAATGTCTGAAGCAGTGGATTAAATGCGGCGAGTTATTAAACATGTATGTTTTTGCCGCTGCAGAACAGGTTTCTTTCTGTTGGTTTTTAATTTTAAAATTATACTTTAAAATCTGGCCCAACTAAACAGACTATTGGCTGAATGGATCAGCATGTTGTTATAGAAAAGTACAGTCTATTGAACACTGAACGTCTGAAATTAAAAATCTGAAAGAATTATGAATAATAAATACTGTTAAACATAACAGCCTGACACCAGAGCAGAGAAAAGCTTTTTCCCACAAATCCCAGGCAACATCACATATTGTTCCCATAAACATGAAACGGTTTAATTGAGAAGCTGTTATCTCTGTCTGCTTACCAACCGAATTAATTTTGCGCTTCGTGCGTCAGTGAGTATTTCAATAATGAAGGTGCCACCAGCAACAAATACACTGCAAATATCTACTTCAGATCCCGGGGAGCAAATTCTGCTCTTTTGACTTGATTAGTTTTTGATTGAAGCAAGCAAACTTTGCAGTTTGCACAGACACCACACATATTTGAATGAACATGCTATTAGTCGAAAACGATTGTATAGTTGTGTGCTATGTGCCGAACATGGTGGGTGATCCCAGATAATTAGAGACTGTGCTAGCGGGAGTTAATTAGTGGAGGTGTGTGTGAATGTGATGCTGGTCTGGGGGGAGAGTACACACACACACACACACGTGTATACATACATGTGCCCATGGCTCAGAGCAGATGTTGAACCACAGCAGTCCTGCCAACCACTACTGCTCTAATCTCAACTCTCATAGAGAGCTCTCCTGTGAAGGGAAAAGCCATAAAACGAATATGCAAATATTCACTATGTATTATCATATGATTTTTGCTGGAAATATCAAATTAAGCAAAAATGTGATTTTACTTTGCTTTTAATTTTGTCATTAAAGCATGAAACAAGTATTTTCCTACTATTGTGACATACCGTGTGAAATGGGTTTTTGAAAGTGCAGAACTTGACTGGATTGTTGTTTGATAATAGCTGGGACCTCATATGAGTGATAGGTTGTACAGTCTTTGTACTGGTGCACACATCTAAGGCCAAAATAACACATTGAGGACTTTGATTTGTTTGAAATGCATTGATGTGCCGTACTCTTTACATCAGGTTTGCAGTGGTATACCAATCTCGCTGTATATCATGGTCAGACTCTTAGTTTTTTCCTTGGAGCACAAGGTAAAAATTTATGAGTGCATAAAAAAAATCCAAGGAGTATAATGATAATTGATCAAATAATGTGTTGTTCCTCAATAAAGGGATATAATGAGACACAAAAGAATAATCTAGGTATAAATAAATAATTCTGCTTCAAACTCATTTAATAATTATGGAATTATTTATAGGCTTTAAAACTTCAACTGTGTGTATATACAGCATGATCAGCCACAACTAGGCATGCACCAAGCTTTCGGCCGCTTAAAATGCCATTTTCGTTTTCTGGCCGAAAGAGAAAAACGGCCAAAACATGAGCTGAAAACATATGATGCGCCACACCATCATCAACACTCTGAACTCTTGAGTGTGCCAGGGTTATTATCCTGCTGAAAGAGACCACTACCATGAAGGGGTGTACAACAATCTTTAGGTAGATGGTATGTGTCCAGGTAACATCCACATGCAGAAGCAGCATAACAATGCCTCTGCTGGCATGCCTTCTTCCCATAGTGAATCCTGTTGCCATCTCTTCCCCGGGTAAACGTCGCACACGCACCCAGCCGTTCACCTGGTCCAAAAGAAAATGTGGTTCATCAGACCAGGCAACCTTCTTCCATTCCTCCACGGCCCACTTTCGATGCTAACATGCCCATTGTAGGAGCTTTTGGCTGTGGACATGGGTCAACATGGAACTCTGGCTGGCCTGCAACTGTGCACTTCCACAGGCAGTAAACGTCATCTTTCAACATTTTCCGATCACGGCCAGCATTAAGTTTGTCAGCAGTTTAAGCTACAGTAGCTCTTCTGTGTGATCAGACCAGACAGGCTTACCTTACATTTTCATTTACATTTATTCATTTAGCTGACGCTTTTATCCAAAGCGACTTACAATTGCTATATATGTCAGAGGTCGCACGCCTCTGGAGCAACTAGGGGTTAAGTGTCTTGCTCAGGGACACATTGGTGTCTCACAGTGGATTCGAACCCGGGTCTCTCACACCAAAGGCATGTGTCTTATCCACTGCGCCATCACCACCACCTTAAGTTTCCCATGTGCATCAGCAAGCCTTAGGGCCTCATGACCCTGGCGCCGGTTCACCCAAATCAACCACTTTTGGCAAAACTTTCATTTTGGGAGATGCTCTGATCATTCATCCATCATCACCATGCGTTCTGTGAAAGTCACTCAGATCTTCTCTCTTGCCCATTTTACCTACTTCCAACACATGAAATTCACTTGCTGCCTAATATATCCCATCCCTTGACAAGTGCCACTGTAACAGTATAATCAATGTTATTCACCTGTCAATGGTTTTAATGTTGTGGCTGATCAGTGCAGATAGACACACTAAATGATTGAAATGAAAATGATGGGTTATAAAATCGGTTTCAAAGCGAATATTTAAAATTAAATCTCTCACTATTAAATCAATCGCCTATAACCACACTGTATAACGGACTACTCATCTGGGAAAGCCATGTTTCCTACACGGCTGTGCTTGTGTCCTCCCTCTCCGTGGCTTTCATGAGCAACCTAATAAAAGCATTCCAACTTAAATATTTAATATTCACATATTTATTTGGTAGGTAGCAAGATATTTAACATTAATATACAGAGACCGACTGACAGTTTATATTGAATATCAATAGATAATATCATATTTTTAACCCTATTCATATCCAGACTAAAGACTTTACAGTCTCATAAGAACCTGCACCCAGACTAACTGCTTTAGTTCGGTCAAGTGCCAGAAATAACATATAAAACCAAGTTCACTTGAATGTTGTGGAATTATCACCGTTGCACTTCTAGAAAGAGTGTGTTGACAAAAACTTTTTATTTTATCATTCAAAATAATTCAAAGACGGATGACCTTACAATGTGAACATGTGATGTGAAAACAGCTAAACATGTCTTGAGCGAGTCAACAAGGAAGGACTTGTTTAAGTAGTTTTGATAGGGTCATGGTGATACAGAGTTTAGTTATCTGCTGTTGCCAAGCAATGTTGCAACTTACTGCAGTAAGAATTCAAGAGATGTGCAGTCATGGGTGAATGTGCACTTCATGCCCAAAAGTATGTGGGACACACTGACACCACACCCATGTGTGCTTGTTGAAGCACATTTGGGTTTAGAGTTCAACATCATGGGCATTAGGGAGAATATCCTCCTTAAAAGCTTCCATCATTCTGGAAAAACTTTCCACTGTTTGTTCCAACATGGATTTGCTCCCATGCAGAAACAAGAGCATCAGCAAACAGCATCTCAAGTCATGCCATAGTTTAGGCTTTGCGCACAGCTTGATTAATACTAATAATGTTATTTATTTTTCTTCATATTTTATAACGACTGTAATGATGCTTTGTTTGTGGAAACTGCCTTCAGATAACAACAGTTCTGTTGCGGGAAGGATAAGGAAAAAGACCAAGCTTTGCCTAATCAGATGTGAAACCCAGACGTCTGGAGAGATTGTGGGCGGTGCTATTTGTGCTGTTGTCAGCACAAAGCGGGCGACTTACCAGAATGCCTTGCATTTCTTTAGTGTCAGTCTAAGTATTCACTTGCCCTTTGAGTAATGTGTGGATAGGACTATGTTATTTTTGTCTAGTGATGACCTAAGGCCTATTCGTTCAAAGAACAAATATTCACCACAACCAAGATTGAGAACTAAAACAGGTTTGTCTTCATTTTGGAGAGCAGGTCGATTTTTAGTAGTGTTTACCTAAAGAACCACTTTAGTATAGGGACCAATTCTCACTATTAACTAGTTGCTTATTATCATGCATATTTATTAGTACTTATAAAACACATATTCTTCATCCCTAATCCTACCCAATACCTAAACTTAACAACTACCTTACTAACTATTAATAAGCAGCAAATTAGGAATTTGAGGCAAAAGTTGTAATTAATGTTTGTTAATAGCAAAAAGTGGACCTTAAAATTTGAAACACTCTGCCATAGGTGGGACACACAGATAGTCCCACCCACAACTCACACCACTGACAGAAAGCGCTGGATTTATGCAGACTAAATGACTGCATGTCACAAGTCGTTTCATAGGAAGATTGAGTAATACTTGAATTAAAAATTAGGTCAAAAGAAACATGCGTGCATAAATCATTCACAATAAGATCAATAACATGTATTTAGAAAATAGAATGAGTGAATTTCCATTTCATGCTGACTTTAGTGCCTTATGCAAATTGATATAAAAGCAACTCAATTACACTGCTATCAGCTAATGGAATGTAAAGCAGATATAAACATAATCTGACCAGAAAACGATAACTGGATGAGGGGTTAAGTGCCTTACCACAGTGGCTTAATCAGGGTAGCGCCATATTTAATGTTTGACAGGAAAGAAAATGAGTGTTCAATAGACTGTACTTTTCTTTAAAAACATGCTGATCATTCAGCCAATAAAACGTCTTTCTAACAAAAAAGAAAAAATAATCAGTAGACAGTAACTCTATAAAACAGTTTGAAGATCCTTTATGCAGTGCATGCTATTGTAAAGACTGTAAGTCTATCCATCACAGCCTCATTTTCAGGACTAGTCCAGGGGGTTGCCAGACAAAAAAATTATGTAGATAGATCCAAGACATGCATTTATTGACCATAATAAGAGTATAATGCACAGTTATGCACTGGAAACTCTAAATAATGACGGCTCTCAGAAGAACAGCAAATCAAACCCATAATCAGATTCAAATTCTCTCCAATTTGAAATCCTAGTGAAACTAAATGTCATCAAACCAGCAGAGCATTACTAACAGTTTCTCTGAATGATGGATGGTCACTGAGGTTGCAAAATTCTCCGCAGCGACGGTGCTCAGGGCTGAAGTTTCAAGACGTCAAAGTGAATTGAGGTCTGCTTAGAATGCAAGACAAATTCATGGATATCTACAGGACAGAACAAACTTTTTTGGACGGCATACAGAAAGTCTGGAACACAAAGGACCTGCATGTGTGACGCATCGATTCTTCAGTCCAGAAACATTTGAATCCTCTGATCGATCCTCTAATTCAGCTCTCAATCGTTGTCCTGGAGTTACACAGACTGCTCATTTTAGATTCCAGAACCACTGTTTTACTTAATGCCATTAATCCTTTCAGGAACAATGAGAAAAATGTAGATGAGGAGTCATTCATCTGGTTGTTTAAGCTAGCAGGGAGCAATAGAGGGGGATGTAATCTACGGTTAAACACCATTTAAATTCTGCTTAATCTCAAGTCTACAGCGTATTGTTTGTAGCCTCAGACGGCACGCCTACGGACCGTTTGATACATGCTGCACACAAAAAGACAAGAGCTTTCAAAATCAGAAGAATGAATCCAATGCAAACTGTCAAGAATTGTCTAGGTCATATTTCACCCCATAACATTAGAAAGAAAAAAAGAAATCATTTTTATGACACTTTCTCTCTCATTAATCTACAAGTCTATGTAATGCTATAGGGTGGTAAATGATGACTTTATGATCGATTAATTGTTGTTAATAATGCATGGTGGACAAACAGCATACCAGACAGACCCTGGAGTAAGTGATAATATGCTGAAAAACCCGTGATGATCACCCTCTTTATGCTTTAAACACATATTTTGTTCAAATTCATACTGTTGCATGCATTCATTAATGTCAACTTTAAAGTGCCCCTTTCATGCAGTGTGTAACACAGCTCTAAGTGAATGAAAACATCCTGCCAAGTTTTAAAGGTCACATATTTTATTTAAGGTGTTGATGTCCTTAAGAATATATATTTGCGGTATAAGTATCAAAAACCATCTCAATATATTTTTACAGCTCCTCTTTCAGGAGCTCTGCTAAGAACAGGTTAATTTTGGCCTGTCTAATTAATATTCATGAGCCTCTCTTATGATTGGCCTGTTGTTTTCTGAGTGACGCACGGCAAGACCAACCACAGGTAGACATTTTAGGGCCGACGTAATAATTACGTCACAGCGCTAGCTGCAGGCAAAACAAAGGGAAAACTGGAGGCGGCCCATTCAAACCAGAGCCAATTCGTCTAAATAAGGAGCTTAAAATATCAACTTGTTGTGATGTTGGGTGCCAGAATCAACGTAATACAGACTCAAATTAGAAACTTGATCGCATACCTGCTGCCACTGCCAGACAAAAAACCGACGACAGCTGTGGTTAAACGCGATAAAATGAGCGGACTGAACAGAAACGACCGTCAAAAATGCTTGCGTTTGCAGCGCACACTTCTTATCAGAAAGGGTTCGATAAAGTATTGTCTTTTGTTGTTGTGGGCGCGTCTAAAGATTTCTCGCTTTCTTATATGAAAATGTCTGTGCGCATGCATGTAAAACAACAAACTGACGATTTATATTTAATCATTTGTAATTGTATATACATTGTTGTGATTAATTGTGGCTAGAATAATAATGTAGCTGTAAAAATAGTTGAAATTGAAATGCATCTACATCATCTTGACTAGATAGACACGGTGAGTTTGTCTTTCCTATACACGTTAGATGTGATCCACCTCATAGTAACAGTTCTGTCAGATCGTCCATCCTTTTGAGTGAGCGTGTAACGTTACAGGTCGGCCGATCTGGTTTCGTCCGTTAAAGTGAACCTTTTTGACATGTTTCTGTGTGGTGGTTGCTCAGCAATGGCATGGACGCGGTGTTGTCTGGGGGTTTGGCAAAAGGAGGTTGGGACGGTGGACGGTGCTCGGGGTGGTGACTGAGTAGTTCGGACGTCACATTTTTACGGAAGTCACAACGGCTCATGAAAAATCACAGCTACTTTATGCAGGCTTTGTGCATTTTACTGTGGATTGACTGTTTTGAAACATATGGTAGTTATACAGCCACTAGACCTCTGTTATCATGAAAAAAGCCAGGAAATTTCAGTTTTGATAATATGGGACCTTTAAATCTGAAAGTACACCATGTATAAAGTTATTGTCTCTCAAAAGAAAGAATAGACTCCGAATCATTGAAACGAGTCATTTTTAAAATCATTTTGACGTCAACGTGAAACATTAGCATATTGCCCACCCCACTTGGGAAAACAATTGATTGTTAATTTTAAATAGATTTTTGAAAATAAAAAATAAAAACAATAGCCTAGTATTGTTGTAATAATAGCAAATTCTGTTTAAACCATTTCTGAGTATGTACCTTTACCCTTATTTACTTTTTGCATTATGAATGATATAATATATATGAACAATGATATATATTGTCTTTTTTTTTGACAATTCACTGCCATTTATGCTTTTGATGCAATTAGGGTGCACGTTTTTACCAGAACACCTTTAAACAAAGTAATGTTTACTAAGTAACAGCTCAGTACATTGAGTACTGCAGAGGAAGCGCCAATCGCTTGTGTAGAGTAAGTTTGTGAATCTTTAAAATTAGCTTTACTATAAAACCAAACTGCTCATTGTGACTAAATCACAGGTGATGGGTGGTCCGAGAGGTTGCATCAAAGAGGCTATTTTCTCATCTCCTCATCTGGATCCAGTCTCTGAATCACATTTCCATAATTCCCTCCATTACTTTAAGTTGTTTTTCAGCGAAGGCGGCTTCTATTAAAAGCCTCAAGCCTTAGCAACCAGCCTGGACTATTCATCTGAACCAAAACTTCACCTCCCGAGCCTCTTGATGCATGCCATCCTTCATAACACATTCAGCGAGAGAAAAACAAGGGGGTTGTGTGTATCTGTGCATGAGTGTTGGTCCATGTGAGCATCGTGAGTGGGAGTGAAACGTTTGGCGCACAGAGAGTTAAACTCACTCTTAATGCAGAGCTCAGCCTTCAGAACTTCTCCAGCCCACACAACACACCACAACACGTCTGACATTCTCTTGTCTTGTGTCAGAGTGCTCACGCATGCATCAAAACAATCCGCTCTTCCAGAAACACAAATGCCTGACTCTTAAGACCGAGCTACCATTGTTTTCACTCGCGTGCGGACTGCATTGCAGCATTAGCGCTCGAGGCAAAGGAAGGTTTTCAAATCGATTTCATTTTGTGCAAAACCCGTCCCGGGTATTACCCGTTTTGCTCAGGTAATAATCACCTTATTGCATCGAACTAGGTGAATTCACTAACCATTGCAGTGGCTTTTCATTAAGACGCAATTTGGGGTCCAGCCTGGCCATATACAAATCTCCACAAAGGTGAAGGTGCGCAAAACAGCGAGGGGCCGTTGATGCCGTTTATCGCACGGCTGCAGCACAGCGTGCATTCAACATGTCTCCCTCGCTCTCATCTCCCCTCTGCCACGATTCATCTCAGACAGATTTGTTAAGAAAGCTGGATTTAATCTGAAAACTTCACACAGTGTGTGTCCACCATGCATTTTTAAGCAGCATCTTCAAGGATATGCGTGCATGTCTTTTGAGAAGAGTTTGATCAACTCAGAAAGATGTGTGCAGAGCTGCAACATATTACAATTTTGATGATAAATCACTGCACTAGAAGTATATTGGTGCAAATTTATCACATTTTGGGAAACTGTTACTATTCAGTTTGGGTAACACTTGTTATTAGGAAATATTTATATTAAGTATACACTAATATATATATATATATATATATATATATATATATATATATATATATATATATATATATATATATATTTTTTGAATGTAGTTTTTCTGCTAAATATTTGCATAATTAAATATGATGGAAAGAAGAAAAATATGCATATGTCATTATGCAAAAATATATTCATACAATGTTTTGTTGATATAATAAAGAAAAACATGCATATCAACAAAACATTGTATACATATACTTTTGAATACTTTTTCTGCTTAATATTTGCATAATGAAATACTTATGCATTTTTCTTTTCATGATATCAACAAAACATTGTACGAATATATTTAATATTTTTTCTGCTCAATATTTGCATAATGGAATATTTATACATATATTTTCTTTTCATTAAATAAAACATTACAAGATTATATGTTTGACTAGTATTTTTGCTGCTAAGTATTTGAATAATGTAATATTTAATTTGTTTTCTCCTTATAAATATAACATTGCATGGACTTTTTTAAATTGCAGATTTGCTGCTAAATATCAGTATCATTAAATGTTATTATACTATAATATTACGCAAATACATTTCTGTCTTTTATGGAAGTAAATTAATGTGTTATACAAATGTTCTCATACAACTCTCATTCTTAAAATGTGCATAATTGGAAGAACCTACTATTTCCTCTTTTATAATATACCTAATAGTTCATTTCAGTTCTATAAATATACAGAATAAACAGTTTCCTAAACTCATCTAATTTTAAAGAACCCTTCAATCATTTTTCCCTTTGAAGCTCCAAGCATGAAGGAAAATAACTCGTCACAAGCAACTAGATGAAACTACATTCACCAATCTGCCAAAGCACAAATGAAATCAAAGCTCTCAAACACATGGTACACCAGAAACGTGCTTACGAGGCACTGAAGAAGCAGACAGAGGTGCAACTTTGCTCCTTACCTACAAGATGCGCGGATGCCCATGAGAGACAGTGCTAATGAAGGCAACAGGGGCTGGCAGGCCAGAGACAGAGCCATGTACCAGAGGCAGAGGAGGGCCACCTCAGTGCACACAGATGCACAGTGAGGCAGAATGCTGAGGAGCTCGATCCCTCCCTCTCCCGCTCGCTCTGCTTCCGTCAGCAACAAGAGCCCGCCCTTCCCTCTGTGCCACGCGCGCCGATTGGCTGGGGAAAGCTAGCACTGCATTGCAGGTAAAAACACTGCCGCCTCCTCATTTCTCCTTCATAACGCCATGTATTTTGCCGTCACTCATCCCATCTGCTCTCTCTCTCTCTCTCTCGATTTACAGCAGAAAAAGGCAGCCAGCTCACAAAAGGTGAGTTAGACGCTCTCTTGCTCATAAGATCCGTGTCTCAGTCTAAACAAGCCTCTTTACAACCTTGTTAGTGAAGGCAGGTAAGCAACACTGAGTCACGGCAGCGAGAGAGAGACAGACAGAGGGTCTATAAGAGGGCACTCGACACAATTACGCTTATCTCTCGCCCCTCTGAGACGTACACAACTCAATGAGAGCTACTTGACAGAGAACATCTCAAACGAAAGACCCCAATCTATCATTACAATAGTTTTATAGTATCTATTGCAATTAAAAGCACAGGAGCTTTCAGGAGAGGGAAAAAAATTATTAACCTTGAATTGCAAAAGCCAATCAGAACGAAGTCTCTTTCACTAAAAGTGGAAAAGCTTCTGCTGCAAAAAACTGCAGTTCTGCACAGAAAAATTCTGTTCTTAAGCCGCAAGTAGCAGTGGCCAGGAGAAATTAGAAAAAAAAAAATAATAATAATAAAAGATAACATTTGACGGAAAAATAAATCTATCCCAGTGCCAAATGACGAGATTTAAAAAAGAAAATAATAAATTAAATTAAATAAACTTTCAAAATGTAGTCCTTTTTTTCAGGAATTAGTTGGACTACACTAGCTGAACTTGACTCCAGTTGAGAGTCATTTATTGAGAAATCGGTTGTAAACTCGTTGCACTGCTCATCTTTGATTCAGTTAAACAATTGGTCACAATACACTGGTTGTGCTATATGTATGGAAGCCCATTTCCGCCACTGAAAAATAAATAAAGGTTACTGCGACTCAAAATTCTGACTTTTTTTCTCAGAATTGAGAGCTATAAAATCACAATTGTGAGTTATAAAGTCAGAATTGCGTGATATAAACTTGAGTTAAAGTCCAATTTCAAAGGGGGGACTGATATGTTCCCAGAATTGCGAGTTTATATCTCACAATTATGACTTTTTAACTTGCAATTGTGAGTTTATATTAGGGCTGAACGATTTTGGAAAATAATCTAATTGCGTTTTTTTTTTTACCAAGATTGTGATTTAATATGCGATTATTTTTTAAAGCATTTTATATTCTGTATTATTCAACAAAGATAAGTAATAAATCATTGTATAGTATGCAGTGTTGGGCACGTTACTTTAAAAAAGTAATTAGTTATATTACTAGTTACTCCTCACAAACAGTAACTGAGTTACATCATTATAAAATAAACTAATTACCAGGGAAAGTAACTGTTACTTTTTTTTTTTTTAAATGTTCAAATGTGTCAAATAACTTGGATGCCCCCGATTTTAAATATGTTAAATTAATGAAATGGTCACTAAATAGAATAAATTATTATTATAAAACATTGTACACTAATCTACACTATTTTAATGTTTCTGTGGGAGAACGTGAGAGACACCCATCAAATTCAGTTGATTATTGCAAATATTATCAACCCTTTTCTTGGCAATAGAATCTCCATTGGCTTGGATTTTTTTTTAGTTTACTCACCAGACTGATATTAATTATCTGATATACTTATATTATATAGCTTATGTTTGAAAAATGGCACAGTTTTTTTTATATCTCACTTAGCATCAGTCAAACATTATATGATATTCTGATAATTTAGCATTAAATGATGATAGAACTTTAATAATTAGAATAACCATGTATGAATGCATATTTGTCATGATGACTTAACTTAGGTCTGGTGGTGGTGCTTAAGATATTGTTTGTCATTTAGTGTTTCTATAAAAAAAGGTGGGAAAAAACTACAAAAATGTCAATGCATACTGTATGTTTTTGATTCAGTAAAAAGAATCAGCTCATAAGTCATTTGATTCAGTTAAAAACACACAATGCAATCAGTCAGTCTTCATTAGTCGCACTGTATGTTTCAATTCATAAAAACCCCTGTCTCATAAGAGCCATTTGTTCAAGAACTGGTTGAAACACAATGGTCCCTCTGCATGTTTCTGATTCAGTTTAGACTACACCATTCACGCTGTATGTCTTTGATTCAAGTGAGTTAATTCAGCCATGCTAGATGCCAATCCCAATGTGGACAAACATTGATAGCCTTCACTTTTTTGTTGTCGTCATGCTGGACAAGTACTTGACCATTTTATCTGAAATTAAATGATTTTGTCTTCTGTTGAGGTCTGACTCTACATAATACACTCTCTCTCTCCACTCATCAAGCACTTTAATAGATGGAGAGACGTGGGTGGAGGATGTTGGGATGAACTAATACAATGTAAAAAGATATGAGACTCTCCGATATGAAACACAATAACTGACTGACATGGAGCTGCTCATTAAAATCTAAAGATGTACAGACGGCAAAAAAGTCTTACTCAAACGCACAAGCAAAAAGCTGAAGAATGTGCAGCATGCAGGACCCTTAAAAGAAAAACTGCCCTGGTCCTGCAGTAGGACACATCATAAAATGCATTTAATGGTCTGCTAGTTTCTTAGCAACCACAAAACCTTTGGCAATAGAAGAAAGGTAGGGTCTCTCTGACTGACAGGGCTATAAATCAGTCTGCCACGTGTATTGCATAATTTATCATTATGCAATTAACAAGCTTTTCATAGTGTTGATGCATTTATATAAGCGTTTGCGTGTGTCTGTACTTCAGGAAGTATGCACTTCACTGCTTTGAATTCTTGACATTTTGCTCCCGTTTCAACCGTGAATAAATTATACAATGAGGAAAAATTGCACATCAACACATTTATGCCTCAAAGAAATTATTTGCATGTTGGCCTAGCAGCATATAGCGTCACATTGAGCCATGGTGTGGATTTCCAAGAACCCATTCCCCTATCATTTCCTGCCTTTATTCATTCCTCCATTACAGTAATAGACCAAAAACATTTATTCTTCAAAGTTTTCTGTCAAGTGTTTTGGGTCAGAGTCCTGATGGACATCAAATCTTGTCCCTAATGTAGATCTTTGGTCAGCTTAAAGAGGCTCTTCACAAGGATTTGCCTGCATTGAGGCTTCAACAATTTGGCTCTTGAAGGCAAGAAGTGTTCAGTTCCTCCCTCTAAAGAGCAGCCCCGGAGCATTAATCAGTTATCCACATGCATGATGGTAGAAAACAAACAAATATAACAGTAAAGCATGTTCTCTAGAAAACTTAATATTAAATAACTATTAGGATGCACCAAAAAAAAAAAGCTTTTTCTGTGTTCGGCCAAATAAGCGAAAACACTGAATAATTGTACTGAACAACAACGTGATGTAATGCGATAAAATAGAGAAAATATAAAACGGTCATTTTACTGTTGTTCTGTAAAATAAAATAAAGGAGAATAATAATAATTACAACAGCTCTATTAATACATTTATTATAACATTCACACAGTGTTCAAATTGGGATGTTTAATATCTTCTAATGTTTTAAAAGAAGTCTCTTCTGCTCAGCAAGGCTGCATTTATTGACTGATTTAAGAAGGGGGTCTCAAAAATGGCCAAAAAAATATATATTTTTCCTAACTTATTAATTTTAAGTAAAATTGTGCTTTGTTGGCATAATTACTGCAAGAATGTTAAAAAATGTTCCATAAGTAAATAATTATATTTAATAAAATTATATAAAATAATTGTTTTGTAATTGATTATTTTTTCATTGAAAAGCAAGACAAAACAGTAAAAAGTACATTTTGGCTATTTAATTTATGCAATGGTGAAGAAAATTGGCAAAATACAAAAAAAATGCAAAAAAACATGTTTTTCAAGCGTTTCATTTTGTTCAACTTTGGCCAAGAATTTTCATTTCGGTGCATCCCTAATAAATATCATCCCAGAAAAGTTAAGACCAGCGTATAACTTTAGGCACGTACATTAGAGCATGTGTGGGTACACTGAGCCTAATGTAAATTTTGTCATCAGCATGTATGTTCTGCTCAACATGCACCTTGAATTGCACTAATCAGTTGGTCAATAGGATATGGAAGATTTTTGACACTGAAGAAAAAAAAAGGAAAAAGGTTTTTGTCTGACTTAATTTAAATCTCGAGTGGTGTGACTTTTTCTCAGAATTGCATGATATAAATTTGTAATCGCAAGTTACAAACTCAGAATTGTGATATATAAACTTGCATGTTTAAGTCAGAATTGTTATATAAACATTTTCGAATTATAAAGCCAGAATTGTGGAAATATTAACTAACTAAAATTAAAAATATCAGAATTGTGAGCTGACTACCTCAGAATTGCACTTTATAACTCACAATTTTATGGCTGTCACGATTCCTCGAATAAATAGGAGCTCTCTATTATAAAGGCTGCACAAAATATTAAAAACTAGTGGTGTCAAAATTAGGCGATTCATTTTTTCAGTTTAACGCAATAAAAATATTTAAGGGGCGGGGCCTTGGGTTGGCCACCCCACTCACAACTGCTGCTTCGGTCACTTTTTCTCTTGACAAGAAGTGCATTTATTCAGTCGCAGAACGTCTTTACGACCACATCAAACGGGAGACGTTTCAGACGGCAGGAACGAGTCAAACGAGCACGGATAACGGTATGGTGATCATAGCACGTGATCTTCTATGTGCCCTCTAGAAGCTTGCGTTCTGCAAGTGAATGACGCATTATTGTGCCGTCCCAAAGAGGCACAAAATCACTTTCACAGACTTTTTCATTAACTGTTCCCATCTGGTGGAATGACCTGCCCAACTCAATCCGAGCAGCTGAATCCTTAGCCATCTTCAAGAAACGGCTAAAAACATCTCTTCCATCTTTATTTGACCTTCTAACTCTAGCACTCTCGATTCTAATTCTATTTCATCTGTCGTCTTTTTATAAAAATAAAAAAAAAAACACTCACACTTGACCCTCTATCAATTGCATATTTATTCTGTAACTGCTAGCTTTTCTTGAAAAACTAACACTAGATTTATTTTTTTCTATATTATCTACTTGTTTCCTTTAAAAAAATTTAATAAAATAAAAAAACTGTGTCCTGCGTAAGGCAAACCAAGACTTGTCATAGGACTTACATGTTGTTGCTCTGTTTGTTGGTTTTGATTGCTTCTGTTGTCCTCATTTGTAAGTCTCTTTGGATAAAAGCGACTGCTAAATGACTAAATAAATAAATCTTTGCACAAAGGTGCCAGTGCGCGCTGTAGCCTGTATTCTTTCATATCAAAGCATGAAACAAACTATGTGCATGCAATGCCGTGGTCAGTTAAATCATGAAGTTACCAAAAAGGCGATTAAAGCTTGCATGCATGTAATATATTTTACATGAGTCACATTTAAGAACATGTCTCTGAAATGGTTTTTAAAACTGTCCTGGAGCAGCCCAGCACTGTCTCACTAATCGAACACACCCGATTCAACTCATCAGCTCATTAATAAAGACTTTAAGACCTGAAGTGGGTCAGAAAAGGTAAAAAGAGTTGAGAGAAAACATGCATCCGCGTCATGTCCAGCAGTGACAGCTCTTAAAGAAATAACAGCCAAAATAACCTAATAACCAGCTGCTGTGATGTCTATTAATCAAAGGACAAAGAAAAAAAAAAAAAAGAGGAAAGAAATAACTTTTATAGCTTTCAGGATCCATTTGTATAATTTCAAATATCAGTATTCAACCTTTTATGTATACTATCTCAAAACATTATTTATGCATTTGTAACTGCAGGTTGAATGCATTCATGTCCTGTATTAAACTGTGTGCAAATACATCTAAATGCCACTGCAGACGTAGATTGCAATGTGATTTTATACAATAGTAGTTCAATAAACAAGTTAAAATTAAGTGACTTACATTTTAGATACAATATTGACTGTTTTTGCACAATTTCGCTGATGAAAATAGTTCCAATCAAAGCCATAGCAGAACTGTTTTGAGTCTCCGAGCAACACAGCGGTGTTCGTTACTGAATGAATCCACGTTTTTGAACGAATCAAGTCAATGATTCAGTAACCCATTCATAAAGACAGTAGTGACTTGCCTCGTTTCTGAATGAATCAGCCGTTTGAACGAATATGTTGAAGGACTAAATGACTCACTCATTCAAACAGTAATTCGCTGCCACCTACTGGTTTGGTTTCATATTTAAAACTAGCATTGCCCTTTTCCCAACATTTCTTATTTGTATGTTTAAGAAATATTTAAAACATTTGAAATGTTGCAGAGTAAATGCATTTTTGGCACCTCAGCTTCATCAAACAGTGTGTAAATGCATCTAATGCCACTTCAGATGCAGCTTCTGTATTTTTTTTTTTTTGCATTAAAAAAAGTATAGATTTTTGTTTGCATATGCTGTCAATTAGGCCTATAGTTTTTAGAAAGAAAATAGGAATCTGCAAAAATCGGTATCGGCAGGTCACACTTACAAAAAAAATACATAAAAATGGTTGAATCGGCCAAGAAAATTGCAATTGGTGCATCTCTAGATTTTTGTAGATATTGATTTCATTTGCTTGGTAAAAGCCAAAATGTTTTCTAATTCACTGATTAAATGTAAGAATTTGACTCAAAAGATGATGCAAGCTTTTAGAAGAAAATGGCTTTATGAAAGAAAAAAAATGCCCAAACACAAATTTCCATAATTGATCTGCCTTTAAATTAACAATCAAAGGTAACACTTTAGTATAGGGACCAATTCTCACTATTAACTCGTTGCTTATTAGCATGCCTATTAATAACATATCGCTGTTTATTAGTACTTATAAAGCACATATTCTGCATGAAAATATTCTACATCTACCTTACTATTAATAAGCAGCAAATTAGGAGTTCATTTAGACAAGAGTCGTAGTTAATCGTTTAACCTCTTAAACACAAAATAGGTGTCATTTCAAAGCTGGTCTTTACATTGAATATAAACGCCAACACACACCAAACTGATGTCAAAGAACTAGCAGAAGCAAAAGCCGATGGCCAACCAGCACCTGCATGAGAATAATAACCGTCCACAACAGCAGATGACAGTAGCATGTATTCATCATTGAAAAAAGAGAATGTGAACTAGGAATGCGAATATTGACAGGAAACCGCCCTCAAAATGTCACTAAACACTGGTGTGTCTGCACCTTAATAAGCATTAGAGCTAACAAAACTGGACTGAATTCTGGTGCTTTGTCTTCCCATGGCTTCAGACACTCTCCAGGCATAACTTGCTCTTGGTGTGTCTCACAAATGACACTCTCCTAAAGAGGCCAAAGTATGAGACTGGTGATGTCTGGACAGTTTGTTTTATTGTAGGCCCAGAGCTCTGCCAGAGCATCTAGTTCTAGATCCTGATCTTAGCAGATAGATAGTAGCAGATATGTCAGCTTTTAATTTTATTGCACTAGTTGTCTACTTCTGAACCTTCCTTGCCAACGTTTTTGCATTAGCATCTCCAGTTAACATACAGCCACTTCATGTCAATGCTCAACAGACTGCTTACTGGTCTTCATAAAAGCAGAATTCAATTAATCTCCTGTTTCAGGGATATTTATTGGTGCAGTCAAACAAACACAAGTGGATTTGAAATTAATCTTCCATTTTTGTTCTACAGCACAGCAGTCAGAGACATGTGCAGCACTCAACAAGGCCAACAAACAATTTTTAAAATGTAGTTGCGGCTTTTCAAATGATTTTCTTTACGAGGCCCAACCACACGTTTCATTATGTTCCACTACAAAACAAGCAGCTCAGCATTCACAGTTAATTAACCAACGAATGCCAATTACAATTGAGCACTTAAGTTAACCACTGACCACATACACTGCTCAAAAAAATTAAAGGACCACTTTGAAAACACATCAGATTTCAATGGGGGAAAATTAAGTTATCAACCTAAAGAGGTCTGAATTCAAAGACACCCCATGTATGGTCCACATGTGCTTATATGCATGCCTGACAACATTGGGGCATGCTCCAAATGAGACGACGGATGGTGTCCCGGTGTATTTCCTCCCAGAGCTGGACCAGGGCATCACTGAGCTCCTCTGAGGTGTAACCTGGCGGTGTCGTTTGGACCGAAACATAATGGGCCTCATTTACGAAACGAATGTACAACCGAAAATTGCGTGTAGGCAAGTTTTTGAGTTAGCCTGAACTTGCGTGCAACAGAGAATTTCGGAGAATTGTATAATGACAGCATTTTGCTCATTTAGATTATTTTCCAAAACCGACATGCAAACCTTTTTTTTTTTTTTCTCCTTTCAGGGCTTTAGCTTTATATGCGCAAATAGCAGCATAAACAAAAGACCACGAGGAATCACACATCGTCGTATCACGCACCTGCAGCGCTTCTGTGCATGGAGAAAAGCAGAAAATATAAAGGGAATAAAATAAATAGGGATGCATGAAATATATTTCTCTTAATTAACAGATTAACAAAAGAAAAAAAAAAAAAGTGCGAGAAGTATAATCACTTTCGTTTTTGTGACCCTTAATGCATTTGTTTTCTTTATATCTTTATTTTTTTTCAATTTTACTGATCACATAGGTGCCTCACACACACACACACAACATTTCAGCGTTGCTAACGTGACATTTCAGCCATTAATCAAACTAAATTGCAGTTAACCAAACATAAAACTTACACTGCACAATTTACAAGGTCCACTGTAATATCAGTGTGCAGCGCCGAAACAAACATTTATTGCGCATGTGAAGGATGATGTTTTACGTGGATATAGGAACACAAGAAGTACAAAGCCTTGTTTATATCATAGATAATACTTTAGCAACCAAATGTTACATGACAAAAATGGAAACATTTGG
The DNA here is from genome assembly GCF_936440315.1 of Barbus barbus. Taxonomy (NCBI): domain Eukaryota; kingdom Metazoa; phylum Chordata; class Actinopteri; order Cypriniformes; family Cyprinidae; genus Barbus; species Barbus barbus. Next base: position 22,709,213 of record NC_136763.1, on the reverse strand, counting down.
ATGTCAAATGAGAGGCTTGTGAGCCCAATGCCGTTTAGTTTCACTTTAATAAATTCATTTTAGCTTGACGTTGTATTCCGTTTATAATGAATGCCACTATATCCTAATTTGTGTTTTACTTAGTTTAATATAAAATTTTATAGCTACTCATTTTTTTCATTCTTGTTCTGTAATACCATTAAATTTAAAGGGTTTGCTGTGAATTAAGGAGAACAAAATCTATATATTGTTTATGTTTATAAATGTTTCGTTGAATTTAATTTATATGTATATTAAATACATTTAAGATACATATAAATTAATGCCATTGTTTTCAATTATAAGGTTAACGGGTGTTTTTGGAGTAAGATCAATTTCGCTTAAAAATTTTGAAAATTCTATGGTATCAATATTTTATATATAACCTGTAAAACCATTCTTATTTTGGGGGGGGGGGTCGTCTCATTGTTGCTCATCTAGTGCACCTGTTGTTAATTTCATTAACACCAAAGCAGCTGAAACTGATTAACAGCCCCCTCTGCTACTTAACTGACCAGATCAATATCCCAGGAGTTTAATTAACTTGATACTATACTCGGATTAAAAAGTGTTCCTTAAATTTTTGAGCAGTGTATTTAAACCTTTGCAAGCCCTAAATGCTCTTCACATTAAGTTTGGGTAAATACATGAGAAAGATAATTTATTATAATGCAACAGCAGCAACTGTCCCAGTCTATGCCACTCTGTAGTAAGCTGAACAAGTAACCAATCAGCTTCAGTAAAGCTTTATTGGACAATAAGAGGGTGTCATATACTAGGACTGCTGGAATTAGCTTTCGGTCTGAGAGCTGCAGTTAACTGAGCATCATTGTGCATGGGCTAGATTAAACCTGCTGTGTTATGCAATCTGTGCCAACCAGAGAGAGAGGGAGGTTATCATAGCATGCATGATGCCAGCACATCAGTCTCTGCTGATTCAGTCAGTGTGCATATTTTACAGTAGCACATACGTTTCCTAACTCTACCACCGTGTCCTAACCAGCTGCAGCAGCGACACAACACATAGATGTGTGCTCGGTTTCCATTTCTGCAGGGTTGCGCCAGGTAGCCCCACCCAAACTGTAAAATTATGCTCTTCATGCATATTGCCCATGCAAAAGTCACTGCCACAAAGCTAGGGTGTAGCATGAGGTTGGTATGAATTAAATGAATGCATTTCATTTTTGAGTGAATTATGACAGAGTTCAATGCTGCTCCTGGAGAGGCACCATCTCTTTGAAATATGGCAAAAAAATTAAATCTACATTTTTTTTTAGAACGTTTGACCGATTCTCGTTTATTTAACTAGTAAACCTAATATCATTCAAGTAACTTTTTCTTTAATAACCCTTTAAAGAAAATTCTATTCCAAGTACACCACACATGAAGTCCTCGACATGATGTAAATCCCAACAAATCACTTGTTAAATGTATTTGCAGAAAAGATGCATGAACTACAACTACATCTTGTACAAACTTGTATATGCATAATAATACAAGGAAAATGCTTTTAAAAAAAATCTCAAAAGTCAAGGTAATTCAAATTCAAAATGACTTAAGGTAGACTAGTAAACTATAAATGTTCTGTAAAAACAATGAACACCATGATGCAAACATGAAATATCAGACATACAGTATTAGCTCTTTACAGTTGTTTTTTTTTTTTTTATTCGATTGTGCTGCTTTTCCATTGTTTTTCTATGTACGCTTGACTGTTGCGCTCGCGTCTCATGCATGAAACTGCATCCTAAAAACATGGCACTCACTCAAGTTCAACTCAACTCCCATCTTGCATTTGTTCCTATTCCACTGCCTCCGTCGCATCTTTGTCAACACAAAAGCGCATTCTGTGTGAATGGCACCTAACGGAATATTCACAGAGTGTGTCACACGTGAGCGGTTATCACTGGCATATTTTCAAAGTGTCTAATTCTAATGTTTAGTAATATTTCTATTCAAAATTGTGATTCCTCTATTTATAAAAAATAAAAATCACACTTGAACCATTTATTCAAGGTCTTCAGGATCACTCGAAAGTTCCAGGCAGGTTTGTTGGTGTAATTTAAAGCTAAAATCTGCAGAAAGGTGGCTCTCCAAAAGCGGTGCAGCCTTTCCAAAAGAGTTCCAGTCACTCCTTCAATTTTTTTATTCCTGTTTAATTGTCTCCTCTTAAATTTTATTGCATAGACCAGTATTAAGAGACTTGTGTTTTAGACACCATATTGCCCATTTTTGCACTATTTCGACAACAAAAATAATTCCAAACACAGCCACAAAGATGAATTTTATTAATACTGATTTACTTTTCTTGGTAACAGCCCAAAATTCTAATTCACCGATTAAATGTGAGAATTTGAAAAGTGGCTTTATAAAAAAGGTCAAAATTCCCATAAAGAGGTAAAAATCTATTTAAACTTATTGGATTAATTTCTATCAGTGTGAACTGACCAACACACAGAATATGAAGAATATCAAACACTTTAGAAGTCAACTGTCCGTGGTAGTCCTTAAGATACCAGCACACAAAATATTGTCTAATTATCAAAATCGATAAAATCCCAGAAAATAGAGATATTATTTTTTGTCAATATCGCACACCCATAATTTCAAGACTTTCAAGAGTTGATCAGTCAAGTAACTCGAAACAGGAACCGCCCTGCTGCTAAACAGGCCAGTGCAGCATCCGCATGGTGCTCAGCTTCCCAAAACAGTGACCTGATTTGGTTTCATGCAGTCCATGCTGAGAGCCACATACTCTGCCATCTGCAGTCCTCCAGACCCCCTGTGCTGCAGTTGTGGAGGATACAGTTTACATAATGAGCATCCTCCCAGCTAGGCAAATCTCAGCTCAGGGGAACTGCAATACCAGCCCTTTAAGTTTTCCAGCACTGCACCAGAACTTGTGCACAGTGACAGATAGGCTGTATACACCTGGGGAGACAACTTCCCAACACAGGGTGCAGATACGAGAGTCCAATCTCACTTTTGCAGGATGCTTAACAGAACCGGGTGGTCAGCAAGTTTCATGCATACATGCATCAGAGAGGTCTACAAGGATCTAACACAGGATCCACTTACTCAGTGCATACACGCATCCCACAATGGCCTGACACTCCCCAAAGAGTCCCAACCCGTACGCATCAGCTGTCTGATTAAAATTGAATCCAGCATCAATAAGTCAGCAGTACCACCTCCGCCATACACACACACACTCACTTGCACCTCAGACCGCTGGCGAGTTTCACCACGGCAGTGTTGAGTGAAACGATCCAGTCCAGGAGCCACATGGCAGAGGAGGACAGCGCGGGGCAGGACGGTATGGTGCGAGCCACAGCTGAACCGCAGATGAGACTTTCTTTCTATCTCCCAGAGTGTGCCTGCCTGCTCTCTGCTCAATGGCCGCCTCAACACTACCGATCCGACACTAGTGAGCTGGAAAACAAGGCAGCGCAGGAGGAGGGGAAGGGCAAGAGAAACAAGAGCAGAGGAGGAGGGTGATAAGTGAGTGAAAACTCGCTCTCTCCTAACACGGTGTGGCGTAAATGCACCGCAGGAGGAGAGGGCACGAAGACAGCCTTTGTAGAGAGGCTCACGGAGAATAGTAATACACCCCGCCTCTCTTCTGCAGAAGGGCCGGGCTGAAGGTTCTGTCACTCATGTCGTATTTCAAGGACACCAGAGGGCATGTTCCCTTCTGTTTGTGCTTCACCTGAGCATTCGGTAGATGAAAGTGTGTGTGAGGGAAAGAGAGAATAAAACGCATCAGGATTGATGGCTGTCGCAAAGCGCTGTTATGTAAACGGCTCTCTTCAGGGCAGATGTGCGGCTGTCCAGCGTTTAAGAGAGGAACACACAAATACACTGTGTAGGTCTTCATAGTTTATCCATCATTTCATCCCAGAAGTTAGGGAGTTGATGATCTCCATTACATTTGGTTCTCTGATCCTTAAGCGTTGGTTTGTTTTAATTTTGTTTTAAGACACAGACGTAGGAAAAATTTGCCAAAAGTAGGGAGAATGGAAACCATATATTTTGACTCAAACCTGCATAACCCACAGATAGTTCAACCTAAACCTAAATTACAGCGATATCGTCAACTTGATTGCACAGATACTATTAAACTGAACTGAGCTGGACGATGGCATCACTGAATCAATGATGACTTTAACTGTTTTGAATTATTACACACTAATTTTCCTATTGAATATACTGTAAAGCTGCTTTGACAGAATCTACTTTGTTTAAAGCACTATATAAATAAAGGGGACTTGACTTAATCATCACTGATCGCCACTGACTGTCACTAGCTGCGTTTCCATTATCATTCAAATTGCGCAAATTAAAACTGTGAATTGAAAATACACCTAATGGAAACACGTCAATTTCACAAAACTCCCATATATATAAAAAAAAAAAAAAAAAAAAAAGAATATTTCGCAAAACTGCAATGGAAACAGGTTTTTTTCCGCATTTACAGGTCACATGGCGTATGTAAAAAGTCATATGATCATTCTTCAATGTACTATAACCTCCAAGAAACACTTCGTGGCCGCTCTCTAGTATAAGGGGCTTTCCCTACCATTAATGCTTAGACAATTTACACTGCACACGTCTGTGGTCACTGACTCAAGTCAATGCTTGTTTATACGAGCCGCGCCATGCATGTTTCTGAAGCGGCTCTCCACACTGCTTCTGTAAAGATACACGCATATGCCTCCTTCAAATAAATATAGTCAAAATCCATTGCCATGACTTATCGCAAGCGGAAAAAATTACGTTTTAGTTGCATAACATTGGTTCATGGAAACGCCGTCATTTCGCAGTACTTTTTCGATATTTATAAAATATCGCAAAAAGTTTTGCACAAATCTGTAATGGAAACGCGCCTACTGTAAAGACAACAACAACAACAAATTCAATATCTTCATTTAGGTTCTTCAGAAGTATGAAGTCATACAAGTTTGGAATGACATGAGGGTGAGTAAACAATGACAATTTTATTTTTGGGTGAATTAACTAGGGCAGCACGATTAATCGAATGCGATTGTCATGCACATCTGGTCAGTAAACCCAGTTCTGTGATTAGTAGTAAATCTCCATCACGTGCTTTCAGATGGAGCAGCATTTACTACACAGAGCCATAGTTCACTGACAAGCTATGCAAAAAAATTGCAGATTAAATAATCGCGCAATTATGAAATCGAAGATATTGTTTGCGATAATGAAAGCTGTTTGCGCAGCTTCTCAGTGAACTACGGCTCTGTGTAGTAAATGCTGCTCCATCTGAAAGCACGTGAAAATAGCACATTTAATAACACATTTTTACTCCAAACTCACTTCATAATAGGGCTGTATATGTAGCAGAAGTAATGCAAAACAAGTACAGAACGTGCATTGTCAACTTTTTTAGTATATAAATTAAAACCAAAGACTTATGCACTCTCTCTGTCTATATTACGAAAACTGGTAAAACAAATTAAAAATATTACAACAGTGAAATTCCTAATAGTAATTCCAAATTGCATTAGCCTTTGCATTAGCTTGAGTAAGTGCATTTATTGTCAGTGATTTCAGATCATCGCACGTGCGCATGGTTGCCAGACTGCTTAAAATAAACAAAACACCAGGCAGAAATTGTATCCATGTAACAGGAAACTCTGAGGGATTTGAACTCTTGATATCTGGCAACCGCACTAATGAAAGCTACCGCACGTCTATTGCACGGTAACACTGAAGGCGACGCAATATTGGATGTTCACAGCGTTCTTTTGGGAAAGTTCTTTTGGTGTTGGTTGAGGAGATTCCCCCTTTCTATGTAAAGCGCTTTGAGTACCCAGAAAAGCGCTATATAAAATGTAACAAACAAATTAAGTATGCTTGAATTTGAAATATTCAATATTCACAATATTTTCTAATTTGACATCGTCGTCATAATTATTGCGATATTATCGCTAATATTCGATATATCGCCTAGCCCTACTTCATAACATCAGTGGAGTGTTTGAATTAAATCCTTCTGTGAGATGATGTGGATTCTTACACACATATTTCATAGTATTTTAAGCAGTGCTAAAGGCTATGTCGATTAGCATTGCATTATTAGATAAGAACTCAGATAAACCATATATTGTCGTAGTCGTGTGTTTATTAGTCACGTTGAATTTTGATTTATCATGCAGCCCTAGAATTAACCTTTTAATCAAAATAAAACACTAAAAGGTCAAATTCTGCATCATCATATACTCATAACGATTAATAGTCATAATGAACAATACTCATATGAAACCATCCAGCACTGATACACAAATTAGCCTTGACTTTGGGCATCAAAACTACATTTACTGTTTGAATTTCAAAATAAAATTGACAGAATTTGAGCGGAGCTTCATATCAGAAGCAACAACACACAAAGCTTATTGCAGTTATTGGATGGTGCGTGGGCTAAAAATACAGTTGTGTTCAAGCATCACCATTAGGGGTGTGAACCTACACTGGTCTCACAGTTCGGTTGGATTACGGTTATCATGTCTTCGGTTTGGTTCAATTCGATACCACGATGCACTGACGATTCACTACATCCTCAATTTTCTATTTTACTTCACATGTATACAATTTTGTCAATAAATACAAGCAGTCCGATTTATGAACTGAACATTTAATTTTACCTGCTGAAAAAAACACGCTTCTTGAATGTATCATTTTTGGCTGAGCTGGGTCCACCGTGGCAGTGACAGGCGTTAAAGGGGGAGTGCAATGCTGTTTCATGCATTCAAAGGTGTTTACACTGTTAAAGAGTTGGATTCTCATGCTAAGCATGGCCACAGTTTCAAAAAACGATTTGGAAATATGACAGAATTTCTGTGCCAAAAATCTCACTTCCGGCTTCGTACAAGTTCCTGAGAGTTTTTTTACGATCGTGGCTCTTGTGATGGTGGAACTCCTTATATGAGCATTTCTCCCGGAAGAGTACGCCCGTGCACACATCAACCAGAGCATCAACGCATTTCATTCGACAGCACTGCACGGGACTCGCTTGGGAAGAATGTCTCTAAAGAAGTGTGTTTTTGGTTGTGAGGGAAAGATAACCTTGTTCAGCTTCCCAAAAGAACCCAGCGTTATGTGAACAGTAGATACAGTTTGTTTTTCCAGAGCAGCAACGGTGTTTCTCAAGTGTGTTTGTTGATGAACGTTTTATAAATGAGGCCCAGTTCGACGCTGGATTTGCACATCGTTTGATACTGTAAGATGGAGCAGTCCCAGCTATACAAGATCATGATTCAGAACTGCAGATGGTAAGTGAAACGGCATCTAACGTCTCTGTTTTGTTGGCGATCGGCGCAAGTGCTCATCACTCTTTAGCTCCACCACTACACGGCGTGCCTCCAGGAGCTCGGCTTTTTCCAGAGATCTTTCTTTTATTAATATGATAAAACTAAAGACTTTTTGAAGATATGAAGGATGCAGTACTACTCTATAGGTACTCAAGATTAACATGAGATTGGGTGAAACTGTGTGTGTTATGTCCCTCTATGTTTCTCAAGTTAGTGGTATTACCACCTGCATATTTTATTTGTGCGTGACAAAATTTACACACAGTGTGTTTCTTCTCCAGGTTGTGCATAAAAGCCGAAATGTGCCTAGATGTCGGCTTTTAAAGTAGTTGGAGCATTTTTAATTACTCGCACTCGCCTCCCTCCGCCATTGTATGCAACCGCGACAAAGCATGTATGCGACAAATAATGTCAGAAACGCGTCGGTACGTTATAATCGGTTATGCATCTGCATCGCGATGCATCGTAGAAACGATTCATTTCGACACCCATAATCACCACAGACTAAAAATAGATCCTTAGGATTTAAGAATTAATATTGATCCATCAGAACAGTTTAAAATAAAGAAATCAGTATTGCCAATCCAGCGTCCACACAGCTGACATGTGATGCATTCGCATTGTGTGTCAAGTAATGATATAGTTAACACATTTGGGAATATTTCTAATAAAATAGAAAACATTTAATAAAACAAGCCTTATGCTGTGTAACAGGCATGACGAGTTTTCTTACACAAACTAATTTATTAACCCCCCGGAGCTGTGTAGAGCACTTTTTACGATGGATGGATGCATGTTTTTGAGCTTCAAAATCTGACCACCATTCACTGCCATTATAAAGCTTGGAAAAGCCAGGACATTTACTATAACTCTGTTGTGTTCGTCTGAAAGAAGAAAGTCACATATACCTACCGTGTTTTGAGGGTGAGTAAATCATGGGGTAATTTTCATTTTTAGGTGAACTATCCCTTTAATGTATGCAACCGTGGGGGGGAAGTCGTGGCCTAATGGTTAGAGAGTCGGACTCGTAATCCAAAGGTTGCGGGTTCGAGTCTCGGTCCGGCAGGGATTGTTGGTGGGGGGAGTGGATGTCCAGCGCTCTCTCCACCCTCAATACCACGACTGAGGTGCCCTTGAGCAAGGCACCGAACCCCCAACTGCTCCCCGGGCGCCGCAGAATAAATGGCTGACCACTGCTCCGGGTGTATGTTCACGGTGTGTGTGTGTTCACGGTGTGTGTGTGTGTGTGTGTTCACTGCTGTGTGTGTGTGTGCACGATGGATGGGTTAAATGCAGAGCACGAATTCCGAGTATGGGTCACTATACTTGGCAGTATGTCACTTCACTTAATAGATGCAGTTTCATAGAGCAGGTTATTATAACCGTTTCTACTATTATAGCACTGTTTCCGAATCACGTTCAGACCTCCTTTCACAACATCTACACTCAAATGTACTCACTTCTTGCTTGGTTTCTTGGTTTTGGTCCTTTTCTTCCTCGCCTGAAGTGCAAGTACTGTCAAAAACACATAAAGAGTTATTTAGGCACAACTAAAACTATTAATCTATAGCCTAATACAGCTAAAATTAATCTCTCTTTTATTGAGACCAGTATTAGGACATTATTTTTATGTCGCCACAAAACCATTATCAAAAACTGGTCATCATAGATTAAGATTATCAACAATAGATAAGAAACAAAAAGACTGAAATATATATTTATAGGCGTTTTTGGCGGCTTTATCAGTTTATGCTGATAGTATTTTGTTGACACAAACAGTGAAAGCAGAATGAAACAAACACATTTATAATAAACATATCATAATTCGTAAAGTGGCACGAAAACAAGAAATTTCAGCTAGCAGAAGCTCACAAATGAATCAAACTGCGATTACAATCAGAGGCAAGCTAAAAAAAAGGCTCATAAATAAGCAACAATTGCTGATAAACAGCGCAATATAAGCAGATATTGCTGTAAAGCCGCAGTATTGTTATATTAGCAGTAGCTAAACACACATGGGCTTTGTCTCTATCCGCACACACTGGGACATCTCTCACAGCGCCTAAGTTTACAACACGGATATGATGCAGACTGGATGCTATGTTTACTTATATCTATATGTACGCTGTTGTGGGGAACTGTAGTTTTGATGCTCACCTTTCCTTTCCATGCTGCACCGGCGGCTAAGTGCTCAGATTCACATGTAACGGTCCGCGCATGCGCACTAAACTTCTCCAATAACAACTGAACTGAGCAGAGCTACAGCGTCACGCCCACATCACGTGCACTTACATGAGTCCAGCACTGAGAAGCTGCCACAAGGTTTTGAGTCAAAAGTCGAGGCTGTTGGGTGAACAAGGGGCCATTCAGACAAGAGCCTGTGTGTAAATATATATATATTTAAGAATTGGTACGAAGCTTGGTAATGGTTTTGGCACTTTGTGAACACACACACAGCTCATTTTCAAGATATCAACCTCAAATTTATCCCTTTGATTTTCTCACAGTTTTAGAGTAAATTATATTTTGCAAGCAAAATATCAATAATAATATTCCGAGTCCTTAGCCTTCTTGAAGAATCGGCTAAAACACATCTCTTTCATCTTTATTTGACCCTATGACTCTAGCACTCTATTCTAATTCTATTCTCAAAAAAAAAAACCCTTTTAGACTGGCTTTTACTAACTACTTGTTTTCTTTAAAAAAAAACTAACACTATCTTCTCTATTCTTTCTGTATTCTGTTTTCTTTTTATACAATTAACAAAAAGCAAGAAAAAAGTCCTCTAACACTAGCTTGCTCTATTCTTTTTCTATTCTGTCTGTTTTCTATTTCTATAAAAGCCTTGCTACATGTACTGTTAGGCTAACCGAGAATAGTCATAGCACTTGATTGATTTAGATTTGTTCTGCTAAATGACTAAATGTCAAATATTTTAATATCAAATTTAAAAATTGCATTTTGTGCATTTTTATAATAAACTTACAACTTTTTTTTTTTTTTTTACTTAATCAATTATCTGCTTAATATATTGATTATCTTGCAAGTATATTGAAAAAAAAAACTGAAACTGCTCCAAAGCATTCAAGATTTCCAACAGTTTAGGTTGGATATTTCATTGTCAGGTCTATGTAGTCAACAAGTAATATATGGATCATATCTATTCCATAAATACAATCTGCTACCACAAATCACCTAAAAAATAGAAATGCATTATAGAACTAAAATATAATGCATTAATTTCAATGAAAAAAGGTCAGTTTTGAACAAGTAGCACCAGATGGTTAAATAATGTTTAACAGTATTTCATAATTCAGACATTTTTCTCAAATCATTGTCAATCAGTGCATTTTCCTATTATAAGAACTTACAGAATGCAATCCCAGCATGCTCTGCTATTGGGGCATGTTGTCACAAACTGTCAAAACATGTTCAAGTTAATTGTAGCCTTTTTTCGTATGTTCCTCTGCATACATTTTTTTTTCAGGTCTATCACCTTATTTTACTCCATTTATGAGTTTACTGAGCTTTTGGTGTCACCAGAGGTGATTTCATAAATGATGATTCATATAATATTAAGAGTTACGGTGTGGTTTGGGTAATCTGCAATAGCCCACATATAAATTATGTAGCACACTATTTCACACTTCAGACATTTTGAGTGTATATTATGAGAAATTACCACTTGGTGGCAGTGTCTTTCAAAACATTTGTGTGCACTGAGAGATGGTCCTCACTGCAGAACACAAGTTCCAGGTGGTGTGGTTGGATCTAGATACAACTCCTCTCACCTTACATTCACCTAAACCTACCCATCTCCACCCACTGATCCCTAAACCCACCCGTCCACACCCCTAAACCTAAGTTTAGGGATCAGGGGGTGGAGATGGGTAGGTTTAGGGGTGGGTTTAGGGATCAGGGGGTGGAAATGGGTAGGTTTGTCCACCCCCTGATCCCTAAACCCACCCGTCCCCACCCCTAAACATACGCATGTCCACCCCCTGATCCCTAAACCCACCCGTCCCCACCCCTAAACATACGCATGTCCACCCCCTGATCCCTACACCCACCCGTCCCCACCCCTAAACATACGCATGTCCACCCCCTGATCCCTAAACCCACCCGTCCCCACCCCTAAACCTACCCATCTCCACCCCCTGATCCCTACACCCACCCCTAAGCCTACCCATCTCCACCCCTGATCCCTAAACCCACCGTCCCCACCCCTAAACCTACCCATCTTCACCCCCTGATCCCTACACCCACCCGTCCCCACCCCTAAACCTACCCATGTCCACCCCCTGATCCCTAAACCCACCCGTCCCCACCCCTAAACCTAACAATCTCCACCCCGATCCCTAAACCCACCCCTAAGCCTACCCATCTCCACCCCTGATCCCTAAACCCACCCATCTCCACCTCCTGATCCCTAAACCCACCCATCTCCACCCCCTGATCCCTAAACCCACCCATCCCCACCCCTAAACCTACCCATCTCCACCCCCTTATCCCTATACCCACCCATCCCCACCCCTAAACCTACCCATCTCCACCCCCTTATCCCTATACCCACCCATCCCCACCCCTAAACCTACCCATCTCCACCCCCTAGATGTAGACCCAACCCTGCCCCCTGGATCTTTGTTCTGCAGTGAGGGGTTACTGCAAAAGAAATACCATAGATTGAATGTTGTGGAAAAATAATCGCCCTTATTCCTGTATAGCAGTGGTTGTTCACAGACCACATAACTTGAAAAACAAAACCGTTATATGCACAAAAAGGACATACAATCTATTTTCCATAAAAACGGATTCCATGCGACAAAATGAAGTATAAACCACGTTTAATGGATTTTGCTTGATGCACCACTGATTGACACATTTAGTGATTTTCCACTCGTCAGAAAACTGTAAATGTGCATACAAACAACCCAGCACACCCCTCACATATAACACATGCTGAATAAAATTAAGTGATAATATACAGTGAAAAAGAAAACACTTTAAAAATCATTTTAAACAACTGATACAATAAGTTAGATTGTGAAAACACATTCCTGATGAGACCATCTTCTAGTCTGGGCTATAATTAAGATCCTCGTGCTCAAGAGAAAAGCAGAATATTGGCTCAGGTTCTTTCACTTTTGCAAAACATGGACTTCCTGGCTGAACGTCTTTCCCAGGGCAAGCAAAAATAAAGGGGAACTATTTTATTGTGGACCATAATGCAACTGTCTCGCTCGTGGAGTTGTTCTGTTGTCATGAACTTACTGTTAAAACCAGATCCCAATTTTAAACCAATTTCTTTCAATTTACATAAATAATACATTAATGAGGGGAGAAACTATGCTCTAGTGTAGCTAAAGTAGCTCAGTTGCCCTTTAAACATGGAGTGAAGACAACAGCGAGCGTTAATCATACAAAAAACCAGTCAAAAACATGTCCAAATCGCATTTCACCACAGTGTCAAAAATAAAACTCAAATATTTTGACAAAGGAAGCATATCTTTAGACAATATTTTTGAGTCTCATTACTGTAATACAGTATTTTGTTAATCAGATCTATACGAATTAAAACCCGTACAACAAATACTATCATGATGAATTTACAATTTAAATTACACCACCTTTTTGTCACCACATTACAGCAATGAGAATTATTTTTGTTGTTTTTTTGCATTATGGTAATAAGCATTGCGTGAACAAATCATTAATATATAAATAATAATATAAAAACAATTCGAGATTCTCAAATCATATAAAACATAATTATTGACTTTATGCAAAATATTTTTCTCTATATTTAAAATATATTTTATCTGATTTTGTAGTTCTTTATGATCTGGCCATGTTCTGAAGAGGTTTTCGTGAGATTCGCCCATAATATTTGATATGTAAAAAAAGTTTTTTTCTAAATATTTCCCATAACATTTTCAGAACAAGCATATCAGCATTCATTCATGTAAACAGCATTACTGTTTGTGTCATCTATTACTGTCCGAGACAGAGATGCAGTTGGCAGAAGAACACTGCGTCGATATATACTCTTCTGTTTACATTCTACACAGAGCACTAAATAATAATTACATTCTCTTATAGGATTCACTCTTTAGCTCGTTCATGTGCTATTTATAATGCAGACCACATTCTGTGATGTGTGCTTTGCTTCAAATACTAAAGAAAACTGTTGGTGTGCATTATTATCATTTATGTACAGCAGTGCCATTTTATTTACAAATCTAAAACTTAGTATTCTGAGTACTTGAGTTTTTCTGGCCTCTATTTTTTGTGTAGGCTACAAGCGGAGTCTTCTCTTAATTTTTGTTCTGAAGATGAACGGCGGTCTTATGGGTTTGGAATGACACGAGGGTGAGTAATTAATGACAGGATTTTAATTGAAAATGCAATTTTAAAAGTGTTTCTAATCGTGCATGAGTGACCAAACGGTTGCTGGTAGCCACTGACTTAAATATAGTATGGAAAAACACACACAGGACACAAAACCTTACATTCTCTGTGTCCTTTTTTAAAAGTTTGCATGTTTTTTTCCCTTATTTGACAGTGCGTGTATGAAGGCATGGATGCAGTCTCAGAACACGGGGAAGCCAGCACTTGATGATGGCAGGCACTTGAATGTCATTTTCCTGTTTGGATGAAGATCCTGTAGATGGAGCAGCTTTCATGACTCCATCTCATCTCCGTCAAACATGGGATGCTCGAAGCTGATTACCTCTTCATACGTGAGCCCTGCGGGGACACACTTGACTGTTAAAAGCGCTGACAACAATGCTGCATCGCAGAGATGTCGGTCAATAAAATTGTGAGATCTAAACAGTGTAGGCTTACGTTTCCACTCTTCGATGTCCAGATCGCGGCTCTCGAAGCTCTGGTCGTAGGGCTCTGCCTCGGGCTCGTCATCTGGGTCGTGGTACTGGGCGAAGTACTGGTGCGCGAGAGCCTGTGACGCAGTAATCCGTTTATCTGTGTCCAGAACCAGCATCTTCTCCAGCAGGTCCACAGCTAAAACAGAGAACGCAGGACAGGGCCTCAAAAAGCTATATTCACGGCTAAATATGTTCATATATAAAAGAACAATTTATACTGTAAATATTGTGACTTTATGAAAACATGTTTTTGTAAAACTATAAAAAAAAAAAAAAAAAAAAATTTTTTTTTTTTTTTTAGAGCTTATATACTGTCACTGTACCAAAAACTAATAACATTTTTTTTTTTAGTACACTTCGATCTTTTTACTAATGCCTTATACTAAAAAAAATTCAGCATTTATTTGACCAAAAATACTGTAAAAACAGTCATATTTTTTTAAATATTATTATAATTTAAAGTAACAGTTTTCTATTTGAATACGTTTTTAAAAATAATTTATTCCTGTGATGCGAAGCTTAATTTTCAGCATCATTACTCCAGTCTTCAGTGTCACATCATCCTTCAGAAATCATTCCAATATGCTGATATGAAAAAAATAATTTATCATCATCATCATCGCATAATATTTTCATGAAAACCATGTTTTTTTTTTCTTTTCAGGATTCTCTGAAGAATAGAAAGTTGCTGAATTATAAAAACATCATTTTAAACAGAAATCCTTTGTAACTATGAACACATTTACTGTCACTTTTGATCAATTCAATGCATCACTGCTGAAACTAAAAGTATTAATTATTATTTTTTTATATCTTATTGACCCCAAATGGTAGTATGTATGTATGTATTATTTAAAAAAAACATTTCCTTTATTTTTATATTTAATTTAAAACTTTAAAATAGAAATCAGACTTGTTATTTCTAGTAGTTCTAAACTAAGGCCATCAAAAATGATATAATTGTTATTAACATCATGATTTCTGACTAGAAATAATTCATTACATTAAACATAATAAATCCCTTAAGTTAACATGTTAACTTTGACAGACTTCGGCTGATGAGGTTAATCACATTACCGCTCAGCTCTTATGTTACTGGAACCGTGGGCCGGTTCTGAAAGAGCTCTAGGTGATGTGGGAAAAGCCAGAATTGTTACCCATTGGGTTTGCACCAATAAACACATCTGCGAAGTTCCTCTTGGGCATATAAGCAAGGGAATTGATGTAGTTCCTGGCCTGTTGATTTAAAAAAAAACAACACATTAAAGGATCACATAATTATTAAAGAGTCAAAATAAGGACAAAGTAAAGCAAACAAAGACGGCTAAGAAAAAAGCATGACAATATAGAGTGCTGCAAGGATGACATATTTCCGTAGGCCAAAACATGTGAAAATAAATCAGCATGTTAGCACTTATGGTTCTATCGTCCTGAAGCCAATGTTTTTTTTTAATGGGCTTCTGTATAAATGCCTGAAATATGCTTGAAATAATATATAATTGATACAAGCTCAAGATATTTTCAGGTTTATTCTTCAACATAAAATCCATGTGAATTTTATTAAATGCATCTAGTCAACTTTCACAGCCTTGTTGTTTTAACTAAAACTTTCAAACCAAATGTTTTTTTTTTTAAATAAAAGACTGAAAGTGTTTAATGGCGGTGATGTTAAAGTCATGCAATTGTGGGGAAGTTTATTTAGATTTTTACTTCTATCAATTGTATTTAAGCTTCGAAATTCATGAAAGTTGTGTTCATTTGTGAAGATTATGAACAAAACATGTAACAATAATAAACTATTGTTGGTCACAAAGCTTATTTTCAGCAATAATCCAAAAGTCAATGGAAAAATCCTATTGGGTTTTTGTCGAGGGAACCAGTGTGATTGGCCTACAAAAATGTTATCGCTGCAGCGCTCTATTGACATTAAGAATTATCTTAGCCTCATTATTTTGTGCAAAATTAATCCATATGTGACCGTGGACCACAAAACCTGTCTTAAGGGTCAATTTTTCGAAATTGAGATTTATACAAAATATGAAAGCTGAATAAATAATCTTTCCATTGATGTATGGTTTGTTATGATAGGACAATATTTGGCCGAGATACAACTATTTGAAAATCTGGAATCTGAGGGAGCAAAAAAAATAAAAAATAAAAAAATAATAATAATTTAGAAAATTGCCTTTAAAGTTGTCCAAATTAAGTTCTTAGCAATGCATATTACTAATCAGAAATTAAGTTTTAATACACGGTATAAAAGAAAAAAAATAATTAAAAATAATTTTGACCCATACAGTGTATTGTTGGCTATTGCTACAAATATACCCGTGCTACTTATAACTGCTTTTGTGCTCCAGGGTCACATATTTAAAATATATAAATGCCATTGATATTTTATATCTAACGCAATGCTCGTCACACTGTGGTTAAAATGTGCAAATGTGTTTTTTGGGCCAATTTCTGTTCCTCCTAAACATATTTTTTCTGGAATGTTAATCTTGATCAATCTCATTCAGTTTTCCAGTGGACCTCAAACAATACGCACCAGTGCTACTGCATGTTAAACAAACACTGTGGCTTTTCTTTACAGCACGGAACATTCACCGTTGTATGTTAAGAGTTTAAGCAGTCTGAACTCACTGCATGCCTGTGTTTTAAACAAGTGGCGGTGTTGGTCTATAAGCTCAGCCTTGCAGTAAACCCTAGAACTGCAGTGGGTGGAAATTAGGTCAGACTGTTGCAAACGAAAAGCAGGCAGAAATTGGAAAAGAGGGAGGTTGGGAAAAATCAAAAACGACCCATGCAAACAGAAAAGAGTCACATGGGGAAACATCATCACTCGTTCCAGAGCGGCCCAGGTCTGGAGGATTTTCTGCGACATTCTCACCTCGTGGCTCGGCATCCTGCTTATTAGAGAGGCCGGCGGGGTTCCCGTCAGTCGCATTATCTGCTGAAGCTGGTTTATATCTTGGGGAACCCAGGTCAAGGGGTGTACCATAAAATACACTCAAATATGAGTGGGAAAAACAGGAAAACAATGCGACCATCGGTTTGCTTTACGCCGAGAATGGGAAAAACAGGACAGGAAGAAGAGGAGGAGCAACACATATGCACTCTGTTTCACATGGGATGCATGGGTCTTCTCTAACAATCTAGTGTTGATGAAGACACAGGAAGTGGAGGATGCAGAAGAGTGAGCATTGAGAAAGCCACATACACTCGTAAGCATGGGCTGATTTTGCAAAATCATCTGCCAGCTATCTGACTACTACTGCCTATTTTAAGATGATTGCATAACTAGTAGTTCATGCAAGTGAATAAGGAAGGGGAAAAACTGATGCGACATGAGTGACTGAAACAAGCAAAATGGATCGCCAGGCCGTCATTGCGACACAGAGGGAGTCAAACTCAGGCAGAACAGAAAACTCACAGAATCTGAAGAGATTTTCATCAAGAGCTCTGGCTCTGGGGTTCCGACGAGCATCAAGATAAGCTTCAACTGATCAATATCTTTAAGAGCAAAATAAAGGAAAATGCAGGGAATGGGGTGACAATGAAAGCAGGGACTGGGGAAAAGGAAAACAAAATTATTTGAACAAAAGAATAAAACAGCACAGGAAAATGGGATAAAGGAAGAAATAAAACTGAGCCATGATTGGTTTAAAGCCAACATGCACTCTGCAAAAACCAATGTATGGAGCTCACAACACTTCTCAGGTTGCTCTATTGTTTAGTGAGTTGGCAGAGCAGATGTAAGCTGGCAAACTTACCTGACTGACGTACACCTGCAGAAGACAAAATCTGACTTAATGCAACAGCGTGTCAGGCAGATGTGTTTTGTACAACTGTACATGACACTGACCACATTTACAGAATAAGGTTCGTATTTGGGTTAAACTATTATTCTGAGAAAGATGTTTACATGTCTCAGCGCTCTCCCTCTCTCTCTCTATATATGATTCAGCAAGGATGCATTCATTTGATAAAGTGGCAATAGAGGCATTTATAGGCCCGGTTCACAGACAGGGCTTAGACTAAACCAGGATTAGGCCATAGTTAAATTAGTACATTTAAGTATTTTTTTTTATAAATGTGCCTTAGAAAAAAACATTATTGGTGTTCATCTTGAGACAAAAAGGCACTGCTATATTTTAAGATCAATCAGTGCAAGTTTCTCTCAGTTGAAACAGCCAAGACTTACATTTTAGTCTGAGACTAGGCTTAAAGCCTTGTCTGTGAAACTGGGGGATAATGTTATAAAAGATTTCTATTTCAAGTAAACGAAAAATATACACAATATTAAGCAGCACAACTTTTTTCATAATAAATTTTTTGCAAATCAGCATTTTAGACTGGAGTAATGATGCTGAAAATTCAGCTTTGCATCATTGTGGTTACTGTATTTTTGATCAAATAAATGCAGCCTTGGTGAGCATTAGAGACATCTTTCAAAAAACCAACAAAAAAAAAAAATTGTACATACAAATCTTAGAACGGCAGTGTCTACATATTCAAGTTTATTCCTATCTCCAAAAGTGTATTTCATCAATTCATTTTTCAGAACCCTACAGTAATATCACCAACAATGACCTTTCATCGAGATATAACACATCAAAGTGACATATATGTTCAGTAATGGGGGATATTCTGAAATTAAAAATGTTTACATGATCCAAAATTGATGAATTCATGCAGATTTCAAGAAAACAAAATACTGGCATTTTCGCATACATTACATTATCAAAACATGTCCGCTAGCATAATCAGAATAAGAACAAATTCTGATTTATATAGGAATATTCTTATAGGAATACACTTGTTTAACAAGTGAATGTGACGGGCAGGTGTGAGCTGCAGCAAAGTGGCCTAGCTCTACGCTCGTGCAGATCCACACTGACTTTGGTTCAAATCTGGCAAAGGCGGATGTTAGTAGAAATCACAAACAATCAATCAAAAAAGATGTGCCAAAAGTTGACTAAAAAGTGTTTGCAAGCATGCACATGACAGATCGGGATAGTTCATTCATGCAGCCAGAAACATGCTTAAATGCAGCAAGTCAACATTCAGCCATGCAAGATTTAGAGCATCAAAGTATACTGTATGCTTTCAAATCTTTTTTTGTGGATTTAAAGGCATAGTGTAGCCAAAAATTATCATTTACACACTCTCATGCTGTTCCAAACTTGTATTAATTTCATGCAACACAAAAGGAGATATTTTGCAGAACGTATAAGCTGCTAATTTCTTTACAATGAAAGTCAATGGGGACAAGGGCTGTCAGGCTCCAAAAAGGACAACCAAAAAAAAAAAAAAAAGTCCATATGATTTGCCATATCCCAAATCATATGATGGCTTGTGTGAGAAACAGAGTGAAGTTTAAATTGTTATTTGCTGAAAAGCTTACCCTCAGTTGTACTAATTCTATTGTGGAAACGCACTGTGCATTTGTGAATGTGCCACCAATAACTCAAACTCAAATCAGGTTTTAACCTCTGATCTATAGCTGGATTGCTCAAGACATCGTAAAAAGTGTAGCCACTGCGCCGCCATATTGGAATTTCCTAGTATTTCCAAACATTCTATTGAGTTAACGGGAAATTGTATATTTTTAATGAGAAAACCACCTAAAGAGTCAGCGTTTTTATTAGCGCGATATCGGTTTTTTGGGGCCGATGCCGATATTAGGGAGTAAAAAAAAAATCGGCCGATATTCTTTATGCGTATATTACAGTACAGTACCAGTCAAAAATTTGGGTTTTTGGGCGGGTTTATGCAGGAAGCACAGCTTTTCCAAATGTAAACATCTAAAATTAATAAATAATAATAATAATGAATAATATTTTTTTCACAATTTCAAATCAAAAATGAACACGCAGAACACGAGTATTTGTATTTAAATAGTATTTTTGCAGTTTAACATTCACAGACACTATAGGCCTATTGCGATTTGATTTAAGTGTACCGACCTGTTTTTATTTATTCATTACAAATATGACGGATTTTGTGAAATTCCAAGTTATACAGTAAATTAAATTTTTTTATGTCTGGATTCCGTGCTTCCGTCTGCGTTTTCTGTGGTTCAACCGTAATTTTACGAAGCTACGAGAATACTTTTTGTTTGCAAAGAAAACAAAAATAACGACTCGTCAACAATTCGTCTCCTCTGCGTCACCCTATAGTATCACATACGTAAACAAAGTATACTGTTCTGTGTCAGCAGCACCGTACGTTAAACAGCGTATCTGTGTACGGATGCGGAGGAGACAAATTGAATAAAGTCGTTATTTTTGTTTTCTTTGCAAACAAAAAGTATTCTCGTAGCTTCGTAAAATTACGGTTGAACCACTGATGTCACATGGACTATTTTAACGTTTCTGAGCCTTGATCGTGTAAATTTCATCAAAAATATCTTAATTTGTCTTTTGAAGATGAACGAAAGTCTTGCAGATTTGGAACCTGGTGAGTAATTAATGACAGAATGTTCATTTTTGGGTGAACTATACCTTTAAGGTCAAGATTATATCCCTGTCAGTCAATGATACCCTCTGCTGTTAGGGAATAGTAATATGGCCATTTGAACACTTCCACTGCCTGCAGGCAGTTTAGAGTCGGCAACACTTTATTTTAAGGTGTCCTTGTTACACGTTACGTGTACTTACTATTATAATAATAAATTATGCATAATTACATGCAAGTAACCCTAAACCTCATCCTAACACTAATCATATAGTAAATACATGTAGTTCATTAATATTACTCAGTAACAAGAACACCTTAAAATAAAGTGTAACCATCCAGTCATTATATAGATCAATGGTTTTCAAAAGTTATATTCACTCTTGCAATTTTACACATCTAAACCAAAGTTGGAGACAAACGCACATAAAAAGACAAATACACACAGAAAGCAGATAATCTGCATGTCTTGGCAATCAAACAACTACTTTATCCTAATCTAATTTTTCACAGGCTTCCTTGAAATGCAGATCACACTTCCTCTCTCGAAAGGCCAGGACCCGGTTTAATGTGTTCTGAATGTATGAGCATGCTGTATTTTTCACAGGGGGTTTGATTCGACGACCTCGCTCACTAGAACAGAAGCAGCAAATCATTAAGATTCCAAGAGCGGCGCATGCTGCGCTTTGTCCTTTAAGATTGAGCAAAGTTCATGTTTTTTGTCAACAGGACCATCAGGCAGTGTGACTCACTGGGAAGCAGCGGGAACGACTCTAGCTGACTCATTCCTCTCTGGATCGCTGCCTCTCTATGAATTAGCTCCGGCGGACACGCGTAGGTGTCTTTCACACACTTGCAGAGAGGGAGGGAGGGATCGGGCAATGCATGCCAAAAAATGTCACACAACTAAAGGGTATTTCCAGAAAGAGAGATGTGGGGCAGGGGTTGAATGAAGGGGAAAGGATACGATCAGTGCCAGGAAACAGGGTCCGTCCTGTGAGGAGCTCAGCCATTATGCAGCCCACCGACCAGATGTCCACTACAACACAAAACAAAAACCCTCTTTTCATTCGCTGAAACAAAACATATTCTGCAAAAAACTAAATTATATTACATTTCTTAAAGGGATAGTTCACCCCAAAATTAAAATTGTTATAATTTACTCATCCTCATGTTGTTCTGACCCTGTGTGAGTTTCTTTCTTATGTTGAACACAAAAGTAGATATTTTGAAGAATCAAGGTAATCAAACAGTTGACGTTGAAAGTATTTATTTTCCGTACTATGGAAGTAAATGGGGGCCAACAACTGTTTGGTTCTCCAAAATATCTTCTTTTGTGTTCAACTTTTCATACAGGTTTGGAACGATTCATTTTGAGTGAACTATTCCTTTAAATGCCCCTAGTCTTAAGGTCATTGCACACATGCGCTTTTCTGTTTTTTCGTATTCCTCATCCTTTCCTATCAAAATGCATGCCAAGGATGCGAAAACGCAGAAAATCGAACCTGATCCTAATTTTTTTTTGACGGACAAAAGTTTTGGAGGTAGTGTGTAAACGTAATTGACAACATGAGGTCGTATTTATCATCTAACTTCATCAGTGCATGTTTTAAAAAAAAAAAAACTGTTTAAAAACTGTCTGTTTATTTAAGATTTTATAATATGCAAGAAATAACAAAATTACACCAACATACCCTAACCCAATCCTTTACCCATCAGACAAAGTAGCAATTATATTGTACAAAGAAAACCGAGAGAGAGAGAAAAAAAAATATACAATTATACATATTTTGGGATTGTATTCCCTACTTGTATTTTTCAACAAATGACAAGAAATGTTGCCAGATTGCATAGAATTTATGGAAAGACCCTCGAAGTGAGTATCTTATTTTTTCAGTGCACGTTATTTTAATGAAAACAAATTAAATATTATTTAAAATATGCAAATTTAAGGTGAATCTGCTGCAATGTGCATTCATGTTCAACTATTATTCATATGGCACTATAATATTTATCCGCTTTTATTTTTGTATTTTCAGTTTTAATTTTAATTTTAGTTTATTTTAATATTTTGTTGTTCTTATTCATTTTTCATTTCATTTCCATATTATAGCTTTAATTTAATTTATTTCGGTTTATTCATTTATTTTGGTTTTAGTTTAAGTAATATTAGAACTTCCAAGGCAACATTTCTTATTTCCATAAGCTTCACAAAGTTCTTACAAAGTTGCATATCTAATATTTATTTATTTATTTCAAATCACCTAAAATCATTTTTAATACCACACCAATTTTAAAAACTATTTCAAGCTTTCATTCCCAAACAGAACCCATTAGCCCAAAATTAAACTATTAACTAGTCAAAAAGAAGGCGATATGCATCTGTAATATGATCTACAAACAGAAAAAAAATAAAAATAAATCACAGCTGTGCAGAAAATGTATGTGTATCAACCAATCAGAATCAAGAAATTTAACATACAAATTTATCCAATAAATAGAAATTAAAACCAAAAAACAAACAAATTATACAATATTGTGGTATAAAATAAGCATTTTTGCTAATGTGTCTAAAACTGCATGAGTGGGAAAAAATAATATTAACCAATAACACTGCCCATTTTTAAACATCCAATCATATCCTCGTGAATAATATTAAATCCCATCCTGCATTATTTCCAGCTGATTATTCTTTTTTAGCCAGTTAAGTGAGATGTGAATGCTGTTTCATGTTGTCTTCAAATACAAAATGTAAAAATTGAATGCAAAACAAAAGCTATTTTACTCATTAACTCCCAAGCGAGGATTGTGGGTAATCCTGACCTGTCATGTTGTAGTGCATCCAGTTGAGCATGATCTCTGGGGCACGGTACCATCGGGTGGCAACGTATCCCGTCATTTCGTCATCAGTCAGCCGGGCCAGCCCAAAGTCCAGAATCTGAGCACAGATATCAGAGTAAGCATAAGCCATAAACTACACTAAACTACACTCAGTGTTTGCCCGACTATAAACCAACTGTTGGTCAACAGAAGATAATAATAACAGATGTGACAGTGGAAAAGGCATCAGATGATGATAGCAGAGATCTATCAGTGCAAGCTTAGATAAACATGCTCTCACCTTAAGTTCACAGTCTTCATTTACAGCCAAGTTACTGGGTTTAAGATCCTGTATTATGGGAAAAGATGAACAGATAGATAGTATAAGTGAGAATTACTTAGAATTTGCATCATTTTTTAATACAAATGGTTTTTCATGCACTAACAAAAGTCATCCTGTGGAGCTAAAATCATGTCACGGCAGAAATAACCTTAATTATAAACTATAAAGGTGTTTACACAAGCAGTGGTGCAGATGAGACCGTAAAACCAGATCTGCGCAAAACCTGCAATAAAACCCACATTCCATACTAATGAGAAAAAACATTTTCGGACTGACAACTGTACGTTTCAGTCAGATCGGTCTAAAATTCTTAATGCCTTTCCATCCCTAAACATCTTAAAAGGAACAGTTCAGCAAAAATTAAAATTAGCTGAAAAATTGCTCACCCTCAGGCCATCCAAGATATAGAGGAGTTTGTTTCTTCATCAGAACAGATTTGAAGAAATGTAGCATAACATCACTTGCTCACTAATGAATCCTCTGCAGCGAATGGGTGCCGTCAGAATGAGAGGCCAGCATGACTTCAATCCATCAATTAACATCTTGTGAAGTGAAAAGATGTTTGCAAGAAGCGTTGCTTCCATGAATAGTCATCTCGTCTGAATCAGGAGTGTGAATATGCACAGATCAAGCACTGTTTACAAGCAAAACCAGCTCTAAACAAATATGTCTATGGATTATGATGAGAGGGACAACAGGGGATGGATTTTTAATTGGAGGGAGAGTTATTATGGACTCACATGTTGACCAGACGGTTTGAAGTTAAAACGTCTAATGATGGATTTGTTTCTTACAAACACACAGCTTTTCACTTCACAAGGTGTTAATTGATTGACTGGAGTGGTGTGGATTACTGTGATCAATACGTTTGGACTCTGACGGCACCCATTCACTGCAGAGCATCCATTGGTGAGCAAGTGATGTCCTGCTACATTTCTCCAAACATGTTCTGATGAAGAAACAACTCATCTACATCTTGGATGGCCTGAGGTGGAGTAATTTTCAGCAAGTTTCATTTTTGAGTGAAGCATTATTTTAATAATTCAGTGATTCAGCAAAAAAAAAAAAAAAAATTATAAAAATCTCTGAAGTGAATTTCATAAGGACTATATATTTGATTATGAAATATGTAATAAAATATTGGCATAATGTAAAAAAAAAAACTTTAATATTTGATAATATATCTGGAATATACAATTTTTTCCGCTTCCAAAATATGACACTGAAACAACACCAGAGACTAATTAAAAAGTAATAACCCCACACTGCTCATAAATAAATGATGTAATGAACAGAAAGTGTGGTCTACTCACTCTGTGGATGATGTCCGCTGAGTGAATATACTGTGGAGCGAAAGACAGATGAACTCACTTCAGTCAAATACAGAGATCAATGAGAACCAGTTACTTGCAGACCAGACGTCTAAGTGGAGCACACTTTAAATCAACAGTCCTTCATGCTCGAGCTCATGCACTACAACCATAGTATTCTACATAAATAGAACACTAAATAAGTGCTACATACTTATCTTTTAAATTAACATCACAGAGAGTGAACTATAGCAATTGTGCAGTGAATGATGAAGAGTAGCATTAAAAGGAAAAAAAAGGTTAACTTAAGGTAACAAAGCAACATAAGTAGCGACATAACTTTTCTTCTGTGTTGTGACGTACATCTGAGTAAAAAGGTTATTGAGAAAGATAAAAAAGTAGGGCGGTAACTTCTGTCCATCGGTTGTTGATTGGATAGTGGCAGACCTTATTGTTATTATACTTTTTTCTGGAGGCAGAGCTTTCAATATATACATGTATAAATATTCCTTTAAGCTCCAATTACATTGAGCAATTACAACCAAATAAAAGTGAAAACAGTGGGTTGGGCCTAACCTTCAATCCTCGCAGGATCTGATAAATGAGGAACTGGACGTGATCATCTGTCAGCTTTTGGCACTTGACGATATTGTTGAGGTCTGCTCCCATGAGGTGGGTCACCAGATACCTGTTAAACAGTACAGCATTAACCCAATAGTCCTGTTTAGTTCTGGTAACCAAGAATACTCAGCCAAAAAAGAACCACTGAAAATCCCTGACCCAAAGGCTGATGTGTAATTAGAGCTTCTCTGGCGGTGGCATTTCAAGTTTCTATTTCATATACACAATGTGGATAAATTTCAGGCGGTGTAAATGCTAAGATTAGGTTGACAATATTGATTTCTCAATTTCAATTGATATTCATTTTGAGGAACCAAGATTTGTTTAGTCTATGCTGTTCAATCCATCCAGTAATTGGAATAAAGCTTTGTGATTTGTTACTTTTGATATGAAACAAAGTCTGAGCTTTCAGATTCAGTCAATTTTATAAAGAAATTCAAACAATAAATGTGGCTTTGATAAAGCAGCTTGCAAACAATGTCACAATGTCTTATTTGCCTCAGGAAATGTTTTAGTGACAGTAGCTCCACAGTGCGACAGAATGACAGTGACAGGACACATAATAAAAAAAATAATGTACAAATATACAAAATGGACAACATGCAAAATAGCACAAACACAATATACAAAATAGACAATTCAGTATGTACAGGTATGTTAGGTGCAAATTTTAAATGTAATAAGTATGTGTGTTAAATAAAAAATAAAAAGTATGATAGTGTTGTGTGTTTCATGCTTATTGTTAAGAGTTCAAATGTTCATGAGATGGATTGCCTGAGGGAAGAAACTGTTCCTGTGTCTGGTCGTTCTGGTGCTCAGAGCTCTGTAGCGTCGACCAGACGGTAACAGTTCAAAGAGGGAGTGTGCTGGATGTGAGGGGTCCAGATAAGTCACTCTGGATAAGTACAGTTCTTGGAGAGTGGGGAGGGTTGTACCAATGATTCGCTCACCAGTCCGGACTACCTTCTGTAGTCTTCTGAGGTCAGATTTGGTAGCTGAGCTGAACCAGACAGTTATTGAAGTGCAGAGGACGGATTTAGTGATGGCAGAGTAGAACTGTTTCAGCAGCTCCTGTGGCAGGTTGAACTTCCTCAGTTGGCGAAGGAAGTACAACCTCTGCTGGGCCTTTTTAACAATAGAGTCAATGTGAATGTCCCACTTCAGGTCCTGAGAGATGGTGGTGCCCAGGAATCTGAATGACTCCACTGCAGTCACAGTGCTGTTCATGATGGTGAGTGGGGGGAGAGCAGGGGGCTTTCTCCCGAAGTCCACGATCATCTCCACAGTTTTGAGCGTGTTGAGCTCCAGGTTGTTAAGACTGCACCATACAGCCAGCTCCTTAACCTCCTGTCTGTAAGCAGACTCGTCACCGTCCTGAATGAGGCCGATGACTGTGGTGTCATCTGCAAACTTCAGGAGCTTGACAGAGGGGTCTTTAGATGTGCAGTCGTTGGTGTAGAGCGAGAAGAGCAGTGGGGAGAGAACACAGCCCTGAGGAGCTCCAGTGTTGATCGTACGGGTACTGGATGTGTATTTTCCCAGCCTCACTAGCTGCTGCCTGTCTGTCAGGAAGCTGTTGATCCACTGACAAACAGAGGTGGCGACAGCGAGCTGAGTTAGTTTGGGCAGGAGGAGGTTTGGAATGATAGTGTTAAAGGCCGAGCTGAAGTCCACAAACCAGATCCTCACATAAGTCCCTGGTCTGTCCAAGTGTTGCAGTATGTAATGTTGACTGCATCATCCACAGACCTGTTTGCTCTGTAGGCAAACAGCAGCGGCTCCAATAAGGGTCCAGTGATGTCCTTCAGATAAGCCAAAACCAGTTTTTCAAATGACATCATGACCACAGATGTTAGAGCCACAGGTCTGTAGTCGTTAAGTCCTGTAATCTTGGGTTTCCTTGGGACAAGGATGATGGTGGAGCGTTTGAAGCATGAGGGGACTTCACACAGCTCCAGTGATCTGTTGAAGATCTGTTTGAAGATGGGGGCCAGCTGGTCAGTACAGGATCTCAGACAGGCTGGTGTCACACTGTCTGGGCCTGGTGCCTTCCTTCTCTTGTTCTTTTTGAAGACCTGGCGCACATCATCTTCTCTTATCTGCAGTGCAGGTGTGGGGGAGAGGGGGGTTGCAGGAGGTGTGAATGGTGTTTTTTCAAACCTGCAGTAAAACTCATTCAGATCATCTGCCAGGTGTTGATTCTCCACAGTGCTGGGGGATGGTGTCTTGTAACTGGTGATGTCTTTCATACCTTTCCACACTGAAGCCGTGTCACTGGAAGAGAATTGGATCCTTAGCTGAATAATTGGATCCTTAGAGGAATAATTCCTCTTTGCCACTCTGATCTCCTTTTCCAGTGTGTATTTGGCCTGTTTATACAAGAATCTGTCCCCATTCCTGTAAGCATCTTCTTTGGCCTGACGGAGCGGTCTGAGTTTTGCAGTGAACCATGGTTTGTCATTGTTGTAGGTTAGATGAGTCCTGGTAGGAATGCACATATCCTCACAGAAACTGATATATGATGTTACAGTCTCTGTGAGCTCGTCCAGATCGTTTGCAGCAGCTTCAAAAACACTCCAATCAGTCAGGTCGAGACGGGCTTGTAAAACCCGCTCGGTCTCATTAGTCCATCTCTTTACAGTCCTTAATACAGGTTTAACAGATTTAAGTTTCTGCCTGTTGGTCGGAATAAGATGAACCAAACAGCGATCAAAGAGTCCTAAAGCTGCCCGTGGGACAGAGTGATATGAATCCTTTATTGTTGTGTAATATATAAAAATATCAGAATATCAAAATCAACTGCGGGCGGGAGACTGTTTTCCTATTTAGCGCCAAAACTCTGGAACAATCTACCTAACACTGTTTGGGAAGCAGACACACTCTGTCAGTTTAAATCTAGATTAAAGACCCTTCTCTTTAACCTGGCTTACAAATAATACAATATCACATTTCTATAATTCAAATCCGTTAAAGGATTGTTAGGCTGCATTAATTAGGTCAACCGGAACCAGGAACACTTCCCAAAACACCTGATGTACTTGTTACATTGTTAGAAGAATGGCATCTACGCTAATATTAGTCTGTTTCTTTCAATCTGATTCTGCTTTAGCCTAGATTTAAACTGCTGATTTTGTCTGGCCAGAGGAGAATGACACTATTTCGACAAACTATTTCTCCATCTAAATACTGTAAAGCTGATATAAAGCCACCCAGCTTTATATCAAGCCGATGTAAAGATGCTTTGACACAATTTGCATTGTTAAAAGCGCTATACAAATAATATTGACTTGACTTAACAGTGATCCAGTATATTACTGTCTCTGGTGGGACATGTGATGTGCTGTCTGTATTTTGGCAGTTCACGGGAGAGATTTGCTTTATTAAAGTCCCATAGAATGATTAAAACAGAGTCCAGGTGTTGTTGTTCTGTGTCTGTGATCTGATCAGCAAGTTTCCGTAAAGCTGAGCTCACATGAGCTTGGGGTGGAATGTAGACACTCACAAGAATGAACGAGAATGAACTCCCGCGGTGAGTAGAAAGGTTTACAGTTGATGAAAAGCGTTTCTAGATCTGAACAGCACATTTTCTTTAACAATGTTACATCTGTACACCACCTTTCATTGATGTAGAAGCATGTCCCGCCGCCGCGCGATTTTCCCGTTGATTCCGCATCGCGATCTGCTCTGATCAGCTGGAAATTAGGCAGATGTTACGTGCTGTCTGGAATGGCGCCGTTCAGCCAGGTTTCCGTGAAACACAGAGCAGCAGAGTTTGAAAAGTCCTTGTTTATCCTGGAGAGCAGAAGGAGTTTGTTCGTTTTGTTGGGTAGAGAGCGGAGATTCGCCAGATGGATGCTAGGCAACGGTAATCGAAATCTGCGCTGTCTGAGCTTCACGAGTGCGGCTCGCTTCCCCATCTGTGCGTCCTGAAGCGTCTAAGCAGCGCTGCAGCTCCGCCGACTACTATGTTCAGCAAAACATCCAAATAATCGAAACGTTTATTTAAGTGTTGATAATTAACCTTATTTTTTGGTTACATTTGGGCTAAATAAGAAGAGCTTTAATTTTGATCTTGCTTTTTGGTTAAAAATAATAAAAAAATCAGTGGATCACAAGTCTAGACTGACATCCAGCACAACCAATTAGCTTGTCCGTGCACAGATAGGAAGAGTGGAATGCGTCTGGTGCGGAGCCAGCTGGGCACAGGCGGCCTGCTGGAAGCTCTGCTGAGCGGTGAAAGGAGTCCAAGCGGCACTCGTTTGACCCGGCCATGAGCGCTATCATTAACCTCAACAATCACAAGCGATTTGCTGCTCTGCACTCTTCCAAATGCTCGAGGCAAACATGCCAGATGAAATAACTTGAAATGCCTTCCTTTAAATGCGAGCTCTTCATCAGAGAGGTTTGCATAGCAGATACTCAAGTATATGGATACATGCAGTTCAGAAATATCTCTTGCCAAACGTGCTCCTCCCTCTTTTGCCTCTCATTCTCCATGAGATTTTGGGGCCAGGGCATTTATAGAGTATTATAGTATTCTTAGCTCTTGTTTCCATGCATCTTGCAGTGCTTGTGCAATGCATATATAAAGCACAGTAAGGCCCTTCCTCCAGTGTAAGTGTGTAGAAGTCCCAGCTCCTGTTTCCAATCTCTCTGCAGCCAAACACAACTCACACTGGAGCTCGTTCTTCCTCTGCAACTCCCAGCAGTCGTGACCTCAAGTGGCTCTCACCCGACTTAAACTATACTGAGACTGGGCTCAACATTTGGACAGCACATGAGAGCAGTCTTTAAAGAGCCCCTTGAAATTAAAATGGGATGATGGACCTATATGATAGCACTTTTGCGTCAATGACCCAGATTTTACATTGGACAAACAAAGGGTCAACACAAAAAATGGGTGTCACACCCAGGATCCGTGTTTCACAATGTTTCATACCTGACTGTGTGGTTAGTAATCAAGGGTAATCAGGTTTCAAACTTTTACTATGCATTTGTAAACCACTGACAAATGTAATTTACAAAGGTGGCACAGAAATGCTTATGAAGTGGCATTTAGGTGTCTTTACACAGACGGTTTAATGATGCCCAGTGGGGGTAAAAATGCATTTACACAATAATTACAAGTGGCATAATTTATTCTGGATTTATGCTGCGTTACAACTTTACTTTATCTTTACTCAGCTCTGTAAAGATGGTTCTTTGATTAATGCTCTTATTTGTAATTTATAACCTCTTATATATTTGGTTTATAATATTGATTGTGCAAAAACAGTAAATGTGCGTAACTTTGATAAAAATGTGAATAACTGCCTGATTGCAATTATTCAATCTAATTGCTGTTTTGAGCTTTAAAGTCACATATTTAATCCAAATAAGGGAATTTAGCATAGAATATGCAGTACAGAAATGCAATAGCGAGTTATGTAGTGAATGTTTTGGTCAAACCAAAAATGATGTGCGAATGACATATTACAATTACACTAAATTATCATGTATTTTTTCCATGTAATATTTCAAAAATACCAGCATGAATGAAAAGTGAATTGAAGAAAAAAACAAAAGAACAACATTTTGAACTCTTACCAAGGCTATTTTTATCTATAATTCCCTGAAGGTGCTCTTATTCTCTTTTGTATGTGTTGATTGTTTTAAGAGGCTGTTATATTATGAGGCAATAACATATTGCAGGTTATTGCTTATGTGCCTATGAGGAAATTATGCTGAGCGGATGAATCCGTGTTGCCATGGTAACTACGGATATTCCCAACACGTGCACAGCCATGATTTCCGTTGCCCCTCCCGGAGCAGAACTCCACAGGAAGAAACCGCTGCTGCTTTTCGATTATCGCTTTGACAACTGAATGCAAGGCAAGGCACTTGAACGTAACCGGATTTAACAGGTTCTACAAGATACAGTGAGCACACACACGGCACCATCAGGGCTACGTCTAATTAAGATTTTATTGAGCAATGCAGGGTTGTGCAGCAGAGACACCTACACATTGAGTAATTAGATGAAGCCGCACGCTACTGAGGTGTGCCAGCTACGCCTGAGTAATTACTGCAGTGTGCCACTACATATCAGCTGTTGTGGCTCAGAAACCACAGACCTGCAAGCCATAACGCCACACAGAACAAGCAACCTTTTACAACAACATTTCCTAGAAGAAGGTTCTGGATGCAGGGATAAAATTGGATAAGTTGACAATTTGAAGAACTTAAGTCAGACCGTCTTCTAGAAATGAAACAAATACTCACACGTCATTGAATCCTGCTAGACAGGTAGCGGGCGAGAAAACATCTAGTAGACCAATTACCTGCAATACAGACAAGAGTCATAAATTAGTCTGAAACATGACAACATTAAAAGATTAAGGTCATATCATTTAAAGTCTAAACTGCTTCTGCTCGATTCCATGTGTGTACAACAGAGTTATTTTACTATTATATTATAATTATTTTCAGTCTGCTAATTTCTATTGAAACGGTGGTTTCTAGGAACCATTTCTAATATTTTTTTTAGTTTGGATTGATGTATTAATAATGTATGTATAAAAAAAGCATGCATAAAGCTGTACCAGGGCTTGCATAATTTCAAAATCCCTGTTCAGATTTTGCTAGCCCCAAATTAATTTAAGTAGCATTGAATAAACATCTTAAAACGCCTTGATAAACATCACATTCCAGACTTTAAACCATTTTTAAGAAAAAGGGATGTCAAATTAATAAATTATAATATTAATTTAAATTATATACAGTATATCTTACATCTTACTGTCTTAATTGTTTAGAAGGCATATTAAGCTTCTTATCAATCCACCGGTTCATATTTACAAATGTGTGTTTGCTGCATTAAAATAGGAGTCGATTTTTGCATTGATCTGAACAAAAACAGCAGAGGGCTTATTGAAAATGCAAATTCATTCTCTGCCAATAGGTGGTGCTTTTGGAACATCAGAAATAATACGGAAACGGCTGTACACAAAGCAGCACTGCGCTCATAAACGCTGCTTTATCAAGCATTACAGGCAAGATAAAATGAACATGCCATTGAAGCAGTCAGTTCCCTTCAGAGACGCATTTAAACTTACCCATGCAGTTACGCTGTGTTTTGACTTGAAACGCGTAGCGCTCATATTTATTCAATGAAATCGTAGCCTTTTGAAGTTTATAATCAGCACATTAAGCTACAAAGTGATTCTTTCCGTCCCAAAATTTAAGACGTCTTGAAATTATAATTAAGACTTTTCTTATAGCATTTAAGGTATTTAAGACTTTTATGGCATTACATTTGACACAACCTAAATGCAAGACGGACGGGCAATCCTATGTATACAACCCTGTGCAGTGATGCATTTTGGTAGCCAATTGGAAGGGACAATAATTTTGCAGGCCCTGTGTACTGTAACCACACTTGACAGAAAAACAAGCATTATTTTATCATCTGTCATTACTGCAGTTGTTTTCTTGTTGTTGGTGAGCATGCGGCCCGCTGCGGTTCCCCTCAGAGGAAACAGTGCACAAAGTGAGATGTGTTGCTTCCACTTGTGAACATCCTCTGTGAAACTCTCGTTTAGATTTTGTGTGGGCATCACCTTTATCTCTCTCTCTCTGCACGAGGAGGAGTGGGTGCATTTCATACTAGCTAAACTGCTGATGTACCTCTGCCCACAGTACCATTCGTAAACTTTGGCTAAACTTGCTGACAAACGGCATTTCGGGCAAAATGCAAGCATTAATTACACTTCCGTTCAAAAGTTTTGGGTAAGAATTTTTTTTGTCGTCTCTAAATGTTCTCCAAGGCTGCATTTATCTGAAAACTCATAATGACACATTGTAAAATTACAATATTGCATTTTGGAATGCATTTTTGAAATGCAATTTATTCCTGTGATGTCACATGATCCTTCAGAAATCATTTTCGATTATTATCAATGTTGATATTATCAATGTTGATAACAGTTAACATAACTTGATAAGATTCTTTGATGAATAGAAAGTTCAAAACACCAGAATTTATTTGAAATAAAATCTTTTGTAACATTATTAACATTTTTGGACAGTACTGTTTTATAAACGTTTTATGGTAGTGTATATCTAAATACAATATTTTAAATAATAAATAAAAATGCATTATAATATTATGTACAATATAAGATTTATTTATACACTCATATATAATACAAATTTAATTATATTATTTAAAAAAAAATTGTGATATAATATAAACCCAAATCTCCACAAAGTGTCAATGAATTACTTAAATCATCAGGATTCAGTCAGATTTACTAAGAAAATGTGTGCCTGTCACTGCATGTGGAGGAGTCTGTCGTCAAATAAGTGGGCAGATATAGTATTTTATGTCTGTTCATTAAAGAATATATTGCAAAAGACAGTGCTGATATATAGGTATAATATATATGTTTTAAATGTGTTCAGCACACAGTGCACAGCAAAAATAAGCAAAGACCCAAAACTCTACAAGCAGCTGCGCTTCAACGATGCAGAACTGTGAAGCTTAGATGGACACCACGTAACTGGTCCAAAGAGGAATCAAACCTGTGGTCACAAATTCATCATCACACAAAAGTCACACAATGAAGTCCCTTTGCTGCAACATTTCACCAGAGTGCTGTATTTTGCTCATATTACACTACGAGTATGGCTAGTGTTTACTAGTTCTGGATTGATGCTGCATGTTTGCAATATGAAAACGGGTGAAGAGTCGATCTGTTCAGGGATTTGAGTGTTATTAAACATTAACATCTGTAAAGCCTGTGCTTGCATTCAGGATGATGGAGGGAAGGAGAGAGAAACAGAGCAAGTAGGTGGCTGTGATCCAGCATAGAGTTTCACCCACGCTCAAACAGAGGCTGCACAGATTCCTGGACTCTGGCCAGAAGGCAAAAAAGGCGTTTTTTTTTTTTCCTATGCAAAACACGAGTGTCTTGACAACAGCAGGCAAATAAGATCATTCATACATGCCGTATGCCTGCTGAAAACACAGCCATGCATTTTTGACTAAGGGTGTGCAATATTTTTCCTAAAGCGATAATTAAACAAAGTGTGTTTTTGTGTTGGTACTTTGGCTGCTTTAGACCTGACGCTAAAACTGCCAGTAGGTGGCAGCAAGTCTGTCTTAAAGGGTTAGTTCACCCAAAAATTTTAATTCTGTTATTAATTACTCACTGGTAAGACCTTCGTTTTTCATCAGAACACAAATTAAGATATTTTTGATTAAATCTGAGCGCTCTCAGACCCTCTGTAGACAGCAATACAACTGCAATGTTCCCAGGTCCAGAAACGTAGCAAGGACATCGGTAAAACAGTCCATGTGACATCAGGGGTTCAACCGTAATTTTACGAAGCTACGAGAATACCTTTATGGCTCGTTTCCACCGAGCGGTACGGGTCAGTACGGTACGGTACGGGACTGAACACCCTGATACAGCTTGCGTTTCCACCGCCAAAGTACACTTACTTGATAAGCGTGGTGTATGCCGGAAAGTAGCGATCGACAAGTGCGGCAATAAGCACAACTCTGCCTCTTTGTTAAATGCCAGTTTTAATGAACAATAGTAAACATTATAAAAGTATAAGTACAAAGTATAAGAGGAAATAAAGACAAAAGCAAACAATTCAGTCATGCTACAAAGTCAGCGCTGTAGCCTACTAAGGTAAAGTTCAAAATAAATATATAAAAAAGTTAAACATAACTTTGTGCTCATCCAAAACGATATGACCAGGAACAAATAATAGATTAGTGAGACCACGGATGCCTGTAAAATACACCCAAAACAAATGTATCTCATGTTTAATCACTACAGAGACATCAGAGCCAGCGGCAAATGTCGGAAGGACTAGCCGAGCGTAAAGCTGCTCGAGGAGGATAAATAAGCACTTTATAAATAAACCACAGACTTGAGTTTTAAACAACTACATTCTCGCCTGAAAAACTACATTTCATGACACAATAACAGCAATATTTTGAAAATTAAGCAGGTTTTTGGGCAATGATGTTTCACAAGAGCAGAAAATAACACATACTGAGAAATGGCTATTGTCTGTGAAAATATAAAATACACTTATATTTTTCTGTTTGCGCACTCTGAAGTAGTAAGCCGAACACAGCAGAGCGGAACGAGTGAAGGAGAAGCTTTGTATCACGCAAGAGAGACGATTCTAGTCAACCAATCAATTTCTGCAGTGAGTTTAGCTCCACCCTTTTGGTACTCTTCGCTGTGCTAGGTACCCCAACGGAAGGGTACCAAAAAAGTGGTATGGTACGATTCGCTATTTTGGTACCATTCACAACTTCTGACAGTGGAAACTGAAATAATTGCGTACCGTACTGTACCGAACCGCTCAATGGAAACGAGCCATTAGTACGCAAAGAAAACAAAAAAATGACGGCTTTATTCAACAATCCTTCTCCTCATCCCGTCTGCAGTGGTGCGGCACCATTGTGGAGAGTATCCCGACTAGGGTTGGGAATCAAAAATAGATTCCAATTCCAGAATCGGATACTTGTTGTAAAATTAAAATTTGGATTCCGCCTATCGATTCATCTGTGAGGACCCGACCTAGCGATCTGCCATCTGCTCGCTAATCTTGCGCTCCAAAGTTTGGCTACACTTGCGATCAGATGCCAAAAAAAGCTAAGTATATTATTTGTGATAGCTAAACATGTTAAAATAAAAGCACTTTATTTTAACTGATTGTTAAAATTGCGAACACTATTCAAACACCAACATGATTCTATTCCTAAATTACAACGATTCATCGGTTTCATTCATAAACCTTTGATGCAAATCACGTCAGTGTAGCGAATGATCACATCAGTACGATTTGAACATTCAAACCTGCGTTCGCGCTGCCACTGACCTGACGAGAGCAGCCGTCATGTATACGAATGAAACCGCTTCAAAGTCTTTTCAAACACAGTATCATTATTTCTGTAACAAACATTCAAATCATCACAGAAGTCCTGGGATAAAAGTTTAAAATCGGATTTGTACGTTAAATAGAGTAGCGAAATTACCTTTTGAAAGTAATTTGACACTTCAAATAAAGATTTATCGATTATGTTGTTACGCCAGTAGGTGGCGAAAAGGGGCGTTAAAATGTCTTGAGTCATTGTTGCCAACTTAGCAATTTTGTTGCTAAATTTAGAAACTTTTCACACTACCCAAGCAACTTTAGCGATTTTTTAAATTTATTTGGCAATTTTTTAACAACTTTTGATAAGTGACTCAAACGATAAAAAGGCACACAATTTCCATCTAAATTACACAAAATGAGGAAACCAAAGATGCCTAGCAGTACACACATCATGTGAATCAAGTTTGCAATTATTCAATTTTATAATAATAACTACTGAATAATTGTTTATTTATGATACACCTTAGCCTGTACCTGTGATTGTTGATCTGTTGGTACGCAAAAAAAAAAAATCTAGAAAAATGGAAACGCTAGTAATTTTTCAGGACATTATCCGTTATCCATTGTAACCCAAAAACACAAAATACAATGCGTAATTTAAAATGTAGGTAAAAAAACGGGAAAAATCAATACGGAAAACTCCTTAATATTAACACAGTAGACCGTGCCCTATTTTTACAGACTTTTCTTAGAGTGTAGCATACTAATTACTAATATACTGCTTAAAACTATAAATGTTCAGAATGTGTAGTTTTACTAGTTTACTAGCTAATAAATAAATAAATCAAAACTGTAAGTGTTCGATAATTCAATGTTGTATTTAAAAATAGTTATTTACATTTTATTATATAATGTATTTATTTTACAAGTAAATCTAAATAAATGGATATAAAATATAATTTTTGCTGAGATTTGATGTAGTGACATTTTTGCAATGGCGTCATCGTGCAATGACATCACAATGTCATTTAGCAACAAATCGACCTTCCTTTAGCAAGTGAGTCAATGAATCAGCCATTCATAAATTACATGGGATTTTGTTCAGTTGTCAAATTTAGTTTCTTCAGAATCTTGAGAGAACCAGAGTCTCCATTAAACAACAAACAAACTCTGTTTATCCAGAATCATGCAGCTCTTAAATGAGCCCAGTTTTTATATGGCCTGCTGATTTTTGTTTATGGTCTTCAGCTGCAACTGAATGTTCTGCAATAATGAGACACAGAATAAATATGTTTGATGTAATTTATTAATCGCATTGGAATCGAAACTGAATCGAAAAGAATTGGAATCAAAATTGATCAAATTCAAACGATACCCAACCCTAATCACCACGCATGCGCTTGCTTCCGCTTCATGTAAACAACGCATGATACTCTCAACAAATTATTACTTTTCATTAAAATATTTATTAATGGCAATAATGCTTGCATTTATGGGTCTTTTAGTTCGCTCGGGCAGCCATGTTGCCGCTGTAGCCGGTTTATGCTGAGAAAATTCTCATATCCCTTCGTTTTTTTTAAATGTGGTCCCGAAAAATCTTCGTTTGAAGGGCTAACTGGCCCTTCCCCTTACCCCTACACCTAAAAGTGTAGGGGTAAGGGGCAGAAATGGGAATGGGCCTAATAGGCTTCATCATGCAGTCAATGCTTTGGACTCAAGATATTTTTTTTTTTTACAAATTGAATGACATACTCTAATATCAGCTCACACATTGTTAAAACAATTATAATATTACCGTAGAGGATAAATACCGCACTTTTGACTTTACAAATCAAGTGTATCTATACGGGGCATTTCGAAACAAAGAATTAAAGAGATTTGTCAAAGCTGTTTAAAAAGGAAGTAATAAATGATGAAATAAAACAGAATACGTGGAGCACAACATGTACATTATGCATTTCTGATTTGCAGTGCAGTGCATTATACATTAATAGTGCATAATCTCTCCCTCATTAGCTCACAGACTACGATCAATAGAGTTGCATAACACACACAGATGAATCTCCCACTGGGATCTGTGCTGCCAGAGG
This sequence comes from Barbus barbus, assembly GCF_936440315.1. Lineage (NCBI taxonomy): Eukaryota > Metazoa > Chordata > Actinopteri > Cypriniformes > Cyprinidae > Barbus > Barbus barbus. The sequence goes on along the minus strand of NC_136763.1, from coordinate 22,670,453 downwards.
ATGTGAACATGCTCTAATAATCATGAAAGAGGGAAGTCAAGGACTTTGTGGAAAAGAAAAGAGCCACATTAAGGTTCTGTGAGAACTTCAGAAATACAGTACAAGCATGTCAAAAGAGGACCGCATTGCACATGTGGGTGAAATAAAAGAACTGAAAACATCTCTTACATTCTCGTGTTTCATGTGTTTGAGGAGCCGCATTTCTCTGTATGTGCGCTTGGCGTGGATGATGGACTGGAACGGCCGGGACAGCTTCTTGACGGCGACCCTCAGGCCTGTCTTTGTGTCTAACGCGGAGCTGTGGAAAAAACAACAGCACATCATGGATTTGATCAACATTACAGACTGCAAGATTATCGGAGAGTTTACTCCAAGATTCAGAGCATTCCAAGGAAAAATGACAGTAGGACAGTTTTGTTAAGAGAAACACAAGAACTTTCCTAAAAGGCTTTGTTTTAAATCGTAAGATCATTTGAAATGGAATAAACGGTCTAAAAAGCATGCTCCATTACCATAATAAAAGTGGCATGTTTTAAAAGTGGCACAGATACACTATACAATTTTCTTTTTCAACTCTTTATGTTAACTTAAAGACCTTAACGTAAAAAAAGTGCAAATTCGGTGAGAGGCAGCTTAGAAGAGAGTAGAAGAGAGTCATGCTTTACACGTAACAAAAAATAATAATTACTACCTTTTGCTTTTCCATCTTATGCTGTATTTTTCAGCACACGTTTCTCTAGCTGTGAATGTATATGGGGCGGCTCAGGGGGCTGGGACAACAGTGGTTGGGCGTTGTACAATTAAACTTTTTTTTATTTTTGTTGAGCTCATGGATTTTAACCGCTTCAGACAGACCTATGCTATATGCCTTACTTCTACAAACCAGAATATTGTCTGAATTAGAGCCAGGCGATATGAGCAAAAATGCATTGTTTGGCTGATTTGCGGTATATCTCTGTATTTTGTATGTGGATTAAACCAATAAAGTGAACGCAAGCATGTAGGCTTATGTGCAAAAAAGGGTTAAAATCACATTACATTCTAACATTGCAATCTAAGAACAAAAACAATGCTTTTAAAGCAGAAGTTAAATTACTAAACTAAAAATGAAAACAATAAAAAAGCATAGATTGAGTAAAAAGGCTATTTTGATTACCCCATTATACTAAAAAAGCATGTCACGTTTAGAGCAAATTGTATTATGCATATATTTTTTTCAGATGCGCTCGTATTAAACTGTAGACTATATAGATATTAACGGTATTGCTTCATACCGTATCGCCAATAAATATATAAATATATATATATATATATATATATATATATATATATATATATATATATATATATATATATATATATATATATATATATATATATATATATATATATATCGTACAAACTCGATATACCTCCCAGCCCTAGTCTGAATCTGGTTATGGTGTACATGCTTATTTATTCAGAAAGTGACCATATTCTCATTAATATAGGAATATTCTTGTACAACAAATACATTCATGAACATGTCATGCCTTAAGCAAGAACCACTAATAACTATAATTTCCACAAAAAGTCACCCATAATACAATGTTCTGCTCGATTCATAAAAACCATGGTTAAAAAAAGCATCCTACCGAACGGCATCCAGCCCCAATTTCATTTTCCAAACAAGCCTTGAAACAATGGAGGCGCAGTAACCAGGACAGCCCAGGCTGGTGTGGTCAGGAGAGGTTTTCAGGAAGTGTAAGTATAATAACACAGTATCAGACCAAACCACAGGAAACCATCATGGAAAGAGCATCAAGTTACAGTAAAGCATACAAGCACTCTAAAACTAATCAGCTAGGATTTCAGCTCAGCTTGTATGCATGCATCCATATGGGGCTGGTAAGATTTTGTAAATGTTTTTGAAAGCAGTCTATTCACCAAGGCTGCAGTTATATGATTAAAACAAGTAATACTAGACAATACATATTTATAAAAAAATATTGATACGGATACGTTATATAGCAATTTATTTAATAAATTATTTTCTATAATATATTGTACATAATTTTTTTTTTTTTTTACTGTCACATGTCTGAAATGATTGTATATTCACACCCTTGGAAAAAAAATCAGCCTCATAGGAACACATGCAAATTTAAATGATGCAAAAGAAATAAGACGTTCAGCCAAACAGTTTCGACAGACATGCCAACATTGAGGTCAAAATCTGTACAGATTTACTGTGGAGTCTCCAACAAATGTTGCTCTTCTCTTACATAACAATCGGTGCGTGACTTAAACTAGCTTGACGGGGCACTAGGTATAGTTGAACCCTCTCTCCACTGCAGACGCTAAAGGGTGTGGTGTTTATTGGAGATATCTGACAAGCATTGTGAACAGGCTGAACATTAGGAACAGTTAGAGAGATATACAGCGGCTGGGTTGTTGTGCTGAAACCGAAAACAGCTTCACGCTAGGTTCAGGACTGGGGCTCCACATGCATGCTGGGTTTGATCCAAAAGAAAGATCTAGCAGAGATAGAGAGCCGAACCAATGACTCAGTGCTGATTGTGAAACATGGCAAACCACCACAGTGCGCAGGAAAAGTCCCATTTCTCTAACAAACCCGGACACGCTGATACAGACCATAATGGACATTGTGATTAGTGACGATGAAGCCTCAAGCTCTTCCTCTGTATTAATTCAACTCAAAAGCGACTATGAACAGCCTGTGGTCATTTACAGCTCATCAGAAATGTAGCGTTTTAATTTTTACATGCTAAATTTAAAGTCACCATAAAATCAAAACTGAAAACTTTTTTTTTTAATGGAATATTGCAGTTTGTTAATCCTTTGTGTTCACGTCAATATATTTTTGCAACAAGTTCCCTCATAATCTGCAAATCAATTTTCCCTCCCCCTCGCTACGTCTCCTCTCGGATCTCTACGTCTCACATACATTTCTCTCATTCAAGCACCCGCTTCGCTTAGAATGATGTACGTCACAATAGAAAAGAAAAAGGCATTGTATTTTTACAAATGCCAACACATTCTTTAAATATTACTCAGGAAAATCAACAAACATGGCAATAATTGCATTACTGTAAACATTGTTACTTTTGTCATGAACTGACTGAGGGAAACTAATATTATGTACTGAACGTGGAATGTGCCTTCAACACAATGGCAAGGGAGACAAACAGCAAAACAGGCCTGAAGTAGGCCAAAGGGGTTTCCAGCGAAAAGCACCACGAAGCAGTCGGTCACAGTGTTCCCTCTGTCCTGCCCTAGATCACAAATAGCTCAGATTAAACGGGTGAAGAAAAAAACAACAACTGACAACATGCTTTCCCGTTGCTGTTATCATACATCATGTTCTTGACAAATGCACTCGGATGATAAACACCACTGTTTCTCATTCAAATAAAGACCCCAAGAGAAAAGCACAAACTTCCAGAGCGCCGCAGCCAGAGCCTCCACCTCTATTCTGTCAAACAACTAGATCTGAACAATGTGATATATATATATATATATGTCTGGTCCTCAAATTTGATTGGCCAGGCGGCATGAGGTTTAGTACAGAGTGCAACAGTAAAAAGTAAAAATCCCATTGAATTTCTCCATAAGGGAACACTTTTTTTTCAGATTTATTTTTGCTGTGCTTTTGCGTGTATTGTGATAGGACAGTTTAAGCCAGATAAGCCAGAGCTTTCCCTATCCGATCTTTTTTTCCCCCTCATCTCAAGAAATATCTGTGTACACACGAAACAGACTCAAAACTATGTAGTATGCATGCCAGACCAGTATGTGGCGTTGTAATTCTGCCACAGAGATGCACTAAAAACAGAGAAGACGACTTGGAGCATGCCGCATAAACCTTGCGTGCTGTATACAAACTCAATTCAACAACAAGAAAACAGACATGGAACAATACATTTATTAATCTGCGTTAATGTTAGTTAATAAAAAGACGTATGTGACGCAGCGTTGTCTGACTAGGGGTGAAACGTGGGGTGATGACATCATCGTTTCACAAAATATACGGATTGGCTGTACACACGAAAATGCAGGGGTGTCGTTTTCAGATTAATCCATTCTGGGACCCGGTTTCAAAAATAGCGGTTTCACACACGCAAAACGCCCAATCCGTCTGGATGAAACGCCAATACGATAAAAAAATCTGTGTGGATCTGTGTGGACGGGGCCTTAGAGGTGACTGGAAGCAAAGCGGGAGAGAGAAAAGGGGGCGGTATTGGGAAAGGTCCTTGAGCCAGGATTCGAACTCGGGACTGTATGTTGGCGCGCTGCCCACAAGAATACCGGCTCCAACAGGAAACGGGGGTCGTATTACAGAATGTTTCTTATCCTAACTTAAGTTAAGATACATTAAATTAGGATTTTTCGCAAATTCGGATTACAAAAGCAAATCTTAACTTGATTTGGGATTCTTATCCTATCTCGTCTCAGATAGGAAATCTTAAATTGGATTATCAAGTTAGATAATCCACTCTCAGGTCTGTTACCAAGCAACCAACACTGCACCAGCTGCTGATGAGGGAAACAAAATGAATAAAAACGCTTTTAATTTCAGTGGCGTGGAAATTGAAACTTTGATAATATCGGTAGAAAAAGCAAAGCCGATACTATTTGGTAAGTTTTCAGCTTCGCTCACTCACGAAGACAAAGACAGAGAGTGGGCGAAAATGTGTTTTTCTATCATTAAACATCTCCGTCCTTCATTAATTATTAATAAATGTAATGCCATTGTTGGACAGCGCAACTCTAAGTGGTTTTTCCGTTAGATTGGATTTAAAGTTAGCATCTTTCTGTAATACGCCCCCATATTTTTAAAAGGCAATATTTGAAAAACGCTTTCGACCGCAGTGTTGGACTGAGTCCCAAAATACACTTGTAGCCAATCAGCAGTAAGGGGGCGTGTCAAGTAATGATAGAGACCGACTATAAATAGAGAGAGATGGTAAATTAAAAAAATAGAGGAATATATCGACGGAACAAAACATTTTTAAAAAAGAAGGGTTACGATCAGGCAAGAGGTAGGAAGGACCCGAGTAAATATCGGAGCAGCTTTCCAGTGCTGGAGAGAACTCAAGGAGCGGGAAGGCCTGGAATCAGACGCCGAGGCGGTTTTGTTTCTTCTTGATAGGTGAGTAACGGTGATTTTGCTTTGTTTCACACAACTTCATACCCTTGGCTGGCAGGCATAGCAGATCCCACCATTATCGTTGTCGAGGTGGTGTACGTATGCGTGGAGCGGAGATATCAAAATGGGGGCGAGGTCTTGTTGTGGTATGGGCGTGTTTGTTTTGGTGCTTTCAATTGTCAACATCATCTGGCAAAATTTGCTTAGTGCACCTTTAATAGTAACTACAAGCCAAGGTTGTTCACCTATGATATATTCTTCTGTTGAAGACATCAGCCTGCATTATTCAGCTTATTTGAAATAATCAAGTTCAAAAATGGAATTCCAGGTGAAAAACCCATGATTCTGCAAAGAAATTTCCACCAATCAGAGAATCGAAACATCCCACAAGAGCTCTCACAGAGATCCCGCGCTCTCATCTTACTTAAATATTTGTATATATGAATATTTTGCAATCAACAGTGTTATTTCTAATCAACATCTTCAAATCAAAATGAACAGTTTATTTAATTTATATGTGGATTTTTAACTCTTTCCCTGCCATTGACAGAATTGTCCAGCTTTCTGTGTTGACAGTTAGAAACAAGTGATATAAGGGATTCGGTGCCTTGCTCAAGGCTCTCACCTCAGTCGTGGTATTGAAGGTGGATACAGTGCTTAACATTCACTCCCCCCACCTACAATTCCTGCCAGACCTGAGACTCGAACCCATGACCTTCAGGTTACAAGTCCGACTTTCCATCCATTAGGCCACGACTGCCGCAAAGACCGAACGAGTTTATAGAATGAGTGCTTCCTGTATGCCAGGAAACACGTGGCAGGAGTGTTGCAGCTTCATGCAGGAGCAGGCATGACTGACAGTGAACACACTTGAACTGCTTGATCTACCAGACTTGCAAATGTCTTGGGAACATACACAATGGAGCTCTATTTATATCTCTTGACAGAGGACACCACTACGACAGGATCCGTCCACATTATTAGGGACTGTCCAGGAAAACGAAAGAGACACACTCCTCCAGACATAGAGGCCCGTGGCTCATCCTTGATGTCAAGACGCATACAAAGAAATGCTGGCTTTTCCTTCCCGAAACCCACAAAGCCGCATGCCAAACATGTGTGTGTTTATTGAATCTTGCATTAGCCAAACACGCTAATACGTTACAATCGTTACATACGATGAGTTCAATCAATGAACTTCCTGCAGAGGTTTGCTCCTGCGGTCTTGAAGGGAATCTGGGTCTTGAAGGAAAAGCACTAATCTAGAGCTTTAGAGTAAATGATGTAATATTTAGAAGAGGTTTCTAGCAGGACTCCTCACAGTCGCAGCGGTGAGGAGAACACCTAATCCTGGAGTTATGAGTCAGAGCAGAGAGTGACATCATTCTGTCCTCATGCACAGACACAGACCTCACTCCAACGACCCATTCAACTCAGACTTCACTCAGGGCTCGGTCAATCTTTTGGCCAAGCCAATTTTTTCTCATGGTTTTTTTGGAGTCTAAATTAGAAATTTCTGATATGTTTTTTTTCTTAACCGATTTATACATGTTATTTATACATGTTACACAGAATATTTTCATGCATGATTGTCTTTTTATATTAGATGTAATAAATATATATATATATATATATATATATATATATATATATATATTAAATTTTACTTTTTTTATATTTACTGCTTTTTACACAATAGCAACCAATTACTACTTTATTTATATTATTATTTGTATACTATTAATTTATACTATTTAGCAAAATAATTATATTTTATTACAAGTTATAAATTATTTTATGTATGATTTTCATGTATACTAGATGTTTGATTATTTATATTTAGTTTTAGTCATGTTTACATTTTAATTATTTTATTGCCTTTTACATCTAAAAAAAAGTTGTAACTTTCACTTTTTGAAATAACTTTCATACATATTTTAGATTCATAACATTTAAAGTAAAACATTTCAAAAGTTTTTTTGCTTTAATTTTGATGATTAGAGCTTACAGCTCATGAAAGTCAAAAATCAGTATCTCAAAATATTAGAATATTTATATTTGAGTTTCAATTAATGACCATCCCTACAGTATAAATTCTGGGTATCTCTTGTTCTTTGAAACCACAATAATGGAGAAGACTGCTGACTTGGCAATGATCCAGAAGTCGAAAATTGACACCCTCCACAAAGAGGGTAAGTCACAGAGGGTCGTTACTGAAAGGTGTGGCTGTTTACAGAGTGCTGTATCAAAGCATATTAAATGCAAAGTTGACTGGAAGGAAGAATTTGGGTAGGAATAGGTGCACAAGCAACAGGGATGACCGCAAGCTTGAGAATACTATCAAGCAAAGCCCATTCAAACACTTGGGAGAGTTTCACAAGGAGTGGAATGAAGCTGGAGTCAGTGCATCAAGAGTCACCACGCTCAGACGTCTTCAGGAAAAGGGCTACCAAGCCACTTCTGAACCAGAGGCAACGTCAGAAGCGTCTTACCTGGGCTGTGGAGAAAAAGAACTGGGCTGTTGCTCAGTGGTCCAAAGTCCTCTTTTCAGATAAAAGTAAATGTAGCTTTTCATTTGGAAATCAAGGTCTGAAGACTGGAGAGGCACAGAATTCAAGCTGCTTGAAGTCCAGTGTGAAGTTTCTGAAGTCAGTGATGATTTGGGGTGCTGTGACATCTGCTGGTGTTGGTCCACTGTGTTTTATCAAGTCCAGAGTCAATGCAGCCGTCTACCAGGAGATTTTAGAGCACTTTATGCTTCCTTCTGTTGACAAGCTTTATGGAGATGCTGATTTGCTTTTCCAGCAGGACTTTAGCACCTGCCCACACTGCCAAAACCACTTCCAAGTGCTTTTCTGACCATGATATTACTGTGCTTGATTGACCAGGCAACATGCCTGACCTGAACCCCATATAGAATCTATGAGATATTTTCAAGAGAAAGATGAGAAACAGTCGATCCAACAATCCAGACGAGCTGAAGACTCAATAGTGCTTCAGCAGAGCCACAGGCTGATCGCTTTCCATGCCATTCCTCACTGGTGCTGGAGTTTGTGCTAAAGGAGCCCCGACAAAGTATTGAGTGCAGAAATGAACATACTTTAAAGAACTTGAACTTTTCTGCTTTGCAAATCCTTTTTTTTTTTTATTGATCTTAGGAAATATTCTAATATTTTGAGATACTGGATTTTGACTTTCAAGAGCTGTAATCATCAAAATTAAAACAAAAAAAACTTTTGAAATGTCTTTACATGCAATGAATCTAAAATATATGAAAGTTTCACTTTATGAAATAAGTTACAAAAGAAATGCAGTTTTTCACGATAATTTTTTGAGATGTACCTGTACAGAAATACACACACACACTTTTCTATAAATTATTGTCTTTTATATTGAATGTTTACTAACTTATATCCACAGCTAAGTTTTTATTTAATTTTTTTAGGCAATAATAATCTATTTTATTATTTATATTATTATTCATTTTTATTATTTTATTATAATAATTTTAAATATTTTTACCATAGCTCATTTATTGACTATGTTAAATGTGCGGTAACTTTTATTCACAACTTTAATTATTATATTGGGTTTTTTTTTTAATACAGAATAATTACCAAAACAATAAAACCTAGCCTGTATTATAAATGTGTTACTGTTATAATTAACCCATCGCTAGCTAGCAGCAAATCTGGCATCATAAAAGCACATATGATGTCCAGAATGCTCCATGCGCGAATGAAGCCTAAAAATAGTTAAACAGCTCACTAGATTCTGACGGACTCCAAAATCCAGGTTCAGTTCCTGCTCATTTGACTCATGCAAAGTGAGCCCAAACATTATCTAGTATGCATGTCACTTTTAAAACACGGACATTCTCAAATAAGATTATTAATATTAAACCGCTGAACATTCACCATCAGTGACTTCAAAAGCCCTTTGCTGGTGCAAGACCTTTCTATTGCAAAAGGCTCAACTTGCAACATGACTTTCTACAGACAGACCTGGAAAAAACACGCTGTTGATCGCACGCGAGAGGCCAGATTTGGTTATGCAAGAGCTTTAGGCACGACATCCGGTAACGTTATAGATATTTACCAGACGGTTCCATAAGCTCCAGAACCCACAGGAGACAAGTTCTGGTAGCGCTCCGGCACCTCCCATATGGTCTTATTGAGCTCCTGCCGATAGAAAGTCGGTCTCTCCTTCTGGGACATTCCTGTAGAGGAGTGGAAACTTCTGTGCTGCTCTCTTGATCTCGGTGCAAACAAAAAATAACTAAACAAAAGCGCACAATCCAGTCATCGCAACAGCGCGAGCGCCGAAGATCGTGCACAAACCCCAGCTCTCTCTGCTCCTCGAGGAACCGCTGGGTGCCAAAGCGCGAGACTCCTTTCTTTTTTCTTCTATTACAGGTTCTCCTCTGACGAACACGCGTGACGTCACCCCAAACCTCGCGAGAGCAACTTTTGTTTATTATGATTAATGAATATTATTTATTTATTTATTTATTTTCAGCTGGTTACACACCAAAACAATCTTTGCTTGTCGCACAATTTCTGAAACCTGACACTAGAATCACACACCAAATCTGCAAAACCATACGCTAATATTTGACTGTGGTGTTTTCTGTTTTGAATGCAGTGCTTCATTTTGAGTGTAGTTTTGAATAAAAAGAGAAAATGTGTGTAAGCAGTTGAAAAAAAAAAACACTATGTATACAGAGTAACCAGTAGGTATAAATTATGTTGTCAGTAGTAAAATTAAGTAAATAATAATAAAATGAATATTTTATAATTTATTAAAAATAATAAATTAATGTTTTATATATATGTGTGGGTGTTTAAAACAGGCTTATAGAACTGAAACAGTAATATTAATGACTAATATGCTTTAATCATCTTCTTTTCTATTGGACAATATGTGTTAATATCTCTTAAAATGTTCTGATACCAGTCAAAACGACAGTATTGCTTTGATCCTTCTCAAGAATAATAAAAATAAAAAATCTAATCCTTTCATCAAGAAACCAAAACAATCATTGGCAATAATAGTATAATAGAATTGTGTCAAATACTTAATTTGCACTTCATTCAGCATTGCTGTGATTGGTTCCTCATTAAAGGTGCTGAGAAAAGTGCCAGGTGGCACACAAACACTAGACAGTGAATTTTATAGCCATTGAAATTGAAATGCAGAGTGAAAAGTTTACATTACATAATTAGCATTTAAACTATCTCAACAGCATTGATTTAAATATGTGACCCTGGAGCACAAAAGCAGTCATAAGTAGCACGGGTATATACAATATATACATTGTATGGGTCAAAATTATCCATTTTATTCCTAAAATCATTAGGATATTAAGTAAAGATTTTTAGTAAATTTCCTGCCATAAATATATCAAAACTTAATTTTTGATTAGGACTAGGCTATGCATTGCTAAGATCTTCATTTGGACAACTTTAAAGGTGATTTTCTCAATATTTGGGGGGTTTTAATCATATTTGGGCACCCTCAGATTCCAGATTTTCAAATAGTTGTATCTCAGCCAAATATTGTCCTATCATAACAAACCATACATCAATGGAAAGCGTATTTATTCAACTCAATTTCAGAAATTGACCCTTATAACTGGTTTTGTGGTCCAGGGTCACATGTTTAATAAATTCGGTGGATCACATAAACCGTCCGGACTAGAGGTGTGGGCTAAACCTCAAACATCCACCGACTCTGATACACACAACCAAAACTAAAGGATTCAAAATATAGGACATCTACTGAACACACATCTAACTTTACATTTTCTCAGGTAAGCGAATAGAGAAACACAGTTTTCTAAATCTTCGAATCAATTGGTAAAATGATTCATTGCGTCGCTGAGGACATATGCTGGGCAAACACATGTACATGCAAAAGAAAACCTAGCAATAAGCATAAACAATAATACAATTCTCCGGAAAACTTATTTGTATTAAATTAAGCCTTAATCTTGTTTTTCTTGACTTATACTTGTTAAATAATAAAGTACTTATGTTTTATTTGTGTCATAAATATATTTATGAAAATGTGCACAATTGTTTCCTTGGCTTTCATGAGTTGTTTGCAAAAGCTGTGTAACGTATATGTAACACACACACACACACACACAAGAAACGTCTTCCCACACAGTATTGTGTTGCATAGGATTTTATATCAAATATTTATGTTTCACATGTTTACAAGTATGAACACCCAACAGTTATCATTTTCTATCGAGCAGTTTTAGAGCATTACTGTGTGCATTTACAGGCTAAACGAGACGTTTTACTTAAATTGTTGACTTTTGCACATGAAGGGTTCAGATATGCTTTAGGATATATATTTGAATGCATAAATACAAAAGAACATCTTGGCATGTACACATGTGTGCCGTGTAATCAACACAAGAAAAGGGAGTCCATACATTTAGCATCATGTGGCTGCACTGCAGAAACTTTCTATGTTCGTTCTTGACTTAAGTGTTGAAAAAGTGAAATTACCATGATTAATAAAGCTAGCACGCTGAAACGCTCATACGAATATATTCAGCTTGTAGTGTATTTCCCTATTGCGATTTTAATTTTTATCCACACATAGCCTAATATGAAAGCATGTCCATATGTTTATTGTGGTTTTATGTGAGTCAGGTTAGCAGTCTATTTATCAAACTGAACCAGACACGTCTTTACAAAGAAATCACATGGTGTAGATCAATAGGGTTTGCTTTACATACATTATAATATTCCAGCTGGTATCAAAAAATAATGTACAATTTAGTTTCAATCTAATAGCATTACTAGTTTGCCTATTTTAAGTCTACGGAAAACTTTAGTGAATTTTTCCATGCTGTGAACAATAGGTCTTGTATGTTTATTATAAACATTAGGGGTAATTTAAATAATGCCATAAGCCATTCATGATGCCAAAACCGAACATATTGAAGCTCTCAGTAAATGGCATTTTTATAAAAACAACTTATATTCAAAAATTGTTCAAGATAACAGTTTCTGCCGCCTTTACAGTATCCCTCTAAGCCCAAGCAAAAAGTGTGCATGTTTGAGAGAACAACATAAGAAAAAGATGTGAAGTTTGAATCCATAAGTAGGTGCTTCAGCTACAGTTTAACCCTGATCTAAGACCGAATTTACCTCAAAATCTAATCTTAGTTAAACCTTTACAGGTCTTAAATCGGTGCTAAACCGCAGGTGGAGTCGGCTCTCGGTGCATCTTCTCCAGCGGCCGGCGATACTCGCCAGCACTCATTTCTATTGGCGTTCAGTCCAGTGTCCAAAGAGACCGATTCATCCGGGTCATTTCAGAAAGATCAGGTAAAACCCCATACACATACAGGACGCCGCCACAGCGATGTGGAGCCGTGTGCCTATCACTGCAGCTGCAGACAAAAGAGAAAACAGAGCGTGAAAACTCACTGCAGCATAATGATCTTCAATACAGCTCCAACAGAGCGCTAACCTTTGTAAAAGACTCCCCAGACACCTTTCTTCTCAGACAAGAGCCAGCTGTTCAGACGAGGGACCTTCTTCAGGTAAGCACACGTGCAAATGAAAAGAAGCCCGAATACAAGAATGCCGTCGAAAGAGTACACTGTGAATGAAGAGCACACCATTAACCCTCTGTAGCAAGCAGCTTAAAACTTTTACTTCAATTAAAACTTTTTTGAAAATAATTTGAAGTGTTTTTTAGGTATGTTGCCTTTGGGAATCACCATGTATTTTTAAAGCAGATTTTTAATGTTCAAAAATACAATAATATTAAGGTAATATTGTGAAATATTCTTACTATTTAAAATAAATATTTTAAATTATACTCTCTCACTCTCTATTATACACACACATATACAGACAGACAAATAAAAATTGGACTGTGTCCTATGGTGTGACATAGCAAAAATGTAGAAAAAAAACTTACAAATAACATGAGAAACATGTATCTTCATTCTTAGAGTTACAAATAGCATGAGAGAGGTTTATCTTCAATGTTAGAGGTTATTTTTACATTTTCTCGTCACACCATAGGACACATTGATAAGTCAACTACCCATATATATACACACACACACACACACACAGTGCCCTCCAAAAGTATTGGAACAGTAACTACAGAATGTCACATCTTATTATTAGCCGTTTCAACACATGTTTTACCAAATAAAAAGAACAGCACTTTTAGAGTTCATCTCTCTATCTGATGTGAGCATAAGTATTGGAGCAGTTGCCTCACAGGTCTTTCTAAGTGATCAGCTGTGTCCTGCTGCATTAATTCTTCAGATATTAAAAGCAGGGAATGTGTCGTATCAGTTATATCCATTACTTCTGTATTCTAAATCTTGCATTCGATGATGATGACACACACAAACCAGGATGAAGACGAGGGAGCTGACTTTGAGAGAAAAGCAAGCAATTTGGATGCTAAAAGAAAAGAGGAAGTCAATTAGAGCTATAGCAAAAACAAAGGGCATGGAGAAATCAAGAGTTTGGAAACCACCAGCGACACCAGCAACCAACAACTACCTGATCGGCTGAGAAAACAACAGTAGTTGATGACAGACAAATCATAAAAGCTGTGAAAATGAATCCTAAAAGACGTGTCTGTAAAATCACCAACAACTTCCAGAAAGCTGGGGTGATGCTCTGACAATCTACTGTCCTCAGGAGACTTTGACACAGAATTACAGATGCTACACAGCAAGATGCAAACCTCTGACCAGCACCAAAAATAGAAAGGCAAGATTAGAGTTTGCAAAAAACCACAAAGGTGAACCAGAAGAGTTTTGGAACTGTGTTTATGGACCGATGAGACAAAGATGAACCTTTATCTAAGTGATGGGAAAGCAAAACTGTGGAGAAACAAAGGGAACTGCAATGATCCCAAGCAGACAGCCTCATCTGTAAAGCATGGTGGAGGTGGTGTCATGGCATGGGCATGCATGGCTGCCTCTGGAACAGGCCCTCTCAACTTTACTGATGACTTAATGCATGATGACAGTAGCAGAATGAATTGGAAGGGAACAAAACCATCTTGCCTACCAATATTCAAGAAAATGCCACCAGATTCATTGGGAAGTGCTTCATATTGCATCAGGACAATGACCCAAAACACCCTGCCAGTTCAGTCAAGGAATGTATAAGGGCAAAGAAATGGAAAGTCTTAGATTGCCCAAGTCAATCTCCAGATTTAAATCTGATTGAACATGAATTTCACCAGCTGGAGAGGAGAGTGAAGGCAGAAACTCCCCAAAACAAGCAACAATTGGAATTGGCTGCATTAAAGGCTGGGAAAAGTATTTCAAAGGATGAGACCAAGAGTCTGGTGATGTCTATGGGTCACAGACTCACTGCTGGGATTGAGTGCAAGGGATCTGCAACTAAATAATAGCTTTTAATCTTTTATATATGCCTTATGTTCAACTGTCCCAATACTTATGCTCACATCAGATAGAGGGATGAAACTCTAAAAGTGCTGTTCTTTTTATTTGGTAAAACATATATGTGTTGAAACGGCTAATAATAAAATGTGACATTCTGTAGTTTTGTCTCATATTCATCTTTTAATCATATTTGCAAATGTCTTGACTCCACAACCATCAGAGCAATTTTGTCTTTACTGTTTCAATACTTTTGGAGGGCACTGTATGTGTGTGTGTATGTGTGTGTGTGTATATATATATATATATATATATATATATATAAGCAAAAGGCGACAGGCATGACAAATGATATTTTAACTGCATAAGGTACACATTTGACAGTAATTTGGATGTAAATGTAACAGCTGGATGTGTGCTGTTCACAGAGATCAGTGTGAAACAGGCAGCTCGCGCTGAATGACAATATTTGTAAAAGCAGTTTGATTTAGATGGCATTGTGATATCATGTTCGTGTCTTAATTAAAGCATGCAGTGATGTCGAGATAGAGATTAAACCAGCTGCGGCTCCATAATGAGCCACGTCCACAAACACACACATATACATATTACACACACACGCGTGCGCAAGCACATATAGACACACACACACACACACACACATATATATACACATACACACGCACACACCTGACTGACAGCATTCATCTCTATCTGTCCACAGAGACTTCCTGTACTGTTCACATCGAAACACGCGTCTTTATTAACATACCGTTTGTCATTTTCGCAGCTTTCAAATCCCGTGTTGAGAAGAAGCGCAAGTTGCCAGCGGTTTTTTATTTACTCTCTTCATCAGTTCCGCATAGACAGCACAGACTTCCGGAACCGCGGAATTATGGGAAATCACCTTACAGATTAAAAGCCTTCGCTGCATTATAGATAATACCAGTCTATGGGTCACACGTCATAGTTGTGTTTTTACAGTTGGTAGGTTTAGAGAAATCAAAATATTTGTAGTCTACATACTACTACTACATATACATTATTTGGTATTTTTTATTATTATTATCAATAATCATAATCAAATATATTTTAGATAGTGTTATCAAGTTTTTATAAAATGATATAATTTTGATAAAATTCTATATATAATATTATATATAATTAATTATATAAAATTATTATTATCAATAGTCAATGATAATCATAATAAATTATTAAATAAAAATATTTCACATTTACACACACACACACATACATATATATATATATATATATATATATTAGTGCTTTCAAATGATTAATTGTGATTAATCACATCCAAAATAAGTTTTGGTTTACATAATATGTGTGTATATACTGTGTATATTTATTATGTATATATAAATACACACATGTACAGTATATCAGTATATATTTTGAAAATATTTACGTCATTTATATTCTTATATTGTATATTATATATTTAATATATGAACATATTTTGTTCTTGAATATATACATGTATTTGTATTTATACATGCATAATAAATATACACAGTATACAAAATTTGTTTTATTTTGTATGCGATTAATAATTTGGCAGCAATTTGACATTTGTAACGAGTGTGTCTGATGATTCAAACATAATTTAGTGCAGCAAACCTACAGAAGTGGTGCTTGCTTAATCTCCTCAAATGATTTAAAGATACTTTAATATTAAATCAGTGCTGAATCCGACTGACACCCGCAGTGAGTGTTTCTCCTCCCGTCTCTAATAGCATCCTGCAGATCCTGGCAGGGTCTCTCGATGACAATGTACTTGGCAGGAGAAAGGGACCAGAAGGTGTGCTCAGCTGTCGTCTGACAGTACTTGGCAGCTGCTGTGTTGGCATGTTTTGCTTTAGTGTGTACATCCTAATGCAGTGCCACAGTAAGATAGTGTCTACCTCGACTCTGTCATGGTAAAGCTGTTCTTCTGTTATCATAAAATACCACATGGACCATTAGAAGAATCTACAAATCTTGTTCAAATGTTAAACAAATTCACTATGTATTTATACAACAGTATAAATGGCTGCCCATTGCTCCGGATGTGTTTGTGCACTTTGGACGGGTTAAATGCAGAGCGTGAATTCACCATACTTAGCCGTATATCACTTCACTTTTCTTTTTTCTATAAACACATTTCTGCTTGCATATTGAGAGAATAGGTCTTAGTGGCTGCATTTTAAGCAGGTCGCTTCTGATTGAATCTGTATGTAATCCACCATCTGTTGGGCAATGGGCATCACCCTGAGGTGTATTACGCAGGTAATCTGATGCCATTCATTGCATCAAGCTGTAGAGCAACCAGCTTTGAATTTAAAACTGTGTTTGTGCACTTGAGAAGCGCACGTCCACCTCCTGCTGACAGACCTGTGCTTCAGTATGCTGCTATATTACAAAACACAGGTAAGATTTAACCTGCTTACAGATTTCCTTACTGTATGTAAGGGACCGTACATTGTCTTAGAAATGAATTTTAGGCATTTTAAATCATGTGAATTTGTGACTGGAATATTAGAATAATTATTTCACATGGCTAACATTTCATGCCTTAAAATTAATAAATTTATGACCCTGGCCACAAAACCAGTCTTAAGTGTAAATTTTTTGAAATTGAGATTTATACATCATATGAGAGCTGAATAAATAAGTTTTCCAGGCCACTATTTGGCCGAGATACAACTATTTGAAAATCTGGAATCTGAGGGTGCAAAAAAAAAATCCTTTAAAGTTGTCCAAATGAAGTTCTTAGCAATGCATATTACTAATTACAAGTTTTGATATATTTATGGTAAGAAATTTACTAAATATATTCATGGAGCATGATCTTTAATTAATATCCTAATGATTTTTGGCATAAAAGAAAAATCAATAATTTTGACTCATACAGTGTATTTTTGGCTATTGCTACAAATATACCCCAGAGACTTAAGACTGGTTTTGTGCTCCAGGGTCACATTTGTTAAAATTATTTTAAAACAATTATTAACAAAGTCTAGTCGTGACGTATTGTCAAGTATGGTGACCCATACTCGAAATTGGTGCTCTGCGTTTAACCCATCCAAGTGCACACACACAGCAGTGAGCAGTGAACAAATGCACACACACACACACACACACACACACCCGGAGCAGT